>NC_134571.1:6962500-7562500 GCF_050947875.1 Dermacentor variabilis | reverse complement strand
CCTGTGCCAAAGTTACGATGAGTTAAGGAAGCAACGCGCTTCGACTCGGCGTCCTTCGGGAAGCGACGAGTTGTTGGCGAGCCTTGACAACATGTACGACCCATCCTCATTCTTTCAGCGGGTCAAGGACTTTGTGCGTGAGGAGGTTGCCCGCCAACTTTCTTTAGTCCCCTTCACTCAGGAGCCCACCTCCCGGCTTCCAAACTCGCTCCGCACTCTCATTTCCGAAGAGGTCGCCCAAGTTGTCCCTTCCGCACACCATCAGCCGCCTGCAGCCGCGAATCTCAACTCTACGCGGGCAGTGCAGCCTGTCGCCACGCCTCTCACCTATGCGCAGCCAGTCCTGCCTGTGGCCGCGCCTCTTACGTACGCGCAGGCAGTACGCAGGCCTCCACCGGCGTCTTTCACGACCCAGTCCCAACCGCTGCCACCGGAAGCCCATGCTACATCTTGGACCGCACCGCGAGCTAATCCTTGGCGAACACCTGACAATCGACCCATCTGTTATTCTTGCTGCACTCCCGGACACGTCGCCCGATATTGCCGCCGTCGTCCTCAAGCGTTCGGCGACGCCTCGCGGCCCTTCCAGTACGGCAGCCAGCCATTTCGCCAATACGCCGCTCCTTCCCCCCAACCGTATGCTCGTGCTGACATCCCAGAATTTCCTTCGCGTCGCTCGCCATCCCCTCGCCGACGCTCGCTCTCCCCAATGCGTCGGCGTCCCGCACCACCTGACCAGGAAAACTGAACGACGCAGTTCAAGAGGCAAGAACTGCGCCCCATTCGAACTGTCAAAGTCCTCGCGCCTCTCCTGCTAACGTGGTCGAAATTTGTGTAGATGGTGTTCCAGCATTCGCTCTTGTGGATACCGGCGCAGCCGTTTCTGTGATAGCCGCCAAACTGTGCCGTTCGCTGCGCAAGGTGACCACGCCGCTTTCTGGTCTGTCGCTTCGTACGGCAAGCGCGCAGCACGTCACTCCGCACGCAGCCTGTACTGTGCGTGTGCTTATTCACGGCATTGTTTACATCGTCGAGTGTATTGTTCTTCCCACCTGCTCGCATGACGTCATCCTCGGATGGGACTTCTTATCCAGTCATAAAGCAGTGATCGACTGCGCACGCGCCGAAGTTGAATTTGCCCCTTGTGACGCACCCTTGGACGAAGATTGCGACCGCCCTTCTAAACTTACCGTGCGCGAGGACACAGATATTCCACCTGGCTCCTTCGCCCTCGTACCCGTCTTTTGCGATGCCATCGCTGATGCAACGGCCCTCTTCACGCCGTCCGACGTCTTCATGGGCCGTAAATCTCTCCCACTACCCTTCGCGATGCTTGACATGGCTGGCGGCTGCAGTAATATATACTTTTACAATCCCCTCTGTGCGCCTATTACGTTGCTCGTTGGTGAATGCCTTGGCTTCGTGGAACTTCTCGACTCTTCGTCTTTGGTTGACGTCCCTGGAGACTCTTTTGATGTCGACCCCGGCCAACCATCTTCGATGTCCGCGCTTGAGGAACCGTCGAGGGTTGCGTTCTTGAATGCCATCGCCGATACCCTCACACCTGCCGAACGCGCCGACCTTCTTGATCTCCTGCACAAATTTAGAAGTTCATTCGACGTTTCGCAACCTCACCTGGGCCGCACGTCGGAAGTGCAGCACTGCATTGACACCGGTTCACATCAGCCGTTACGTCAACGACCATATCGCGTCTCTGCCGAAGAGCGTCGTGTAATTACCACCCAAGTCGAAGATATGCTGCGCCGTGATGTTATTCAACCTTCGCACAGTCCCTGGGCATCTCCTGTCGTTCTCGTTCGCAAGAAGGACGGGTCTATTCACTTTTGCGTCGACTACCGTCGGTTAAATAAGGTAACGCGCAAAGACGTCTATCCTTTGCCGCGCATCGATGACGCCCTCGACAGTCTTCAGGGAGCAGAATTCTTCTCTTCCCTTGACTTGCGTTCAGGGTACTGGCAGGTCCCGATGGCTGCGGCCGTTCGCCAGAAAACCGCATTCATTACGCCTGATGGTTTATATGAATTTAAGGTGATGCCTTTCGGGCTTTGTAACGCCCCTGCCACCTTTGAACGACTCATGGACAACACGCTGCGTGGCCTCAAGTGGTCTATATGTCTGTGTTACCTCGACGATGTCGTGGTTTTCTCGCCTGATTTTCCTACTCACCTGCTCCGCCTCAGACAAGTTTTGACCTGTCTAACGAGCGCTGGCCTTCAACTCAACCTCAAGAAGTGCCGCTTCGCCGCGCGAGAGCTCACCATTTTAGGCCACGTTGTGTCGAAGCACGGCGTACTACCCGATCCTGCAAAATTTCGAGCAGTCGCCGAGTTTCCGAGGCCTCAGACCATCAAAGAACTTCGAAGCTTCGTGGGCCTATGCTCATATTTCCGGCGCTTTGTTCGAAATTTCGCATCGATCATGGCGCCATTGACTCAGCTTCTACGCGGTGACGCCGCCCTCTCCTGCTGGTCCCCTGCATGTGACTCCGCCTTTGCTACGCTGCGTCGTCTTCTCATCTCCCCACCTATTCTTCGCCATTTCGACCCGTCAGCTGCAACTGAAGTACATACAGATGCCAGCGGGGTCGGTCTCGGCGCCGTACTCGCCCAACGAAAGGCGGGCTACCCCGAATATGTAGTCGCCTATGCGAGTCGCACACTGACGAAGCCTGAGGCCAATTACAGCGTGACCGAAAAAGAGTGCTTGGCTTTAGTATGGGCACTTGGCAAGTTCCGCCCATATCTGTACGGGCGCCCATTCGACTTGGTCACAGATCACCATGCGCTTTGTTGGCTCACCAACTTGAAAGATCCCACTGGCCGCCTAGCCCGTTGGGCACTCCGTATCCAGGAGTACGATATTCGCGTCGTATACCGCAGTGGACGCACACACTCCGACGCAGATGCCTTGTCTCGTTCACCTTTACCTCCAGACTCGGCCTGCGCAACAACTTCCGCTCATTCCGTGTCATCTCTCGACATGGACTCCTTTGCAACCGCACAACGTCGTGACCCGTGGATCGCTTCTCTTTTCGACTATCTTTCTGGATCGTCGACCATCCCTGTATCCCGAACCCTCCGACGCCAAGCAGTTCATTTTGCCATTCGTGACCAGCTGCTGCACCGACGCAATCACACTCCTGAAGGTCGTCGGTGGCTTCTGGTGGTTCCCCGCAGCTTAAGGTCTCAAATATGTGCCGCTTTCCACAACGATCCGCAGTGTGGCCATGCCGGAGTCTTCAAGACGTACGAACGCATTCGCCACCGCTACTACTGGCGCGGCATGTACAATTTTGTTCACAAGTTTGTTCGGTGCTGTCTTGACTGTCAACGCCGCAAATCGCCGCCTTTACGCCCATCTGGTGCCTTGCAGCCGCTCCCGTGCCCTGCCACACCCTTCGATCGCGTCGGCATCGACCTATACGGCCCGCTTCCTATGACACCAGACGGCAATCGGTGGATCGTAGTTGCTATTGATCATTTGACACGCTACGCCGAAACTGCTGCTTTACCAAGTGCTACAGCGCGGGATGTAGCCTCTTTCGTCCTACATCGCTTCGTGCTTCGACACGGCGCACCTCGGGAACTCCTCAGCGATCGAGGTCGCGCCTTCCTCTCCGAAGTCGTCGAAAGTTTGCTTTCTGAATGCCATATTATTCATCGGACAAGCACGGCATACCATCCACAGACTAACGGGCTCACAGAGCGATTTAACCGCACACTTGGTGATATGCTCTCTATGTACGTAGCATCTGATCATGGTAACTGGGACCGCATCCTTCCATTCGTCACATTCGCGTACAACACCGCGATCCAGGCCACTACGGGATTTTCACCTTTCTTCCTCCTGTATGGCCGCGAGCCTACGCATACCATCGACACGCTCCTTCCATACCGTCCGGACGCCTCCGAGTGTCTACCTGTTTCCGAAGTCGCCCGACAAGCCGAAGAATGCCGCCAGCTAGCGCGCTCCTTTACGGCAGAGCAACAGCAGCGCCAGAAAGCAAACCGCATCGACACGCATCCCAACACGACCTACGCTCCAGGCGTTCTTGTGTGGTTGTCGGTCCCTTTCCAAACGCCGGGGCTTTCCTCGAAACTCGTCCCTAAATTCGAAGGGCCTTACCGAGTCTTGGAGCAAACATCCCCGGTGAATTTTCTCATTGAGCGCCTGTCACCACCTGAAGACTTGCGCCGGCGTGGACGTGACATTGTCCACGTCTCGCGTCTCAAGCCCTACCACGACTCTCTGCCTCCCGATTCTTAAGGTGCCAGGATGGCTCTTTTTGTCCGGGGGGAGATTGTGAAGAAGAAGACGCGCCTCGCGGCACAGCCGCATCGCCAACGCGCGGCTCGTCTCGCCTCGCGCTGTTGATTGCTGGCGTCCGTTTGGACAGTGTTTCGGGCTGCTTCGCCGTTCCCGGTTGCTGTGCCTTTACATTAGGAGCCGCCAATAAACCTTTTCTCACACTACACATGAAGCCAATGCCAAGCCCGCCATTGCAACCGTCACCATCCCCAGTGCGCACTGACGAGGAAAGCAAGATGCCCTGACGATATTTTGAAGCTTCTGTCTTCTGCGTCGCCCGCCGCATTCAGTCACTTTGGCGCCAATGGCACGTGCCTTTGGATTGGTGCTGCAGGCCGTGTGATTGTGTGTAATTCAGAGTGCTTCATTAGGCATGCCTCGTGTGTGCTTTTGTGGTTCACAGTGATAAATGGCTCCGTCAGTGTCCGGGGGAAAGTGTCTGACTTTGGAGCAGAAAGTTTAGTTAAATTAAATTATGGGGCTTTATGTGCCAAAACCACTGTCTGATTATGAGGCACGCCGTAGTGGAGGACTCCAGAAATTTTGATCACCTGGGGTTCTTTGTCGTGCACCTAAATCTAAGTACACGGGTATTTTCGCATTTTGCCCCCATCGAAATGCGGCCACCGTGGCCGGGATTCGATCCCGCGACCTTGTGCTCAGCAGCCCAACACCATAGCCACTGAGCAACCATGGCAGATCAGCAGAAAGTTCTGCTGATAAAAGAAGTGGAAAAACGCGGTGACGATGACCAAACTTGCAGCGATCTGTACGAAGCTGTTAATAAAATTGCTGGCCAAGAGGTAGAAGGCTGCTTTGAGACATTCGCGCTGGCCGACGCTGCTGCTCCCGTGGTCGCCTCAGCGATGGATGCGGAGATAACTGACACTTTTGGTGGCCCCGGCGAGGATGAAGAGCCAGCGTACGAAGAGCCACGTCAATTTCCAATTATGGTGCAGACAAGGGAGTGCCTCTGCCTGCTGCTAAATAAGGTTGAATGCATGAGTGGCAACCACGGCCTCATACAATGCTTGGTCAAATTAGCACAGGAGTTGCTCGCACATGGTAAGAACATGAAACAGCCAAAGCTCACTGCCTTTTTTTGCACCTGAATAAAGTTTTGCTTCACTGAATACATTGTATTTTGAATTCCTCACAGTTGTGGTGCAATTAAAGCTCCATTGCTTTAGCTTTTCTCGAGTGGTTGCTTATATCGAATTACCACTTATAATGAACTTTTTCGCCGTCCCGCTGCCTTCGTTATAACGAGGGATTACTGTACGTTCATGTGGGCTCTGCACTGGTCTACAAGGAACAACACCTTGCAGTTTGATGACGCGAATTTGCGATCCAGTTTCCTGATCCAATTACTGAAAATGTCGGACATCATCCACACCTTTCTGTTCGATGTATAGTCCACAGGAAGCTTCTTCACGCCTTTAATACATCTAGGCTTAGTGACCTTCCCAGTCACAAGCAGGTTACATTATTCAGTGCCAGTCACGTTCGTCGCGATCATAATTGACATCCTTTCTTTGCTCCGTTTGCCCCCAAAAACAGTCGTCATCCTTGAATGTCAGAGTCTTCTCTGGTAGCCACCAATAAAAAAGCGTAGTCTCATCTGCATTAAAGATTTCTACAGGTTGATAGTCACTGAGTTAGTCACGAAGCTTTTCTGCTTTCCATGTCGCGCATGTTTCCTGGTTGTCTTCTCTCCCCACATGCTTTTAAAAATGAAGCCTCACAATGTTTGAAGTATGCCAGCCATTTATCACAAAAAACGAAGTCGTTGATCCCCAACACTGCAGCAAACAATAAGGCCTTTGCCACAATGACCTCACCGCTGAAAGGAAGTTCGCTGCTCGTGCTTCTTTGATCCAAAGCGGCAGCACTTTCTCTAAAGGCCAGACCACACATATGCTTGCCGCACCTCACGAGGACTGGCAATTTGCATCTACAAGAGACACACGAGAGCATGCGCTCACTGGGGTCACTCACAGACGCCTTGGCAGATGTCACTTCGTACTTTGTTATTCAAAGTGTTTCAAAATGCTTCAATATCTACAAACGTAACTGTTATGCCTCTAGAATGGTTATATCAGCACAAAAAGGAAAGAAAAAGCACTTTCTCGAATGACATAAATCTGCCTCATTGAGAGTTGATTGTGCCACACCGTAGCTGTACAGCCAGGTGCACTGACATGAGGCAGCCCCAGTACACAATAACAGAGAGGATCTGTTTACCGGAATAGCGGCGTGTTTCGAATCACACGAGCCATTCCACACTGTCTGCGCATGCGTAGGCACGCGAGCGCGAGCTTGTGTGCGTCCACAAACATACATGTGGTCTGAGCTGCTAGGCACTGGTGCACATTCGCTTCTGTGACAATTTGAATTTGTCATTCTCAAAAGCATCCAATACTGAGCGCTTGTTCTTGATAAAATTCGAGAGCATGTTAGGCTTAATGCAGTACTTCCGTGCAATGTCCTGCTTTGCGGTGCCTTCCTAGTGAACTTTTTTCAAGATCTCGACTTTCGTTGCCAGGTAAAGCATGCAATAGGAGCCACGAGTTACCATTATTAAACGTTGTGACTATGCTCAAAATCAGAAGCATGGATACAGTTGCGAAGTAAACCTAACGTGCAGCCGGCACACACTAGACAAAAGACAAGGAAAGAAACTAGCCAACGTGCCGGCGGTGACTGAACTGAACAATCTTGCCATTTCGTGAGCTGTGGCGCTGTGGACAGCTGCAATGGCAATGACACTAGGGCGGTACAGGGAGCTGTTTTGACATTTTAAATACTGCGCATTTTATTGAAAAACTACGGTCGTCCCACAGCTCTTGATTGAAAAATAACTTCTAAGTAACCAATATTATGGGCTTTTAACTTCAAATTATCGAGCAATTCTTTAGACAGGATTGTACGCAGAACTGATGGGGCCACTTCTTCACTTTTAACTGAAAATTCCCATTAAGCGACTTCAAATTATTTGGAGTCGACTGTACTTTTGCTCACGGGTGTACATGTGACCGCTAGGAAGCTGTAAAGTTCTCACTGCACCTCAAACAGAAAACAGATCAGGTAAAATCCGGTAAAAGTTGTAGAGAATACATTTATTATGGATTTACAAATATGTGATTTCAAATATGAATAAAAATATTGTTAGGTGAATGAAGCACCTATTACGAAAAAGACTACAATATGTATTTACACAACGGACTGCAACGCTGGCCAGTTTAGCTAATACTGTCGAGCCCTTTTATAACGAACTTGATAGTTCTGTGAAAAGTGGTCATTGTATCAGAAGTAAATTGTATGTTTTAGCGGAGTATAATGTTCGGCAAGTGGGTGCATAGCTTTGACGAAAGAGTTGTGGCACAAAGTAAGCGACAGGAAACATATAGAGACAAGACAGGATCCCAGACTTTCAACTAGTTTATTTTCAGCACATTCCATTAAGCTGTGACAATGTTTACATGGGCCAAACTGGCCACTGTGTTAATGACTGCCTAAGGCAACACATATTATCAATTAAGAATGGTGTGGGTTTACACCTGCCATTCCATTGTGCCTCATTCGACTGCGTACGATGGTTTGAGAAAACGAGCATGATAGCAAGGAGTAGAGAAACATTAGCACGTGAAGTACTTGAAGACTTTCATATTAAGAAGGAGAGAGATAGCTGCACCAGTGTACCTTCCGTATTGCTTTAGAAGAGTGAATGTTTATTTTTAGATAGTGCTGCAAGATAGTTCGTTTGCATGTGCTGCATTCTCTGCGTGTGTGCATCTCTGAAAAATTGATATTTGTGGGTGGCGTGCTGAAAATGTACTGGCTGATAGCCTGGCATCCTATTTATTTATTATTTATTTAACAATACTGTTGGCCGAAGGCCGTTACAGGGTGGTTTCAAGACAAACAATACAAGATAGCAGCGCTGCCGCAGTGTAGAACAGACAAAATAAGGCCTATACACAGGCAAATGCACAATGCAAATCAAGAAGCAGCAAAAACAAATTGCAGTAGGGTGGTATTAATTGTACCACAGCCACTGGAATTATCATGTGTGTCACAACCAGGAACATAAGTAAGACAAAGTACCATTATTAAAGTAGTAGCTATGTACTTCTAGCCGAAGTAAAGAATTTTGTTAGTGTGGTTTCAAATTTATTTAGATTGTCTACTGTTAGTAATTCAGGTGGTAGCGCGTTCCATTCCTCTATTGTTCTGGGGAAAAACGAGTACTTATGTGTATCTATTCGTGCTGAAATGGGTTGAATTTGCTCTGGGTTGCTGCTTCGTACTGTTCGAGACAGACGCTGTTTTATGTACTGCTGTGTATTAAGGTTAAACCAGTTATGGCGAATCAGATAAAGAAATTTCAGTCTAGCTATCCTTCTGCGTTCGAAAAGTGGAGGTAGGTTGAGCTTCCTGAGCATTTCAGTTGCGGAGTCCGTTGAACGATATTTTGACAAGATGAATCTTGCCGCTTTTCTTTGAAGTTTTTCAATTCTATCTACCAGGTTCTTTTGAAACGGATCCCACACGACGCTCGCGTACTCTAATGTAGGACGAACAAGCGTTAAATATGCAGCTAATTTAGTTTGTTGAGGAGCAAGTTTTAACTTTCGCCTCAAGTACCAGAGCTTTTTTTCAGCTGATGAGCATATGTTCTTTATGTGTGCTTTCCAGTTGAGGTCACTGGATATGGTAATTCCGAGGTACTTAATGTGATTTTCGCGGCTTACGACCTTACCATCTGTCTCATAATCGAAGGAGTGTATATTTTTTATCATCTTGGTTACCCTTATATACTTAGTCTTGCTGTAGTTTATTTTCATTTTCCACTTATTACACCAGTCACTAATTCTTTTTAATGCGGAATTTAAGACGATCTGGTCATTGCGGCTGGATACTGCGGTATACATTAAGCAGTCATCTGCAAAAAGTCAAACTTTGATAACGGGGTTAATCTGGTCTGCAATGTCATTTATATAACTGAGAAAAAGGACAGGGCCCAGCACCGATCCCTGAGGGACTCCTGACGTTACAGGCAACACTCCGGATGTCGCACCATTCACTTCCACAAACTGTGTTCTTACTAAATATGATTGAATCCATTTGACAATGTTTATGTTAACGCCGAGACTAAGCAGTTTATCAAGAAGTTCTGGGTGTGGAACGCGGTCGAACGCTTTTGAGAAATCGAGGCAAACAGCATCTAACTGACCTTTCTCGTTAAGTACGCTTGAAAAATCGTGTATGGTTTCGGTGAGTTGGGTAACCGTTGACAATTTTTGCCTAAAACCATGTTGGTTAGGAAGAAGGATATTAGCATTTTCCAAATATTTGAACAAGCTTTTTGATATTACATGCTCCATGATCTTGCAGCATGTAGAGGTAATTGAAATGGGCCTATAATTTTCGATGCTATGTCTGTTGCCGGATTTATAGATGGTGACAACTCTAGCTGTCAGCCAGTCAGATGGCAATTTGTGCTGCTCTAGGGACGCCTTAAAAATTATACAGAGATACTTAGATATCTATTCCGCATATCGTTTTAAAAATTCATTTGGGATGCCATCAGGACCGGCTGATTTTTTTGTATCTATGTTAAGGAGTAGTGCATATATCCCCTCTTCAGAGAAAACGATGTCTGGCATAGGCAACCTACCCTCGGTGCGATTCTAATTAGGTCAGTGGAAGATGGCTCCGGTGGAGCGAACACAGAATAAAAATATTCCTTATATTTTTCAGCAATTTGAGCACAGTTGTTAATTATGTTGCCATCAATGCAGACATATTGTATTTGTTCGTGCGACGGGGCAAGATGACGCCAAAAACGCTGTGGTGAATCTCTCATGAAATTGGGTAGCGTCTGCGAGTAAAAGAGTTCTTTTGCCGTTACGAGCATGTGCTTAAGGGTCTGGGAAAGCTGCGAAATCTCCATTTTATTCCTCTCTTTATTCCTACTTCTGCGTCTTATTCTTCGTTTAAGCTGTATTATATTGTGGTTAATCCAAGGATTGCGCTTCTTTGCTACCTTGATACGTTTTGGCACGAACTTTTCCAGACAGTAGATCACCGTATTCTTAAACTTATTCCACAAGATGTTGACGTCAGTCGCCCCATCGAACGAGTGCAGTGACATTTCAAGACAGTCCAAGATACTAACATCGTCGGCGTTGCTATAATCTCTCATACAGATAGTTGGCCTCTTTGAATTCTTCGTCGGGACGGCTTCCTTTACACAAAGCAAAACCATTTTATGATCAGAAATTTCGTCTTTGACGGAAACACTACAATCTGGTACATTGCTTGAAATGAGCACAAGATCAAGTAAGGATTCCGAGGTCTGTGTAACTCTAGTACTTTCAGGAACTATTTGCATGAGGTCGTAACTGAAAGTCAGGTTTAACAAAGCTTCACAATGTCCAACATCTGTAGTACCCACTGCAAGATCAACCCAATCTATTCCCGGTAAATTGAAATCTCCTGCAATAATGACACGAGTGTTAAGAGGAACATTGTTGCACATATAATCTTGAAGGCATTGTAAACATGAAAGAGGAGCATCCGGAGGTCGACAGACAGCTGCAATAATAAAAGGAACGCCCAGAAACTCTGTTCTGCACCAAATGCTTTCAGTATTAGGGCAGTCATCCAGAACAATCAGCTCAGTGTCTTCTTTACAAACAAAAGCCACGCCTCCACCACGCGGTCCTTGCGGATCATGATATAACCCGGAGGGATTAATTCACAGTCTTTTATTTCGGGGCGTAGCCACGTTTCTGTGACAACGACATCTGGCTTGTACTGTAAAAGAAGGTGTTCAAATTCGACTATCTTGTTTGCCAGGCTACGAACGTTGACATTAATCAAGTTCAAATCCCTGGGTTTGCTTTCTTTTTGTCACTTTGTTGTACGCGAGCTTGACCCTCCCTTAACCACCTTCTTTCGACACTTTTTTTCTTCGTCCCAAATAAACGTGTCGTTGTCGATCAAGGTCTTATCACGCACGAGGCGAACCTTCATTCCTCTGTCCTTTTCAGCTTTTGCACTTTCCCAAAGGTTTTTACGCTTTCGTAGCGTCACCTCGGAAAAATCATCTGCAACTGAGATACTGCTGCCCTTTAGCTTTTTGCAGTTCTGGAATATTTTCGCCTTTTCGTTGTAGTCAAAAAAATCTTACAATAACTGGTCGATATTTATTCGTCCGTTGTCTCCTGTCCCTCCTTGTTTCCTGTCACTTCCTTTTTTCCACAAACGTTAAAATACGTTACCGTATTTACACGATTGTAAGTCGACCCCTTTTTTAAAATTTGAAAGTCTGAAGTTGGGGGGTCGACTTACAATCGAAACCAAAACATGGCCCCGCCAAAAAAAAGCGATACCAACGAGAGCTACAGGGTAGTTACAATTTTATGTTTGCTCTATGGTCCTACCCGTATTTTTTCGCTATCCCGCGTGTTTGTTTGCTTTTCGGAAGGGTTTTTCAACATTTTTGAGAGTCTTACAGTGCATGCAACACTCATGGGGGGGTGGGTGTCAATAGTTGATGGAAGCGCCGCTGTTCCTATTTGCGGCGGCACCCTTAGAACGGCGGCGCTTGCGGGGAGTATCGGTAGTTCATGGAAGAGCAGACACCGTTCGCGGGTTTCTCTTTCTCTGTTTAAAGGCATTGGCATTGGTTTGACCAACTTTTTGACGCGCTCCACTTGACTGCCGGCTACGTGCTACTTCTATGCTTCCCCAGTCGTCACTAAGCAGGCCCACTAATCTTTCGGCACTCGTTCACAGCAGCGTTCAAGAGGGCTGCCATCCTTTACGCCGAAGAAACAAATCACTGCGCAGCGGGCCGCAATTTCGATATTTCCTAGCGGGTGGTGCGAGAGTGGCGACTGCAGCGAAGCGAAATTTTCACCCTGTGGCGGCAAGTGAGAAATTTCCCACGTGCCGAAGTCTGGACGCTTTGCGGAGCTGTAAGCTAAGCTTGCGGCAGCGTCGCTGAAATGCGTGATCAGTCCCTGCCAGTGAAGTGTGACGTGGTCATGAAACAAGCCTGGACCTTCGCCTTAATTTTAAGGTTCTGCTCCGCCGTGAGTACGAGTGGCTGGCTTCTGCGAAATTACGCCAACCGGACCTGTCAAAAGAGCCTCCCTGACAGCTGCGTGTGGTTGGGTGCATTTGGCGTAGGCTGCTGTTCTGCAAGATGTCCTGGTGCGGTCGTTTGCCAAATTTGAAATTTCGCTGGACCACGACGCGCTGTGGGACCGCAGCAACGATGATGACAGCACTAGTGAAGACGAGTAGTCCAGTGACCATGTCAGCTACTAATAAATTTTCGTTATCGAATGCGCCCTCGGGTTTTTTTTTTTTTTTTTTCGGTCAAGCGATATGGGGGGGTCGACTTACATTCGAGTCGACTTACAATCGTGTAAATACGGTATATGTGGACTTGCCCTTCAAAAACAAGCAAAAATTATTGAAACGGAAGCTGGCAGCGGCACTTATGATTTGACACCACTTGGGTCCGAAAATTGTATTCTTAGTATCTTACTTTTTGTTCCTGGCACTTTCCCACATCTAGCTCAAAGTTTCCGCTAAGAACATTATCTCAAGAACAAAGTACGGTGTCATAGCTCTTTCAAAATGGCGCCCGGCCGGTTCCAATCACCTGCCATATTGAAAAACGAGTGCAGCTGCTGCCATTCTGAATATAGAAGCAAAGCATTCTAGCTGGCTGGAAGCGGGCTGCAGCATGACTCATCTCAGCGGCCTTATCTTTGTCGCTGTTGGACTGGAATCAGGTGCGCGCCGCTGTGCACTCAGTTCGGTCGCAATGCTGTGCTTTGGAACTTCGCATGCGGTCTCCTTTTACCACGTCTAGTTTTGAAGTGTTTGTATTGACAGTACGGCGCTGTTGAAAACATTCATTATAAGTCGGTGTGCTTTCGACAAGCAGGGTCAAAAAATCATAACTGCAGTGAAATGTGGTCATTATAACCGATAAGTCGTAATGCTTGGCATTATAAGTGGGTCTGACTGTAGCTTGCACGCGAGTCTCTTCTTCGTCATCATCGGGATGACTGTGTACCGTTCACTGAACGTTTGTATCATTATCCTACACACCAGAAGTAGCATCCTGGCGTGTCTCAAGATTAGCGGCAGCATCAGAAAAGTGGTAGCATTTAAAGTGAGAGATGTGCACAATGTCGCTCGATTGTGAGATAGATGACATAGGGGTCAGTCATCGTTCATCACCACCCTGCTGCAGAGCGTCTGTCTAACGGAGGGTGCCTCGAGCCCTCCCTTGTTCACGGACGGATCGTGACAGTGGAATTCTCTGCTACTAGCACTTTGTGCAAGTTTGCGAGACAGGAAAACCAGCACAGCACTCCACAATAACGAGACTGAAACTCGAAAGCACGGGTGGTGCACAGTTGAGAAAAAACACCTTTTGAATACCAACATCATTGTCAAGGATAATGTCAATTAGTTCTTTTTTTCTAAAAAAAATTTAATAGAAATGGACAAGAAGCATTTTTTTCGTCTTATAACACAAAACAATCATAGTTTTATAACGAGTGGTTGAGTACTAACAACACAATTTAAATGAGGAACACCTTTGTCATCGGGCGAGTACTTGAATGTCCGGGGGAGTCTCTAATCGTGTCCTGCATTTACCTTAATTTCTCTATTACTAAGGCTCTGCTCGTGATAATATTGACACCTTAGAGATTCCCAAGCACTAATCTATCACTTTATCATGACTTAATATTTACCTTTAGGGTCCCTTTAAAAGGGCGATGGGAAACCGAAACGAAATTGAGCAGGTAGGCGACGCCGGATGCCACCGAAGCGAAATGCGATGCCCACATCGTTCCGCCTTCAGCGGAGATTGGTGGTGTGTTTGGATTATTGCCTAATAAGAGCATGCAGTACACTACCAATGGCGCAACGCACCACGCGCTGTAAAACACATACCGTATTCACACAACTGTAAGTCTACTCGAATGTAAGTCGACCCCCCCCCCATGTCGCGTGAGACAGGGGGAGAAAAAAGAGCATACTTGAGGGCGCGTTCCATAACGAAAATTTATAAGCAGCTGGCATGGTCACTGGACTACTCATCTTCACTTGTGCCATCGTCCTCACTAGTGCTGCCAACATCATCGCTGCTAAAGTCCCACAGCGTGTCGTCGTCCAGCGAAATTCCACATTTGGCAAACGACCGCACCATGACATATTGTGGAACAGCCGTCCATGCTAAATACAGTCAACGACTGAATTTTCGGACGCCCAAATTTTCGGACATGCCTGATATTTCGGACGTCTTCACGGCACCGCCACGAGCCCCATAGAATCAATGTATAAGGACATCTGAAGTTTCGGACGCTCGAACCGCCCGCCGTCCAATTTTCCGGACTTTTTGACGGACGGAAGGTCTTTTGGCTCCTTGCGCAGCGCCCTTGCGAAGGAAATCCACTTGCAGCCGAAGCATATACGAGCATATCACCGCTTTGAACCACAACTAGCCGAATCTAGCCGTCATAAAACGATTTGGTCTGGCCACGCTGGCTATGTTCATCGCCACACTTCCGCCTCCGGCAGAGTTTCCGGAGTGGCGCCATTTGGTTTGTTTGTTTGCGCAGGCCACGTTTTGGCTAGCGTGGTGTGTGGTTGTGCTGTTGTGTCAAGTGTGCTCTGCGACGCTAGGCCTAGGTGCTTCGACGCTCGTCAGCGAACTCCACTGTTCGCAACTTGAGGATTTCGCTTGCCTTCGATGGCGCCCACTCCGTCTTCGTCGTCCACGCCGATGGCATCGAAGCGCGGAAAGCAGTACCGTCGGACGACGTGATCAACGACCTCCGCTCTGCTGGGGTTTCCATACCCACGGAAATAACTTTTGAACAGTTTGTTGATGCTGACAACGAGCGCGACTTCCGCGCAGAACTGACTGACGAGGAAATAGTCCGTAAGGTTGTGGGGGATTCAGATGACTCCGATGTGGAAAATGAGGAGCCAATGCCTGCGCCGCCTACAGCGCCGAGTTGACGCGAGCACTGTTGACTCTTTCATCGGTGTACAGTGCTGACATGACCCTTGCTCAGATCGAGGCGAATATGATCGCATGCAACCGGAACGCCGTCAAAACAACAATCAACAAGTTCTTCAAGCCACTGCAGCAATAACACCGTCTGCCCGACGATGCACATGTGCATAATAAACCGGCAGTCGGCTGCATACAGAGTTTTTGAACGCCTCTTTTTATAGCCACTTCACTGATGCTGTGGCAGGGTTTCGGGAGCCTGTTACTTCGCCTTTTACCTCTAGATCTGAGAAAAAAAGAAAAAGGGTGCGTTTTTTGCATGCATTCATTTTTTTGGACTGCCTGAATTTTCGGACGTTTTACGTTCCCTAGAGGGTCCGAAAAATCGGTCGTTGACTGTATACTGTTCTAGATCACGCGCGCCTCGCGCATTTTCTTGTTTACATGGAATCTAGCAGCCAGAAAACATTTCATACGATTGCAGTTTGGTGACGTAATGAATGTCGGGAACGTATGAACCAGTAAAAAATGAGCGTAACTCTATTGGGTCATATTTCGTGTTCTCAATTGTGAACGTTGGCGCCAGGAAAACGTATGTAACGGGAATGTATCAACAAGGTTCTACTGTATATATATATTTTTCCGATTAACCGACACTGTATTTATCACGTTGAATTAAATCTAATTAAACATAAAATCCTATGATATTTACAAACACACACACCATAGGTTATAAAGCAAAAACAAGTTGTCCTATGACTAGGGCATGAAACGAATATTCCAATTTCTTCAACAAATTCTGCATGTCATGCTGAAGCACCATTCTGCCATGATGTCCATGTTTTGGGCTCGAGTCGGGCTCTGTATGTGGTGTTGCTCGCCAAAGAAATAATACAATGGCCCGAGCTACATTGGAGCCTGAGTGAACATGACGTTGGGCTGCCCTAGCCCAGCCTGCAGGCCGGGTCGGGTACAAGCTCTTGGGTAACCTGGAGCTCCCGCACACCTCTAATTGGAATACTTCACATAACACTGATAATCAGAAACATAAGAATACAATAGTGTTTGTCATGACAAAGCTGTTTCTTCATCATACTGTCATGCGGGGCGTAATGGGGTTTTCTCAAGCCGCTGCATGCGTCTTTTTCCCTTACGTCCGCTCTCATTCTGTATCCCGTGGAAACAAAGTAATAAAGATTATTATTATTATTATTATTATTATTATTTAGAAGTGCATTTGTGAGCAGTATTTCTTGTTTTTCCTTAGCAAGATTGATTTACCTAACAGTACAGTAAAACCTCGTCAAACCGTACCTGCTTAAACAGTAGTTTCGTTTTAAAGTAGCTAAGTCAAATCCCCGACACAGCGGCCATTGAACATAACACGTTTTGTATGCGCATAAACCTTACCAGCTTATTGCGTACGCATCGGTTAACACGTAGTGTTTCCACTTTTCGTCACGCAAACACGGCGGTGCATCGTTTCAATCGAGGTGGGGGGGGCTGGCAGAAAAACAAGCCTCAGAGATAAGAACAAGGGCCTCCAAGCGCCCTGTGCACTTGTGCATCAAGCCACATCAACATCAACATAATTTCGGCGCTGTGCCAGAGAGTTGTGGCATCATGTAAGCTACTGCTCGCATCATGCCGAAACTCACATAAAAACAGCGACTGCTCAGCGTAAAAGAAAAATTGGACATCGTTGGTGCTATCAAACGTGGCACAAAGAAGTCTGCTTTGGCAAGGGATAAGGATCTACCGTTGACTACGGTGTGTGGCATTTGGAATGCGAAGAAATTGCTCGGCAGCGCTGCTGTGACCGTGAACAGATATCAGCTACGAGGTTCGACTTTTCGCTGTCGTTGCCTCTGTTGTTGCCGAAGGGTCACCTGACGACAGCAATGAGGACAACACGGAGAGCGACAGCACGGGCGATTCAAGCCCAACTGTGGCAGAAGCTGCGCGTTACATCAGCCTCATGAATGCAATTGTCGCGACGAGAACAGCACCCTACAATGAAAAAGGCATGCTGCGACTTCTGCAGTGCTACTGCACCCGTGCATGGAGAATATGAGACTCCAACGAGGAATCTGCCATGCGAGAGTTTGTGAAGAAGAGGGGCTGGCTGAAAAGCTGGCTCGCAGCTTCAGTAAGTTTGAAGCCGCTGTCATCGCTGCTAGGCCACCACGGCATCAAATGAAAATAAGAGACTTTTGTTGCGCAAAGTGAATAAATACTACATGTTTTTACCCTTTCATCGCACTCTCTCTGAGTTCCGTTTTTGACAGGGAAGCGGGCAATCTGATGCTATTTCGGTTACGCAGTGCTACTGTTTAGTACATTTTTCTGAGCTCCCACTAACTACGGTTTAACGAGGTTTCATTGTACAGTGACTTTAGCTATCAATCACTCTTACTACAGCCCTTGCTGCAGTGGGCATGGTTTTTAGCATTTGTTTCTATCTAATCTGTGGCTTTGTGCTTTATTTTATGCTGGGTCAGAGATTTGCATCATAGCGGGCAGCACAATTAGGGCGAACTGTCTGCGGTTCAACTGTGCTCGCAGGTGAAGTCACATGGAGGCCCATTCACGTGGCACAACCTGATAGTGCAGACAACACAGCCAGTGAATTGGGAAGCTGCCTGCATCGATTTCAGTTTGTCAGTTTACCAGCCAAGCTAGAAACCACCCACACATGCCTAGTCCAGACTGGTACCTCCGTTTGGAGACAACGTGAAATCCAAGGCTGGACAAATGTTGCACCATGAATGAGATCGTCATGCAAAGCAGCATGCTTTCAAAACCTTCGGGTTTTCTGTCAACAGCAGGCTGTCTCGCGCAAAGCGAAAGAACTGTTTGCTGTACCTGCTGTGCCACAGGAGTCATGTATGGATGCGGTGCAAAAAATAATAAAGCATTTTTGTGGCACCCTGTCAAGTGATGCCGTAATTGCAATGAGTGCTCAATCACTTCAATTCGGTGGGATGCTGGCACATCACTGTCGTGGCACTCGCGACACTATGGTGCTTCTCACGTAACAAGTGCACTATGCGATGAACACTGCACAAGCAAATGCCTCTTTCTTAAGGAAACACACCATTTTAGAAGAATGAAAACATTAATGGGATTAGACAGTGAGGTGGGACTATGTGTTAACCAAGATCAGATTAATGCACTTTTAATTAATTGAGCCACCATGTTTACAATAATCATAATGTTGTACATACCAAAATGCCTCTGCATTTCATTATTCGGTGCTGAAATCGATATTCAAAAATATGTGATATTGTGCGTCACAAAAATTTACCAGATTTATGGAAAATGGAATTCATGAGAAACGCACACTTCAAGTGGCAGCAATACCTGGTCCGTATGACCTTGGAGGCAAATCTTGCACTCGCGGGTCTCCATGTCCCAAATGATCACAGTCAGGTCATGGGAGCCTGAGGCCAGCACTCTGGCAGCTGTTGGATGGAATTTGACAAAGTGGACTTTCTCGGTATGGCCTTTCAGCTCAAAGTCCGGCTCCGTCAGGCTCTCCTGCAGGCCACCTTCAGGAACAGTCCACACACGTACTCGGCCATCGTCACACGCTGCATACGCAACAAGTTATTAGCTACTGCTACAAGCCATTCCACTAATAGGAAACACAAGAACCAGCTTAATAAACGAGCCTGGCTCTTTGGGTGATGAGGACAGCATAAAGAAGAATAAAGGTCAATGACAAAGAGCAATCTATTTGGAAAAATTACTTCGGTAGAGATCAGGCACTGTGGGAGTTACTAAAGAGGAGCCTCAAATTCCAAGCCCAGAGAAACCTCACTGGCTTTCAGATAAAGCAAAATAAAGAAAAGAACCTGCTCCCTTGGCCCCCAGGTACACTAAATACTATATAAGCACAAACAGTGTGTGCTTGTACACATGTGTGCCAGGGTTTGTACAGGGCTCGGAGACAAAAATTCAAGAATATTCAAAAGCTTTCAAGATCGTGCCAAATTTTTTTCAAGAGGCATGGGTGAGCCGACAATGGTGGCTCAGTCTTGTGTGCTCAAGGAAGAAAAGCGGGGAGGAAGCGCGCCGCCTCCTGTCGCACGTGATACATCAGGGGGAGTGGAGGGAGAGGGGGGCTGTGATTTGTGAATGAATTTGCGCAACATGTTTATTTGCCTTGTTTGACGCATTATATACAGTGACCTTTTCTTAGGAAAGTTGATTTATTGGAGACTTATACGTATATTTAAATATCTTGTTGCAAAGCTTTGTGGATACGTGCAGTGAAATTTGCTTCTAGTGGGACTTTTTTGCCCTTTATCAAGCTGTATCTTCACATTTGTAGATTCCATTGCATTTTTGTATTTCTACTGTACGAGGACGAGTCAAATGAAAGTGAGCAAACCCACCCTGTGCAATAACGGTTCGGTTCATTATCTGCGAGGCATGTGCATAGCACATAGGCATCTCACTTACAAAAGTGACATGCAGGTGTGAGCATAAATGTCTTTAATGCTCTCATACGCAGAGTTGAACATGGTCGCGTGACATAATGGATGCTCCAAAAGTTAAACAGCGTGGTGTCGTGAGGTTTTTGACTACTAAAGATGTTTCCCAAAAAGAAATTAGTCGCCGTATGGCTGCCGTGTACATTGAACATTGCATTTCATTGGCCAATATGAGGCGTTGGAGGAAACAGTTCAACGGACGTTAAAGTTGCAAAGACGATCCAAGACCGGACCAAAGCCACCGTGCAATCACCCCAACACAATTGCAAATTCAGATTAGACAAGAACGGAGGATAAGCATTGATGAATTGGCAGGGAGTGTGAACATCAGTCACAGTTCAGGTCACACTATAATCATGAACATCTCGGTTATCGGTTCTTCTGTGCGCAATGAATGCCCAACATTTTCAACTACCGCCTGAAGACGGAAAGGTTCGCTGCTGCCTTGACACATATAATTCGGCATCACAATGAGGGTGACGAACAACTTTTTGTCTGCAATTGTAAGCGGGGACGAATCATGGAGCTGCTACGAGCCTGAAACACGTCGGTAAAGCTTACAGTGTAAACATTTGAATTCACCATCCCAAGGAAAGCAAAGGCCGTCATTTCTGCCAGAAAGGTGTTGTTGACTTTTTTTTCGATTGTCAGGGGCCATTATTGATCGAATTTGCTAAACCTGGAGAAACTATCAATCGTTTCCGATATAGCAAAATGTTGGATCCGCTGCGTGTCACAATCAAGAACAAACAACGTGGAAAACTGAGGAATGGGCTCATCTTTTTCCACGACAATGCCCGTCCCCACGTCACTGATGTGGTTAATACAAAACTGGCAACGGTCAAGTGTGAAACGCTGCAACATCCGCCATACAGCCCAGACCCGTCGCCTTGCGACTTCCACATTTTGGCGCATTTGAATAAACAGCTTAAAAGAAACAGATTTGTGTCAGACGATGACATGAAAGAGTCAGTTACCGACTTTTTAAAACAGCAACCCAAGAAGCTTTCATATACTCATACTCATACTCATACTCAACTCATATTCCAGGAATCGCTTAACAGCGCTTCAATTCCACATGACTGGCAGGTGGGCAAGGTCATCCCAGTCTTCAAGAAAGGAAGCCGATCATCACCGAGTAACTACCGCCCTATTTCCATAACAAGCGTGTCTTGTAAAATAATGGAACACATTTTATACTCGCATATTGCTAACTTCCTAACATCCGTCAATTTTTTCCACCCAAGTCAACACGGTTTCCACAAAAATTATTCCTGTGACACTCAACTTGCTCTTTTCTTGCACGACTTACATTTAAACCTAGATCGTAACATCCCGACGGACGCAATATTTTTAGATTTCGAAAAAGCATTCGATAAGGTCCCTCATGGTCGTCTCTTAATAAAGTTATCGCGTCTTAACATTCATCCTTGTGTTCTAAGCTGGATTCGAGGGTTTTTAACTAACCGAGAGCAATTCGTATACGCTAACTCACACTCTTCATCCTTAACACCCGTGCTTTCAGGCGTACCTCAAGGTACCGTACTTGGTCCCCTCCTTTTCTTAATATACATCAATGACCTACCTTGTAATATTTCTTCTCATATCCGACTCTTCGCTGATGATTGTGTGGTTTACCGAGCAGTTACTAACCCCAGCGACCATTTGGCGTTACAAAATGACCTATCGCGCATACAAAACTGGTGTACCACTTGGCTCATGTCATTAAATGTTGCTAAAACCGTATTAATGTCTATTCATCGTCGCCGTAACTACGTTATCCCTAATTATAGCATCAATAACACGCAGATTGCAAGAACGGATTCATTCAAATATCTTGGTGTGTACATCTCGCGTGACTTAACTTGGACCTGTCATGTTAACCACATAATAAACTCTGCTAATCGTACTCTAGGTTATCTACGCCGTAACCTCTTCCTCGCTCCTCCCTCTATTAAACAACTTGCTTTTCTAACCTTTGTGCGGCCTAAGCTCGAGTATGCCGAAGCTATTTTTGACCCCCACCACAATAACCTTATTAAAGCCCTCGAGTCGGTTCATAACCGCGCGACACGATTTATCCTGTCAACTTATTCATACAATACAAGCATCTCGGCACTAAAAGCCCAAATAAACCTACCCTCTCTAGCCTCACGCCGTAGAATAGCCCGTCTTAATCTTTTTCATAAATTCTTTCATTCCTTGCCTTTTGACAACCCGTACATAAAAAGAGCACATCGCATTGCCCGCACCAGTCACTCTAATACAGTATATCCCCCACAAGCCCATACCGTTACTTTTCAGCAATCATTTTTTCTGCGCACAACACGAGACTGGAATGGCCTGCCCGCCGAAGTTGCCACTATCATCGACCCACTTGCATTCAAGCGACTCATCGGAAATATCTCTTTGTAATTTGTAGTATCTCTTTGTCACTAACTCCCCACTCCCTCATGTAATGTCTCAACAGAGACCTTTGAGGAAATGAATGAATGAATAAATGAATAAATAAATTTATGAGACTGGAATTACACCATTCGTTAGTCACTGGGACAAATGTCTAAATGCTCACGGTGACTACTTTTAAATAAAGTACCTCAATTGTCATATTTTCGCATTGGCTCACTTTCATTTGACTCGCCCTCGTATATATTGCAGAACTCCAGCTTTTTATATGTGCTCTCTGTTGCGAGTATAATTTCGGTGCAATTACAATACACGACCGGTGACAGCGGCTCCTGCAGAATACATTTTAACAAAGCACAGCGTCATTGAGATTTTTCCCTGGTCGTTGCATATATACAAAAATGTAAACAAGGTTCTTGAATGATAGAGAGAGAGAGATGCAAATGAGAGAAAGGTAGGGAGGTTAACGAAGTTGCATTAAAATATTTTAAAAAAGCTGCCCGAAGTGGCGCTTGCAATGCGCACGTCTCAAAGTGTAGTTACTGGCTTTACGCCTGCCTTCTTGTGCTATGGGCGGGAACTACGGAACCAATGGAGCCATCACAATCAGGCAGCTGGCACCGAGGTGCCCCCTTCTGTGCCTCATGCCCTAGCTGCTGAGCTGAATGTGTACCTTCGAGATGCCTGGGCCTTTGCACAGGACCACCAAACTTTGGCAAAAGCCAGCCTGGCAAAGTATTACAACAAAAAACGCACTCCACCTACCTTCCAGGTTGGAGACTTGGTTCTCCGAGACACGCACCCGCTAAGTAAGGCAGCCATTGGATTCATAGCCAAGTTTGCCCCTCAACGCACTGGGCCATTTTAGAGTGACTGCACACATTGGATGCAATACCTACAGACCCGGAGACCCGGCTACAGGGAAACACAAAGGCCTCGCTAATGCAGACCAGCTGAGCCCTTATCTGCCTTGGAAGCCCTCTTCACAGGATAAAGGCGGGGGGGGAGGGGGCGGATCTGTGAGGGTTCCAGGTCGACGCCAGGTAGCGTAGAGTAGCAGGCACGGGACGATAGGCAACGGTGTGTGGCCGTCAGGGAGAACATGAAAGGCGTGTGTGGGAGATCAGCATGCGGGGAGCGCGCGACAACAAAGTGAGTGAGTGAAGTAATCAGCGAAGCAAGCCACTTGCAGTGCGGCAGGATAGAACGCAGACTGAGTGTGTGTGTATGCGCCGAGGATTTCCTGAAATAAAGATTGTACTTGACAAGGGTCAAGGATGGGATGAATTTGTGTGGCCAAGTTCGCGGGCCGCTGCTGAAAATGTTGGTACAGTCGACTCCCGTTAATACGAAGTTCACGGGGACCGCAAAAAACTTCGAATTAAACGAACTTCCAATTAAGCACAAAACACAAAAACAGCACTTTATTTGTGGCGAAATCGAGTATTTTCTCTAAGAAAAATAGTCGGTCATCTTGCTTTGCTTCTTCTTGCCGAATCGCGCTGCTGAAGGCAAGTTCTGCAGGCTGTAGATGTGGCGGAACGCTTCTTCCGCGTTACCTTCAGGGGCAAAGAAGCGCTCCGCAAGAGCAAGGCCCGCAGCTACATCGGCAGCCTTAGGTTGCGGCTCACCTTCAACGTCATCATCGCTTTCCTGGGTCGCTTCCTGGGGCCGAATAATCTCTACAATTTCGCTATCCATCAGCGCACCGCACGTTTCGACCGCCTTGTCTACGGCGACGTAATCTTCAAAATTGACGTCCCCGAGAGCATCACCAAAATAAGTGCCGTCAAGCTCGCTTGTTGACGCTTCCTCCGCTGAAATTTCAGAGGCATCCTCCGAAGAAGCTGCCACAAAACCGCAAGCCCTGAAGCAGTTTGCGATTGTTTCTTGCTTCACACGATCCCATGCTCGCGCCAACATGTGGATGGCACTAAGCAGGCTCACCTCGTACTTTGTGGAGCTATCCATACACAAAATCATGCGCTCGAGGAGGTGCCGCCTGTACAGGACTTTAACATTCTTGATGATGCCTTGGTCCATTGGCTGCAAAACAGCCGTTGTGTTTGCAGGCAAAAATGCGAGGCGCATTGCACTCAAGGCTGGCACATTCACGTGAGCACTGCAGTGATCGACAAGGAACAACACCTAGCGGTTCGAAGCAGCAAACTTGCGGTCCAATTTGCTTATCCAGCTCTTGAAGATTTCGGCCGTCATCCACACTTTTTTGTTCGCCTCATAGTCCACAGGCAGCGTCTTCACGCCTTTAAAACATCTCGGCTTCGCGGCTTTCCCGATCACAAGTAACCGACATCGTTTCGTGCCAGTCATGTTTGCCGCGATCAGCACCGACACTCTCTCCTTGCTGCGTTTGCCCCCAGCACAGTCGTCGTCCTTGAATGTCAGGGTCTTCTCTGGTAGAAGCCGATAGAAGAGTGCAGTCTCATCTGCATTGAAGATGTCTTCCGGTCTGTATTCGGCGAGATATTCACGCTGCTTTCCGTCCTTCCACGTGGCGCATGTTTCCTGGTTAACGGACGCCTTTTCACCACACACGCTCTTGAAAACCAGGTCATGACGATCTTTAAAGCCGGTCAGCCATCCATCTGACGAAACGAAGTCATCGACCCCAACATTGCTGCAAGCGTTCGGGCTTTCATCGCAATGATGTCTCTGCTGAGAGAAAGTTTGTTGCTCCTGGCCTCCCTAATCTGCGCACGCTGCAAGACTAATCTCGCACAATCTCGCCACTGCCAGTATGCAGCGTTGCGTGCACCTATGGCACCCGCGTGGCCTCCGCGACCAGCTCCGGCCACGCGCGGCAGCCGCGCGTGGCCTCCGGCGGGAGCCGCTTCGCCTCCCGCCGGAGTTGATCGCGGAGGCCACGGCAGCCGTAGCAATGAATAATCGCGCCGCTCCAAGAAGGATGGCGTTGCGGGCGGCTGCAGTGGCGATGACACCAACGCGGAGCACGGAACTGTTGCAACACTTGAAAAATTGCACATTCTACCAAAGAATGACGGTCACCTCGAGGATCCCGGCTGAAAATTAACTTCCAATTAAACAATATTACTGGATGAGGACTTCGAATTATCGCGCGATTTCTTCTATAGGATTACATGCAAAACTAACGGGACCAGCACTTCACTTCTAATTAACCGAAAATTCCAATTAAGCGGCTTCGAGTTATCGGAAGTCGACTGTACATGTTACCAGCACTTCGAGATGTAAGGCTTTCCTCGAAAATACAGAAATTTGCTCAGCCAATAGCGTTATATTGCTAACCTTCAAAGAAAGTGCTTCCGTCCCGGAATGTCGGCAAGAGTGAGTACCACTCGTTAAACAATGACAAAGGGAGTAGCGCTGCTTCCTGTCATACTACGTTTAGCGCACGGTATGAACATACGTCTACTCCAACTGACACGGAAACTTCCGCCCACTCTATCGCCAACGTGCCAATGAGTGAATGGGCGCACCATATACGCACAATAAATGATGGGCTACACCGATAGAGCACAAATAGTCAAAGCTGAATGTTTCGCGACGGTCCACAAGAGTAAGCGAGCTACTAGCAATAATACATCTTTGCTACAAGGTATTACAATGTACAAAACAGCAACGTTTTAACTGTTGCATGCAGCAAGAACAAATCTATCAGAACTGAGCACACCTGCGAGTGATTAGGCAGAAAATAATTAGATAGCGACCACATCGAGGAAATTTACTGAGTTAGAAATGTGACAAGTCACTGATTCGAAATATTTGCCAATTAAAGAACGAAGAGCAGAACACACTAATCCTGATTCATGAGCGGAAGGTTTGGATAGCTTGGAATACATATTTAGCCCCACTTATAGAACAAGCACCACATATGCACTGCTCGTGCCGTTTGGACATAGCTTAATCAGCACCGAAACCACTTTTGCATGTTGTCTGAAGCTGTGGCCAAAGCTTTGTGTTGTCCCCTATGATATCTCCAGAAACAGAGGTTTGCTAAGCCACACCAGCGTCGTGCACACCCATTCTAAACATGGAGTAATGGACACGTCACCACATGATCAAACATGGCAGCCCCCACGGAATCACCATGAAAAGGGTCAATGTAGCCGCCCGTCTCATGTGAAAATGACGGCGTGCAGTTTTTATTCCAGTACCAGCAAATCTCTGCCTGGGCCATCACACGCCGCATTCACAGTTATCACTGCCAACCCTATTGCAATAAGCATCTTCACCTATCTGTGTGTAGTACCATTGGTAGCATACTGCACGCTTTTAGCAGGTGATAATCCAAATGCACTGCCGTTCCCTGCTGCAGGCGGCATGATGTGGCTATCACATTTCGCTTTGGGGGCATCCGGCATCGCCCACCAGCTCGATTTCGTTTCGGTTTCCCGTCGCCCTCCTAAAACAACACCCAATAGGAACAAAAAGATGTGTCCCAGGTCGCCGGAGCACCACCAGCTCGACATGCATCGGCGCCTCATGCTGCAACGATTCGCGTGACACTTCACATTACGTAGATGTCAACAATAGTTGAATCTGTCGAATTTTTTTAGTTAGTTCGGACGGTACATTTTCCCAGATAGTATATTTTTTTCTTGCGTTTTTTTTTTTCAATATGTGTCAACGAGCTTTTGCTGTATACACTACAAACGCAGGTGAGTGTTCCATCGAGCAGTGACGGCATTGATATTGTCGCGGTACAACGCGGACAGAAGACAGGGAGACATTCAAGAACAACAGGACAAGCTGTCCAAAAACAAATGAAACCGAGGCACGTCTTCTTCGTCCTCTCCAAAATCTCAGCCACCCATAAAACGGAGTCCGTTATTGCCCCCATTGTCGTTGTCTTCTAAGTAGAATATACGCGTCAATATTGACCATCAACAAGAGCCAGAAATGGATGCATTCGGTCTCCACAGCTATCACGAAAGAGCTCTGGGAAGGCAAGGAAAAGGGTGCATGCTCTCGAGCAATCAAGTTCTGGGGATCGGCGGCAAGATGCGGGACACTGACGCACACTTGCTCGTTCGTTTGTCCGTTCATTCGACTTATTCTTTTACATTGACAATCATTGTCGATGGTTTCTGCATAATCGTTTTTTTTCTTCAGAGATGCAACACTACTAATCAAGTTTCTATGCTCTCTTTTTACACATATGCTTTGCATGTTTTCCCTTTCTATGATGCAAACATTATGTAACTAGTATTTAAGGGGGGATGCGGGGCTAAAATCGAGATTTTTGCATGAAAAATGCATTTTCTAATTTTATTTATTTTGGATTCTTAGACGTATAAAGAAGCTGATTACCAAATTTCGTTCCAATTTGCACCGTAGAAAAGGAGAAAAAGAAGGAAAGAAGAAACTCTCTTAAATTATGGGGTTTTACGTGCCAAAACCACTTTCTGATTATGAGGAACGCCGTAGTGGAGGACTCCGGAAATTTCGGCCCCCATCGAAATGCGGCCGCCGTGGCCGGGATTCGATCCCACGACCTTGTGCTCAGCAGCCTAACACCATAGCCACTGAGCAACCACGGCGGGTAAGAAACTCTCTTCTCGTAATGGTGGCGCGCTCGCCGTCGAGAGCGCCCATGAACATTGTATTCAAGCCACCGCAGAGTGCACAAGAAACCAAACATGGCAGTGAATGCCCGCATTAGAAAGTTTCTTTTTCGCGCTTTTTAAATCATGGGAGACCTTCCATCGAGAGTACAGCAGATTGCAAAGTAAAAACTAAAAAATAAAGACACAATTCAGGCTGCGGCCCGCTTGTCTACGAGTGCAGACAAGGGTGCTGCACTGTTACAAAGCAAAAAAGAAGAAGCAAGGACGATTTGAAGCAACTGCCGCAGAGCAGGTTCAAATTGAAGAGGTGGTCAAACCTATGAAGCAGGGCGCTTTTATTAATAATTTATAATACTTTTTGGTCTTAAGATAAGACAGTGTGTTCTAAAATCTTTGAGCTCATTTTTCTCAGCTTGCACTTTGGCCAAACAAAACCTTTAGGAAAACTGTCATTTCCAAACTGCTTCGCCAAAGGTTGCTTACAAGGTGGTTCCTAGACTAAAATTTTGTCAGGAACAAGGTGAGCTACTTGTTAGATCTATAAATATTTTTCAACGCAATAAATTATCATATGTCTGACATATAATAACAAAATAAATGAACTTCGTTTTTAGAGTCATGACATTTTTACAGAAATGACAAAAAATATGCGACTTGCCTTATCCTGTACTATAAATCGTCTAGCAGGTATCTAATCACAAACACTTAGTGTACGATTATTATTTTTGAAATGATAGTTTTCCAAAGTTGACACACTTGATTGCACAATATGACACCTATAAGCTTTTCTCTCTTCGTGCTAGGGTGCTGAAATTTAGAACATATTCTAATCACAAGAAGATGAACCATCCCTAAAATTTTTTATCAAAATTGGTGCAGCAGTTCAAAAGTTGACTCTTCAGCCCCGCATGCCCCCTTCAACAATTATGTGCGGATGGTGAAACATGATGAGCTGTTCCTCTGTATTTGCTTCTTTGGGTGCATCTATAGCTCAAAGACAGAAAGGCTCTTTGGCTTAAACAGTTTCAGAATGCCTTTTTGATCAGTGACTGTCACTACATCTTAGGCTCAATGAAGGCACAAGGTCCATGAATAAACCTGATAAACTCACCTATGGCAATGCACCTGTTATTAAACGGGTCCCAGGCAAAGTCCATGATGCTGGTCCCACAGATGAGGCTGGGAACAACTCCAGATTGTAGACGGCCTCTCTTGGACAGCTGGATTCACCACAAAGCAAGCGACAGGATGTAGAATGCCGACAAAGTTCCTTCACTACTACAGCTGTAGATTAAATACAAGTTTATGTGACCAGCTGCTTCACCTTAGTGTTTTTACAGCCTGCTCCAGTCTCCTACAGACTGTAGCCAAAACAGTCAGCAAAAAGTGGGAGAACAGAATGAGAGCCACACCCTACTCATGCACTGGCCAGGAAGGCCAATGTGACGGTGGCACTTGTCAGAGTGCAAAAACCACTTCTTTTATTTGTGCTCACCCTGTGGGTGCTGTGCTTTATGTCACAACTAAATGGTACTGCAGGTTCCTGCTTTCCCTCACCTCGCTTCCACAAAGTTTGTGCAGTTGAACCTCATTTTAACGAAGTTGCGTGTGACAAAAAGATACTCCGGTTATTGGGGCCGAGGACATAAAATGGCGGCGCCTGTTACCAGCGCCTGAATGACGAGGAAATTGGGTAATCTGCCGGAGCGTCTGCTTCAGTGCCACCACATGCTTTGTTTTTCGTCGTATTGCCCCGGTATTTCGGTTGGTTGTATAGTGACGTCTAGAAGAAATCATTTTTCACTTTAGTGTCCCTTTAAGTTACGTGCTCTTTTTTTTTTTTTTTTTTGGAGCAGCAGCCATGCAACACTAGGAAAGTCGACAAACCACCTCGCAAATAAAAGCGAATACATGGGATAGCAACAAACTGGTTCACGGTTGCAATCTTTTAGACACACCGTACGGTGGCCTCTCGTTCCAGATGCCGTTCGTTGACACACATTGGTCTCTTTTTGTAGCTTCGAGCAACCAGTCACAAGACTAACTTTGGATTTACACGTAGGGCATGACAGTGTCATGGCCAGTTGCATGCATTTTCATAGACAGCAGATGAACGAGAAGGGAGTGGGGAGCGTCGCACTAACTTGTTGTGACCTTCTAAATTTCAGAATCTGACAGGTGGTAAATAATGCTGAACCTGACATTGAAACAGAGAGGACGATGCCTGCTTTTAACCGTCGGCACCAGCTATGCACGGAATGGTGATCATGTCACATAATCCACGGTCCTTTTGCTCGTCGTGCAGATTGGCCTTACGATAACCTACCTGCCATGAGGTTGGGATAGCCCTTCTGTATTTTGGAGAGAAACTGTAAATCAAAGCTTTCTACACAATAAATAAAAGATTGCCGCAACACACAGGTGCACTTTTAAACTGAGAAGCTCACTGCACTATGCAATATGCAATATTGCAATATGCAATAGAAATTCTGTTAATAAAAAAATACTTTTCGGACCTTCATATACCAGAACTGAGCTGTAATCACTGCTGGCATACTAATTTGGTGTTTCCTTTCATAAGAGTATACCATAGTGTATATCTTGATGTCCAAGTACACCAGTCACTGGTAGCTTGCTACATTTTTTTATGCAATGTTAGAAGACTCCCAAGCATGTGCAGCACTGTTTTGTTGCCCAAAATTTGTAGGCATTAAATTTTGTGAAACTTTTTCTAATATTCGTTATTCAGTTGAATTTTTGGCTTTTTTTTTTTCTTCATTCGATTCAATAGTCGACTCGTAGTCTACTGCTCAGTAAGTTATAAGTGTACTGGTTTCATGCAACAGTGCTTGTTCTCTGTTTTGATTTTACGGTTTTATATGCTGTATGAGAATAGCCAGTGTTATTCCCTGTCAGTTTGGGCCAGAGGTTTCTCTACCTACCATAGCAGAAATAGAAAGCACGGCAGCATCTACAGAAGCTCAACGATCGCTAAATGCCAGTGGCATATAGTCGATACCACATGTAACAATGTAACGGTAACACATGTAACACTACACAGTCAACGACCGATTTTTCGGACCCTCTAGGGAACGTAAAATCGTCCGAAAATTCAGGCAGTCCGAAAAAATGAATGCATGCAAAAAACGCACTTTTTTCTTTCTTTTTTTTTCGGATCTAGAGGTAAAGGGCGAAGTACCAAGCTTCCGAAACCCTGCCAAAGCATCAGTGAAGTGGCTATAAAAAGAGGCGTTCAAAAACTCTGTATGTAACCGACTGCCGGTTTATTATGTACATGTGCATCGTGGGCAGCCGGTGTTATTGCTGCAGTGGCTTGAAGAACTTGTTGATTGTTGTTTGGACGGCGTTCCGGTTGCATGTGATCATATTCGCCTCGATCTGAGCAAGGGTCATGTCAGCACTGTACACCGATGAAAGAGTCAACAGTGCTCGCGTCAACTCGGCGCTTGTAGGCGGCACAGGCATTGGCTCCTCATTTTCAACATCGGAGTCTTCAGAATCCCCCACAACGTGACGGACTATTTCCTCGTCAGTAAGTTCTGCGCAGAAGTCGAGCTCGTTGTCAGCGTCAACAAAGTGTTCAAAAGTTATTTCCGCGGGTATGGAAACCCCAGCAGAGCGGAGCCGATGCCGAACTCCTCGCTCACGTGAACCTGCAATCGGCCGCTCACGACTTGCTTAATAACGGCGGCTTTCTTCTCCATCGTTAACCGACGGTACTGCTTTCCGCGCTTCGATGCCATCGGCGAGGACGACGAAGATGGAGTGGGGGCCATTGAAGGCAAGCGAAATCCTCAAGTTGCGAACAGTGGAGTTCGCTGACGAGCGTCGAAGCACCTAGGCTTAGCGATGCAGAACACACTTGACACAACAGCACAACCACACACCACGCTAGCCAAAACGTGGCCTGCGCAAACAAACGAAATGGCGCCGCTCCGGAAACTCAGCCGGAGGCGGAAGTGCAGCGATAACATAGCCAGCGTGGCCAGACCAAATTGGTGTGTGACGGCTAGATTCGGCTAGTTGTGGTTCAAAGCGGTGATATGCTTCGGCTGCAAGTCGATTTTCTTCGCAAAGGCACTGCGCGAGGAGCCAAAGGACCTTCCGTCGAGTCAAAAAGTCCGGAAAATTGGATGGCGGGGGGTTCGAGCGTCCGAAACTTCAGATGTCCTTATACATTGATTCTATGGGGCTCGTGGCGGTGCCGCGAAGACGTCCGAAATATCAGGCATGTCCAAAAATTTGGGCGCCCGAAAATTCAGTTGTTGACTGTATTGGTTATAACAATGAGTCGACTTCAGAGTATCAACTTATGCATTAGGCCTATGAGAAAAAACAAAACCATATACAGTCGCCGACCATTCGGACCTCACGGGGACTGCGGAAATGTCCGAATAAACAGGTGTCCGAAAAAGCAGATTAAGAAAAAGAAAAAAGAAATCCTTTATTCCCACGCACTTATTCGGGCTCGGCAGTAGGCTTGAAGAAATCGTGAATGCGCCGTTGCACGCTGTTTCGTTTACGCGCAATCAGATAAGCCTGAATCTTGGAGAGGGTCGTATGGTCACTATAGGCGGCTGAAACCACAGTCACTGCTCGTACACACTCCGCATGCGACGGCAGCGTAGCATATCTTCCAACTTAGAGTCATCGTCCAGAGGTTCAGCAGAAACCTGACGAATGATCTCGCCGTCGTCGAGTTCTGCGCATGTCAGTACAGCAGTGTCAGCACCTGTGAAACTGTCAAATGAGACGGTGTCCGGAATTGCAATGCAACCACTGCGCAGGTCTCGGCAGAACATTTTCGGCGTCAGTAGGGAGCACATCAGAAGGGGAAAAATCCTAGGACTCCGGGCACCCGCTTGCCGGCATTCCCCAGCACAGTCTGCGCGGGCACTGTCGGCGCCATTAGACACTTGACGCAATGTTTCCGTATGCTTTGTTGAATCACCGCAACCTCGACACAGCACACAACGCAAACATCACCATGCCGTCACGTAGACCAGTCGCACAAACGAAAAACGTGGCCCACTCGCAGCGTCGTGCATGAAGAAAGAAACAAATCAGCTGCTGGATTGTATTGACATGGCTTACTAAGCTGAGACCGAGACAGCTGTGGCCGCGAAACTAGGCAGAAACGATGATGAGTGGAACTTTGCAGTAGCACCACTTTGTGGGGCAGCAAGGAGGCTTCGTTCAAAACAGAAATGGCATTCAGCAAGACGAACCATGCACCTGTCAGAGTCGATGCATGGTGCATGGTGCCGTTACCCCGATCCTCACAAATCACTTAGCAGAGAATAGCAAGCGATCTACAGGCAGATACAGGCAGGATCCCTCTCGCACCCTTACCTTCAAAACAAGATGTACCCAGAAAGCTTTGTTGGAAGTTGTTCATTGTTCCTGCGGATTAGGATTCTTTCTACCTTGATCACATTTTGGTCCTGGAAACCTTCAAGCAGCTCTTCATTAATAAGGTCCAAGAAGTCGTCTTCAGAGATTACTCCACAAATGGTGGCGCTGCAGCGCTCGGAGTGAACGGACGCATTTCATATGCTCTCCGTTTTTTTCGGGCAATTTCTTTTTTTACCGGCCACTTACTTTCACTTTTGTTGCCGTGGACTTGCTACCACCGCTTCGGACCCGGTGTTGCGCTTTCCATACCAAGGCAAGCAAGTTTTCATGTTTTTTCGACCTTTTTCTTTTGGCCAAACCTGCTGCGGCAGCTAAGCCTAAGAGCTGCCACGACCTCGACGCGTTCGCGCGCAGCTGCGGTGGTGACGCCGCACCCTGCCGTGCCCAACGCCGCATGGAAGATGCCTTACACCGTAGAAGGCTCCGATGTCACCGCCGAGGAGTTATCCGACGGCACATGGACGGCGTTCGAGATGCAACGCCGCTACCGACGCCCATCTCCGCCTGAACAACAACCTGCCGGAGCCCAGACGCCGGCCACGACGCTGTCTGCCCCGAATGCACGGCAACGCGGCCGCCCTCCACCGCCGACCAGGAAGCGCCCGCTTCCCCGCCTGCCCTCGGACGACCTCAAGATAGTCCTTCGCCCGCAGGGCACACTCAACCTCCACACCGTCGGCCCCGCCCGGTTGGCTGTTGCCATTTACGCAGCAGCCAACGTTGACCAACGCCTGGCAGTTACTGCCGACCAGGTTAGAATCCACCCTACTAACAACACAGTGACAGTGAGCACGCCTGACAGTGCTCGTGCAGTGTCTTACGCCAAGGTCCGCGCCATCACCATTGACACCACAGAAGTCCCGATTGCCGCCTACGCCCCAGCCCCAGACAACTCCGTGCGGGGGATTCTGTACCGGGCTTACAGCTATGAAAACGACGCCGAAATCTTCGCCGAGCTTCGGGCTCGCAATCCCGACATCGCTATCGTTGCTGCGCGGCGTATGGGCCAGACACGACACTTTGTCGTCACGTTTGCTAACACCAAGCTGCCCCGATACATGCGGTATTTGGGCTTCACTTTCGAGGTCTTCCCTTACAAGGGGCGCCCGGAGGCTTGTTTCAACTGTCGCAAGCTAGGTCACAGAACAGATGTGTGCCCACAACCGCGCCAACCCACTTGCCGCCGCTGCGGTGTGGCCCACGAACCTCAACCAGTCGGCCAACCACCCACTTGTCAAGCCACGTGCATCGTATGCAAAGGCCCACATCCCACTGGCAGTAGAAGCTGTAAATACCGTTTCGTGCCAACCAGCCGAGCTAAATCTTCCAAATCCTCCACGGACACTGAAACTGACCCCGGCACCTTGTCACGTGGCCATCAGTCTCGCTCTCGGAGCCGCGACCGCCAACAACGACCCCCAGGAAATGACGCTTTCCCACCACTGCGAAGCAGCGGCTCCAGTCACAACAGCCCTAGCCGCTCCCCATCGCACTCTCGGGACTTCCGGGCAACCTCCCAGGATGGGCCGGATACCAAGTCCACCAAACAGGTCGCGTGGAAGAGCCCTCCACCAGCCACAAGCCAACTGCCCAACCCCCAGGTAAGGGAACTGGCAGAAATGGTTAAGAAATTACAGCTACAGTTAGCACAGGCAAATGCTAAAATTCATAGCCTTGAGTCTGCACAGGCGCACCCACAACCGTGGCCGCAGCAGGTGTCTCGCGCTCCCACCTCCGAACCCACCAATGACCCCAACATGGACACCGACCAGCCCAAGTGCAATAAGCGCAAGGCACCTCCCCCCTCCTCTACCTCTGACCTTGACGCAAAATTCGAAACTTTTGACGCCCGCTTATCTAAAATAGAGGACGTCCTAAAACGGCTGACCCCCACTATCGACCAGCTCATTGAAGGATGCACTAAAATGGCAACCAATATTCACACCCTAACCACACGCCTCGACCGCCTCACGGGCCCTCCGCAAACTGACGCCCTCACTACATCAAAGCCCACTCAGTCGCCTGGTGCGCTTCCCTCTACCGAAAGTGCAGCCGCGCGTGCGTCTGCTGGCGGTATTATCAAAACCGGCATAGCGTTTCCGCAGCGTCCCGAACCTTACAGGAAACGCGATGGCTAGCGCGCCCATCACAGTATGGCAGTGGAACTGCAGGGGCTTCAAGGCAAAGCGGAGAGCCTTGGAGTATACCCTGCAGGCCCAGCCATTTACACCCCACATTATAGCCCTCCAGGAAACATACACCGACACAAAACTCGCCAGCTATACCGCTTACAACCAATCGGTGGCGCCGGATCTCCGCCCGAGCACCGCCATCCTTGTACACCGCAACCTCACCGCCAATCAACTCGATCTTGACTACTCCGAAGTCCCACACACTTTCGTGCAGGTCCTTCCAAACAGCCGAACCGAATCCCCACTCAACATCTTAAACGTGTACAGCCCCCCAAGTGACAAGAGCACTAATGTAGCCACTCTCCTCCGCAAGGCGTGTGCGATCACGCGGAACGAGATGCTACTTATAGTGGGTGACTTTAACGCACCACACGCCGAGTGGGGCTACCCCAGCAGAGCCTGCGGTCGTAAAGGAGCCAAGGTTTGGGACACTGCCCAGACACTGGCTCTGACGCTCCTCCTCGACCCCGAACGGCCCACCCGTTTCGGTAACAGCATCACGAAAGACAGCTGCCCCGACCTCACTTTCGCCCGCAACATCCCAGATGCGCGCTGGGACAATCTCGGTATGAACATAGGTAGCGATCACTATGTTCTCAGCACTACCTTCACAGCCACACACAGCAAGGGCCCCCGCCGCACATTCAAACACACCAACTGGGACGCTTTCCGGTACGTACGAACTCAGCGTCCGCAAAGCCCCATAGACGACCTCGACGCATGGACAGATACTCTGCTCCGCGACGCAGCCAACGCCACCTCCACAGTCACCCAGGAGGAGGGTGGCCCCACCCCAGATGCTAAACTCATGCATATGTGGGAGGCCCAGCGCAGCCTCCACGCTCGCTGGCTCCGACGCAAACACAACCGCCCTCTCAAGCTTCGCCTCGCTCGCCTCGAACGAGAGATCGAAGCCTACTCCACCAAACTTAGTCAGGAACAATGGTATCAGACTTGCGACCGACTCGATGGGCAGTTGGGATGCAAGAACACATGGTTTCTGCTCAAGCACTTGCTTGATCCGACCCACACCAAGTCAGCATCACACAAGAATCTCAACCGCGTCATACACGCGTTTCCAGGCACGAACCAGGAACTCCTCGCTACCTTGAAAGACAAATACATAAACACCTCCACCGACATTCCCACCCCCTTAAATTACAAAGGCTCCCAGAACCCAGACATGGACAGAGACATCATGGCGTCGGAAGTCCGCGCCGCTCTCAACCGCATCAAGACCACCGCGGCCGCCGGCGATGACCATATTACCAACAAAATGCTCCGCAACCTGGACGACCAGTCGGTCGCAGCACTTGCGGACCTTTTCAACCACCACTGGCATGAAGGTCGCCTTCCAGACTCCTGGAAGCATGCCAAGGTAATCTTCATACCCAAACCAGGCAAACGACTCGATCTGGGCAACCTGCGGCCCATCTCGCTCACGTCTTGCCTGGGGAAGGTTATGGAGCACGTAGTTCTGAACAGACTCCACACTCACGCAGACAAGGAGAATCTCCTCCCCCCCACGATGTTCGGGTTCCGGGCTGGACTCTCTGCCCAAGACATCATGTGGCAGATACAACACGACATACTCGACCCGGGTCCCATCCGGGCGACACGCACCATTCTCGGCCTCGACGTCAGTAAAGCGTTCGACAACGTGTCGCACGCTTCTATACTGACCAACCTCTCGCAGATGAATGTAGGCACTCGCACCTACAACTACACTGCCAACTTTCTTTACAACCGCACTGCTGAACTCCACATTGGAGACCTCTGCAGTGACAAAGTCACCATGGGCACCCGGGGAACACCACAGGGAGCTGTTTTGTCACCGTTCCTATTCAACATTACTATGCGGGGCCTTCCCACACTTCTCGACACCATACCCCACATTAAGCACTCAATATACGCCGACGATATTACCCTCTGGACAAACACTGGCTCGGACGGGGAGATACAAGATTCACTTCAACAGGCAATCGACACCGTCCACACTTACGTACAGGCAAACGGTCTCGTTTGTTCGCCCACGAAGTCTGAACTGTTAGTTATACGAGACAGACGTGTTCACCGACCCGTCCCCGACCCTCAAGAGCCAATCACGCTTCACATTGCCACCCACCCCATAGACCCCGTACAGACCATCGCGTGTTAGGCATGCTGGTTCAGAACAACACGCAGAACTCGGAAGCCATCCAACGCCTCCGAACCACAGCCCACCAAATCAACGGCCTAATCCGCCGCATTGCCACTCGCCGCAGGGGAATGCGGGAGACCGACCTCTGCCGCCTCACACAAGCCTACCTCATTAGTAGGATTGTCTACACATACCCTTATTACCACCTCCGCCGCAAAGACGAAGAAGCGGTAAATAGCATCATCCGCTCGGCGTACAAGGCGGCAATGGGACTGCCCCAGTCCGCCAGCACACAGCGTCTCCTTCAGCTTGGAGTATACAACACCCTCACAGAGCTGATAGAGGCACACAAGACTGCACAGGTACACCGTCTTTCTCGCACTGAACACGGTCGTTACATTCTTAATCGTCTTAATATCAACCCTACAGGTGACATCCACCCCACTGCTCCCCTCCCGACTGGAGTCTTCAGTAGGCTAGTCATCAGACCCATGGCCAAGAATATGCTACCCGGCCGTCACGATAGGCGCCGCCAACTGAAGGCACAAGCCTTAGACGTCACCTACTCCGCCGACGAACATGCCATGTACGTGGACGCGGCGAAATGCGACTAACACATACGTAGCCTGCGTAGCGGCGCCAACCACCACTCTCATCAGTGCCGCTACAGTGCGCACACATTCCTCCACCGCTGCCGAAGAGGTTGCGATCGCGCTAGCCATCGCGGATCCCCGCACAAGCACGGTTCTCAGTGACTCTAAACAAGCCATCCAAAATTTCTCAAAAAACTCACTCTGTCTCCCCGCCGCACACATCCTCCGCGGTTGCACTCTCGACAGAACTATAAGCTTAGTGTGGGTACCTGCTCACGCGGGCAACTCTGGGAACGAAGGGGTCGACCGTTTAGCCCGAGGTCTAACTAACCGGGAGGCCGGCCCCTCGAACCCAGATGCGCTCGCAGAGGCCCCCAAATCCTATGCCGAAATTACAAACTTCTACAAGGAGACGAGACGCGTGTACCCGCCTCCCCACCCCGACCTCGAACGAGCGCAAGCTACCATGCTTCGCAGACTGCAGACCGATTCAATACTCAGTCAATCTAGACTTTATTTGATCACTGGAGGGGATTACGACCCCGTCTGCACTAAGTGCGACCATGGAGTGTTCGCCACTCGGGCACACATTCTCTGGGGATGCGAGGGTAACCCTCCCCCACGATCATTACTGCCAGTTCCCTCCGAGGAGGGTTGGAACCAGCTGCTGACAAGAGCAGACAAGAAAACGCAACTCGCACTCGTCTCGTGGGCCCTGGACGTCGCCCCCACCTGGGAGCCACACTAGGCCTACCTGCCCTAACTTCCTACCCTGCAGTGGTAAAATAAAGTTGTTTCTCTCTCTCTCACTCCACAAATCGTGTTAATGGGTCGATGTGCCGACACAGTGACTGCTACATCGCCAATGCATTTCAAGTCATTAATGTTGTCATGTTGAGTTTTATCCTTCAATTCATGGAGCAGGTCTCCATTGGACATCTTTGTGGCTTTGTAGCCAGGCCTTATAGTGGTTGCGAGGCATTTCGCCACCAAGAAGGGGGAGAATTTACGCACGCTCTTGTTGCCTTCACTGTGGATTACTTGGTACTTAGGGAAGTGTTCTTGATTGTTCTTCAAAAAGAATTCAAACGTTACATTGGTGTGCCCTCTTTTTAGAGGGCGATCAAGGGAAAGTGGTTTACTAAAAGCCATATTGGGGTCTTGAGTTCGGCAGCAGCGCCAACTGCCCACCACCGAGCCCAACGTGGGGACGGAGCAGGTCCTACGAGTAAGACAAGCCCTCGCCAGTTGTACGGTGCTACTATAACCCAATCTGGAGTACCCAAGGTTGGCCACCCACACAAGGTTAACCCTCGCTGCCAGAAAAGTCGGAAGTAAATAGAAGAGAAGACAGGAAAGATTGAAAGGAAGAGAGAAAGACGCAGAATGGAGAGGGGGATAGGAAAAGGCAACTACCGATTTCCCCCGGGTGGGCCAGTCCGGGAGTGCCGTCTATGTGAAGCCGAGCGCCAAGGGGCCGTAAAGGTCCAAACACCCGACATCGGCTCAACCCCCAGGATCTCCTTTTCCCCGGACACGGCAAAGCCGCGCATGGTTAGACGTGGGAGGGTCCAACCCCCATGTGCTCGGGTATGTGGTATCGCAACACACCAAACACCTGCAGACACAGACACCCCTGCGGGGGAGGTTTCTGGGATGGTATTTCAACAGTCCACGTTGCCTTAATATTAACCTTTAGTGTCCCTTTAAATGACATTAGCCAGGTGCTACACCAACTGCTAATAAGGCCAAGATCATTTTGAATTTTTACGTGGTCAACAGTACTTACAATTTCTCGGTAAATTATACAATCATCAGCAAAAATTCGCACATGAGAAGATATGTTATTCGGTAAGTCATTAATACATATCAGGAAAAGTAGTGGAACGAGGACACTGCCCTGTGGCACACCAGAGGAAACGTAAGAGAGCGGGGAGGAAAACTTGTTAACCACGGTGAACTGCTGCCAACTGGTTCTGAATCCAAGATAGCGTTAGTGAATCTGAGGACAAAGAAGACAGTTTAGAAATAAGTCCGCAGTGAGCTACGCGATCAAAGGCTTTTGAAAAATTTAGAACATGCAGTCGGTTTGCTGGTTTTTGTCCAGATTAAAATATAATTCAGTCGTGAACTCAAATAGTTGCGTGTCACACGATAAGCCCTTCCTAAATCCATGTTGGTTCGCGAAGAAAAAGTTATTATTCTCTAAATGATTGTAAATATGGGAGGTGATCATATGCTCTAGCATCTTACAGCAGATGGAAGTAAGTGAAATGGGTCTGTAGTTTAGTGGTGTATTTCTATTTCCACATTTAAAGATGGGAATGATCTTCGCGATTTTTCAGTCTTGGGGAAGCATTCCTGTCGATAGTGATTGCCAGAATATATGAGATAATATTTCACTCGAGACTGATATGTTTTTAGTATCTGAGTTTATGTCGTCAATGCCTGCTGATGTCGACACTTTCAGATTATTTATAATAGATGCGATGCCGACTAAAGTAATGTCGACGGGCTGTAACAAAGGGTAGTCAAGATCAGCTACCTCAGGAATGTTTGAATCGCCTTCTATGGCGTATACTGATGAAAAGAATGAATTGAACGCGTTTGGACAGTCATGGTCTGGAATTGGAATGTGGTCGTTATCATGCAAGATGATGTTGCTGTTCTGTCGCTCCAGACACACTAATTCCCAAATTTCTTTTGTGTTAGTTCTGAGCAGGGATGGCAAATCGTGCAAAAAGTACTTATCTCGGGCAGCGCATACTCTAGAGCAGTAGCTTTTCAGAAAGTCGCTGTATTTTTTCCAAGATATTGGAGTGGACGCGCGTTTTGCTGCTGTGTACAATTGCTTCTTTTTATTTCTCAATTTGTTAAGTGACTTAGTGAACCACAGGTTGCGTTTATAATTTGTCATTTTAATTAACAGAGCATGTTGACTAACAAGTGTTAACTTGTTTTTGAACAAATCCCAGTTATCTTGAACTGTTCGGTTACTGAAACAAGGAAGTAATACACTAACAAGAAATGTTTCAAGTTCAGCATTAATAACACTGTAATTTCCTCTGTTATAGTCACGAATTATCTTAGTTGTGGTACCAGAAAAACGGGACGGGACTTTAACATTTACTTGCATTAATTTATGCTCACTGAAACCATCTAAATATGTTATTTTTTCAACAGTATTAGGGATCGTTGTCAATACTGGATCTAGTATATTGGAATCACGAGTGGGCTGACTTACGATCTGTGACAGGTTGAAGTCCAATGTTAAGGCAATGAATTCTGAAGAAAGGCAGCAGGTCAATGACAACTGCTTCCAGTTTGTGGAGGGAAATTGAAGTCGCCGAAGAGAAAAATACTTTCAGCCAGACAAGCCCTAACGGCGTGAGTTATGCTGTTTCGCAGGTCGCTAACAAACAATACACTTGAGTCAGGAGGACGATAACAGCAACCTAACAATAATTTTTCAAAACGAGTCATGCATGCAACCCAGACAATTCCTAGGTTAGTGTCGGAGTCAATTAAATAAGATGTTACAGTCTTCCTAATGCCTGTAAGTACGCCTCCACTTCGTCTACTGGTGCGATCACATCGGTAAATATTATACGTGGTATGTATGGGACTTAGCTCATTGTCTGAAATGTCAGGATGGAGCCATGTTTCCGTGAAGATGATAATGTCAGAAGCTGTATCGTCTAGGAAAGAAGAGACTTGATCTAGCTTGCGCACAAGGCTTCGAATATTAGTAAATGACATTGATAGTGACAGTATGATCCGAGGTTCTGGTGCCTGCTGGCAGTCGTGGATTCGAGTGCTATGCTTCAGCTATCTGCTCAGCTGCACTACTGTGCTAGTGACGCCGTCGTGCACGTAGGTTGTGTCATCTGTGCGCATTCTGTCGACGCTGAGCTTGAAATACTTTTTTTTCGCCTTCACGAATTCAATCAGTTTTCGTCTTGCTTCTCGTGTAGCTGGGGAGAAGTCTTCTTGTATCGAAAACCCGAAACCCTTAAGCTTTCGCACAGCTGACAAGATGCATTCTTTATCCTGTGGGGTCTCTCACCTCCGTACTCTTGGGACAAAGGAACGACAACACAGTAGTGCAAACAGTCACAAGGGCATTTATTGCACCTTTCATAGATCAATGCCTGCTAGCCGAGTTGCTATCCACAAAACATGCTGATGGGCGCGCGACAAATCCAGAAGTCCGACTCACCGCGACCGGAAGCGAGCGAATATGTTCGCCCCATGCTGGATCCCAACGCCTGGTCGTTCGCGTGTTCGGTCACGCCAACAGTGGCGCGTTCGCAGGCGGCCACGCGAGGCGGTCTCGCAGAAGCATGGGTCGCCGCGCGCGCACGCGGTACGTCCACGCCGCGCGCCGACCCGCCGGGGAAGACACAGCGCCTTTCTTTGCCACGCCTAAGTAACCCCGCCGCAGCGCAACACTAGCGGCATCACTCGCACTGCGCTTCAACCACTCCAACCGCCACGGGCGCCAGGCCACGCGGCGGGCATAGCCACCCTGCAGGAGACGAGCTATGCGGGCAAACTAGATCTCAGGGGAGGCGTGAGAGTCACGCATCCCCACAATCCTTATAAAAGGTCAACTTCACTATGATGGGTCTCTTCTTGTTATTGGCGTGCTTGCCTAATCTATGCACCCTTTCAAAGTGCGTGCCTGATAGGCTTAGGTCAAGTTTTCCAACACGACAATTTTCTGCTCGGACGCAGCCCAGTCCTCTTTTTCGTCGTCCGCTATGTTAAAGAAGAGCGGGTTTGAGCGTCGCATTCTATTCTCAGTGTCATCGCACCATGAAGAAGTTTTGGCCAATCGATCAGATACACCGCGAAGGATATCAGCACCATCTGTTGTAACAGACGAGCTTCAGGAAGCGGGAGTATCGACCAGTGCGGCTATCTTGGCATTCAGCAGCTTGATTTCACCTTCAGCGGCCTCCTGTTTCTGTTTCGAAATTTTTAGTTCAGCAAGTAGTGTTACCTGCTCGTTTCCTAGCTTTTGAAACTTGTTTATAACTGCCACATTACTGGCTTTTACACTAGTTAGATGAGAAAGCAAGTGTGAGTGTGCTTCTTCTAATTTCTTAATAGCCTCTAGTGCTGCAGCAAAAGCTTCTTCTTGAGCCTTAGTCATTGGTCCAGGATTTGTTTCAACGTCTCCCGGCAGCATCAATGTTATTGTAGACAAGGCATAGCACATTTGACAAGTTAGTGTTCCCACACTTGACCCCTTAATGATCCTAATAGTGACCCCTTTAGTGACGGCATGTCTCAGCAGAGTTTAGGGGACAGTGAATGCACTGAACCCAAATCATGTCCCATCGAAAACGCCTATTTTAAACCTGGCTTCAGAATATTTGCAAGCAGAAACAGTAGCTCATAATGTCTGATTATGGTATTTATCCTATTCTAATGTGCACTTTTTTTCCAATTTTTTTCGTAGGACATTGTGCCTTAAATTGCCTGCACGATGTAATCGGATACAAAAGCAAGACCGCATTTGCAATGGTTGTATGCTTTGCTGCATAACAGGGCTGTAATAGGGCGAAATTGGCTTTAAAAGCCATGCAGCAAAGCTGACTTTAGAAAACCAGCCTCCATTGTGCAACACATATTAAACCTTGCCCATTTTTCTTACTGAAAAATCGGGTACGCAATAGATTTCTACTTTGTTTAAGATGTTTAATGTCATTTATGCACTTCAGACACATAGAAAGTGGGCATGCATTTAATTTAGGGGCATGTTAGAATAGGGCAAATACTGGTAGATGAATCAGCTGTGTGTTCTTGCGTTTCATCTGCATTTTAATTTGATTCGCGAAATAATGCAATCGATTTCAGTGGTCCCGTCAGGGCCGAACTAACAAAAGCCGACTGTAAATTGAGATCTAATTATTCAGCATTTGCTGTAGTTTCCCATAAAAACTCACCGCTCACCTGGATTACAGGCTATGTGGCAAATTAGCAAGAAAGCTTGTGTAAATTTTGTGCTCTGAATACTTCTTGGCTGTACACAGATTCGCAAAGCATGTGCTATAATACATAATGGCCTACCTCCAGGATTGCCAGGTGGCCACCAGAGATGGCCAGGGGCAGGGCAATACGCTCTGTGTTTGCCCGGAAGCCTTCACTCTCGCCGGGCAGTGTCTTGCACATGGGTGGAAGGTTGGTGATTTGAGTATTCCGGTTGCCCACCGAGCCATTCAGGTGCCGGTACTTCGATACCCGCACTGCACAGGGGACAACGATGCATCAGCAGTCCCGTCTTCAATATAATGCACCTCAAGGCACAAAATTCCTCGGCAAACGTAAATGCAACACCACAGGCAACTTTCCTATGTGTATGCCACATAGAACAGCCAAAGCTAGAACAGTTGGCTTTCTCACTCATATCTAGCGATCAACAGTGGTTGAAGAAGATGGAGCCAACACGCCAACTTGTCTCCATCAGCCCTTTGACAGCGTATGCACAAATTAATTAAACCAATCGTTCCTGTATCGTGGAGTTTTCACTCGCACAACGGCACACTGACAATTTCAGACCAACCTTCAACCGAAGCTTGACTTGCAGTCTGATCTCTTACATTTTGAACACTGCCTGTGCAAGTGCCCTAATTCATTATTGTACAATACAGTGCAACACACCCCAATACTGTACAACAACTGAACAAAGCATGTGAAGGCTCCAGTGCTAGGCGGTTTGTTGGTGATTTGAGTATTCCGGCTGCCCACTCAGCACATACCAGACCACCTTTCTTTCACAGAAAAGCATATCAAATGCAATAATCAAGTATCAGGAGGCTTCTGCGTGCTCTCTGACATAACAATCATTGCTTCACGAGCCTAAACAATACAGTAAAAAAAAAAAGGCACCTGCTGCAAGAAGTAAAAACAAATGTTCCCTGTACATAAGAAACTTACCTGTTTTTGCATTTGGGAAACTACTGCTTTCCTGCATAGCATGGGCATCACTAGGGCTAGTATTGATGCCAACAAAGCTTTATAACAATATTTTTTTGCATGATCTGACTTGCAAGATTTGGGAACTAGAAACAAGGTGCGTATATTGTATATTTAAGATTTTTTTTCACTCTTGGTATTTGTTACTAAAGATAGAAAACTACTGTAAAATCCCAAGAGATGCCCCACCCCCGAAAGATAACCCGCCCCTGACTAAGCTCCCAGGTTAAAAAGCTGAAAGTTACTAATCTGAAAGTTACCCTTCACACTGAAAGTTAGCGACATCATATTTTCACTCGATTTTCTCTCGATCTTGGTGGGCTATCTCTCAGGATTTTATGGTATTACTTTTATGCCTGCTACTTGAGCTGCTTCTTTGAAGTTCCACATAGGAATTATCAGAAATTATTGGAGGTATTATTACTGCTAACCATTCAATCGAAATGCCACTGATCAGTCTAGTATAACTTTATGTATTGCAATATATGTTGCGACTAGTGCATCTTGAAATAAAATCTTAAAAACATTACAGCACTGAAAATGAGAACATTTCTAGCAGTAACAAAAGATTTAACACATTCCTGCATCTTATGCATCATCAAATGCACACAGTGGTGAATCACATCGTGGATCTTCGAGTCAGTCTTTAAGTCCATAAATGTCGTTTTTTTTTTCCTGAAGCGCAACAAATTTAATTTCTGTCTAACACATTAGCAGACATTCAAATGCTACTTATAGGTGATATGATGCTGAAAATTTTTCAAGCTATTAATTTAATGAAAATGCAAACAAAAATTAATATTCATGCTAATAACAGTTTTTAAATGATAATTAGCGTTCCTCACACAACGTGGGCTCTTCATCGCTCTCATTGTCCCATGAAGACAATTAATACTGTATTTATTAAAATCTAGGCCGATAGTTTTTTTTTCTTCAAATAATCATATTCGAAACTCTAGGGTCGGCTTAGATTCGAGAGTTTCAAAAAACGCGCCAGTTTTTCATTGAAACTGCTAAATATGGTGCATAGCTAGCGCCATCTAGAAAAGTCAGTATCGCAGCCGCTACTAGCCGTGCCAGTAGCCAACTGTACACAAGCGACGTCGTCATTTTGACCTCTGTCGTGTCGGCCGTATCGGTGTGCGGCGTGGTGTTACCGCGATGGCAACAAGCAGGAGATGCCACTACAGTGCCACTTTCAAGCGAAAAGTTGTCATAGCCGCAGAGGCATCGTCGAACCTTCAAGCCGGGCGGGACTTCGGCGTCGACGAGAAAAACGTTCATCGTTGGAGGGGACAACGACAGCAGCTTTTTGCGTGCGCCGCAACGAGGATGGCATTTAGCGAACCAAAGAAAGGCTTTCACCACGAAGTGGAGATAGTCTTGGCTGACTTTGTTCGGACGCAGAGAGCAGCTGCCCTTCCAGTGACAACAGAAATGCTCCAAGCGAAAGCTAGGGAACTTTCGAGGAAGCGAGGCCTAACGCCAAAGGATTTCAAAGCCAGCCGGGGCTGGCTTCAGAAATTCATGAAGCGCTTCGGCTTCAGCCTCCGACGTCGCACTTCAATCACCCAGAAGCTGCCAAGCGATTTCGATCGAAGAAAAGCTGATAGCTTTTCAGTGCTACATGCTGCGAAAGAGAGAAGCAGCAGGCTACAACCTCGGGCAAATCGGCAATGCTGACCAGCCGGCTGTGTATTTTGATATACCAGTGGCTTACACCGTGAATGAAAAGAATGCCAAGGAGGTGAACGTGCGCTATGCGGGCTACGAGAAGCAGCGTGCAACTGTGATGCTGTGCTGCACAGCTGATGGACATAAACTCCCTCCTTATATGGTATCTAAAAGGAAGACACTGCTTGGTCGAGAAACTTTTCCAAGAAATGTCATTGTGTGGGCAAATGAGAACAGGTGGATGACGGGTGCGCTGGTGGAAGAGTGGGTTAAGATTGTGTGGCGACGGCGTCCAGGAGCCCTTTTGACAAAGAACTCGCTCCTTGTCATCGACTCTTACCGTGGGCACTTGACCGACAACGTGAAGGCTGCGCTCGCCCAAGCGAACACGGACCTCGCTGTCATACTGGGCAGCATGACGGGCTAGTTGCAGGCACTTGAAGTCTGCATCAGCAAACCTTTCAAGGATTGTCTGCGGAAATATTACACGGACTGGTTGACTGATGAAGACCACATGCTAACGGCAACGGGCCGCATCAAACATGCATCGCTATTGCAGCTGGCGGGCTGGGTAGCTGAAGCGTGGGACGACATCCCAGCTGCTTTGATCGTGCGCACCTTTAAAAAGAGCAGCATATCTAATGCGCTTGACGGTAGTGTGATAATGCACTTGACTTGAAGATAGTGCACTGTTTGAAGGTGACAGTGAAAAGGAACACAGCGACGACAACGTTGAATGAGCTCTGCATGTTCAGATTCAATAAATGCTGTTTGCATTTTGTGAACGCTGTCCTCGCTTTTTTTGTTCAGCCTACATTTGAGGTAATATATATTTTTTTGTTGGCTTCGGACTTTAGGGGGTCGGCTTAGAATCGGGGTCGGTCTAGATTCGAGTAAATACAGTAATCAATGTCAAAGTACTGTCTGAATACAACTTTGTAAAAAGTTCTTGAATTTCTACATCATAAAAAAAAATGCTGGTGTTTTGCACCGATCTATTATGTCAGAAACGAGAGATGTGAGCCACATTGTTTATAAGCTCTGTCCCACCATCTGCCAATAAATAAAAATCTACCATACAATTGTCGCTTAACCAACTTCTGAGCAGATGGTGCCACCAGCCTATGGATGCTTCACCTTCGCAAACTGTCTCGGGCATTCCCAAGGGTATGCCTCAGTAGCCAGACAAGTATTATCAGGAACGGCACTTAAAGGGCTGAGGAACTTGAGATATGGGAACATAATTAGTTTCTTCTTATTCATAATAAAGTTTCTTCTTCTACTGCACATGCAGTAAGTGTACTGTAAAATGCACAGCCACTTCACACAGCTGCCTGATACAGATCATTACTGAAAAAAACATAAAAGGGAATGACCCCGATACATGTACACATACATGCTGGCAGTGCCAGCAAGCACACCAAGACATTTCAACTTCATTCTGTGCACATTAAATCAAATTAGTAGCACAGACTCAAGAAGAAGTGTTCCAAAATGTATGTCACACATTTGAAGTATAAATGATAATTTTGAGGCATTATCTTGGCATGTAGTTAAACCTGGATTTTGAATTATACAGACAAACCTCGATATAACGAAGGTGCACTTGCAACATGCAACAAAAAAACTTTGTGACATCATAAATTGGAAGTTTGAAAGTTTCAGCAGTAAAGGTATTTCATAAATTCCAGGACATTCCTAGTGAACAGCATCTCATCAGTAAGAACTGTAAACGTACAGCAAGAAGGTCGGGCCATAAAGCATGGTTATGAGCGCCAGCGGGTGCGGTGCAGATCGGGGCGAGAGCAATGCATCAGCATAGCTCACAGAATACGAGATAAGCGAGCGTTACGTTGCGCAACGCCATAAGTCTCAGACGCTGTGGCTGATCATGCTTAGTGCCCACAGCCATCATCAAATGGCGCTCACAAATAAAAATTGAAGTGTGAAAAGATACCAATATTTGTCCTGATAAAAAAGAATGGCGCAGTTCTGCCAGAAAGGCAAAGCATTGATAGCAATAGCAAAGAGACAACAAGTGAAAGCAAGGTTTATAGTTTTATAGGAGTCACACGCGCTCAGGAAAACGTCAACAGATCTCACTCGATGACCACAAACATTTCCTGTCACAATGTGAGTGAACGCTTCGACCCTGTCACTGAAACTTCAGATTACATGACCACCAACACTAGACGCTCCAACCATCTTGGCTTGATTTTTACAATTGCTGCAGATTACCTCCAAAATACGGTGTGCGGTTCGCGTATGGACAGCCATGCACAGCCACGGCAAGAATAAAAGGACACGCATGCACTAGGACGAGAGGGCAGATTGGTGCACATATACTGCTCCCCCCTTTCTCCCCACCCATCTTGCGCTGAAGGAATCCAGCTCGTGTTTTTCTAACCACTTCAAGCTGCCGCATGCCCCATGACTTCTGCAAGTTGCTTATCAACGCGAAAAACAGCACTGCGGTGTTTCCTCCATACTGCGTCCCAGCAAGTCACCTTTGATGGCTTTTCTGCCGCTAAAACTTTTCATGCGGAAGGACACTTTCAAATAAACTCAGCCTCAGCACACATTTTGATAGCTTTTTGGTAGATTTACCAGCCATACAGGCTCCAAGTACATGCTTGAAATGGCCGAAAACTTTTTTAAATCAAACCCGTGTGACAAAATTACTTTGTCAAATTGGCAAAAACATACACGGTCTTAAATGGAACTAAGATTGAGAAACAAATATAGTTAGTTACATTGCGAATTTTATTAAAACGAGGTTCATTATATCGAGGTCTGACTGTATACAAATACATACCAGTGCCATCCATTTGCCAGGCTTGGATAAGAGATTTGTTGGCTATTATGCCGTTATGCACTGATGTGTCACTTTGCAGCTGAAATGATGTGTTCACTAAGATGGCGGAAGGACCTGTGAGTGCAGCTGTGGGCCAACACATTGTAATGAAGTTTCTCACCAACAAAGTCCAAAAACTGAAACAAAATCACATTAGACTTCAAGCTTAGAATGGTGATGAGATGCTAAGCAGTAGCACAATATTTGAGCGGTGCAAATGGTTACAAGATGGCTGGCTGGATGTCAGTGGAAGACGATGCCGGATGAGCTGGCTCGCCAGCAGAAACTCATGCCGAGAAATTTTTTTTACGAAGGCAGCCTCATTTAAGTTGATTTCTTTCCCAGGGATGAAATCCCCAAAAGATAGTACGGCTGTGAGGTCTTCAGCGTGTACGCAGTGCACTCGGGTGGAAACGACATGGCTCGCTGGTCCGCGCAGTTCTGCAAACAGCTTAATCACTTGCCTTTGTCTTTGTTGGTTGCGTCAAAATCGTTCCTGGCCATGCGGTTTCTCAGCCTCGCATGACTTCGCCGCCAAAACGGAAGATGGCTGATCTGCCCGCAGATCATCGGCAATGCACGACGTGGCCGGTGAAAAGAAAGCGCACGGCTATAGACTTGGAAACTAAGTGCTTCTAACCGATGATGCAATCATTGCGAACGTGCTTGCATCAGATAACGACGGCGACGACGACAGCGATGATGCAGTAGGGCAGGCTGCCTCAACGTTGTCCTCACAGGAGGCCCGGTAGATGATTCAGTCCCTCCAGGGCTTCATTTTCATGAGGAACCTTCCACTGGACTACGTCGAGCACCTAGATGCATTGAAGAAAGATGTCGGCATGCTTCGCATAAAGCATGCACGGTTGATGGACATCGGCTTTTCTTGTGCAAGCGAGAAGTATGTGGCGAGATGCTTGTGGCGATCTCTCCTCAGCATTTCTTCTCTATTTCTCAAGCGGACAGCTGCTGCGGCAGCCTTCTTGCAATGTTTCAAAGGCCCCTTTTGGGGCCACCAAAGCGATGCCTCGGCAGTGCTCGCATGTCGCCTGCCACCCATGACAAACCTTTGCACTTATTATAGCATGCCACTCTTTAACGCCGACAGCCGGGGCTTGTTTCACGCGATCAGAATGCCCAGGAAGCAGTTAAATGAGCGAGCACAATTGGAAGCCGGATGGAGGAAGGTGGTGGGGAGGAGCACTGGTCTCCCCGCCATTACAGTTTTTTCACATCAGCTCTGCCATCCCCCTATTTTTATTTTTTCATGTAACCTGGCTTTAACAATTATCGGCTATAACAATGGAATTTTCGGGGCACTAGAATAGTATTATAAGTGGGTTCGACTATATTATTTGTTTGGAGCTGTGGGGATGCACGACTCTCGCGCGTCCCCTGATATGTTCTTCCCGCATGTCGCGTCTCCTGTAATCCGGCTTCGCCGCGTGGCCTGCGTGATGCCCGCGGCAGTCGATGTGGTTGGGGCGCAGTGCGAGAGATGGCGCGAGTGTTGTGCTGCTAACGGCGCCTCACGGCACGGTTACTTGGGGGCGCAGGGGAGAAGAGGCTGTCTCTTTCCCGGCGGATCGGCTAACAGCGAGGACGTCCCGCGCGCGCCGATCCATGTTTCTGCGACACTGTCTCGCGTGGCCGCCTTCGAACGCGCAACCGTTGGCGTGACCGTACACGCGAACGACCAGGCGTTGGGATCCAGCATGGGGCGAACATATTCGCTGGCTATCCGGTCGCGGTGAGTCGGACTTCTAGATTTGTCGAGCGCCCATCGGCATGTTTAGTGGATAGCAACTCGGCTAGCTGGCACTGATTTATGAAAGGTGCAATAAATGCCCTTGTGATTGTTTGCACTACTGTGTTGTCGTTTCTTTGTCCCAAGAGCACAGGAGGAGAACTCCACAGAGCATGGGAAGAGTGCTCGGGATGCCAACACTTCACCAGTGACAATGAGGTCAAACAGTTCATGGCTGCGAGACAAGGAGAAATGTTTCTATGCTGCTGGCGCCCATGCGCTGTTGAAATACTAGGATGAGCGTTTCAATTTCATGGGGGATTTGCTTGAAAAATGAGATCACTTTCACATGTCTAAACATGTTTCGTATTCCCGAAAAATAAAAGTCAGGGATTGACTTGGACAGCCCTCAAATCATTGTACATGCAGCACCTAAAGTGAATAATTATATTTGTATTTGGTATTTGTATGCTCTCAGCCTGATGGATCAAGTAAAGGTGACCTGCCTTTGAAGCCACGTCCCTCGTTGCGTGATGGCTGCCGACGAACATGGGAAACAGTCCTGGGGGCAGCGGAGGGCCCCATGCTGGAGGCCATGGACGACCGGGTGCGGGGCGCTGCCTTGTGCAGGAACAATGCAGGGGTGTCCCCGTTGTGGCGGCCGTTGGTGCTCTCTTCCCAATGTGAAGCGCTGACCTTTGTCCGTGGAGCAGGCTTGGGAGCCGGAATCGGCTGCATACATGCATAACCTCCAATCAGCGTTAACAACCATTTCTTACAAATATCCCAACAGACTGCCTAGAAATTCCTATGCAAGTTATAAAAGAAAGGCTCTTACAACTATTCTCACATGAAACGTACGCACCCAGCAAATCAAAACATAACATGTAAAGTAAGAATTAAAGAATTAGCATGCAGGAAACCCTCTCCCCCTCTTTTTCCATTCTCTGTATGCCTTAATGAGCCCTTACGGTGAGTCTGTGCACAGTTGAACGCCTCTGCTATGAAATGGTCAGTATAACGAAGGAGTAATTCTGTTTTCGTTCTATAGTGAGCTGTGCGGTGCACAACCTTTACAACGAAGCGACCTGGGGTGTGATTGGAGATCGTTGTTGGGCACGTTCGTTCTGTTACAGGTGTGCGCGATTTACCTACTCCACGCCGACGTCGCCTGTCGCGGGGCGCGGCCACATTTTTGGTGACGTCAAAATGACGACACGCTCCTGCCAATCATCTTGCAGCTGAGCACGACATCTGCTAGGCGCTGAATGCAATGGGAGTTGTGAAGTTTGGAGTGACCATATGCCCGTTACGAGACCAGCTTTGTATGGCACGTCTGGTGGATTGGATTGGATCGAAATGGCGGCTGCGGCCGTGGAATGGCACGTTCGGATCCAATCTATAGTTTAATTCGAGAAAATGGCACTTGCGATGAGAAATTTGGTTGTTGAATTGGCGTTGTTTGAGGAGGAACGTCAACGGTGGAGGAGCGAAACGCGTTTGAGGAAATGGCAGAAAGCGAACTCGGGTGTCGATTTCGTTTGTCAAAACAAATAGCGCGTTGGTTGTGCGGTGAACTCAACCCCATCATCAGGTGCCAGCGAGCCACTAGAATGTTGTTGTTGCCTCTTGAGAAGTTGCACAACTGCTCCTGTCGTTTCTCTTTTCTGTATTTTTTTTTCTGTGCGCGACACCACCTAGGGACGACGCAGGGAAACTAATAGTTATAAATTGTAGTAGTCCTACGTATTACTATTTGAGAACATGTTTATTCTCGAGAAGAAAAAATACGTTTTGTAGATATGTATTTTATTAATTGGAAGATGAGAAACATTGCATTTTCTAGTTTACTGTCTGCAAGCAGACGACAAACGAGGGAAGCAAACTTCCAGGGAGTTTACCGCTTGCCGATTGGCTGCTCTCTCTGCCCTGTTCTCACAAATTTTGGATACTGCCCACTTTGGGACGTTGCAGACCCGAACAGAACGCATATCGAACAAAGATCTTCTATCACGCCTCTGTATAACAAATCATTTCAGAGACTCCAAGCATATTGTTACGAATGCATTTGACTGTATAAGGCCAATGGTGGAAAGAGGGAAAGGGGAAGGCTTTTGCAGCACTCTGGGGAAGCTGGTGGGGCTCCCCAAGGCCAGAAAGTTTGATAACCCCTTTGTCAGTGCATGGTGATTTGCTCAACCACCAGTAAAATTGAAAATTATAACTATATTAAAATCTTTTTGCTGTGGTGCAAAAATACCATCACATTCATTTTTTTGTTTCAGTGGCTTATATATGAAAATGCGTGATAAATTTATTTTTTACAGCATCCATAGGAAGCTGCATGAACCAACTAGCCCTTGCATTGTTTACAGGAAGACTGTGAAGTACAGCTGAGCTATGGGTGCGACACTGAACCTACACTGTCAGCCTTTTCAAACTCTAGAATTCATTCAATGTTACCACATTCACTACGACAAATACAGGGCAAATCGTAAACTTTGTTAGCGATGGTAATTACATCAGAAAGTGTCTGCCATGGAGCCATGCTGCAGTGGTAAGCAGGTGGAAAAAGAGGATAGTGTTTATCTGTGCTCCAATGCGTTTGATGGTTAACTGTCTCTCAATTATCATAGACTATCCGAAATAAATGTAATTCATTGTAGCACTTGTTACGAACGACGACAGGCCGACATGTTTGTTGCACACATTCCCTTTATTATCGCACTCCATGACTGTTTCGCCATACTGTCCACATGCTGTGTATCGATGCATACCATACGCAACACGCACACTGCGCGCCACCCATGTCCTCCTCTCTCACTACTGCACTCGCACCACCTGGTCCTTCCCCTGGAAACTACGGTCTACCAGGTGCACGACCTCCGAGAACGGCACCTTTCCTCACATCGCCTGGAGCTCTCAGTTCACTTACGCTGCCATTCTCTTCTCACACACTGCAAGGGCGTCTGAATTGGCATGTTGGTAATGTTGCATCTTTGGTTAGCAGTGCGATGATCTACATGGGAAGTAAGAGAAGTGACGAGAAAGAGCGCTGTTTCCTGTCACTTCTCTTTTTTCCTGTGCAGATCATCGCGCTACTAACCAAAGCTGCATCATTGTAACAGTTTCCGGTGTAGGTGACACTTACAAAAGGCACATACAAAAACATAACACGTGAAGTGAAATCTCTAGTATCCTGCACATTGTTGGTTTAGTACAGGAAACACACAGACCATGTTCTCAGTGCGCCACATTCAGGAACATCACTTGCAGTACGTGCTTGCAGGTTAAAACCTGGACAGATACAGCAAAAGGAGTTCGGCTGTAGCCACACTTCTCCTTAGCATTACTTTTCATAATTACAGAATGGGCTGCCCAATCACAGCGAGGTCAAGGATGACTGTTGCAGCCTCTAGGCTATCCCACAAAATATGAAGGATTGAAGAGGGGGACCCAAGAAAAACGTGGCAGCACCTTCTCTGGAAGAATCTGGCGGGCCTTGTCGCCCCCAAAGTCTTCACTGGAGTAATCGGCTGGTACCAGGCTGATGTCCTTCTCCTGGGGCACAGCAGCCAGCAGAGAGGGGCCCGACCCTAGCTTGTGTCCAGTCCGCACCAGCCCCTCCTTGGGCCTCTGGGCAGGGTCCAAGCTCACCCTAGGAATGGACTGCATGGACATCATCCATGGGTTCAATCCAGTGGTTGAGTTTGAAAAGACAGAACATAAGCCTGCCTTGCTACAGTGCAGCATAACTACAAGATAGCCTTGCAAGCAGCAGTAGGGTGCCCAGCTGACCCATTAGAAGACATCGGTGATATGCAAGTTGTTCCAAACATGAAACCATGTACACAGCTGTCAAAGACTCGTGTACACATTCAAGATTCCAACAATGCTTGAATGACAAAACTGTCACAATGAACTGAGTAGAGTGCAAAATAGGAGAGCAAACTTTAATTGGCAATGTCACCCAAAGGCAAGGCATTTGCTAAAGGCCTCTCCGAAAGCTGGCGTGAAGAGGTCCTCTGCAAGTGGCGTTGCAGGCATCGCATCTCGATGGTGCACGAGATGGAATTAAAGAAAACCAAATGGCATTTGTCAGCATCTAAAGAAAGGATTAGATAGGTTTACCTTTATGTTCAGTCTGTTTCCCTCAGACCAGAGCATTCAGCATAGTGTGGTATGTACGCAGCTGCTCAACAGGAATGTTATGTGCTTGTGCACACAATGCTCATGCCATTGGTGGAAGACAAGGCACTGCCCAGGCTTCGGCTGAGCAGTGTGTTGTCGTACATCCACTTGGCTTTGTCCCCTTTGCAGCCAAACACGCGGCATGTTGCTGGAAACCAGCTAACACTCCATGTGTTGGTCCCACATGTGTGCCGATACTGTCACAGCCCAACAACACTAACAGCAAAGGCACAAACATGCATCTAGTGGTTGTGAATTTCTATCGCAACAAAACAAAGCAAGGTTCGAGTGGTGCATTCAACAGTCATTTTGTGATGCAAAAAGGCAGTACAGCTTTGAAGAGTAAAAGACACTGCACCAACAGGCAGCAACGCAGCAGCCAACAGATAGATCTACACAATGTCACATTTAACCATGCTGCTGTACTGTTGGGTACCAGAATGATTAATGTGGAGTGGAGCCACTCGCATTTGACCAGCTTCTCAATAATTACAAACTCTGAAGCAACTGTTAAGATAATAGCTTATGATGCGTAGAAAAAGGTAAAATGGTAAAATGAGTGAGATCACAGCGCTACAGCTAACATCAGGTGTGAAAATAAATACGGATGAAATAATCTGCAATCAGTGCTGGCTACAGTGACAATAATGACTTCAACAGCTACATTAGAGATATTTTTTCATCTGTACTGCCTGCTAGACAAGCTTTTGAAGCGAGCTACATCATAACACCATATCTTAACTTCAAAATTTTTCAGTGTACCATATTTTCCATGCCACACTATCTTTTACATACCTATATGGTTTACATGTTAAGAAGTATTCTGTTATCTCTATACCCGTTCCTACATTCCTGCACCTCAGTATATGTCACCAAGCTATCCTTTGAGTAAATTCATACTATGCTATAATTCATATTTTTAGCATGAAATCGCATGAAAAGATCAATGATCCAAATACCGCTTCAGTTTACCATATTTTTCTTATAGCCAAGCCAAGATTTTTCTGCTGAGTGGATTTGGTTTTTGTCTCCAGAGGTCAGGCATAAATGTGGCATCACAACCCTCTGAACAACAGACAAGCAAATCCTGTAAACAGTCGGTGTACAAAAGTCATCGAGACAAGAAATTCACTTCGTTATAAACAGTATTTCATTAAAAGCAGAGGGGATATAAGAGAATCATACTAATGCCAAGGAAACACGAAAATCTTTGAATAAGGCGATATTCCAAATAAAGAAATTTCCTTAAAATGAAGGTTTACTGTATATCATTACCAGGTCTGGAGTCAAATACATTAAAAGACAAAAAAGCCTTAGTGTACATTCCCCACAGCTTTTCAAATCAACCTGAAGCCATCCATCCTGCAGACATCACAAACGCTAACCTCGAGCACTTCATAATGCTCTTGTCCTAAGACACATTCTGTTAACCATGCTCTGTTCAGAGCCTTCAGAACCTATAATGATGATGAAAAGAAAAAAATCTTTTTAAGTTAAACATGTTGCGTTGGCATATTCTACTTTGCACTTCATCATCAGTGACTGTATAACATGGTACTTCAACAAAGATGATGCAGACAAAATATAACTAGATATATATGATTATACAGCGGACTCTCCTTAAACGGAACCTCAAGGGACCAGAGAAATTTGTTCAGTTTATCATGGAGTTCCATTTACTGAGACAAAGCTGAATATGATTGCATGAATACAAAACCAACCAACCATGAGGATGGTGTTCCGTTTAGCAGGCAGTTCCGTTTAAAGCTATTTCCATTCATTGAGATTCCAATGTATAAGATAAAGCAAATGAGCAACGTAAAATCAATGTTACCAGTAAAAAAGACAGTGAGCTCCTCCAAAGATGGGCCACAAGCACAGCGTCACTCTACAAGGAAGCCACAGCCTCACACACAGGAAACCCCAGTGCCCAGGCACACGTACACAGTGCCGACAGATCGAAGATGTGCTTGCCTCAGACAGTGCAGTGGTGCATTCAGCAGACTGATCAGCTGCTCTACTCACACGGAACTAATCTCCCTTTGTATGCTCTTACTTATTTCACTGCATATGCAACTGTCGCCCCTCAAGGTGAACAAGCGCTACGCATGAACGAAACAAGGTCACCTCCGCAGTTACGAGGGTCTGGATCAAACTACTGCAAAGTGTCGCTCATATCCACACATCCTGCTTTACGACCTTGGAGTGGAAACAACATCTTCACAATTTCAACAACGCTCCCATTTTGTTCCGGGCTGCATGCACTGAGCCTGGCACACACAAAACAGAATGTTAAAATAAACAAATGAGTCAAGACTAGCAGAGCACCATTGGTAAGATCACCTAGATAAAAGAACAGGACTGCCAGCAGAAAACTTCAAACAAGAAATACACAGCTTACGTTAGTCTAGAGGCACACCACTAGGGTGGAATGCCTGATGGATGCAGCACAGACAATTGACACAACAGAGATGTGTACACACATAAGAAGACTAGAGTGGACACCAGGCCTCAAGCATATACTTTAGTCCAAGTTCCTGCTTTACATAAAAACAATGTGCTCCAAACACCTTCCAAGAGGCTCATGGATGAATGACCAGCAGTGAGAATGTAATGTGAAAAATACTGACAATCACTCCAGTGAAAACTGCAAGCCTACAATACACATGATGCAGGCAAGTGAGTGCCTACCTTGCAGGGCTTCTTAGCCAGCCAGTCGGACACGGTTGTAGCCGGGGATGGTGCCTGTGTGTCCGGAAAGACGTCTGCATGGAAGTCCCTGTATGTCTGATATGTGGGAGAAAAGACAAGAGGGTAAGAAGACTGCTACCCTGGTGACATAAAGCACAGGCAAGAACACATCTGCCAGAGTAAGTAGAACAAATCATCACTACTATTTGATGTCGTATGTCACATGTAGCAACACAGCAAAGACAAGTATTACTCTTCCTCTCCCTCAAACCATGTCAGGAGGAACCATAACAATATTTCCATGGAATAAACAGAGACAGAGGAGGACTTAGTCTAAGGCAGCACAGTTTAATGGCACTCTAATGCATGAGAAGCCTTAACTCACATGTTTCCACTGTTCTTTATTAATAATTGTATATCTTGTTTGTATAATTGTATATCTTGTTTGTTATAATTGTATATCTTGTTCCCCCGTAAACTGCACAACATTTTAAACGAACTTAAAACTAGACACCCTAAGGCACACATCCTTCTTTTCGGGGATTTCAACTATTCTGGCATAGATTGGTGTGCCCCTCATTGTCCTATTTTTAGACAGGATGAATCACGTGAATTTATGGATGTCTGCTTAACTTTTAACCTAACCCAACTAGTAACCCAGCCTACACGCATCATCGGAGATACTGCTAACATTCTTGACCTCATACTATCTAGCCATCCCGACAGCCTCAATGCTATTACTTTTCTCCGTGAAATCAGCGATCATAAAGTCATTCATGCATGCTTTAACTTCACCCCAATAACAAAAGCAACTTGCCAAAAAAACAATTTCTCTTTACAACAAAGGAAACTATGAGGCCTTCAATGCGGAATTGGAGGCCTTTTTTCCATCATATCAGGGGTCATTTGACGAACAAGACATCCACACAAACTGGTCAATGTTTAACCATAAAATGAATGAATTGACTAATAAATATATCCCCAAATGCAGCTTCCGCGCTAACCACCACAAGCCATGGTTCACCAAGACTCTGGGAAGATTAGAAAATGAAAAGAAACGCCTTTTCCGTAGTGCTAAACTGAGCAGAACAGACTGCGCATGGGAAAAATATTACGCTGCTAAAAAGGCATATTTGGTCGCAGTAAAAAACGCTAAACATTCCTTTTACCACATCGATTTGCCAAACATACTTACAGATAACCAGACTAAATTCTGGCAGCTTTTAAACCCCCAATCTTCGCGCGTTGTTACCCTGACTGACGATTCTGGACGTGTTATTTCAGACGTTGAGTGCGCTAACATATTTAATTCTGCCTTCACATCTGTATTCACTAAAGAACAAAAACCACCACCCCTCATGAGAGCCAGTGACCCCACAAATACAATGCCAGTCGTTACATTCTCAGAAACCGGCATATCCCTTCTTATAGATAAGTTAAAACTTTCTTCATCTACCAGCATTGATGAAATCAACACAAAGGTCTTGAAAAACACTCGCCACATGTCTGCCAAGTTTTTATACTTGCTATTCTCGCAGTCCATTTCTACAGGTATCGTACCCCACGACTGGAAATTGGGGAAGGTCGTCCCAGTCCACAAGTCGGGTAAAAAAGATTCACCACTTCACTACCGCCCCATATCACTTACCAGCATACCCTGCAAGCTCATGGAACACGTCATTTACTCTTTAACAATGCAGTTTCTGTATTCAAATAATTTCTTTCATTTATCACAGCACGGATTTCGTAAAGGTTACTCCTGTGAGACCCAACTAGCCATTTTCGTTCACGACCTGCATGCCAACCTTGACGCTAACCTCCAAACTGACGCAATCTTCCTCGACTTTGCTAAGGCATTTGAAAAGGTACCCCATAACCACCTATTTCTGAAACTTTCCGGCCTAAACTTGCATTGTGACATACTAGCATGCATAAAAGAATTCTTGACTCACCGCTCCCAATCAGTCGTCATTAATAAACAAATGTCTAACTTATTACCAGTTTTCTCAGGGGTGCCCCAAGGATCCGTCCTAGGGCCTCTTTTGTTTTTAATTTATATTAACGACCTACCTCAGAAATTAGATTGCCATATTCGGATGTTTGCCGACGATTGCATTATTTACAAAACAGTTACTGAAACCTTTAACCAACAATCCCTACAAGATAATCTAAATCTGGTACAGAACTGGTGCAACGACTGCCTAATGACACTTAATATAAACAAATGCAAATACATGTATATATCTTTCCACCGTCACAGTAACCCTCTCCTGCTTCCCTACACTATCTCTAATGTTCCTATCGACCCTGTCCAATCATATAAATATCTCGGTGTTCATCTTAGTCATGATCTTACGTGGAATAGCCATATCGCTAATATTATCTCATCTGCTAACAAAACGCTTGGCTTCTTAAAGCGTCATCTCCACTCTGCCCCCTGCATGTTAAGCTACTCGCATACAAATCACTAGTTTGATCAAAATTAGAATACGCATCGCCCATGTGGTCCTCGAAACAAGTGTACCTTGCTAATTCACTTGAATCAGTTCAAAACAGGGCAACTAGATTCATTCATTCCTCGTACTCTTTCGATATCAGCATAATATCTCTGAAATCGCAGTCCAATCTGCCTACTCTTGCCCTTCGTCGCCACATTTCTAGTTTGGGCTTATTTCATAAATTCTTTTATTCCGAGCTATCACAGGAACCCTACATCTGCACTCCCCCACCACGTTTCTCTCTTCTCACCGGACATCAGCAGCAGGTATCTCGACCACGAGCACGCACAAAAACTTTTTCTTCATCATTCTTCCCCTGGACAGCTTGCGACTGGAACGGCCTTCCCCAAGAACTTGCTGCCATCACATGCCCATCTATGTTCCTTAACCAAATTACACGTGCGCTTGCATCACAATAATCATTTTTGTTTGTATAACTCGTTCAAAATTTTTTTCTGTATTCTGTTGTTAACTTATATGTGTCCCACCCCTTATGTAATACCCTCACATGAGGGTCTTTAAGGAAATAAAGTGAAGTGAAGTGAAGGTATCTTCATGGTTCTCGAACCACACTAGCGCCGTGTCTGTGAGGAACAGAACCACATTGTCAAGCGGAGCCGAGGAGTTCCAGCCGTTGTACTTGCTCACACGCTTGTAATGGGTGAGCCATTCCTCCACGCCCTCGCCGAATTTTCCCCAGAAAGGGCGGGGCTCCATCTGATGCATCCAGGTGCCGGTTGTTCGCACTGGAGCAGCCAGAGAAGGCTGTTGGTCGCCACTGTGGGATATCGGGATCTCAAGTGGTGTCGGAGGCAGTCGAGCGAGGCGTCGGCTCCGGCATGGCACTTGCTGCTGCAGCTCCGTCATCTTGGTCGAAGTACCCCGCACCTCCACCACAATACTGTTACAGTTAATGTTGAACCGGCTTTATTTAAGGGGCGAGGTTGATGGTGAAGTCAAGATGGCGTCCCGAGGCTGCGCCAGCTACTGCCAAGCAAGGTGCTCTCTCCACTCGCCCCATCTAGCCTACGCAAGCGAAATTCCTTCCCTGCGTTCTCCCATACCGAACCTCGAGGATCGTGTGACGCATACGTCACAGGCCCCGTCTTAACTTCTTCTTTTTTTTTTTTTTTGCCCCTTGCTTTCATTCTTTCATTTTTTTTCCGGTGCTACGCACTTCCGCCGACGGCTTCGTGCGCGAGCTGTTGCCTAATTCGCGTAGTGCACGATTTTGCGCGCAGTGCACAAGGAAACATGACTAGTGGTATAATTAAGTGCTACACGAATACTGAGGCAGAACAAGCGGATCACAGAGCATGATCACGCGCTGGAACACGGTAGAAAATGGCATAGTTTCAGTCATAGAGTTAGTAGAACAACTCTAGAGGAAAAGCTGGGCCGGAAAAGTGGGAACCTCTAGGGCACCGCCCTGTTGCTACTGGTCAATGTGGCCAGCGCAATTACTATTGAAAGAGCTGAAAACAAGTACAGGTCACCTTATGCTTTCTCATCTAAAAACGCATACCTGATGGCTTTATGAAGGTGGTGCGTTAATATTAAGTTTACAGAAAGCGATCGCTAAGTCCGTGACTTATGTAAATCACGATGTACGCATTCATGCAATAAAGGATGACGCGAATTTCGGTTTCGAATCTGTTTTTTTGGATGCGTAGTAGTTTCGTACAGTTTAGGTTTGACATGCGATCGCGCGTCGACATCGGACGCTATGGCACACTCGTGCCTTATGTGCCACCGAAGCCCCGAAGTGCTCTGGCATATACCTTCACATGTAAGTAAACGAATGTATCTCCTTGTTGAGAATATCACATGAGTAGTGTGGGGGTTCTCTCACACCTGTGCTCTTGGGACAAAGGAACGACAACACAGTAGTGCAAACAATCACAAGGGCATTTATTGCACCTTTCATAGATCAGTGCCTGCTAGCCGAGTTGCTATCCACAAAACATGCCGATGGGCGCGCGACAAATCTAGAAATCTGACTCACCGCGACCGGAAGCGAGCGAATATGTTCGCCCCATGCTGGATCCCAACGCCTGGTCCTTCGCGTGTATGGTCACGCGAATCGTGGCACGTTCGAAGGCGGCCACGTGAGGCGGTCTCGCAGAAGCATCGGTCGCCGCACGCGCGGAATGTCCACGCCGCGCGCCGACCCGCCGGGGAAGAGCGTCGCTCCACGCGCGGCACGGCACGTCCGTGCTGCTTGCTGTCTCGAACCCCAGAGAGCAAGCACCTTCCTTTCGGCGCCCAAGTAACCTCGCCTGTCGGCGGCGTTAGCAGCGCAACCCTCGCGCCATCTCTCGCACTGCGCCCCAATCACATCGACCGCCGTGGGCATCACGCAGGCCACGCGGCGAAGCCGGATTACAGGAGACGCGCCATGCGGGAAAAACGTATCAGGGGACGCGCGAGAGTCGCGCATCCCCACAGTAGGCAGCTCTTGTGGTGCATCACAATCGTTTGAGAAGCGTCAGAGTAGAGCATTTTTCTGCATGCGGAGCGGTGTTTTTATTTGAAAGTTTCCCTTCAGTAAGAAATTGCTGGACAGGCGGACCAGCGCACCGGAATTGTACTGGCGAAGCCACAAGCAACTCAAAGAATCTGTTTAACTGTTGCACTTTGAACAATCATGCTTCTACAAAGGCCACAGCAGAAAAACAGCCTGATGCCGAGTATTTCTGTGCCACGAAGTAATCAAGGAGTGCCTAATGCGGACGAAATCGAGTGCATCGAGATTTAGAACGACAGAAAGCTCAGCTAGTTGGTAAGGATTCATTATGCAAAACAGAGGTGAGGCGTGCAGACAGGACACAAGAGTAGAGAAGTGGGCGGCGTTCGTGTTGTTTGCTTGTAAATACTCTACCCTTGTGTCCTGTCTGCACGCCTCACCTCCGTTTTGCATAACGAGTGCATCAACCCACATATTAATAGCGTAGGCGCTATATTAACTGTGCAATATTTTCAACACTTCCTTGCATGCCATTTCATGTGAAATATCTTTTCTGGTCACAAATTTGTGCAGCGAATCTATTTACATGATCGACTCCGGGCCTGTGGGACCGTTCACTTGCACTTGATGCTGAGTCTTTTACATGTATCCATAAACTGCAGATATGCACATCAGATCCCTGCGAGCATTTTCAAAATTCAATTATTTTAGACAACAGGCACATATGCAATACTGACATAATCCCGAGTACCACTAAGCAGCTGGGACACATTTTTGTTTACCATACTCGCAGGTAAAATAAGTAGATCATGTGGACAACTCCAGCTCATTTTCCTTAAATCAGTGTGTACAAGGAGTATGCAAAAATAATTTTTTTCACGCGCACCGATTATTTTGCTGCATAAGCAAGAGAACCCACCACGTTAGTGCAACGTATCTTGTACATCACACTAATATGTGCTTTAATTTGCCAAGTGAGATGAGTTACTTTTATGGCTCATTCAGTCATATCACACTGCAAGCTGCATTCATCAATCTTCAATTGGATTTTGCAAATGTTTAATGAAACATGTTTCCCTTTTATGCAGATATGCAATGGCAAGCCCTTCCGTGTGTTCCAAAGGTAAAATTTAAGCTCTAAATTAAAGAAGACATTTTTAGTCAGAAAAAAGCAAAAATGGTGAATGCAGAGTATCAGAAGCCCAAGGTACAGAAATTATGAGAAGTGTCGAATGATCTTAAGGAAAGAGTCGTATTTGAAAATGCAAGACTCTTTAGTGGAGGTCAAGTAAGTCAATATAGGTAGAATATTCTGCAAAATTATGCGAGTGAGGGGATGTCAAACAATGGGTCAGGAAATGCGTTGTTTTTCTGGAAAACAAAAGCTGATTGCCATTACATAAGTCATTTTAGCATCATGAGTCTGCTGCTTGATAAATTCAGAAATAAACCAAAAAACAAGACAAGCAAAAATAAAAAACAATTTAATGATGCTCTCTCCACACTGGGATAAATAAAAACAAAACACATCCCATCTAATGTGGACATATCAGACGCCTTGTGAAACACTAAAGGAAAAATTCAGTTTCGAGCTATGGCACTTGCCGCATAGATGTGGGGGGCCTTGCACTAATAGTGATAGTTACCACTGCATTTAGAAATTGAAAGCATTCGTGCAGACAAGGATGATTCTTTATATTTTTGGCTACCACTTGAAATGCCTTCACCAAGTGTTACAATGCTGCACGCAGCCCTACTAACTAAGGATCTCGCAGCAACACCTGCAGGTAAAAACCAGAAGCAGTCAAAGTGCTGGTGTGTACTGGACACTATGTTTGAAAACTTTTAAGCAAGAAGAGTGCAAGAAGCAGACATAACTGCATTTATTTCCATAATTTCCCATTTGAATTGCCTTTTCTTTTTGCTTAGACAATGCCTACGCCTAGCCACAGCAGCTCCTTCATACAGACTCCGCAAGCCAGGAGGCCGTGGAGGCAAATGCAGGTAAGAGGCAAGAAGCAATAGCACTGGTATCGACATTCATCTAATTTCTTTCTTTTTCTTTCGTTTAGGCAGCCAGCACACCTCGAACAGCCACCTTGACTGCGGGTGTGTCACCCTAGTCGCCAAGGAAACATTTGAGGGAAAGTGGCAGGCAATGTGAACAGCCACTTCTCCATGTAAACGATACTCTTTCTCCCGGACGACTTCTACGCCTCGCCACGCCAGCACACTTGTGCACAAAGATGCCGCGGAGGCACGTGCAGGTCAGAGGCAAGAAGCAGTGGCACTGGTGTCGACATTCACCCAATTTCTTTTTCTTACACTGAGGCAGCCAGCACACCTCAACAGCCACCTTGACTGCGGGTGTGTCAGTAGATTCCTGTTGTACATATGCTCATAATAAACTTCAGTAAACTTGAACTTGATAATAAACTTGAAGGCAAATGGGACATTGATGCATTGTATTTTTGAACATTTATTGTACACATACAATATATGTTACACTTTGCAGTGCTACAGAGCGTATTTTGAAGCTTCTCTCTATATTTTGCACGTTTAGTTACGTATGTGTTGTGTGGCCCTCAAAGCAGTTCATGTTGTAGCAGCTGCTTTGTTTGTGTATCGCACATTGGCTTAAGCTCGTGATATCCACATACTTCTCTCACATATACAAAATAAAGTTCTATGCAATCCTCAGTGTTACAACAAAAAATGAAAGTAAACAATCCGATCGTGGAATTGTGTTTAATACAGTGATTTCTATGACAAGTTGACAACTTGAACTGGTCAATCGGTCCATAGCCTCCTCTATTTTTCAAAAATAAAGGAGGCTATGGATCCGTCATGGCAAGGAATTGTATGTATACATAAAAAGAGGGGGTATGTGTGTGTGTTTGTAGTGGGGGGTATAGGATCAGGGCGGTATGAAAAAATGTACCAACACCGTCCTCTAGACCCATTCCGTTAAGGTACCGTAACAAAGCGTATTATGCATACAGTTCATACAACCAACTCTGATATTACTGCACACGCCAGGCGACGCGAGCTACGTTTGCCATGACGCATTCGCGACTGCACCGGATGCCCTCCATATTATTCTCGTTAATCGCGCTCACTGCACCGAGGCAAAAGAAAGATCATGGGCGCAGGTACCTTTAAAGTATCTCGACCTTGCGAGGCTCTGCTGTGCGTGCCAGGGGAGCTGTCCATGCGAACACTCCCTGGCACACACCTGCCTCGGCGGCCCCAACCTACGTACCGTTCTGCTTCGAGCTTTGATCCCCCTACTGTCCCTTGGGTGCCCTAGAGTTCCTGCGCCGCCTGCTTTATTATAATCTCAGGTGCTCTCCTGAGACTTCCGTTTGTCGGTTAAATGTGCCCTACCCCAGCTGGATCAGTACTTATAATAATAAAAAAGCCCGATCTATCGTCGCGACGACAGATCGCGAAAGCGGCTTTTGCAACATACCGCGCCCGTGCGAAGAGAATTACGGAATGCCAACGAGGAATCTGACCACAGCTTCGAGCTCGTAACCTCGTTGAGTGACACTCCTGCAACAGGTGTGACCGCTAAAAACCGCATACCGCCGGAAACTTCAACAGGATCATCCCTCGGTTGCATAACTGCCACCTGTACGGCCAACATGGACCACACCCCACCGTCCCGCAACATAGAATAAAGAACCAACTTATAAAGCCCAAACACACGGCTGCACGCACACATCACGACAGTACAAGCGAGACGTTTAAGCAAGAAATAGCCAAAGAAAATATTTAGGATAACTCTAAGGGAAGCTCATTGTTGTTTGAAGCCAGGACAGGTGTACTGCGGACTAAAATGTACCGAGCCAGATACCAGGAGATAGATTTGGTGTGCGAGGCGTGTGGAGAGGAGGAGGAAACGGCTGAACACCTGATACTTGCTTGTAAACAACTTCACCCTGCAGTTGAATCTAACGGGGAACTATTCAAAGCTTTGGGTTTTAAAGACAGTGAAAGTAGAATAGACTTTCAACAGGTAGAAATAACTAAACGGAGACTATCTGATTGGTGAATAATATCAACACAAAAGTAAAGGAGTAAATACATAGGTATGCATGCATATTGTGGGGTCTCTCACACCCATACTCTTGGGACAAAGGAACGACAACACAGTAGTGCAAACAATCACAAGGACATTTATTGCACCTTTCATAGATCAATGCCTGCTAGCCGAGTTGCTATCCACAAAACATGCCGATGGGCGCGCGACAAATCTAGAAGTCCGACTCACCGCGACCGGATAGCCAGCGAATATGTTCGCCCCATGCTGGATCCCAACGCCAGGTCGTTCGCGTGTTCAGTCACGCCAACGGTCGTGCGTTCGAAAGCAGCCACGCGAGGCGGTCTCGCAGAAGCATGGGCCGCCGCGCGCGCGCGGGACGTCCACGCCGTGCGCCGACCCGCCGGGAAAGAGCCAGCCCGTCCTCCCCTGCGCCCCCAAGTAACCCTGCCGTGAGGCGGCGTTAGCAACGCAACACTCGCGCCATCTCTCGCACTGCGCCCCAACCACATCGACCGCCGCGGGCATCACGCAGGCCACGCGGCGAAGCCGGATTACAGGAGACGCGCCATGCGGGAAAAACATATCAGGGGACGCGCGAGAGTCGCACATCCCCACAATATAGAACCATTAAAGGCTAGGTGGCGCGCGCCGCCGCCGCCCGATTCAAAGGGTTGAGCCTCAATCATCCATCCATCCATTTCAATGCATGGGCCCTATGAGTAGCTTGTCCTCTAGAGTCAGTATAGTAACTCCATGGTTTCAGTACCTACGCACGTGACCACACGGCTATGGGAACAAGCATACAAAGCGGAAGTACATCTCTCTTGCTTCAGTGCAAAGCCAAATAAAAAACGCGCAGACATTCCGTTTGTGTGTTTTATTATTTCTCTTAACTTCAATTTGTCAATTCAAGCAACAGATCACACAGATAACAGATGTCTTGAATAATTCATGTAGTCACATGTCATCCCGAGCAATGTCACACTGCAGACATGACTACATAGCTACATAGGCGCTGGGGCACGACTATGTCCCCATCTGGCTTGGAGCGCGGCGGTCACGAGGAGAAGGAAACACGCCATCCGGATTGAAATTTCAGATCTTTCCGTGGCACATAGCGATGTAATATTTTGCAGACGTGACCGTTATCGCACAATGTATGCTCTGCACTTGTCAGCTCAAATTAACGAGCCTCCCCTTTGAACACGTCATCTATTCTCATCGCGTGTCATTTTTCGAATGCCACTTTACTTCTTTTTCAGCAAATCTTGGATGGTGGGCTGTCATTCTGCGCGAAGTCAAATACTGAGGAGTGTCCTGCAAGGAGGGCCACCAACTCCTCACGCTTACGGTCACCGAGTGATTTAGCGACCATGCAAAGGATCTTTGAGTCCAAAGAGCGCCTGTTACCGGCTTCTCCTGTGTCCGCAAGTTCTGTAAGCACTGCCATAGATACAGTCAATGACCGATTTTTCGGACCCTCTAGGAAACGTAAAAATGTCCGAAAATTCAGGCAGTACGAAAAAATGAATGCATGCAAAAAAACGCACCTTTTTCTTTTTTTCTCGGATCTAGAGGGTAAAGGGCGAAGTACCAGGCTTCCGAAACCCTGCCAAAGCATCAGTGATGTGGCTATAAAAAGGGGCATTCAAAAACTCTGTATGCAGCCGACTGCCAGTTTATTATGTACATGTGCATCGTCGGGCAGCCGGTGTTATTGCTGCAGTGGCTTGAAGAACTTGTTAATTGTTGTTTGGATGGCGTTCCGTTTGCATGTGATCATATTCGCCTCGATCTGAGCAAGGGTCATGTCAGCACTGTACACCGATGAAAGAGTCAACAGTGCTCACGTCAACTCGGCGCTTGTAGGCGGCGCAGGCATTGGCTCCTCATTTTCAACATCGGAGTCTTCTGAATCCCCCACAACCTGACTCCTTGCTCCATGCCGAACTCCTTGCTCACGTCAGCCTGCGATGGGCCGCTCACGACTTGCTTAATAATGGCGGCTTTCTTCTCCATCGTTAACCGATGGTACTGCTTTCCGCGCTTCGATGCCATCGGCGAGGACGACGAAGACGGAGTGGGGGCCATCGAAGGCAAGCAAAATCCTCAAGTTGCGAACAGTGGAGTTCACAGACGAGCGCCGAAGCACCTAGGCCTAGCGTCGCAGAGCACACTTGACACAACAGCACAACGGCACACCACGCTAGCCAAAACGTGGCCTACGTTGCCTACGCAAACAAATGAAATGGAGCCACTCCGGAAACTCCGCCGGAGGCGGAAGCGGGAGTGCGATGGATGGATGGATGGATGGCGGCTATGCCCTTTGTAACGGGCGGCGGCTGGCGCCACCTAGCCTTTTGCTCCCCCTCCTATTTTTTTTCTTCCTTTATATCCTCTTCTCCTTAAACTAGTTTTCACTCCCCTCCTCCCCCCAAAATAACTATCTAAAAAAGTATAGGAAACATTATCTCCCCGATTTATGGCATTATCTCTCCCTTGACTTCCTACACCAATCCTCTAGCCTCCCCTTCGTTACTGCCACTCTTTTCTCGTCTATTTGCCCTCGTTCCCCGGGAAAACCTAATGCCCCTTGCATATCTGCCACTGTTCCCTCTGCCAGGGTCGGGCGAAGGTCTGTGCAATTAAGCACTATATGCTCAGTGGTCTCCACTTCGGCTCCGCAAGCTGTGCACCGAAGGTCCACGTCTTCAAATTTAGCCCTGTATGTTTTCGTTCTCAAAACCCCCGTCCTAGCTTCGAATAATAGTGAGCTGCCCCGCGAGTTATCAAATAAGAGCTCTCTTTTAATCTCCTGTTTTTGTGACCTATACATTGATAGCGCTGGCTTTCCGAGCATTCTTTCTTCCCACATTTTTCTTTCCGTCTCCTTCACCTCCTTTCCCACACTAGAACCACGTTGGACCCCTCCCTCGGCTGTACGTATCTATTCCTCAGCTTCCTCGTTCTGAGTGTCCACTTTGTGTTCAAACTTTTCATGTACAGATATTTGTACACTTTTCCTGCCCACCTTTTTTCCTCCAGTGCTGGGAGTCTCTGTTCAAATTTTAGTTTACTTATTGCCTCTCTACCTTCGAACGACGTCCATCCCATGTCCCCCTGCACTCCCTCATTAGGGGTGTTCCCGTGTGCTCCTAAGGCCAAGCTGCCTACACTTCTCTGTCTCGTTTCCATGCATGCCTGAACTTCCGATTTCATGCACAGTACTGAATTTCCGAATGTGAGGCCAGGTACCATAACCCCTTTCCATACGCCCCTAACCACCTCGTACCTATTATAGTTCCAAAGTGCCTTGTGTTTCATTACAGCTGGGTTCCTTTTCTCTTTTTCAATCATAATTTTTTCCTGTTCTTCCAAGTACTTTTTGCCCTCGTTTAGCCATATGCCAAAATACTTGTATTTTTCAACATGATCAATCTTAGTGCTTTGTATTTCCAATGGTTCCCCCCTTTCTTCGTTGTATACTATTATCCCATACTTATCTCTACTGAATTGCAGTCCCAATTTTTCTCCCTCCTCTCCACATATGCTCATTAGTTCCTGTAGCCCTACTCGGGTGTCAGCAAGCAGTACAATATCATCTGCATACATCAGTCCGGCTAGTACTTGAGCTACCTTCTGCCCTTCCAGCATATAGCTTATGTCAGTTCCTATTGTGCTCTGTTCTAGTCTCTTTTCCATTTGGCTCATTTGGCTCATTCGGCTTTCCATGTGGCGATGAACAGAGCCAGCGTGGCCAGACCAAATCGGTGTGTGACGGCTAGATTTGGCTAGTTGTGGTTCAAAGCGGTGATATGCTTCGGCTGCAAGTCGATTTCCTGCGCAAGGGTGCTGCGCGAGGAGTCAAAGGACCTTCCGTCGCGTCAAAAAGTCCGGAAAATTGGACAGCGGGGGGTTCGAGCGTCCGAAACTTCAGATGTCCTTATACATTGATTCTATAGGGCTCGTGGCGGTGCCGCGAATGACATCCGAAATATCAGGCATGTCCGAAAATTTGGGCATACGAAAATTCAGTCGCTGACTGTAGACAGCCTCGAGTGCCCATAGCCTGATGGTTGGTGTTGGTTACAGTATCTGGCTATGTGACCTGGTGTGCCACAGCTGTAGCACACTGGCATAGGATGAACTTCGAAATGCTGATGACAATGTTCTGCCACGGCTGTGCATGGAGAGTAACGAATATTCTTACCTTGTAAGTAATAGGCAGGGGCTGGTTGTTGAGAATGAACGTAACATGGGCGCTGATCAAAGCTTCGGTCAAAAGAATCGTTATAAAATGGTTCGCTCCAGTCATAATGCAAGCCATCTCTATAGCTTCCAAAACCCGCAGCGTTTATCAAGTGCTGCCAAGGAGTCAACGGGGTTGCATAAACAGCGCCTCGGAAAGCGCAGGAGCTGTAATGTGGCGTCACACAAGGTGCTTGTTCTTCATGTCGAAGGAGCTCCTCACAGACAATCTGACGAATGGTGGACGATAAGTTTGTTGGAGGACTCATTTCCACACTGGCCACAGACGTCACGTTAGCTGCCGTCCAAATTTCGGTGTAATTCGACGAGTCTTCAGTGTTTTGAAGGTACGGCAATGCCGTATCACGTTTGATACGGTTTCCAAGTTGTCTTTTCCACTGAGGAAGTTGTATAAGTCTTCCGTGATTCCCTTTAAATGGTGTTCCACCTTATCTTCTTCCGACATTTGAGGGTTTACAGTTTTGCTCAGTTTCAGAACTTCCTCGATGAATGTGCTGTATGTCTCTCAGGGGACCTGAGCCCTCTGAGTTAACGTTAATTCCGCTCATTTCTTCTTAGCATTCGAATAGCTAAAACACTTCTTGATCTCCTTCACGAAGCAGACCCAGGTAGGTAGTGCGTCCGCACGGTTGTCATACCAAACCATCGCCGTGTCACTCAAAAAGAAAACAACGTTTCTCAGTTGGGAGGCAGCATTCCATTGATTATACTGACTTACCCGCTCATAATGGGTGAGCCACTCGTCGAAATCTTCCCCTGCCTTTGCGGAGAATGTGCATGGCTCTCGGTAGTGCTGGATCAGGGCTGGTCCTGCCGATGCAGTACTCGGAACATATTCGTCTCGAGGCACGATGGTGGCCGAGGGCAAAAGTCCGGCAAGGCGGCGGCTTCTACGAAGGTCTTGTACTGATGGCTCCGTTGTCAGTAGGGGGAGTTACCCTGCACTTCCACCAGATGTTACGTGCGAACCATTTACTTAAAAATGCAAGGCAGATCAAGGGAAACGGTTGGCGTTTATTGCGGGAGCGTTCCAAAGGTAGCCCGCCGAGCGTTGTCGTCCTCTTTCTCTACCCTCCGTCTTTTTGATGATGATGTTTCGTGTTTAATGGCGCAAGGGCCAGGCGTGGCCAAAGAGCGCCATGCTAATGTTAATGAGTTCGAAGTGGACAGATGGGTTCTGTGATCTTAATGTGCCTTGGCTGTAAAGGGGCCTAAAGGAGTTGATCCAAATTCCATAAAATGTAGGAGTAATAAAATTATGGGAATGACTATTGACGTGTACTATGAACATTAGAAGGCATTGAGATAGAATGATGTAATATATAAAACGTGATTATCTAGATGTATAAAATAGTCTCGAGCACTACTGCCTCCCCGGGGCCCTTGAAACCCAAGGGCCTAGAGGCATGTGCTACAAAGAGAATCTATCCTAGTGATATCCTCTGGAAAGAGCATGCGCTACGAAATGAATGGGCTTGTAACATGTAGCACAACATCTTTTAAGAAAGCGAGGACTGCTTCGGTCTTAAAAAGCGGTTCTTCACCAAAAAACATAGCCGGATGCAGGGGAATACAATGGCGGTATGCAAACGGGAAATGTTTCCTCCTGTCTCTTTCGGCTTCCCGGCACTCCAGGAAGACATGGAGGACGGTCAGCCGGTTGCCACATCTGCCACAGGTTGGAGGCTCGTTACCGGACAAGAGAAAGTTGTGAGTGCCAAATATGTGTCCTATTCTCAATCTAGTGAATAGGACATCTGTTTTTCGTATTTTCGTACTTGGGTGCCAGGGACCTAGCTTCGGCTTAATTAGGTGAAGCTTATTACTTGTTTCTGTGTCCCACAAGCGCTGCCAGTGGCTTCGGAGTTTGTGTCTTAGAAAAGGCTTCATGTCTGTGGCAGGGACAGCAACAGAACGAATACCTTGCGATGCTATTGATTTGGCGATCTCGTCGGCAAGCACATTTCCCTCGATTACTCTATGGCCAGGCACCCAGCATATTACTACATGCCTATGTGATAAGTAGATGTTACATAAGAGTGAGTAGAGTTCATTGAAGACAGGATTCGTATGCTTTTGAGAAGAAATGAGTGCTTTTACAAGACTTAAGGAGTCTGTGAATATGATGGCTTTGTCCAGTTTTAGTTTCTTTATATGTTTTACTGCACACAGTACTGCGTAGACTTCTGCAGTGAAGATACTTGTTATGGGGTTCAATGCGTCAGATTCAGTAAAAGAGGGACCGACAGCAGCGTAGGATACACCAGCATGTGATTTCGATGCGTCTGTGTAAAACTCGGAGCAGGAGTACTTCAATTGAAGCTCCCGGAAATGCATGATAATTTCAAGCTCAGGAGCGTGCTTTGTGACCTTTACAAATGATACGTCACATTCTATCACCTGCCACTGCCAGGGCGGTAATAGCTTAACAGCAGGCATTAGGCGATGTTCGAGAAATGGGATGTTCATTTCTTCCCCAAGTTCTCTTACATGCAGTGAGAAAGGTAATCTCATAGAGGGTCTATTACGAAAAAGTGTTTCACCCGTCAAGTCGTTCACGGTTGTGAAACACGGATGTTCCTTATTAGAGCGCACTTTCAGAAAGTAGTTAAAGCTGATGTACGTTCTCCGAAAATGGAGTGCCCACTCATCGGACTCGACATACAGACTTTCAACAGGGCTTGTTCTAAATGCGCCAGTGGCCAGGCGGATTCCCAGATGATGAACGGGGTCTAACATCTTTAGTGCGCTCGGGGCGGCAGAGTGATATACTACGGCACCATAGTCTATTCGTGATCGAACTAGGCTCCTGTTAAGATTCAACAGGCACTTCCTGTCGCTACCCCATGTTGTGTGGGATAGGATTTTAAGTAGGTTCATTGTTTTTAGACATTTTGTTTTTAGACATTTTAGGTGTGGAATGAAAGTAAGCTTGGAGTCAAGTAGAACACCTAGAAATTTGTGCTCTTTGTTAAAAGGAATTTGTTGCCCGCCCAGTTCTAGAAAAGGATTTTAAATCCATTTTGGTCTGCCCACATGGACACCTTGTTTAGGGCCTGCTGTACCTGTCTCTCGCAGACTGTGAGGTTGCAGGATTTGAAGCCTATTTGTATATCGTCTATATAGACGGAATAAAAAATAGCTGGTGGTAATGATGCACGAAGCGTGTTCATCTTTACGACAAAGAGCGTGCAGCTGAGTACGCCACCCTGGCGTACCCCAGTTTCCTGTATGAATGTACGCGACAGTGCCGGACCTATTTTCACCCGAAATGTACGGTTCTCTAGGTAGCTCTCTATAATAGTTAACATATTGCCGCGGATGCCTAGCGCCGAAAGGTCGCGCAGGATTCCGTACCGCCAGGTTGTGTCGTATGCTTTTTCCATATCCAGAAATACAGATAAGGATTGTTTGTGTACGAAGGCATTGCGAATGCTCGCTTCGATGCACACGAGATGGTCGGTTGTAGATCGCCCTTCCCTAAAACCGCATTGAAATGGGTCAAGCATTTTACTAGACTCTAGAAGATGTATCAGACGGCGATTTATCATTTTTTCGAAAAGCTTACAGAGGCAGCTTGTAAGCGCTATGGGACGGTAGCTAGTGAGCAATGAAGTGTCCTTACCATGCTTCAAAATAGGGATCACAATAGCCTCCTTCCACTTCGATGGGAGATAACCAGCAGCCCAGATAGCATTGAGAAGTGTAAGTAGTGTGATTTGTGTGTCGGAGTGCAGGTGTTTAAGCATATCATACATGATTCTATCGGGGCCCGGTGCAGAGCTCCGACATACTGACAAGGAGGCTTTAAGTTCAGCAATGGTAAAATGGCGATTATAAGGATCGTTTGGCGTGCATTTCCGATTCAGAGGCTTGAGTTCTTCTATTTCTTTATATTTAAGGAAGTTCTCTGAATAGTGAGTGGAGCTAGACACTCGCTCGAAGTGTTCACCCAGAGCATCAGCCTGGTCTTGCAGGGTATCGCCTTGTGTGTTTACCAAAGGGAAGGAGTATGTTTGTCGCCCTCTTATGCTATTTACCTTGTTCCAGACTTTGGCCTCATCTGTATACGTGTTGATACCCGATAAAAACTTCTGCCAACTGTCTCTTCTGGCCTGTCGGCGGGTTCGCCTGCCTTGTGATTTTACTTTTTAAAAGTTGATAAGATTCTCCGCAGTGGGGGAGGCGCGTAGCAACCCCCACGCTTTGTTTTGTTTCTTTCGAGCGATCCTACAATCGTCGTTCCACCACGGGACACGCCGTTTACATGCCAAGCCATTTACTTGTGATATGCATTTATATGCGGCATCTATTATGAAGGCTGTGAAAAACTCCACTGCAGCATCAATTCCTAACGAAGACATGTCAGCCCATGGGATACTAGTAAGAGATCGAAATTTCTCCCAATCAGCTGTCTCAATCTTCCACCTAGGAGCGTATGGTGGATATTCGCTTTCTTTAGGTGATCTTAGCAGTACAGGGAAGTGGTCACTGCCGTAAGGGTTGTTGGCAACTTCCCATTCAAGTTCAAGCACTACAGACGGAGAGACTATGCTAAGATCTATTGAAGAATAGGTTCTGTTTGCAAGAGAGTAATATGTGTGTTCCTTCTTATTCAACAGGCACGCACCAGAAGAGAGAAGGAACTGTTCAACAAGTCGTCCTCGCGCATCTATACGAGGGTCGCCCCACAGGTAGTTGTGTGCATTGAAATCGCCAAGAACAATATAAGGTTCTGGCAATTCATCTATGAAGGACTGAAATTCATATTTAGTTAATTTGTAATGTGGGGGTATGTAGAGCGAGCACACAGTGATAAGTTTGTTTAGGAGAACAGCACGAACCGCCACTGCTTCAAGGGGCGTTTGTAGCTGCAAACATTGACACACTATGCCTTTCTGAACAACAATGGCAACACCGCCCGATGATGCGACAGCATCATCGCGATCTTTGCGATAAGTTATGTACTGTCGGAGAAAGTTTGTGTGTTTTGATTTTAGGTGTGTTTCCTGTAAACACAGCACTTTTGGATTGCGTTTGTGTATGAGTTCTTGTACGTCATCCAGGTTTCTAAGAAGACCTCTGACGTTCCATTGAATAATTTGTGTATCCATATTTAGAGTAAATTGGTGCTGTATGTACGGAAACGGAAGTGATTCCTTAGGTTACAGAGCTCTTTTGAGGCCCTGTAACCGGGGTTCTGCCCTTTCTGGAGCGTTCGAGGGAGCCTCGCCACTCCTTAGGCGCTTGGCGCGCCGTGAGGACAGGTGTAGTGTCCATTGCCTCTTGTGAGGCGCCGGACACATGCTCTTGCGAGCGAGAAGTTTTCTGTGAGGGTGCTGCCTCGGAAGGCAAGACTCCTGCACCCACCAGCCCGGAGGTCGATGGCGCTCCCTGAGGGATTTGGCTGCGCCGGCTGTTGCCAGCGCTGGAAGGGGCCGGGGGGGTTGGGGCAGCCTCAGCTGCGCCCACCTTCGGGGTCGATGGCCCCGTCTGCTGTGTTGGCGTAGCAGCGTTAGCTGCAGCCACCGAGGGGGCGGATGGCATCACTGCCGCCTCACTGGGTGTGGGTCGGGCAGCCGCCGGAGACCGTTGTGACGCTGCCCCCTGACGCGCCACATCGGCAAAGGTGTGCTTTGGCAGGAAGGATACCCGCCTGCGTGCTTCTTTGAAACTTATGTTTTCTTTTACTTTAATCGTAACTATTTCCTTTTTTTTCTTCCAAGATGGGCACGACCGCGAGTATGCAGCATGCTCGCCTTCACAGTTTATGCAGTGGAGAGAGTTTTCACGTGATTCAGAAGTGTGCTCATTAGCACTGCATTTAGCGCAGGTTTGGCGGCCTCGGCAGCTCTGTGAGCTGTGACCGAAACGCTGGCATTTGAAGCAACACAGGGGATTAGGGATGTATGGCTGAACATGGAGCTTGATATACCCGGCCTTGATGGACTCGGGCAGGACACTTGTGCCAAAAGTAAGTATCAGATGTTTGGTCTGTATTTCCTTGTTGTCACGCCTCATCTTAATTCGCTTAACGTTGATGACGTTCTGCTCACTGAAGCCCTCCAAGAGCTCAGCCTCAGTCAGCTCCAAGAGATCATCATCGGAGACTACGCCACGGGTGGTATTCATAGTACGATGCGGAGTTACTGTCACTTTGGCGTCGCCAAATGATACTAGGTTGGGTAGGTTCTCATATTGCTTCTTGTTGCGGAGCTCCAAGAGGAGATCACCACTTGCCATTCTGGATGCTTTGTAACCTGTACCAAAAACTTGGGTCAGAGACTTGGACACAAGAAATGGTGAGATTGTTCGTATGGGTTTGTTTGGTGTTTCGGAGTGGACTACGTGGAAGCGTGGAAAAGTTTCTTTTTGACGGGCGAAAAATTCAAAAACATCATCGGTGCGCCCCCTCTTCAGGGAGCGATCAGGTAATGGGGGAAAGGAAGTAGCCATAGGAGATTGTAATTTCGGCAGTAACGCCAGCCACCCACCGTGGAGTCCTACAAGGGGACGCTGCAGGGCGTGTGAAACACGGCCTGCAAATGCCAGCTGTACATTACCACTATAACCAAATATGAAATAACCTAGGTTGGCTATTCACACAAGGTTAACCCTTGCTGCCTGGCAAAATTGGAAGTAAGCGGAAGCTAGGAGAAGACAGGAAAGATGAAAAGTAAGAGAAAGACGAAGATTGGAGGGAGAGAGAGACAGGAAAAGGCAACTACCGATTTCCCCCGGGTGGGTCAGTCCGGGGGTGCCGTCTACGTGAAGCCGAGGCCAAAGGGGTGTGTTGCCGCCGCCGAGGGGCCATAAAGGTCCAAACACCCGGCATTGGCTCAACCCCCAGGATCCCCTTTTCCCCGGACATGGCTAAGCCGCGCACGGCTACACGCGGGAGGGTCCAACCCTCGTGTGCTCGGGTACGTGGTGTCGCAACGCACCAAACGCCTGCTTGCGCAGACGCCCCTGCAGGGCTCCGTCTTTTTGTCATTCCCGCTCCTTCTGCCCTTTATTACAAGAGCTCGTGACGATATTTACATACGTGCCACTGGATTGTGAAGCGTGTCCAGTTGGAAGCGTGAGAGAGGAGTGCAGCTGCATGTACACCTCATACACGACGCGTTCCAGCATTGGCAATACCACACCACACTATACTGTTTCAATGCTAATCGCATTAACATCGACATTCATCGTGAGATAGGCTCTGCCACAATTTTCTTTCTCCCCAATGTGATGCAATATCGTGGCCTACATACCCCTCAATGCCAGCAGCACAAACATGGGCAGGTCGCAACAACTGGTGTACTCTTCTCTGGCACACTGTATGACCTCCGTGTATTCAACCACGAGCTCCTTCTATGGGAAGGTTGGTGGGGGTCAAAGGACATTACGAGGCTCACCTTGCGGGGCACCTGGTAGGGAATGGGCACAATGCAATCCTGGCCCAGGATGAGCACTCGGTTGACCTCGCCATCCATCACTTTTAGGGCACGCTTAGGCACCAGGCCTACTCCTTTGGTCTGCACCTCACCCATGTATTTGGATGCTGCAGGGTTGAGAGATGACCACCACACAGGGTTATCAGACACAGAACAGCACAAACCCATGCCACTGTGGTGAGCTGCAAGGCCTTCACTGATCAGAACTGATCGAGCACTTGATACACGCAAACCTAACTGCACTGTAGTGTAATGAACCTTTACACACATACTCTTCAATGTGCGCAGAGTCCATTCACTTATGCATCAGTAGGGGAGCACAAATACTCAAATAGCATTGTCTCTCAAGTAGTTAGATTTGCATGTGTACTTCATCATTCATTTACTCAAAGATTTGCCACATGCGTTGGAAGCCGCACATTCGGTAACTGCCTGTGCACAGCCCTTCAATGGTACCCGACAGTAGAAGCTGGTGGGAAGTAGAAGTAGGTGGGAACAAAGTATGTGAAGCTGACAAAAAGAACAAGAGCAACAAAGCATTACAGATAAAGGGAGAGTGCAGAATTTCTTTGCTTCAAGTGCAAAACCTGGGTACCATTGTAAAACATTTTTTACAGACGTTGGCGAACCATAATATACAAACCCAACAAACACATGCAGTGTATATGCCCGTTCAGCTATCCACAGGGATCATTTTCGCTCCTGTCCACCATGGATGTAACCAGTTCGGCTCACACTCTTGGTTTCTCTACAACTACATGCAATGGCCTGTATTTTAATAACAGCAACACTCAAAGAAAATCTTGCACTTGCAACCGCATTGTTTTTCCTCAAACTTCACAGTATGCACTCCTTTGTCTGCTTTGTTCAATAAAACAAATTGAATAATTTGTTTGACTGCACACATTTCTGGTCTATGGCAGGCAGTAAAAAGCAGTCTATCTCTCTGGAGCAACTCCTCATTTCAGCAATGGCAAGGCGCAATAAGGTGACAGTTTTTCTTTATCTTCCCAGAAAATTGAAACAAGTAACGATACACAGTGTTTAATGAATGATGCAGACCAAAAGACAGAAGACGAGCGAGACCAAAGCTGCAGTAAGACCAGCAGCAGCCTTTATAATTGTTAGAGTACGAATACAGGTCACTGTATTGATTTATTAGCCTCCCTCATAGCTCATGGCATCAAGAAATGTGTGATTACGGGTTCGCCTGAGCAATGGAATCACCCAACAACATAAACATTGCATAGCAATGAGCAACTGCACGGGTGCATGCTTACAAGCATGCTTATGAGCATGCCTCCAAAGCACGACTTCTTTCTCTCCATTTCATAAGCAGGCAAAAAGTACTAACCTGTAGGCCAGTACTTTGTGGAGAAATGTACAAAGGAGATATGTCACCATTCCTCATTTTTTCCAATCCACATGAGTTGAATCACTGTTTTCCAGTGCACTTTTTCACCATATGTCACCAACTTGCCAGCTAGCACAATCGCTGAATTTCAACAATTGCCTTGTCTGAGAAATGATGAATTGTTCAGATCAGCATCCCAGATCCTCACAAAGCACTACCTTGATGCCTTGCTGAAGCACAGGTTGCCTTCACTGAAAGGCATATCTGTGGTCATAATGTACGCACATGCTCTCCTCTCCACTAGTTTAGCAAATCCAGAATGTTCATCCTCAAATTGACAGTGCAGTGCATGCTGCCTACTTTGCACCCTCTACTATTTAACTTTATGCAAGAACCTGTACACCATGAGCAGACACTTCTGCAATCACTACTTTGGAAGTGCAAGCATTGTGCAAGCTCTTGGCTGCAGACAATGTGGTGCAGTGCTTGTTGATTCATGGCGCATGACCACAAATATTGCCTGCTTTGATTACAACAGTCATCCACAGCTGCCATAAGTAGGTGACATATAAGTTCAATGCCTGAATCATTGTCAGGACACACTGGTAAAGGCTTGTAACAGGCTAAACTGCTTTCATTCTAATCACTTTCTTTTCATGCTGCTATGTAGTGGTATGATGAGCAAAGGTGCCCTCACCATACCTACATGCATATTTGTCGAAAAGGCTTAACTGCTGGAAGCAGATGACAAAATCTGTCTGCCACAGCACTTTTCTCTTCCATTTGCAGGGGCCACAAGAAGCACAGGCACTGCTTAGCACACACACACACACAATGTGAATTCGTGCAGCCCTGTCCATAGCACTCTCAAGAACTTGTTAGGTGCAGCAAAAACTGAATGGACCAACTGTCTTGTCATAGCTCTTGAATTCACAAATAAGACTCCAAGCAACTAATTAGGCAAGGATACAAACAAGAAGGCAGGAAGTGCGTTGTGTATTCAGTACTGGAGAAAGCAGAGAGCAAGTAAGACTTTTATCACTTCCATGTTTGATACTCCTAACTTTATCAATTAAATAATTAGTTTCTGAGTCTATTGCTGACGTATGCAATCCACTGAGCTTCAATTTATAAAGGAGCCACCAGGCAACACTGAGCTGATAATGTGAGCCAGAGCACTACCTACAGTGTCTACAGCACTACACAGTGTCTCACCTTCACTCAAGAAGGGCTCTTTAAACATCACCTCCCAAAAGTTGACAGTAGTGTCACCCTGCGAGGGAAGAAAGAAAAAAAATGTTATGTAGGGCTAACAGCCCCCTTTAGAATAGAGAGGTCAGCGTAGGCATAACCACCATGGTGCAAGAACAGGTGTTCTGGCGGAATGCTAGGGTGCTTCAAGGTAGTGCATGTGACTCGGAGGCTGGGGTGTCAGAGGGCTGACAAACTCTAGCCACTGTGCTGGGAGTCTGCATTGCAGGCTGCACTTATCAGAGCACCTGCTTGTGTTTTTAACGGCAGACAGGGACGTAGCCAGAAATGTTTAAAGGGGGAGGAGGGGGTTGCAGCCTGCGTACTGGTACACAAATTCCAATGGGGCACATGCCCACTTTGCCCTTCTTGGCTATGCCCTTGACAACAGACCTAAGTTACTGTGTTCAGGTCATGAACTCTTTGAATGTGATTTATAAAAGGGTGCTTTGATTCATAAATAAAAGCTCCCCGGGAGTAAATAAATATTCCCTGCAACAGTATGTAGTCCTGTCAGTGCTGCACTCACAGTTTACATTGTCTGCTGAAGCTGCTAGTAATTTATTTACTTTTCCTGCTTCTATTTGAGCAAACAGCTCCTATATGCTGCCTTCTCACTTTCATTACATATGAAAGCAGTGTGCTAGGGAGTACTGCATATGATTCATTCCTGCATAAATAGAAGCACTTTCCCATGCCCTCTATCCCGTGCCCTTGGGCTTAGTAGCACAACGTCACAGCCACTATGCCACCATGGAGGGTAAACAAGAACGATGTTTAGCGTGTTTCACACACGGGATCTATTACGAAGCTCTATATTCTTGAAGCCACCAAATGAAAGACAACTTATTTTTTATAAACCATACTGCCACATCTCATGCATATATTGTTCCATGGGATCAGTACGAGTTGTCTTTAATAAATGATTTATGACAAAATAATTAATTCTGGGGTTTTACATGACAAAAGCACAATCTGATTATGAGGTGCACTGTAGTGGGGTGCACAGGATTTTTTACCACCTGGGTTTCTTTAATGTACAGTTAAATCGAAGTACATGAGCATTCTTGCATTTCGCCCGTATCAAAACGCAGCTGCTACAGCTGGGATCGAACCTGTTTTTTATGACATAAGGCACTGTTTGCTTTACTTGCTTTTTTTTATTGAAAATTCACAACAGAAAATGAGACTAGAGATAAATACAACTTCTAAGCCAAAAAAATATGTCAATCGATGTGAAGAAGGGATGTGCCTCGTGTGTCTGGTCTCACAACCATGTTGAACACAAGCATATCCAGCTTTCTCGAAGTTGCTCTTCTAGACATGGCACCTAGAACAAATGCATTGTGCACTGCCGTTCGCATTTTTCCATGTACGCTGGGTCAGGGTGCTTTTCAGACCTGCAGTCTTTTGATTGCAGAACACTAGCTTTACCGTCTATAACATGCTTGTAGTTGGCTCCTCTCTTCTGGGACACTGAACATCGAAACTTCAACTTCAACAAGTCCTAACAGCTTTTGCAGTTTTGCATGGTACACTTCTTGCCCACAACTTGTCCCAGTTTGTCTCCGCCAGGCAACGTCACAGCTCAAGAGGCAGACTTCCCTCCCTCTCTTTTGTGATTCAGCATATTTGTCATTTTCCATTATTTATATAGATTAGGCATGTTAAATGCTTACCAAGAACGACAATAACCGGTCACTACATGTTGAAGCAACCATTGCGACACTAAGAGCTTGTTGTCTGCCCGCACCGCTTGTCGGCGACCGCTTCCAGCCATCGTCGCATGCTGTCTACTAGAGCAAGCGATGCGACTGCAATGTCAGAGGCACTATCGTCTGCTACGACAACCGAGGGATTTGAATGATTACAGTGGAGGAGAGAAACAATGAATAAATTATGTTAAAATTTTCTTCAGCACATTTTACCCCCCAGCTATAATCATTCGCATTAAAATTTCTTGCTTTTTCAGCCTCCTTACATGTGCTGCCGTGCAGAGGAGCAGATACCACTATTAGTGAGACGCGTTTTACCCTAGCAGCGCCTGTGTTGTTGGAGCACCTGTTCTTACACCGTGATAACCAATGGTAGATTACAAGATGATTAATATGAGTGAGAGGGCAGGTACCTTAGCAGCCAGGAAGAGCATGTTGGTGTCTGGGTCATACAGGGGTATGTACACACTAGAAAAGGAAGAAAGCCAGGTGCACTATAAATGCAAGCTCCAGCCATGTAATGCCACTGAAAAGCACAAACCACAACAAGCGCATGCTGCCTACACTGCAATTTGTTACATACACAAATCAAATCAAATTATGGGGCTTAATGTCCCAAAGCAACTCGTGGGATACAGGAGATGCCATAGTGGAAGGTTCCAGGTTAATTTCATCCACCTGGGGTCCTTTAGGATGTGTTAGTTACACAAACTTTTCTGTAGTATGCCACAAAGCCATCCCACAACCTTAGCTGCAGGGTCCACAGCCACTGAGACAGTATGGTTACATGTATAAGGTGGTCCACTCACTAATGGACCAGCTTCGGACCTTCATACAAATAAGACTGATGCAAAGGTCACTTTGACACAATTGCCTATGCACAAATGAACGGCATAAGTACAACAGAAGTTTGAAATGATAGCCTGCGTGCATTTTTTGGCATGGCCAATCTCCTTTTGAAGGACGATATCTTGCCACACAACAGACCGGAAGTCATCCCACAGGCCAGTGGAATCTGTTCAAGAGCTCCATACCAATTTACCTGCACAACAGAAGTTCCTTTCATTGCCACCGAAACAATCTGCAGCACCAGCTTCTTTCAGTGGGAGGCAAGGGTGCTCCTGCAAGCACCCACTGCTTCCCAGGGATTAGCCACCACTACAATAATCTATTTATTTATGCTTTTAAGCATGCAAAGCACACTCTTCTGTTGTAAAGCTATCTGCATTCAGTGCATTAGAAGATGCCCTGCTCTACCTAATTTCTGTCTCGAGTGAAGCTACTTATGCCGTGGTGGAGGAGCATTAAAGGGAGCTGACAATGTAATCATATTCATAATCAATCATCCTCAAGGACATCGCTTTAAGTGGATGATCATTAGTTAAGCCAATGGGCAGAATGTCCATTACTCCTGTAAGTAGTTGCACAAAAGTGATAAGTCAAGACTGCAGCCCCAGGTTAAATGAAAACAGAGAGGTTCTGTAGCAGCAAATCGGCCATTAATATTGTGAGTGGAGACTTGATAAGCCACAGTCACAAAAAAACATGCAGAAACAAAAGACAGGTGCCATATTTTAAAGCAATTAGTATCTTAATTTTCTATTCTTCTTGCCCTTCATCATTGGTTTACACAAAGCCACACCTCTGCTATTGCCAAGATTGGCCACTCGGCTGGGCAGATGAGAAGAAATAAAAAAAATATAAAAAGAATTGTGACAAAGTATAGCCCCATGTGGTAACACCACCCCAAAGTTCCCGCAACAGCTTGTAGTGATGCCACGGATTTTAAAGGGATACAGAATAAAAAATTTGTTGCCGAAATTTCTGGCTCCAATAATAGCTATCGCATCGAGAGTGGCCAAAACAACACTCTTTCCAAGCATAAATGAGCGAAAAGTAATTATTTTAATGAATATTTCTCAAATCGCCGCACCTAGCAGCCTCCTCTGAAGGCTCCAGCAAAACCGGATATCGCGTCACACTTACCTGACTCGCTGCTTCCCGCTCACCGTGAGCGACCGATCGCCCGCACTGGCCACGCGAAAGAGCAAGTTTGACGTTTGCTGCGACGGATTTGCTTTGTTGTTCGACCGTCCAATTCGCATGCAACAAGGCATCAGAGGTGCGTTTGAAAAGAGAATGCAAAAAGAGGTTTCTGGTTTTGTTTCCCCTTTATGAATGCGCATGATGAAAACACAGGCAGCGTTAGTCTTTTCTCACGTGCCTCTTGTGAATGCTTCTCCCGTAAATCACTGGCTTGTTCATGCTGGAGTTTTGTGCAGAGGTGCCGTTTGGCAGTAATTTGTCATTTATACGACTCACAGCCGCTGCGCTCCAAGCCGGACGGTAACGTAGTCGCGCCCTTGCGCCTATGTAATCGTGTCCGCAGCGTGACGTTGCTCGTGGTGACACGTGACTTCGAGAATTATTTAAGACAACATCTGTTATCTGTGCAATCTGTTACTTGAATTGACAAATTGAAGTTTAGAGAAATAATAAAACACACAAATGGAATGCCTGCATATGTTTTGTTTTACTTCGCACCGAAGAAAGGGAGATGTACTTCCGCTTCGGCTGCTTGTTCCCACAGTCGTGCGATCACGTGCGCAAGTACCGAAACTATGCCGTTTTCTACTGTGTTTCAGCGCGTGATCATGCTCTGCAATCTGCTTGGTCTGCCTCAGTATTCGTGTAGAACTGAATTATACCGCTAGTCATGTTTCCTTGTGCACAGCGCGCGAAATCATGCGCTACGTGAATGGGATAACAGCTCACGCGCGACGCCGTGGGCGGAAGTGGGTAGCAAAAAAAAAATATAAAATAAAAAAGCACGGAGCAAAAAAAAAAAAACTGAAGGCATATGCGTGGCGTATGCGTCATGCGATCCTTGAGGTCCGGTATGGGAGAATGCAGGGAAGGAATTTCACTTGCATAGGCTAGAGGGGGCGAGTGGAGAGAGCGTCTTGCTTCGCAGTGGAGCCTGCCAGCTGAAATCATGGGTTCGTGGCACAAAAATATTTCTATCTCGGCTATTAATGAGCTGATTTGAAAAATTTTTGCCGCAGAACGCTCTCTAGAGGACACGTAACAACTTCCCGCGTAGAACCGAAATTTGCTATAGGGCCTGGTGAGGGTCCCTTTAAGAGGATCAAATACTCAACCTAGCAAGTTTTGAAAAACTCTTCTTCCAGCCTGTGGGGATGCGTGACTCTCACGTGTCCCCTGGTATCTTGTTTTCCCGCATAGCTCCCGTCTCCGTGCGGCTTCGCCGTCTGGCCTGGCGCCCGCGGCGGTCAGAGTGGTTGAAGCGCAGTGCGAGAGATGGCGCGAGTGTTGCGCTGCGGCAGGATTACTTGGGTGCAAGGGAAAACACGCTCCCTCTTGGGCGGCAGGCCGGGAACGCGGCGGACGTCCCGCGCGTGCGCTGATCCATGCTTCTGCGAGACCGTCTCGCGTGGCCGCCTTCGAACGCGCCACCGTTCGCATGACCATACACGCGAACGACCAGGCGTTGGGATCCAGCATGGGGCAAACATATTCGCTCGTTATACGGTCGCGGTGAGTTGGACTTCTAGATTTGTCGCGCGCCCATCGGCATGTTTTGTGGGTAGCAACTCGGCTAGCAGTCATTGATCTATGAAAGGTGCAATAAATGCCCTTGTGATTGTTGCACTACTGTGTTGTCGTTCCTTTGTCCAAAGGGCACGGGTGTGAGGACCCACAAGCCTAATGGCCCAAATGCAATACTTTGAAGTCCACATCACACTGGTGTACAACTGCTGAGGTTTTAGCATGAAACTCAAATTTAGCCTTAAGTTCTTCTATCATATTCACCCTTTCCAGTAAATGAATAATGCAGATCCCACAAACTGTGACAGCCCAAACAGGACTGGTGACTGCTGTTACTGTGCAATAAGTCAAACTCCATCTTCAGAGAAGACAAAATACTTGGCCCTACAGAAACCAGAACAGATGACTTCAGTTTGAAGGAGAACAGATATGGGAAGAGGCTGCAGTATATATAAGGATTTTGTGTATCCCCATCAACGTGAAAGAGAACGTGCATACATGGATAAAGGACGTTAAATCAAACGGGAAAAATTATCCCCTTTATAAAGCGCATCCCGCACAATATGGGGGAGCTGGAACTGACCTTGCATGGCACATCGTACCAGCAACCTTGGTCTCAAAGATCACCTGCTAAGCAAATAGCTACCAGACCACTGACCAAAATATAAAGCAAATAGAGACCTTACATGATGGAGCTTTGAGGAAATTCACAGGGTTTCCCAACGACATCCGTATAAGCTAACTAGCGTAGCACTCAAATATACCCATGATTAGGAATATCCCACAGCAACACGAAGTAACTTTCAAGTGCACGTAAAAAGGTTTTTTGTGTTCTTTTTTTTCGTTTCTTTTTTTTTGAGGATGAAGGCTAAAAAAAAACAACGCCAGGCAAAGTTGAAAACAAAACGACACTCAGCCAAATAAGATGGCAGCCAGCAGAACCGCTGCTGCTGTTACCTACTGTTAATTTAAAGCGTGGCATGTGTGACAACCTCTAAAACGAGTATTCACATAAATTTCCACCTATTTATTGCACAGCCATTTACCCAGTAATTATGCTATAAGTCTCAATTCCTTGAAAGTGCAACAAATGATTAATTCGATTGCCTTTTGGTATGACCAGTTCAAGACGCACACCATGTGCACCGCATTTTGGACATGAAAAAGGAGACTATACACGCTGTGGGAGGCTGCGGCATGAAGAGGTAGCCACTGTAGCCATGGCTTATTTAGGCCGACCTGGTTAGTTGTCTGGACAGCCCCCCCCCCAATTCATCATCATCATCATCATCATCAGCCTGGTTGCGCCCACTGCAGGGCAAAGGCCTCTCCCATGCTTCTCCAACAACCCCGGTCATGTACTAATTGTGGCCATTTTAGTACATGACCGGGGTTGTTGGAGAAGCATGGGAGAGGCCTTTGCCCCCCAATTTACCCCGCCTAATAAATGCACCCCCAACTTTGCTTCATTTTTTGGGGAAAAATAGTCCATTCAATATGCGAGTATATACGGCATATAGTTCCAGTATGTATATTTCATGTACTATAGTATTCTGCTCGATTGTGCGCGGCTTAATTACGTTTCGCATAACAGTGCCATAGAAAATGGGAAGTAAAGATTTGTTAATTTATAACATGGATGTAAAAACCATAGACACAATACAGATGAAAAGGACAACATAGCATTTTTTTTTTCATCTCAATAATGGCCGCATATTTTACAGCTGCCTTTTAAAATGAACTCATCAAACAAAATGCCTTGAGAAAGTAACCCGAGCTACAATTTATTGTGTGCTAGGTTTCTTTACAAGCTCATGTCAGTGGTCTCGCAAAATTATATAGCAGTGGAAGCCCTGTCACATGTTGTGGGAGTTACATAGCGGCAAAGAAAGCAGTGATGCTACTGGCCCATGCCATATCGGAGCAGCTTTTGCAGCAGCCAAAAATGCACTTTTGGAGCAGTAAAATGGACTTTCATAGTAGGTTTATGAAAGCGATTGCAAACTATATTATATGGAGCTTTTACAGTGGGCAAGCTATGTGATAGCAGCAAGTGGCCACTGGTTACAATTCATAACCTCCATCGAAACACAAAAAAGAAAGCACCTTCTGTGGCATGCCTGTGCCTGCGAACATTGAGAATGGGTCCCTCACTTGCTACACACTCAGTGGCACATACCATATTTACACGATTGTAAGTCGACCCATTTTTCTAAATTTGGAAATCTGAAGTGGGGGCGGGTCGACTTACAATTGAAACCAAAACATGGCACCGCCAAAAAAGCGAGACCAACGGGAGCTGCAACGTAGTTACAATTTTATGTTTGCTCTATTGCCCTACCCATAGCTTTTTTCTATCCCCCTGTCTTTGTTCACTTTTCGGCACGAGTTTTCAACATTTGTGAGAGTTTTACAGTGCACACAACCAATGCCTTCTTTACTAGATGACTGCTGCGTGAGCTGAAACGTTGGTTCTGGCCTCTCTCCTCTTTGCTCTTCTACACCCGGGTCGGCTGCGAGTGCTAGTTGCGACGGCTGCTCCAAACTTCAGTCACGTTCTCCTGCCTCCGAGATTTTAGCAGCATCTGTTGCGATCCCGGAGGCAGGACCCGCGGTCTCTCATCAAGCCATTGGTCGAGAGTGCGCCAGCCTAGTAATAGTCACTTCCTCCGCAACAGGAAGTAGGGTTGGCAGCGAGTGCCATCTCTCCGCAACTACCCCGAACTACAGGAACCTCCGCTCCAATAGGAAAACTAGCGACGCAGCAGGCATCTAGTAAAGGAGGCATTGACACAACACTCATAAGGGGGGTGTGGGGGGTTGTCGATAGTTGATGGAAGCGCTGCTGTTCCATTCACGGTGGCACCCTCAGAATGGCGGCGCTTGCGGGGAGTATCGGTAGTTCATGGAAGAGCAGACACCGCTCACGGGTTTTTCTCTATAGTTTAACCAAAGGCCATTGGTTTGACGTGTTCGACTTGACTGTCAGCTACATGCTACTCCCATGCTTCTTCAGTCATCACGAGTGCTTCAGGCCCACTAATCATTCAGCACTCAGTCACAGCAGCACTCAGTCACAGCAGCGTTCAAGAGGGCTGCCATCCTTTATGCCGAAGAAACAAATCACTGCGCAGTGGGCCGCAAGTTCGATGTTTCTGAACGGGTGGTGCGAGAGTGGCAACTGCAACAAAGTGAAATTTTCACTTGTGACGGCAAGTGAGGAATTTCCCATGTGCCGAAGTCTGGACACTTTCCGGAGCTGTAGGCCAAGCTTGTGGCGTATGTCGCTGAAATGCATGATCGGTCCCTGCCAGTGAAGTGCGACATGGTCATGAAACAAGCCCGGATCTTCGCGTTTTAAAGACCTGCTCTGCCGTGAGTACAACGAGTGGCTGGTGGCAGAAGACCGCGAACTTACACCAATCAGACCTGTCAAAAAAGCCTCCCTGACAGCTGCATGTGGTTGGGTGCATTCGGCGTGGGCTGCTGTTCCCCAAGATGTTGTGCGGTTGTTTGCCAAATGTGGAATTTCGCTGGACGACGACGCACTGTGGGACCGTAGCAGCGCTGATGATGGCAGCACTAGTTAAGACGAGTAGTCCAGTGACCATGTCAGCTACTAATAAATTTGAGTTATCGAATGCCCCCTCGGGTGTGCTCTTCTCTCTCTCTCTCTCTCTTTTTTTTTTCCTGTCACGCGATATGGGGGGTCGACTTACATCCGAGGCGACTTACAATCGTGTATATACGGTACCTGTGCTAATAATCTTGGAGGAACTTATGGCCCTGCAGCAAAATTTAGCTCTTTGAATATACAGTGATTATAGAATTCCTAGCCACGAGCAGGAACAGTGCTGAGGTTCGCCATTAGTGATGTTGCTTCGCTTTGCTTCTTCAAGCCGACATAAACAAATTCCTAGACTTAACTCTTGTTTTCACTTTTGAAAGGCACGTTGACATTGTTGACATTTTGAACGGGTCGCATAAGAGATCTGTAATTAATTGTGACAGTGTCGAAAAATTGAGGCTTCATGCCATATTTATGAAGCCAACAGCTACGTAAACAAAATAATTTTTTTTTTATGGACACAAAATTTGTGTCACCACTTCTTGAAAGCTATGTACACACAGCAAGTCAGAAACTAGGAGACAAAAAATGTGTGACTGAGAACACAGGCCTTGCCACAAATGAGCATGATTGACTCAAGGCAGAAAGGCAGAAAAACCCTTCATTCTTGTGCAGCTAACATGGTTCATTCAAATGCTGACAATATGAAAGTGCTACTGACCCCATGGCGCTGTCACCGGACCAACTGCTGCAGGGAATGTCAAACCTCCGGACATCTCTAAGGCACACCTCGCGCTCCCTCGCCTACAGCAAAGAAATCACAACGGAAAAAAAAAAAAGAAAGAGTTGAGCTGCGTTGTGTACTAGTATGATGCCATACAGGTACTTCTATTCCTATGTGGCATCAGAGCCGGCAGTAAACCAATTTGCAAAACCCCAAAAGGGAATTGGAGTTAATGACGTAGTACTGGCATAACTTCAAATGCAAACAATTGTGAAACTACTCCAATGCATTGTACAGTTTCGAAGCATTTGTAACGGTGCCTTAATTCAGACTCCAAAACATATACTTGGGAGTAGTCCATGCTTAGAAACATGGTACATAGTGATTACACATTGCACATTTATGTAACTACACATAATGGGCATTTTAATCAGCTACTTCCCATTTGCATTTAAATTTATGCTGAGGCTGTATTCTGAAACGATCCGCCTCAGCAATAGTTTCGCCGTCAGGCACGTGCCGATTGGCTGGTTGAGCAAAATCGGATGACGTAGCTCATCCGATTTTGCTGAAACAGCCAATCAGTGTGCACAGATGGTGAAGGCATGGCCAAGGGAATAATATCACTGAAGTGGATTGCTTCAAAATACGGCCCCTGAAGTTAGATTCCAGAGGAAACGAACAAGGACACCGATGGCAAACTGAAGAGAGACAACAAAATGGAGATGCTACATTATTCTTTGGCACAAACAGCAGGCTTTTCATCCCACCAATGCCTCTATTACGACTGACAAAATATATGCTTTGATAGCTGTCCTTTATCAAGCCTATTTCATGCCTTGTCAATTCTGAAAAAAAAAAAAGATGTAGTCCAATTTTTTGTAGATGTGAGAGCTGCTAAGGCCAAACCACTATATGCCTGCAAAAATTTCTTTAGTTGAAGTTAGAGTTTGCACAGAGATCATTCAAGTTTGCAGAAGTTTACATGAAGGCCATTAAAAATTTAGTATTAATAAATAGACTGATTTTTTTATTATACAGAATGTTGGGGCACTGTGGCCTCAGTTTGGTAGAGGGACTATAGCTCAGTGATGGGCTCCAATGGCAAGCTTTTGCAGGCACTCCCGGTTGAGACCACCAAATAGTGTCTGGCCTTGGTGCAAATGAGCCAGTCCAAAGTGTAGGGGAATCGAAGTAAAGAAACTGGAGGGAGGGCATGCCCACAGGATGCAGACCTACTCAGGGGTAGGCTTCACATGGGGGCCCTCAGGGATTTAATTTACCAAAGTCACTCCAAGCAGCAATTGCAGCCTTTGGTGGTTCAGAGGTTGGCAACAAATGGCAGTCTCTTCACAATGGTCACCATAAAACTGCTTACAGATGACAAAGGACATTTCAACAGTGACTGGATCTGTCACCTGTTGCACACCATTCAGATTAATTTCATGGAACAAGTAGCAGCAACAATGGCTAGGGCAGCAACACAGCAGGAGTGGTACAACAGTTGGTGCACACAGGCCAAGTGTTACAGCTGGTGGAGCAATGTCTGGAGGCTCTTATTCATGATGCACAATATGAATAAGAATGCGGTGAGAACAAAAGCCTGAAGAAAAGGACGACAAGGGTCCCTGTGGCAAGCAGCAGCATTTCAACGGCTATCTTCCTAATCAATAATCTCTGCCAGCCTTCATCTGTAACACACAATCATCCGCAACAGTCTTGGCAATCAGCAGCATTTAAATGGCTATCTTCCCAATCGATCATCTCTGGCAGCCTTCATCTGTCAATAAACACACATACATTCGTAACATTTTTGGTGGAGTTGCGGGGTATCTGTTGACTGCGGTACCAGTGAGCTTTCTGTCAGCAGCATCTTAGTCCCAGAAGTTGTTGATAAACGACCACTGGCTTTGGGAGTATGGGTGGCGACAAAAAGGGGTTGCAAGCTTACGTCATCACGCAATTCCTGCTGGAAAGCGGCAACATTGGGACATTCAGAAGCAATAGCAGCTAGACAATCATCGAAGCTGTCTTCACCAGAAAGTGTCATTGCCATAGGTAGGCGAGAAAGGCAATTGGTGTCAGTATGACGGCAGCCACTCCTGTAAGTTACCACAAAGTCATATTCTTGAAGTCGTAAAGCCCATCATGCCAGACAACCAGACGGATCTCGAAGACTTACAAGCCAGCATAAAGAATGGTGGAAAGGGCTGTAGTCAGTTGTTTCGTGATTTGCTGTGTTACAGGCATATGTGATGTATGATAAGACGTCCTCCCAGTTCTTGTAGTCAGAAGACACGTGCATGGCCAGCATGTTCACCAGCATTCGGCACGTCTATTCAACAAGACCACTGGTCTGCGGACAATACGGTGTTGAGCATCAGAAATGTACCCCGCAGAGATGAAGCAGCTCTTCTACAATGCTTTGTCACTTGACTTAAGATCAGGTTATTGGCAGATATCTATGGATCCTACCGACAGATGAAGACCACATTTCCTACACCGGACAGTTCATCGAAACTTAATTTTATGGCATTCGGGCTTTGTAACACGCCCACGACTTTGGAGATTCATGGACGCAATTCTTCACAGACTAAAGGGAGACATATGCCTTTGTTACGCAGATGATATTGTCATTTGCGGCCATACATTTGAAAAGCACAACACTAGGTCTTAGCCTAGTTTTGGATTGTGCGGAGAAAGCTGGCTTGATTCTCAACTCCGGAAAGTGTTGGTTTGGCGAGCACCAGACATTGGTTCTTGGCCATCTTGTAAGCAAGGATGTAGTCCAACCTGACCCATGGAAGAATGAGGCAGTCAGCGCCTTCAAGCCACCGCAGTCTGCATGAGTAATCTGCAGTTTCCGCCACTTTGTTCCAAGATTCGCTGACATTGTGCATTCATTGACGCATCTGTTTCATAAATGATGTACCCTTTAATTGGACACCAGAGTGCGAGTCGTCATTCTGTCAACTGGAGGTCCTACTTACTTCAGACCCTATCGCGCATCACTTCGACACTTCTTCACCCACCGAAATCCATACTGACGCCATTGGGATAGGTATCGGAGCAGTGCTCGTACAACGATACAATGATGCAGAACACGTTGTTGCTTATGCTAGTGGTCTCAGCAATTCTGAGTGAAATTAGACTGTCACGGAGCTGTCTTTGCTGTTCAGAAATTTCGCTGCTATGTTTACAGTCACCCATTCAAGATCATCACAAACCACCATTCTTTGAGAGTCTTTGAGATCCATCTGGTCGTCTGGCACGATGGGCTTTACGACTTCAATAGACTTAGTGTTAACTTACAGGAGTGGCCGCTGTTGTGCCATTACCACAAGCCCGGATTCCGAATCCGCAAGATGGAGAATTTTCCTGCGAGCGCCCTTTGGACAAACCCGGGGCTGCGCCGAAAGGCACAGCGCCCTAATTCTCCCTTGACAAGTCAAGATGCTGAGCCGTCAGGCAGTGGTGTCCTCCGGAGAAGCATCGGCGGGCAACATGTTCAAACGTGTCGCCAAGTGCCAGACAGCCCGGTGCCGTACATCCCCTTCCCTGGAGGTCACCGCGCCCGCCAGTTTTGAACAGGTGGCCAGCGTGGTCGCTGGTTGGACCCCCTCCGACGACCGTCGAGTGCTCACTTTGTATTGGGCCGTTTGAGTGACAATGGTTTCTGGGGGCTTATAAGCCGCGGCGCGCCGCCTGGAAAACCGGATCCGCCGACCCACCGGGAGCAGAGTGCCGCTCTCGACTGGAGTGAGATGTGTCACGCGTTTTCGCCGGACGTCGCCGTGCGAGAACAGTCGCGTTTGCTGTGAGCTCTCGGCCCCAGTGCCGATCCCTTCATGTCCTGTATAATGACCTGTATATAGTGTATAAAGTCCCTTTTGTTATTCTCACCGACGCCTGACTCGGAGTCTTCGCTACCAACGCTCTGTCACGAAACGGGTGACGAGCGCTACGGGACCACCTCAAAGTCGTAACAGTGGATGGCAGCTACGGGATTGACCGGCATCAGCTACCTCGGCGCGGTGAGTGCCTGAAGTTTACCTCAAACACCAGACTTTCTCTGACACAGGTTATAGTAGCTTAGGGAAGGATTTGGTGTTGCATTGTGATAACCTTGTGTGTTTCAAGCCTAGTAAGAGTGTTTTGAAAACCAGGGGATGCTGAGGGGGTAAACAGGGCAGTGTGTGAAATACTTGCATATGTCTTACTAGTAGCATTATAGTAGCGTACGGCAGGTATATTCAAAAAGGGTAAACAGCAGGAGGACAGTGTGAACGATGGAGAAGTACAAGGTGAAGGAACTTCTCGAAATTTGTGAGGAGTTGGGCATTGAGTTGGGCTCAACCAAAAGAAAGAATGCGATCCTTGAGGTCATGAAAACTGGGGACGTAACGGCTGAGGAAGCCGCAGAAGCCTTGGCGGGTATCAATGAACGTCGGGAAAGGGAGGAGAAGGAACGTTGCGAGCAGGAAAGGAGAGAAAAGGAACGTCGCGAGGAGGAAAAGGAGGAAAGGAGAGAGAGAGAACGTCGCGAGCACGAGCTTAAAATGAAAGAGTTGGAGATCCGAAATAACTCGCCCGCGCCTGGTCTCACTTCTAATGTTCCGAGAATACGCGATCAACTTCCACCCTTTGTCGTCGGAGAGGATATGGCCAAATACCTCGTGAAATTTGAGCACGTGTGCGAACGGAATAGCATTGAGCGATCCCTCTGGGCACAGAATCTGTTAGCCTTGCTTCCTGGGGAGGCATCAGACGTAATAACTTGCTTATCGAAAGAGGCGTTTGAGAGCTACAGTGATGTGAAGGAAGCGCTACTGCGGAAGTACAAATTGTCGCCCGAAGCTTTCCGGCAGAGGTTCCGGTATGCAAAAAAGGGCAAGGAGTCGAATGTTGACTTCGCGTTTCGTCTAAAAGCCGATCTGGTGGAATGGCTGAAGGGCGAAGAGGTTTACGACGACCGCGACAAAATTGTCGAATGCATCGCGTTGGAGCAGTTCTACCGTTGCATTGATGAGGATGTCCGGCTCTGGCTGCAAGATAGGCTAAAGGAGGTTAAGCTAAACAAGGCAGCAGAGCTAGCGGAAGAGTATTACACCCGCCGCAGCTTGCACAGCAAGGCAGTGCGCGTAGAAAAAGCTGATAGGAGAGATGGGTTTTCCGGGAAGCCCGAAAAACGGAAGCCGTTAACTTGTTACAATTGCAAAAAGCAAGGGCACATCGCTGCAAACTGCCCAGAGAAAATTGCTTTTGCAACAAAACAGCGAAACGATGCGACGCGTTATTTTGAAGAACGGAAACTGTTAACCTGTTACAATTGCAAACAGCAAGGGCACATCGCTGCGGACTGCCAAGAGAAAATTGCTTTTGCAACGATACAGGAAACGCACAAGAACATACGACTATTGGAGCCCTATGTGCAGGAAACTAAAGTAAATGGTAAGAAGTGCCGAGCACTTAGGGACTCTGCAGCAACTATGGACGTGGTCCACCCGTCCTTCGTCTCCTCGAGTGATTTTACGGGAGAGTGCGCTAGGATACGGCAAGTGGCCGAGGAGGAGAGTGTCAGTTTACCGATCGCAACGGTTAGCATTGAAGGAGCGTTTGGGAAACTTAACACTGAAGCCGCTGTGTCAGCCGCCCTCCCGGAGCACTTTTCCTACCTCTTCTCAAATAACTCGGAGCAGCAGCTGAAGGATCAGGGCAAATCATTCTTTGCCGACGTGGCGTACAGGGCCCTCACGCGATCCAAAGCGCGCCCGCTGTCAAGGGAACTTGACTTAGCGTCAGTGAGCGAACAGCGGTGCGGCACAGGGACCGATCAAGGTAACTTGAGTGGCGAGCAGTCACGGGAGAGGCAGAGCTCGGAGGCTGGCATAGGCGAGCGGGTCCTGGAAGTGAGTGGGAGTGACACGTGCAGTGCTAGCCGCGATATAGACGCGACGCCGCAATTAGGCGACGCGGGCTCCACACTTGCTCCGGTTTCCGCCGGCCGGCAGAAGCAGGCGGCAGTTGAAAGAGAAACTCTGATTCGCGAGCAACAGGAAGACTGTTCACTAGCCGATCTGAGGAAGAGCGTCAAACGGGGAGTGGAAAAAAAGAGGGTTTCATTTTGCAAGGAATCTGGCTTATTGTACCGCCGCTACACGGATAAGCAGGGTCGCAAATATAAGCAGCTTCGGATTCCGCGAAAATATCGCCGGGAAAAATGAATGACCTCATTTGCTTCCTCAGTAGTATGTTTTCGGTCCAAGTGATTTCAAGGGGACCATTCTATTTGTCATTGTTATTGCTGATTATTAATTGGTCCTGATCTTTTGGTGTGTTGTTCATTTGAAAAAGGGTTGTTTGAGCCTTGTATACTAGATCGTACACCTGCCTCTTGTTGCAGCGGGAGCAAAAAGGGGGATAGCAATTCAGTTAGGTTGATTTGGATTATAGCCTTGTCTGGTGTTTGACGGGAGACAGAAGGCACTTGTTCGCGTTGGGTGTTGCCTTTTGCCGGTCGGTTTTGCAAGCTGCAGAACGACTAACCGGGACCAGTGGCGAGAAGCAAGGGCTTAGGAACGACCCGAGCGGAGCTAATTGAGGTGCCTTGGCGACAACGCGGTGAGCCGAGCTCCTGTCCTGGCGAGTGGGACCTGGGCACGTGAAGTGACCTGGCGTCCCGACACTGAACGTAAACTTGGACGAGCCTGACGAACGTGCGCGCCTGGCATCCGAGCCACGTGGAGGCAGCTCGTCTTCCCGGCGCCTTATCTGAGGGCGGGGATGCTGTTGTGCCATTACCACAAGCCCGGATTCCGAATCCGCAAGATGGAGAATTTTCCTGCGAGCGCCCTTTGGACAAACCCGGGGCTGCGCCGAAAGGCACAGCGCCCTAATTCTCCCTTGACAAGTCAAGATGCTGAGCCGTCAGGCAGTGGTGTCCTCCGGAGAAGCATCGGCGGGCAACATGTTCAAACGTGTCGCCAAGTGCCAGACAGCCCGGCGCCGTACATCCCCTTCCCTGGAGGTCACCGCGCCCGCCAGTTTTGAACAGGTGGCCAGCGTGGTCGCTGGTTGGACCCCCTCCGACGACCGTCGAGTGCTCACTTTGTATTGGGCCGTTTGAGTGACAATGGTTTCTGGGGGCTTATAAGCCGCGGCGCGCCGCCTGGAAAACCGGATCCGCCGACCCACCGGGAGCAGAGTGCCGCTCTCGACTGGAGTGAGATGTGTCACGCGTTTTCGCCGGACGTCGCCGTGCGAGAACAGTCGCGTTTGCTGTGAGCTCTCGGCCCCAGTGCCGATCCCTTCATGTCCTGTATAATGACCTGTATATAGTGTATAAAGTCCCTTTTGTTATTCTCACCGACGCCTGACTCGGAGTCTTCGCTACCAACGCTCTGTCACGAAACGGGTGACGAGCGCTACGGGACCACCTCAAAGTCGTAACACCGCCGTCATATTTGCCTGGTAGGTGAGGTTGCCTTCCTCACCTACCATTGGAAACGACACACTCCGATGAAGAGAGCTTTGATGACTGTCTAGCAGCTATTATTGCTCCTTAATTTTCCTATGTTATCGCTTTCCAGCAGGAACAGTACAATAACATACGCTTGGAACCTATTTTTGTTATGGCCCACACTCACAAAGCCAGTGGTCAGTTTTCTATATGTGACGACTTGATGTATAAAACCAACTACCCAGTGAGTGGTGCTCGCTTCCTCCTTGTGCCAGAAAGTGATGACCCGACATCCGGTCATCTGGGATTTGCCCACACGCTGCAGTGTGTCCAGGAACACTTTTACTGGCCATAGATGAAATCCACAAAGCAATACATCTTTAGCTATGATCAATGCCAACGCCACAAGCAACCTTCAAGCACACCATCAGGCCTTCTCTGCCCACTGATTCCTCCTCAGAAACCCTTTGAACAAGTTGGAAACGGCCTCCTGGACCCCTTTCCACGGTCACTGAACAACAACGGATGGATCATCATTTGTGTTTGCCGTCTTACTTGGCGCACAGAAACAGCAGCAGTACCCTCACCACCACTGCTTGCGTCTAGCCTCAGCTTCCTTGTTGTGTTTCTTCATTCTAAGCCATGGCCCATATCGCGTGATCATAAGTGACCGTGGTAGGCAGTTCATTGCCAACGCTGTAGAAGAGCTACTTCATCTCTGCAGCGTACATTTCCAACACAACACCATATCTTCCACAGACCAACGGTGTTGTTGAACAGATGAACTGAATGCTGACAAGCATATTGGCCGTGTACAGGCGTGGCCACTGCTAGTGGGAACACAGGAGTTCATGGCAGCCCTCTGCGGAGTGCCACCAACTGCGCCTCATGAAGTCTTGGCAGATGACTTACCATAGTAGACAACTCGCCGGGCTTTTAGCCATTTGCTCTTAATGTGCATGCGCCGCCAGACTTCATGAGGTGCCGGTGGTGGGGCTCTCTGCAGAGCGATGCCACGGCTCCCACATTCACGCTAGCAATGGCCGCGACTGTACATGTCCTTTGACCACAAGAACTGGAATGACATCGTACCATTCATCACATATGCATATAATACAGCGAAGCATGGAACAACTGACTACAGCCCTTTCTACTTTCTTCATGCCGGATCACATCAGACCTCCCTTGACATCATCCTATCATATTCTCTATATGCTGAAGATTCAGTCTATATCCTGAAGAAGCTCAATGGATAGCACGTCTTCGCACGATGGCATCACAAAACCGCTCAAAGCAGCAGTACAACAGCACTCATCAATGAGTTTTTGTTTTCTTTTGAAAAAGGCAATTTAGTGAGGCTTTGGACTGCAGAGTGCAGGTGCGGCTTGTGCCGCAAGTTTCTGTCGCACTATGTTAGTCCATTCGCCATTTTAGACAGTTTGAGTGACCTAACCTATGTGGTCACATCCCTCTCGTCTACAGGTCAGTGGTCTAGCAAAACCTAACTTGCACATGTTGCGCGTCTTAAGCCATATTATCCAGTCACTGAACAATGACTCTCCCAGAGGGTTTCATCTGCAAAACGGGGATAGCAAGGTGGCGAGAACAAGAAGTTGAAGAAGACGACAATGACAACGACGGTCCCTGTGGCAAGCAGCACCATTTGAACCGCTATGCACCGGATCGATCTGCTCTGCCAGCCTTCACCTGTAAATAAACACACAACCATCCGTAACACTATTGTTGGCAGGGTGCCATGCACTGGGTGTAGGAATGACGAGTAGCAGCAGCTATGGCGTCTTACTTCTCTGCATATTCCTTGCCGGGTTGCCACAAGTTAGGGACAAATGTGGTATTGTTGCCCAAGGAAATTGCAGCAGTAATTCAGGAGCCAGTCAAAGTAGTAAGCAGTGTGCCAGCATTTAGTCTGCTCAAAGCACTGACATTTAGTGATTATGGAGTCCAAGAAAGCATAATTATTAATACTAAGTACACTGTTGGCATCGTCATATTTGTCCTTCAAAATGCGTCACATTTTGTCCTTCTCTGATATCGCTACAACTTTTGCAGCAGAAGATTAACATGTCTTGAAGAGATATGACTTCACGGGTGGCAGAGAGAGAGAGAGAGAGAAAGTCAAAGGAAAGACAGGGAGGTTAACCAGATATTATCTCCGGTTCGCTACCGTGTACTGAGGGAGGGGCAAGGGGATGCAATAGGTGAGAAAGAAAGATAAAAAAAGGAGAAAAAAAAACCTAAGCACACACACGCATGTACACACGCACATACACACGAACTATTTCTGTGGGCACTGTCACGCAGCCCGCAAAGGCGTTCCTAGTCTTACGCAGTGTCACCGTACAGTTCTACGTCACACAGTGTACAGTCACAATTTGTCATAAAGTCCCGTGTCTTTCGAGTATAGCAGCAGCGCCTTCATAGCGGATCGCGCTGATGTTCGCGTAGGCCAGGTTGCACGGATCTTGTTTCTGTCATTGGGCGTGTGTGACAGAAATCCCTTCTTGGCCCTCAACTAGTGTTTAAAAGGTCTCCAAAACAAGTCAGGCAGCTTCTCTTTGCAGGCATCCCTGCTGGGTGCTGTGCCTTTCGGGTAAAATGTGACACCGACTAAGCATGAGCATCTGGTCTCATCCATTGTGCAATCTTCCATACTGGCACCATTGGTGGTGGACAATGTGCCCAAGCTTTACAGTGCAAAAGGAAAATTACTGACAGAGTTGGCATGGATGGTCTGGTATCAGCGAGCATTGTGACTGACCCAATATAGCATCTGATGCAGAGATGCAACTCCTGGTTGTAGTGGGGCTACCTAGCACCTAAAGATGTTGAAAGTAGATATGTACATAGCAATATTCAGAAGGTCCACACGAAATTCACCAAAGCACAAAATATAAACCGGACACCAGCACACAATCAACATGAGACTGTTGTCTTCAACTTTTCTCCAACACTGTCCACCAATCATAGGTAGTATGTACAGCCAGGACAATGACACGTATGAAGCGAGCTGCCGCATGATAGCTTTAAAGCCATAGTTTGAAGCGTGCCCTGAACCTATGCCCTCTCTGACATTGCACACCTCCGCACGTGACTCAGCTGATCCAAAAGCCCATATACTAGGGCCACTCATGGGCTAGGCCCAGAACAAAGTACGTCTTTGTTAGACAGGCCTGCTACATACAAAGCCAAACTGTAGCACTCACAGTGACAAGTGCACAGTTCACATACCACTGTGGAAATAGCGCAAGTGATACTGTGCAGAACATGTACAGAACATACGTGTCCATGTGCATAATATATTGCACAAGCATGTTCCAGTGCTTGAGGTGAAACTAAGTTTTTGGTTCTGCCATATATGTGTACTTATTTCCCACATCTCATCTTTTGCACAGACAGAGGCACATCATAATGTGCAAATTAACTAGCCTCACTTTTTGTATGTTAATTACCAAATTAGAAGCAAAAACCTCACTTCTACTGCAGGCAGGTAGAAGTAGATAAAGCATGGCATGCAGAAAAGAACTGCAACACTCTACTTTGCCACTTAGCACTAACATTGCAATGAAAGCTGTAGTGGCCACCAAGAAAGCATACTAAACCAGCATAAACCAATTTACTGCTTTCCCAATAAGAAATTTTCTTTGAAAGGAAGCTTTGCTCTCCTACTCACATACATGAGAACTGCAGAAATGTTACCATTATGAGACCACTTAACCAACTTTAACAAGACAGTCACATTCAAAAGGAAAAGGTGAATTACTGTTAACATAATATCACTTTTTTAGGCCTTCAAGTGTTCCAAAAAAGTTACAAGCAAAGTTGAAGCATCATGGCTACACCTCTTAAAAACAGCAACAGCAATTTTGTACACACACATTAGAGTGCGAAGTGAAATATGCAGCAATTTGTCCTTTAAAGGGGCCAAACAATTTTTGAGCAGGACAAGAAAACATGCCCAATCTGAGTAGACAGTGCTTTCGTGAACATGCAAGCCAAATACTACTCCACTGCATGAAGCAGAGAGTTTCTTGCATAATAGACTGTTTGCTATCTGCTGCATACTCTCAGGGACTTTGCTCATTTACTGACTTGTTTGTGGGAAATGATGAAATTCCATTGCTTCAGCCGCCGTGAGGCACACTGTTATTCCCTCACCTAATCCCCTCGTTACCCTCATGAGTGACTGGTTCTCAAAAAGAGGTCACGAATGCGAGGCCCAAAAAAGTTCCGGGGGAGACAGCTGCGAGATATCGACCAGAGTGCGAAATGCTGGAATGGGTGTTTTCCAAGGCAACCGAGCACACTGAATGACTATGAACGCAGGTGAATACCCACGCTTCTAGCTAGCTTTAGTCCTCCTGTCTGCTCATCAAGCGTCCCGGAAGCATCTTGTTGAGAAGACTGAATGAAGCGCTTGTTTTGTTATCAGTGTGTGTTGTGTCCGCACCAAGACCAATTTGTCTCCGAGGGCGATAGCATCGAGGTTTGTGTGTGCACTGGAAAGCTAGACAGTGGCCACACAGCGCTCAAGTCGGGGTTAGACTGGGTAGGACTCGCTTACACGTCAGTGATGATATTACACTTAGTACAATGGGTCAGAGACACTGGCCAAAGGGCAACTGTTCATGAGCATAAATTACAAGCACCCTTCCAGATTTTTCTAGGAAATGGAGAAGTGGTGATTATTAATGCACTTTGCCAATCCTGTCCCCACTCCTCTGATGCTCTCAAGCACTCTTTCTAGGTGCCAATCTCAACGTTAGCACACCACGGAAAGCAGTGTCATCACTCCCATGCTAGAAGCAAATGAGAGAAGCAAATGTTGCACTCCTTTCATATTAGATACTTCTAAAACATTTCTTTGGGCATATATTCATTGAAAGGCATTGCACTCACTCCAGCATGCTACTCAATTTTAAAGAAATGTGTTTCAGTGCCCCCCCTGGCTACGTCCCTGTCTCCACCAAGAGTATCCGGACAGTGTTCACATCATACTGAAACGTAATGCATTGTAATGAATAGATTCCAACTGAGACTTCGTTTTAAATTTGTAACAACCCAAAACTTGTATCAAATGATCATCTAAATTTAATGATACCTTACTCAAACTGGTTGGGCATGAACTGGTTGGGAGCACTTCTCCACTTCGAATGGCCAATGTAAGAATTACCCCATTCAATAACAATTTGTGATTATACCTCAGTGATGCCTTAAAATGGGCACTCAACAAATACAGAGGAGGTCACCAGGCACAGATATGTTGCATAGTTTTGCGCTTAAATGTTCCGCTTACCACATGGAATATTCATTACCTAAATCATATTTTGATGTATATAGTAAACTAAAAAAATTGAATTCTGGATCATTTCGCGACAAGACCACAATATGATTATGAGGCACACCGTAGTGGCAGACTCCGGATTAATTTTGAGCACCTCGAAATCTTTAATGTGCCTCTGAACCTAAGTACACGAGTGTTTTTGCATTTCATCCCCATCGAAATGCAGCCATCGCGGCCAAAATTCAAACCATGATTTCAAACTACGCAGTGCAATGCTTTAGTCCCTAAGCTACTGGTGTGGGTAATATAGTAAATGGGCTACTCAGTTTTTCCTTTAATTTGAACAAAGCCAAAATGCAAAAACTAAACACAAACACAATTCTGGGTGCTTTTGAGTAAACTACCAGAGTCATAACTAAAAGCAATCAATATCAAAAGTCAGCGAAGCTGTCTTATCACGCTGTGTAATAATGTTTGGTAGCAAGAAAAAAAAGCGAAGCACTCACACTGCCCAAACCAGTTGAAAGGATGTAGTCGCTGTTTCCCAACCAGAGGACTCTTGAGTCCCGATTATTCGCATGGCCAGGTGCTTGCTGAGGAAGCAAGGAAAAACTGTGTCCGTAGGTTAGACAAGCTAGGTGACACAATATGCCCTCAGAGCCCACCATGTACTGCCACATTTACACAACTCCGTTCCAAGGCACTGGAGACAATGTGGTAAGACGGTCCTCTTTACATTTTCTGATGAGTCATCATAATTAGAGAGTAGTCTATTGTGCAGTCAGTATTACTCCATTTTTGAATAAAGAAATTCAGTCACAGCCTTGAAGCACATGTGCACTTTCAGTATCGACTACATGCATTACAAGCAAAAATAATTGTTTTTTCTACATTGCTACAAGAATGCAGCATGTTGAACACACCATCAAACATGGCATAGTAATATTTTTAGCAGAGTGATTGTTTCTAGCAATATGCGGCCCACTGGAAGTGAAATGAAGGCCCATTGAGCATTCAAGGGGTTTCTTCACTTAAAGCTCAGTGTCAGCTACTTTTTCTTGGCCACCACTCAACAAGACCGTTAAAAACAAGTTGCATCTGCAAATGTGGACAGAGTGCTTCAAGGAGATAAAAAATTATGTGGATCCCACACTGTGGGAATTGACGTAAGCGAAGCTTTCTGTGCTGTTTGCTTTGACTGACAATAATTAGTAGTGATGTTGACAACACACGCTTAATTTTTTTCAATGTTTAATCCAACACGAGAGTGGTCAGTAGACATTAAATGTTACCTTGCATGCACAACTGCTGTTTTTCTGTGTAGTACACAGAACACACGGGGGGCCGTATTTGCTTGAGGCATTGTTGTGTGCCATACTTTGCTACCTCTGACAGGGCTGAGCATATTCCTTACCTCACATGGCATGTCGCATCATGGCATAAGTATTAACCTTTTCAGGGTCAATGACGTAGATATACGGCGCCGCGAACAGGCCCAAAATGGTCGATGCTGTATATTTACCGCAGTGTCTGCACGTTTAAAAAGCGCGCCTATTTCCTAACTTTTCCTTCCCTGGCATGTGCTGCCACTATGTGGGAATACAGGAAATTTTTTTCTCGTGCCTCCCTTTCTCAGTTTTCGTTGCATGGTTTGTTTTAGAGCTAGTTTGCTTTGGCACGTTTATATACTACCACTCGCGTGTTGGCGCGCGCAGGCAGTGGTTTGGCTTTTGTCCTGTGGGCAGTTTTGGCTTCTTGCGCTAGCGAAACTGATGGCTATCTCTTTACTAATCGCTCAAAGGGCGACCGCCTTTTTCTCGCTCGTTTAGTGCTCACAGGGGAGTGCATAGGAAGGATGCCGCCGTGCATGCGTTTCTTTTCTTTTTTTTTTTTTTGGAGACACACTAAAACTAATTGCCTCTAGTTGGCGATAAGATGAAGATTAGCAGAAGTTTGTCACATGTTTTGCTTTTTTGACGGGAACACAATCACAGTTTTTTTTAGTGCACTCACTTGCGCAGTTCGATTACGCTATGGACGTAAATATTAGTGTAAGAGCAGGAACATTTGAGAGTTGCGAAATATTCTCATGTGCACATGTTCTAAGCCTTGAACTACGTGTATAACAATGCACCAAATTTTTTATTCTGATAAGTTTATTCCCTTCTTTTATTGATGTTATTCATGAATAAACAGCACATATATACCAACACAAAATATTTTTTTCTCACTTTACGGTCACCCTAGAAAATAGGTCCCTCAGAAGATTTGGAATCTGCAATAAAAAAATCGACCCTGGGCGGTCGCATACAAGCAAACAAAATCGATCCTCGAAGGGTTAAACTTTAATTCAATTATGGGGCTGTGCGTGTCAAAACCACAATCTGAATATGAGGCACGCCGTAGTGGTGGACTCCAGAGCAATTCTGAAACAGTGGTGTTCTTTAACGTGTGCCTAGATCTAAGTGCAAGAGCACATTTTATTTCACCCCCGTCAAAATGCAGCTGCCACACTCGGGATCAAACCCATGACCTTGAGCAATTATATTGACTCAAAACTACCACAGCGGGTACAGAACTGTTGACGTCCGACCACTTCCGTAATGTCGTCTAGACCCTACGGTGCACTTTGAATGAGGTTTTCTTATTATAATAGACAAGATACAGTACAAGGAAATATTATACAGAAGGTCCCGAGGTCAAAGACTGTAATGGGACCTCCAATGCGGCTCTGCTTCTGCATGCCCTGCATAAGCTGTTCGCTTGACAAATTTGCATAGTGTTAATTTTTAGAAATAGCTGAAACATACCGTACCATACCTTGAACTTAAATTTATCCCATTTGCCCGCAACCACTGTTGTTTCTATAGTAGTAGCGGTTGCTTGCCTTCTCACATCACCTTTTCCTTATATGCACCTCCCACCTCTTGTCTCTTTACACCCGAGGATTACTACCACAATAGCGTTTTGAGAGTCCAGTATTCAGGTAAACACAAGCGCAAAGCGACTGGGCCTGGCCGTTTGACCATGCCGTTTCATAGGATGAGCAGAGGCGCAAACGTGAGTGGTCTGCAAGGTGCAGCCAGCTGGTGACACAGAGCTCAACCAAACACAGTAGCAGTAAGAAAGTGTATTCTTCTTTGCTGCTGGTGTAAATTTTTTGCAGGAGCATAATCGTTAACACATTGTTTGTTTAAATGTTTAAAATATTTTACACTTGGTTAGAGCAATATTAGCTCTTTGTTTGGCTGGTTAAGCTCTGCACCACCAGGTGGGTGGACCGTGCAGACCGATCAGGCCGCTCACGTATGTCTATGCTGAAGTTTCTTCATCAGCTTGAGTTTACGCCTCCACCCATCCGTCGAAACGACCAGCTCGCCTGTGGTTACCGAAATACCAGACACGTTTTGCACTGCGACAGAATGCTTGCAACGCATGCTGCTCCGATAGCTCTCGTTTGGGGTCGCCTGCCAAGCAGCTGGTAGAGAGGTTGGAGGGGCTTTGTGCGCTTGCTCCTGGGTAACCGGAAGTAGGCGGCACAACGTGCCATCATGACGCAGAGCCAGTGAAGGTGAAGCTTAGCCCTGATCACTCGGCGAACAAGTCGAGGAGAAAATGCATGGTTATAAAGGTGGGTAACTTGTAATCGTCCGTAGCTCTCTTAATATGAGATGATTCCCACAAATTGTGATACGAATGATTAACTTTAGCTGTACCCTACGTGTTTACAAAATTTGTCCGAACCGTTTCAGGGGCCCTTTAAATTCAAGCTGTAATGTATAGATAAATCCAAGTGGAAGTTGCAGTCAGATTCGTTTCGGCCGCTCGCGAAATCATAGAATGCTGTTCACGGATAGCCTTAATTTGTCTACAAGAAGATAGGCCAGGCAACACAGCATCATCAGTTCAACATCCCATTCCTGGCGCCACTCAGTGAAAAGATCGAGTGTCATCCATGCTTTCTCATGGAACGCGTATCAGGACAGGGAGGCCTTTCGTGTTCTTGATGCACAGTGGTGATCTCCTCTTGCTGATAACAAATGGCAGCAGTTTGCACGAGCCGTCCATATGCGCAGCAAGCAAGACTAAACAGGCACTTCAACCTTTTTCACCCAATTGTGAACAAGACTTCCGTATGGAAGCCGAGACATCTTGTCTTTTAATAAGTTTTACATGGTCGGTGTACGTCTTTCTTTGTCACAAGCAAGACTAAGAGCATCCTGCCCATTTTTCCTCCACAGTATGTACTGCCCTTTAAATTCAATCTAGTATTATTTTACAGCATTCGTCATAACAGTGCAGTTTCAAATTTGTCTGAATTTAAAAATTTCCAACAATTCATCAAGTGGTCACTTCACCGTTAGGAAAAGCATACTTGCAGGGGTGCGGCACAGTGCAGGCTTCGATATATCAAATGTGGCAGTGAACGGGAGTTCAATGTATGCATAGTACATTACTATACTTTTGCATGGGCATTTTAAAGGGGATTTTACAACTGCTTGATATAGACAATAATTCTATATTTCCGTGATCGACTGTATAAACTCGTTTGAAGCAAATACCTTGTGATCTCCTTTCATCATCTGAAGGCTTCCGAAGGAAGGTTTCGAGCTCAATGAGTCAACAGAATTTATGTTTCATAAAACTTGATGCAATATTCGCAACTTCACAAAAGGAGCTTAAATTTGTAAATGTTGAAAATTCAAGAGAGGTAGAAGGTACGACGTCCTCAAAGGGGCCCTAATGAGATTTGTGAACCGCAAACAGACCGGCTCAGCACATAGATCACACAGTCATGACAATGTCTGCAAAGTATTACACTGTCGTATGCTGCAAAAACAGCTAAATATTCAAAGAAAAATCTGTGTGCTCTTTTCCTCAATCGAGTCATTCAGAGCATGTGTAGTGCTTCCGCATCACATGCATACAATTTGCATCGCACAAGTAGGCGTGTGAACTCCTATGGAACACTAAGCCCACAGGACCACCTTTGGAAATTCAACACAAAGCAAGAAAAGGCAGGGTCATGAAGGAAAAAGGGACATGCACCTTTGGCTTGAATGGAAGGAGGAATGGGAGGTGCTGGTTGAGTCAATGGATCACCTGCTTGCGCCACTGCTTTACTTATGTCAACTACTACTAACCCATTTTTTTTTTAAATATTGTCATGGAACGCTTCTTGAATAACGGTCTACAACTCCTAGTGTACTATGACCAAAATTTCCGAGAGGGTCCAGTGAAGGAGGCCCTCTCAGCAACAAGTGTCTTTCTGCCCATACTTACAAGTAAATTGCTCGGTGTCCTGGGGTCCCAGACTCTCAGCTTTCTGTCTCTGCCAGAGCTCACAAGTTGGTTGCCATCACCTCGCCAGCTCAGGCTCTGTATCAGCTCATCGTGTTTCAAGTTGGCTGGGTGGCAGAGGGCGCACAACAGCTAATCTGAGAAACAGTTTCAGAAAGACTGGAAGCAACTACCCAAGTAAAACAAGGTTTATAAATATTGTTATGTTATACACGTGCCTTCTATGGGTAAGTTCAGACTGCCTGCACTCCTCTTGCATGTAACAAGATGAGATTGTATGTGCTGGCACAAGGTCGACAGATAATTTTCAGGCTAGCCCCACCGTTACCTTTTTCCCACTGCCCTCTTCCTACATAAAGCGCCACTAATGCACCCAAACATCTCAAGCCTCTGAACACACATGCACAGACAAGTAGCTTTTCATCTGTGTCATAGTAAATTTATAATCAATACTCATTTTGAAACTATATTCTGTGCAGTAAATCATTATTCATGTAAATGTAGGCATAAACCATGCTACGTGAAAAAGCTTTGGAACAGTTTGGGCCACTGGTGATCAGTGCAGGCACATGGAAAGACAACACAATTGCACTACGCCAGTTATGCACAGACAATGGCAGGAACGCACGAAGATGAAAAGGGCAGCGGCCAGATGAAAGAATGGTGCTACCTCGAAGCCTATTTATTTAGGGACCTTATGCTGGCATTACCGAAAGTGACATCTGGTGAGACACTTATGCTGCAGTTCAATACACTTTGTACTAGAAGTACACCTTTTATTCTCCTTGTTCACAACTTCTACACAAAAAAAAAGCGGGTTTACAATTCAACTCCGAGCCTATTGGCAATTTTACGTTTCTACAAGAAAAAAAAATGTCCCAAGTGCATGCATTAGAGCATATAACTGCTGCAAGCAGAGTTTCTGCACTGCATACTCACTGCCAAGCTCAGAATGGTTGACTAGGTCCCAGATCTGAAGAGCACTATCTGTGGCTGAAGCCAGGAGGCAGTCCACAGCTGGGTTAAAAGACAAGTTCTCGATGCGAGATTTGCCAGGTTGAAGCACAAGCTCAGGATTTTGGGGCAAGTTGGGCACAATTCCGCCGTCCGGAATCCTCCATATTTTGATCTGAAGAAGAAAGCTCCCGTTGAAGCTCGAGACTAAAGTAAAACTGTGCGTAGAACATGCTCTGCATCTGAAGGAGAACAGCAGCTTACAGTGGCGTCGTGAGAGCAGGTAGCCAGAAGACCGTCATCGTAGGGGCAAAATTCGAAGTCGGTTATGAATTCTGGGAAGTATGGAGGGACAGAAGATGTAGAAACGACAAGTTCGAAACATGGAGCTGGAAAGAAGGTACGCACCGGAATGAGCGTGAAGTAGAGGGCAATTCTTGCTCTTTTTCCCCGTGTCATCAAGCGGCAAGACGCCCAGGCTGCCGCCACCTGAATAACGCCAAAAATGAGAACTCGGAACCTTAAAAAATTTTCAGCCTGTTCCACAATCAAAGGATGCGCAAATACCAACCTCGGTTATCCACACTGAAGACCTTGTGCAAAGCGCTCGCCTTTATGTGGTTCCCGAATGACTGCGGTGCGCCGACAGATATATCAAGAACCCAACCCTGAAATCAAAGATTCGTTATTCTCTCTAAACGATCTACACGCGAAAAGTTGCACAATGAAACATTCCTTTAGACACGGTGCACCTGCGGCATCCCGGGCGTAAATCGAAACCGGCGGCTCGCTTTCCATAATGAGCATTGCTGCGAAGCCGGCAGCACAGGGGCACCGTGATTCACTCGGCGACCGAATGAGTACTACGACTATTTAATTACGCAAATTACGCAAACACGCTCTAGCAATTGCCTTAGTCGTAGCGAAACATCACAGAGGCTGATCTGCCACTGTAAAAGCAGCAGAACGTGACCTGTGAGAACACCACGCTATACAACACACGCAAAGGTGACGATTGACAGAGCAGACTCACCTCGCCTTTCTTTGGGACCTTAGGTGTGGCATTTTTGTACTTGGAGCTCTTGAAGCGATACATAGAACGCTCGGTGCATAAACTGAGTATTTCTGGGAAGAAAAAAATAACAAACAAGAATGCAGACGCCCAGCCCAGCGCAAGGGCGATGTCTCAACAAAGGAAGTCGCCGACGTGAGCCAGCGAAATGGACAAATCCGACATAGCTAATAACCCCTGCACACAATTCACGCTCCGATTACACTTCGTGCATACTGTTTGGCACCGCTCAACGATGTTCACGGCCAGTATGGCACAATCAAGCTTCGTAACATAGCTGACGACACATTCCCGAACCTGTCAGCAGCACCGGCTTACTGCATCGGTGGCCTCAGTTGACAGATCATTTGACGTTGTTCTGTCCAAACCTGGCGCTCGCTGTTAGACACAAATACGTCCGATAGCGCACCGCATGCAAAAGTTGGGTCGATCGTCCCCTAGACCCTTCCGCAAAGCTTAGGAGAAACGTCAAGAAACAAATACATACGTCGTGCTGACTCCGGCTCTCAAGTTTACTTCAGCGAAGAAACGACGCCTCCCAGTTGGTCACGTGGGATAAGGCGTCACGTAGCCTTGGCTATGACGTCACAGTTTAGATCGATAATAATGCCGGGCCTGCGTCGACACCCGTTGCACGCAATAATACCGCTCACAAGGCTTCTCCTACAAGCATACTTTATTTGGCTTAACATTAAGAAAATTAAGCATTGTTTTCTTTCATGCATGACGTTCTACGCGGCGGCTTATATGACATCGCTGGATTCTGCGGAGAATGATGCAGGTGGGCTCGCTGATGTTTTTCTCTGAATTTATATTTTTGCTTCATGCATGGTTTACTTACAAATACTATAGTAGGATACAACTTAAAAATACAGCAGTTGGGGACCAAGGCACACGGACCGCGCGGGGTTGTGTTACTCCGCTAAGCAATCACAGAAGCAGGCGTGCGCCTAAATGTCGTGCAAAAATTCCTCACGTGACCTGATCCTAGGTGCCTAGAGGCAGGATCGTTTAGGGACTTTTGAGAAGGCGCGATGATATGGTGCCAAGTGATGCCGTGGCTCCAAAGTTGGTTTTTGGTGGTTTTTGGCGCGTTGAATCTTCGGCCCATGCCGACCACTGGTCGTATGATGTCTCCGCAGTGGGTTCAGTATTTGTTCACGAAAAGTCGTGCAGTAGTAGTGGTGCGGCATGTCGGCTTTGGGTCTCGGTGAACTCTGGTGATGTGAGACCCGTATTTCTGAAGAATTCAGTGGTGCTGACGATCGAAAGTGGCGTAGCGCCTCGGCAATGCAATTTGCGAACCGGCGCTGTGCAGTAGCGTCATCACATCGCACATGCACCTTTACTTGACGGGCGTCGTAGGCGGAGGTATTGTACGTGTTCTTCGCTGACTTACGTTACGTAAGTAATATAATGCTTAAGGTGGTGTTTGCTCACAACTGTTCATGCGTCCTTGAAATGGGACAGCGCATGTTTTCAATCGCGTTTAGAGCTAGTGCGCCATCCGTGACTTCATGTGATTTACTTTTATTGTGGGCTTTACGACAGTTATCGCGTAGCGCTGTGAACATAACGGAGCTTTAGTGACATCTGCCAGAACTCCACGAACTAAAATGCAGAGTAGATGTTTAATATTATCGGCACTAAGGGCGCGATAAACTGGGTGAGGTGGAGCTTAATGCTGTACCGTTATGTTCAGCTGCATCTCTGCCCGTGCTTCGCGCTCTTAGTTTTAGCAATGAAATGCAAGGTTCTGCGTAAAGTTGGGACGAATGAATGTGTATATGTGCTTCTTCAATAACTTCACCGCAACACTGTTGTGTAATGCGATGAAGCAAACAGTGTATTGCGGTGACGGGATGTATGGCAGCCCTAGTTCCAGCTTTGATGTCCCCGTTACCCTGAAGCTACTGCCCCGCCCGCTTTACTATAATCTCAGGTGCTCTTGAACTCTCTGTTTGCCGGTATTTTTATTTTCACTTGCTGAATAGTCCCATCGCAATACATATATGTAGTGAGGTGAAGCTTATTAAAGTTGCCAAGTGCTTTGACAGTGTCAGACCTAACACTTTTAGAATGACATGGCCAATACAACAACCCAGACCTTCACTATAACAATTTTATTAGGACTGTCAAACTAATCTTACAGCACAGAAAAGCCATGTAAGCACCTCAAGAGTTGATTAGCAAGTAACACTGGAAAGCACAAGTCTAGTGGACAAGGGTGTGGTGAAGTGCTTTAAACACTCAATCGACACACCATAAGTGCTTAAAAATTTCTAGCATATTGATGCAAGTTGATCAGACTTACTGCGATATTGGTTGCTTTACAATAAAAATAATAGTATTGGATAAGAGGATGTAAGCGAATCGTGCTGCTTGGTTATGCAAACCACATGGGTCCCAGAAGTATGCAAACAGGGTTCTTGTTTATGCATGCTGCTTGCGTCCACTATTCTAAAGCTCTCTAATGTCAGCAGTATGAAGAGAGGCTGTAAAAATAGGGCTTTGAACTTCACAACTCCAATTTTGTTCCTTCCATACTGATACAACCTGAACACTACGCTGTCGTGAGAGCATCTGCCTAGCTCGATGCTACATTTTGCGACAAAAGCAGTGATCACTCAGTATTACTCCAAGAATTCTTTAAACAGTTCATTTTTTAAGCATGAAGCGTGTCATGCCCAACTAGAAAACTAACCATGCAATAAGCTACTAGAATTAACTAAAAAATCAGCAGTCTTCTGAAGTCAGCTTGATTTGCAGCTCCTAAAATTGGCTGTTATTGAATTAGGGGAAGAAAAGAACAGCTTAAATAAACACATGTCTGATCAGAAAGTTGTGGTGGTGTGCTGCAGGCTAAGGCAGTGAAAGGAAGCTGTTTTGGCATTGGTCTACCTCTCTCCCAAAACCAGGCACCGCAGCCGAGGCGACTTCACTTGGCTTTGACATCTTGAAATTTCTTTCCCGAGCACAGTATAACCAGTCAAGGTGAGCTCAATGCACATCACCCACAATGGGGATGCAAAGACGTACGGCCAAGATGATGCCACTTTGATGAAGCAGACACCACAGACCTCAAATTAACAAATGACACCAACTATCTCAACTGCCACACCCTCCATTAAAACCAGCATGGGCAACTGGGACCTTCATCCAGGGTGTCAGTGCGGCTCTGTCCCAAGAGGCAGCAACCATTATCCAGTATAACGCTTGATGTAGGGGTGAAAATGTGCCACATTAACAAAATCAGGGTTTCGGGCTGGGACCATTTCTGTGATACACTTGTCTGCAGAATGTGAAGGTGTTGAAGAATCGCTAGCAACACACATCCTTTACAAACTGCAAAGAGAGACATGCAAACTAGAGCTTACTGGGGCAACATCCAGCCCTGACAAGCACCTGCTGTCCCCGCAGGGGCGTCTGCGTCAGCAGGCGTTTGGTGCGTTGCGCCACCACGTACCCGAGCACACGAGGGTTGGACCCTCCCGCGTGTAGCCGTGCGCGGCTTAGCCGTGTCTGGGGAAAAGGGGATCCTGGAGGTTGAGCCGATGCCGGGCGTTTGGACCTTTAAGGCCCCCCGGCGGAGGCAACACGCCTCTTCGGCCTCGGCTTCACATAGACGGCACCTCCAGACTGACCCACCTGGAGGAAATCGGCAGTCGCCTTTTCCTGTCCTCCTCTCCAATCTTCGTCTTTCTCTCCCACTTTTACATCTTTCCTGTCTTCTCCTCACTTCTTATTACTTCCTTTCTTCACGGCGGCAAGGGTTAACCTTGTGTATCTGCCCTCCCTTGGGTAAAATATATTAGGTTATAGTGGCAATGTACGGTTGGCGCTTGCAGCCTTACGCGTTAAGACCTGCAGCGTCCCCATGTTGGGCTCCGTGGTGGGTGGCCGCCATTGCTGCCGAAAACAAACCGAAATACCATGGGAACACCCGCATTTCCCCGCCTACTTGATCGTCACCCTCAGAAGAGGGGACGCACCGAAGACTTCAGCACATGTTTGACCCGCATAAAAGAGAACTACCCGAAGTACCATGTTGTCCATAGTGAAAATCCTGAAAAGCAAGCCAGATTCATTTTGCCATTCACCGTAGCAAAATCTTTGACCGAAGCCTTAGGGTCAGGTTATAAGGTAACGAAAATGGCTAGCGGGGACCTTCTCCTTGAGATCCCTCAGAAACATCAGTACGAGAAGCTTGGCAGTCTCGTGACATTTGGTAACATTCCTATTTCTGTTACACAACACCGAACAATGAATAGCTCACGGGGAGTCGTGTCAGAGGCAGACCTCCTAGACCTGACAGAAACTGAACTCCTGGAAGGGTGGAAAGAACAAAATGTTACTGACGTAAAACGTATTACAATTAGACGAGACAACAAGGACATCCCCACTAAACATCTTATCCTAAAATTTTCATCCAGCGTGCTGCCAGACACCATTGAAACAGGATACATCAGGTTAAATGTACGACCATTTATCCCCAACCCTAGACGATGTTTCAAATGTCAGAGGTTCGGCCATGGCTCGCAGAGCTGCCGTGGTCAAATAACTTGTGCAAAGTGTGGAGTCCAGGGCCACCCCTCAGACAACTGCAGTGGCACACCTCACTGTGTGAACTGCAGTGGTGACCATCCAGCCTACTCACGCTCCTGTCCGAACTGGAAGAAAGAAAAAGAAATAGTTACCCTCAAAGTCAAAGAAAACATTTCATTTAAGGAAGCCCGTAAAAGGTGCTCTCCATTCCACAACACACCTTATGCTGATGCGGCGCGTCGGGGGGCAGCGTCGCAGCGGCAATCGCCGAGTGCCCTGCCCGCGTGCAGCGAGCAGGCACCTTTGGCTCCTGCCCCCAGGGTGGAAGTAGGTGAGCCTACTCCATCCAACCAGCAAACAGGCCAGGCTACCCTTGGGTTGCCGGTCCCACAAGAGTTATCTGTGGCAACCTGCGCTACACGCAGCGATCCCGTAGTACCGATAGTGGCCCCGAAGGTAGGCGCAGCCGAGGCTGCCTCGACCTCCCCGGCCCCTCCCAGCGCTGGCAACAGCCGGCGCAGCCAAATTACACAGGGAGCCCCATCGACCTCCGGGCTGGTGGGCGCAGGGGTCTTGCCTGCCGAGGTGATACTCTCCCGAAAAACTTCTCGCTCGCAAGAGCGCGTGTCCAGCGCCTCACAAGAGGCAATGGACACAACTCCTATCCCCACGGCGCACCAAGCGCCTAAGGAGCGGCGAGGTTCCCTCGAACGCTCCAAAAAAGGCAAAACCCCGGTTACAGGGCCTCGCAAGAGCCCTGTAATCTAATTAGTCATTTCTGTTTCCGTATACACAGCACCAATTTACATTAAATATGGATACACAAATCATACAATGGAACATCAGAGGTCTCCTTAGAAACCTTGATGATTTGCAAGAACTTATCCACAAACACAATCCAAAAGTGCTGTGTTTACAGGAAACACATTTAAAATCCAGACACGCAAACTTTCTCCGTACGTATGTTACGTTTCGCAAAGATCGCGATGATGCCATCGCATCATCGGGTGGTGTTGCGATTCTCACTCATAAAAGTATAGCATGTCAACCTTTACAGCTTCGAACGCCCCTTGAAGCAGTGGCGGTGCGAGTTGTTCTGCTAAACAAACTCATCACTATTTGCTCGCTTTATATACCCCCGCATTACAAATTAACTAAACATGAATTTCAGTCCTTTATAGATGAACTGCCAGAACCCTATGTTGTTCTTGGCGACTTCAATGCGCACAGCTCCCTGTGGGGAGACTCTCGTATCGATGCGCGAGGTCGCCTCGTTGAACAGTTCCTTTTTTCGTCCGGTGCGTGTCTGCTGAATAAGAAGACACCCACATATTATTCTCTCGCAAACAGAACATTTTCTTCAATTGACCTCAGCCTAGTTTCCCCTTGTATGCTGTCTGAACTCGAATGGGAAGTCACCAAGAATCCTTATGGAAGCGACCACTTCCCCATACTGCTAAAAACACATAAAGAAAAAGAATCTCTACCACAGGCTCCTAGGTGGAAGATCGATACAGCCGACTGGGAGAAGTTCCGAAACTTAACTAATATCTCATGGAATGACATGTCTTGTTTAGGAATTGATGCTGCTGTGCAGTATCTCACAGCCTTCATTATAGACATGGCATCTAAATGCATATCAGAAGCACATGGCTTGGCATGTAAACGGCGGGTCCCGTGGTGGAACGAAGACTGCAGGATCGCTCGTAAGAAACAAAACAAAGCGTGGGGGTTGCTACGCGCTTCTCCCACTGCAGAGAATCTAGTCAACTTTAAGCAAGTAAAATCCCAAGGCAGGAGAATCCGCCGACTGGCCAGAAGAGAAAGCTGGCAGAAGTATTTATCGAGCATTAACTCGTTTACAGACGAGGCCAAAGTCTGGAACAGAGTAAATAGAATTAGAGGGCGACAAACATATTCACTCCCTCTGGTAAATACACAAGGCGATACACTGCAAGATCAGGCAGACTCACTTGCGGAGCACTTTCAGAGCGTGTCAAGTTCAAACAATTATTCGCAATCTTTTCTCATATATAAAGAAATAGAAGAACATAAGCCTTTAACTAGAAAAAGCCGAGAGAATGAGCCTTACAACCGTCCTTTCAGTATTGCCGAATTGAGAGCTGCCTTGAGCGCATGCAAGAGCTCCGCACCAGGATCTGATAGAATCATGTACGAAATGCTGAAAAACTTACACAATGACACGCAAGTGACACTACTTACACTTTTCAACACTATCTGGGACACAGGGTACCTTCCGACCGCATGGAAAGAAGCCATTGTGATCCCTGTTCTAAAACAAGGCAAAGATCCTTCATCAGTGGCAAGCTACCGCCCGATAGCCCTCACAAGTTGCATGTGTAAGGTATTTGAAAAAATGATAAATCGGCGACTGATCTATTTCCTTGAACAGAACAAAATGCTTGATCCCTATCAGTGTGGCTTCCGAGAAGGGCGCTCCACAACCGACCATCTTGTACGTATTGAAACAAATATCCGGGACGCCTTTATACATAAACAGTTCTTCCTCTCGATATTTCTCGATATGGAAAAGGCGTATGACACAACGTGGCGATACGGCATCTTGCGAGACTTATCGGAAATGGGCATTCATGATAATATGCTCAACGTAATAAAAAGCTACTTGTCCAATCGTACCTTCCGGGTGAAAGTTGGCAATGTGCTGTCACGTCCTTTTACACAAGAAACTGGTGTACCCCAGGGAGGCGTGCTCAGTTGCACACTTTTTATTGTTAAGATGACAACGCTTCGTGCTTCCTTACCCCCGGCCATTTTGTATTCCGTCTATGTGGATGACATTCAAATAGGCTTCAAATCCTGTAACCTCGCAGTATGCGAGAGACAGGTACAGCATGGTTTGAACAAGGTGTCAGGGTGGGCAGAGAAAAATGGTTTTAAAATCAATCCTCAAAAGAGTTCTTGTGTGCTGTTCACAAGGAAGAGAGGCCTGGTCCCAGATCCTTGCTTGGAAATGTGTGGACATCAGATACCTGTAAACAAAGAGCACAAATTTCTAGGTGTTATACTCGACAATAAACTTACTTTCGTCCCACACATTAAACATCTTAAAGAAAAGTGCCTGAAAACAATGAACTTAATGAAACTTCTATCCCAGACTACATGGGGTAGTGATAGGAAGTGTTTAATGAACCTATACAAGAGCCTAATTCGGTCTCGATTGGATTATGGTGCCGTTGTGTATAACTCTGCCGCCCCGAGCGCGCTAAAGATGCTAGACCCAGTCCACCATCTGGGAATCCGACTGGCCACTGGCGCTTTCAGAACGAGTCCCATACAAAGTCTATATGTGGAATCAAATGAATGGTCTCTCCACCTACAGAGATCATACATTAGCTTTACATATTTCCTTAAAGTACGCTCCAATCCTGAACATCCATGTTTTCATAACGTTACCGATATGACGTGCGCTACACTTTTCAGCAATCGTCCCTCCATAAGACAGCCTTTCTCGCTGCGTGTGAAGCAGCTTAGCGATGAAATGCATGTCCCGCTCCTCGAGCATCGCTTAATGCACCTAACCAAGCTCTTACCTCCTTGGGAATGGCAGGTCATAGAATGTGACATATCCTTTATAAAAGTTACAAAGCAAGCTCCTGAGGCTGAAATCCGAATGCATTTCCTAGAACTCCAGCACAAGCACTCCTGCGCAGAGTTCTACACAGACGCTTACAAGTCAAATGCCGGGGTATCCTATGCAGCCGTCGGCCCATCGTTTTCGGAATCCGATGTACTGCATCCGGAAACAAGTATCTTTACGGCCGAGGCCTACGCACTACTCTCTGCTGTAAAGCACATAAGAAAATCGAAACATCCAAAAGCAGCGATCTATACAGACTCTCTCAGCGTCGTGAAGGCCTTAATGTCACTCAGCAAACATAAAAATCCCGTATTTAATGAACTATATTCGGTCTTGTGCAAAGCGTACTCATCTAACCAGAATATCATAATATGCTGGGTCCCTGGCCATAGGGGAATTGAAGGTAACGTTCTGGCAGACGAGATGGCCACGTCAATCACATTGCAAGCTGTTAACCCTACCTCTGCGGTGCCTGTCACAGATCTGAGGCCTTTCTTGCGAAGGAGGCTGCGCAATCACTGGCAACACATGTGGGATGCGGAAACGGATAATAAGCTCCACATGATAAAACCACAGTTAGGATTTTGGCCGTCTACCACAAGATCGCGCCGAACAGATGTCCTATTCTGTCGTCTCAGAATAGGACACACGTTCGGCACCCATAATTTTCTAGTCACCGGAAGTGAGCCTCCAACCTGTGGTAGATGCGGGGAGAGGCTGACCGTACTCCACGTCCTCCTGGAGTGTCGGGAAGCCGAATCTGAGAGAAAAAGACATTTTTCATTAGCATACCGACAGCACATTCCTCTTCATCCTATAATGCTTCTTGGTCCAGAACCGCTTTTTAATACAGACACAGTGCTAGGTTATCTTAAAGATGTGGTCTTACATGTTATTAGTCCCATGAATTCGTAGCGCCTCCTCTCTTGAGAGGATGCCACTGCGATAATTGTTTTGCATAGCACATGCCTCCAGGCCCTTGTATTTCAAGGGCTCTAAGGAGGCAGTAGTGCTCATGGATTTTTCACAATCACATATATTTTACCTATCGTATCATTCTTTTTAAATGCATCTAAATGTTCATAGTACAAGTCACACGTCATCGCCATAATTTTATCATACAGATTTTACGCACTTTAGAGCGTATATTTTAAGGCCTCTTTACAGCCACCTCACACGAACTTCATAGTAATCATAATTACACCGCAAAATCATTAGCACAGACATGGCGCTCTTTGGCCATACCTGGCCCTTGCGCCACAAAACCCCATACATCATCATCAAGCACCTGCTGCAACTTTGGGGCGAGCAAGCCAAGCTGCATACTGCGTACTTAAATTGTGGCTGCACGCAACAAACCCTGATCAATGTTCTGCACAAGACTGAGCAGGCAAGATGTCATAGTAAGAAACTTGCCAGAGACTAGTGGATGGACCACTGCGTTTCATTTGAATGTATAGGTCTCAGTAAGATGTGACACATTCTCGGCTATAACAGGATGAACCAAATGCTTTAATACTATTGAAAACACGTTGCTCAATCTTCTGTGCACATCTGAGTAATTTGAGGAACAAGCTGCAAATGCTTTCCACGACCACCTCTCAATGACTGACTGTCACCAGAGTTGTTGTACTACGCACCTTAATGACCACTTGCCAAGGAAGGAATGGAAAGCCTCTTTACGATGGCAGACCCTGTTGTTGCTCTCGAACATGTCAACACTTAAAACGCGCATGGCAAAGATGGAGTCATTTTGCAGATGTTGAGGAATCTTGCTGAAACGAGGAAGCAAGCACTATTCCTTGTAATCAATGAAATCTGGAATATTGGAATTCCCCACAGAGTGGAAACACTTGGCCATGGTGCCACTACCAAAACCAGGCAAGAAACCCGACACCATAGCCAACCTTTGATCGGTCTCACTCATATTGACAGTGTGCAAATTGACTGAAGGAATATGCCTCGCGAGGCTGAACCACTATATGGGAAAGACAAGACTATTTCCACCTGTGCCAGATTGGGTTCTGGCCTAAGGTCGACACGTGCGACAACAGCCTCTTTCTGCATCAAAGCGTTGCCAATACCAGCCACTTTGGAGGAAAGATATATGGGTTCTTAGTTGCAGTCGAACCAAGAAGAATGTCGAGCACAGTGTGCAACGAGGAGGTACTGGTGGCCTTTCGTGAAGCCTGCCCACGCATTAGGGTTGCCAGTGTTGCCAAAGCCTCTTATGCAACCAAATGTTCGAAATATGAAGTTACAGTAAACAGCCAAAAAACTTTTACCGACTGTACAGGTGGAATGCAGGTAAAACCCAGACCAGCAGATTTGGTTGCAGGAGTGATTCGCTGATGATCTAAGAAGGCGATTTAACAGTTGGTGATAAGGTATACTGAAATGTGCAGTATGTATATGTACTGTAAGGCTCCAAAGCAATATCAAAAGCTTATCTTTTTTTTTCAGGATGCCACTTATGTGCTTTAGACAAGTGTGGACAGGGTTATATAAAGCTACATAGGCAAAATGATGCAGCTAGATACAGCTGTTAAGCGTTAATATTTTTGTGGGCTAAATTCTTGCTCCTTGAACTCATTTGAGATCATTAACTGTAGCACCAAAGTAGTGGACCACTACCAGAACAAAGGCATGTAGTGCGCCTATCTCAATTCTTGTGCTTATGCCAGTCTTCTTTTTTACAGCATGGGCTAACTCTCTTGGTTGTTCTGGTGTCTACTGGTGTTGTTACTGGAATTCCCAAATTTCTTGCTAGAATATTGCAAATAAAGTTCTCATTGTGCTGCGAGGGTTCAAACATATGATCAAAAGATTAGCAGTCCACAATTCTATATTTCAGTCGCTCTGCTGAATGTACAGTAGTGGTGAATACTGATCCTGGAGAGCGCAATCAAGCCAACAGGTGCCATGATTGGCTAAAAGCTGCTCAATGTCTGCGTACTGTATATAGAGCTGGCGTCCAAGCATCAAGTTCTGACACATCACCTTCCCACTTATGAAGGCAGTCCTATGTTAATTTTTTTTCTTACATGTAATGACAGTGATTGGGTGCATCTGCTTCATTAATCTTCATCTAGTGCTTGGCTTCTCAGATTTACTGGATGGGGCTGTTGGTGTCTCGTTTTCCTCAAGCACAGCGCAAGACCTAGCAATGGGTAGCTCAAATATAGATTTGAGAAAACAAAAACAAATTCAGCAGTAAGAAGCTAAAGGGTTGTTTTGTGGGAGACCAGCGGCCAAGTACGGATATGAAAGAAGAGGAAGAAAAGTAGTCTTTCCACTTCAACACTGGGAGGCACAACTCCCACAAATAAATACGACTCATACTTATTTTACTTCTCTAAAGGAGATTACTGACTTCCATTGGCAAGTGTTCACTTCAACAAACACCGCATGAAGCAACCTTCCTGCACATATTTCACCAGCTACTGCATCATTGTTTTGCGTTATGGGTGAAACTGCAATTTTCTTTATGCCAGAACTTGCCCAGTTTTGTGTTTTGCAGTAGGACATTAGCTGTGCTATTAAGGTACTTAAATACTCGTGAATAGTAGTAGAGAAAAAAAATAAAAGTAAGAAAGTGGTTTTTTGTGCGTAGACTATGCATACACCTGGTGCTCTCATGGCCATTTCTTCCCTATCTGCTAAACCATTCTAAACAAGAAAAGCTTATACACAATCATTCTGCAAAGTCAAACCACAACTAAACCGGAGGTATCCTTGGTAAGCAAAGTATATTTATTTGGCGACATTTTCTGCAGCCCTGCTATCGGGCTTTCTTTCCTGTTCAGCTGTGCAGGTTCATTAAGAAGTGACAAGACAGATTGACAATTATAATCATTGAAAGAATTAGTGAAACCTTTCTTGGGTTCTTTCTGGGTTTCAGACTCTACACATTGCATTTTCAGGAATGTTTCTACTTTTGTTTGTTTGTTTACATGCCCTCCCCATAAACTTATTTTACACCATGTCAAGTATGTGGTGCCATAGTGTGTTCTTGAATGGAGTGTTGCCCAATTCATTCTGTACACTGTCTTTTCTGTGTCCAACGCCGTTTTACATTTGAGTGAGAGAGTAGCATTTTGCCAAGTTTTACCTCTGTCACCCAAACTTGAAAGTTTGCTGCCCACTGCTGGTGGCATACTTGCACATGATTTTTTTTTTTAAATAAAAGGAAGTTTGTCACTTATCCTGTGCACTGGTCGTCTGTCTTTTTGAATAACAATTTGTTGCCTATTTTCGCTCTTTTGTTGCACTTCAGATTAGGAATGGCTATCATAGTTGACATCATTTAACCCTATTGCATACAATGTGGATGATATGGCCAGCATAAATATAATGGAAGTTAATAATTCAAGAATAGTACCTTTGCATGGTAGTGCAGCCATGACTTGTGGCTATAAGGTACCAGCGCTACATGTAGCACTGCTTGTGCAGAATATACTTCAACTCTACTACTTTCAAACATCAGTTTTTATCTGCATTAGTATAGCCCCAGTTCCAGTGAACAACACACATCTGGTGGAAGAGTGGCTTGCACTTGCAGTTGGGCCCAATGAATAGCCAAATTTCTGCCCGTTTTCATGTTACTAGCATATTAGCAAAGGCAGTCGTTTTCATAGTAGCCTGTTTTCCCAATGTAGAAGCCGCTGCGGAGTGTCAGGATCTTGTAGACATCTTCAGCTTTGCAGGGGCACAGCATCTGGCACATAGTTTGCCCAGGCCATGTCTTCAGGGCAAGCTGAGTTTACTCACTTGCAAAGGTAAAACCAAGCTTGTTGGATATGATGTAAACCGCTTGTACACTCAGTGGCCTTCTTTATTTTGTGTGACATATGTGGTCATAGCGACCCTTGTTTAATGCACTTGTCCGGCAGCGGTTTTTTGGTTTTGAAACACTCAGGATAGCTTTCAGCAAGCTGAACAGGAATAACACTGAAAAACCAGCAGATGTTAATCATTGCACTTATCATGCAAAGCTTCGTACAGTATGAGGGCATAAATAAATGAGGGTGTTCCTCAAGGCCTTGTAGCACATGACACAAGTTTAGAGCAACATTATGTATAGCACTTTTTTGATCGCATGCTATAGGTTCAGCAGGTGTGGCCATGGTTGAATTGCAGCGCAAGGTCAAGAAGACTTATCTATGAGCATCACACTGGTAAAGGAGAGGCTGGGAAAGCTAGTGGGAAGCCTGTTGAACATCTGGTTGACCCTGTTGCTGGCTTCATCAGGCACAGTGTGAAACAAGAAAAGGAAGTCAGCAACACACCAGAAGATTTTTACATATAGACAGCGTGCCCAGGTTCTCGGGCAGGTCTCTCATAACACGCCAACAAGTCAGTCCGCAGGCTATGCACGACCAACTACACACGCCTTCTGTTCGGAAAAGAACTGCTCATTGTAACTAACAAGGATGGCGTGGATAAAAAAGAACAGTAGCCCCATTAATCTGGTTTCACTGGTATCAACAGTGTTATGTAAGTGTGCATCGCCATACTCCCGAATGCCTTCTTGGGTGACATCAGCAAGGACCAGCTTGAGGCAAGGGGTAATGACATCTTTACAAGCTAAAAATGCATGCACGGAGAGCACATTGCATATAAGTAGGCACTTCACAGGGGCACTGGAGAAGGAACAGATTATTGACAGTGGGCAAAGACAAGCTTCTCTGCTACTTTTAGCACTTCCTTTTTTTTTTATGAATACTGCGATCTTGTACACAAGATCATAGCAGGTGGGAAACATTGTGCTAAGATACAGAATTACAGACACAAAGAAAACAAAATTGCACATAGAAATGCAACAAGAGAATACAGCGACAAGGTCAATTAACAATAAATTCAAATGCTCTTGAAATGAATGTAATGAGGTCTGTCTGACATCATCCGTGAGGTTATTCCAATCAGTGATGGTCCTTGGAAAAAAAGGAATATTTAAAACAACTCGCGGATTTAATGGTGTTATAGAAAGAGAATGATGATGTTGCCATGTAACGACCTCTGAAAGAATTCCTCTCTAAGAGAAAATCATCTTTGTGTATCCATAAAGAGGGCAGACAGGCAAAGCCCTTTCAGCAATGCTGCCAGCTTTAAAAGCCCACTTTGCACATCCTGAATGCTTCCTTCTTACGATTTTTCTGGGTGCAAACATTCTACTGTCCAAAAGTTGTCATTGAGAGCACTGTTGGTTTGGTGGAAATACAGTTCAGAAGCAACTGCAACAAACCTCCCTTCCTAGTTGGTCTGGAGACTTGCGGTGCTTATGAAGTAACACCATGAGACAAGCAAGGTGAATGGATGCCTTCAAGCCCGTGTTCATTTATAACACTGTTCTGTTAGCAGCAACCTTGAGACCTGAAACCAGCAAGCTCGGCACTTGCGTGGTTACTGTGGACGATCCATAAAAAGCACAAAAACAGAAAACTCAAGAGAAAGGATAAAGCACCATTTAACTCTTAGTATTGCTGCAGCCCACCCCATTCTTTTATTTAGTCTGGTCGTGCTACATTTTTTTACTATAGATAGGCATGAACTTCTGTGCACAGCTTACTGCAAAGCATAGGTGATGTTCCCAATCAGTGTTAGATTTTATATACACTACGTGCTGGCTCAAAGAGGCTCGAAACACTGCAATGGAAGCTTCAAGTAGGAAAGGTGCCTGGAAGAAAAAAAAAAGCTGTGCTGCAACCATCTTGGCAATGTCTTGGCCCCTTAATAAAAATTGTGCTTCCATATCAACTTGGGCCCCCCAGTTGAGAGTAAATTACCAGTGCACTTACGAACAACTAATCAATTCTCAAGGAGCATGTGCAGTCCAGCCAAAATCATGGGCACGAATCCGCATTGTGCTCCTGCATTGAAAGTTAATAATGTGTTCCATAATGGCGAATGTGCTTTAGTAAGCTTCCCTCCAATATGAATTTTTAATGTACAAAGACTTGTCAATGACAGGACACAGCGCTTGTGTCCTGTCCCTTATACTTTGTGGTTGCATGTGTTTGCGCTGTAAACAGTTTTCATGTCAAGTATGCAAGCGCTTGTGTCCTGTCCCTTATACTTTGTGGTTGCATGTGTTTGCGCTGTAAACAGTTTTCTTGTCAATGAAGCTTACCATGAGTACAGATGCACTTGCAAATTATATCATTTGAATATAATGAGCACAGTGTAAACCTATGTTCCCTTTCCACTCTTAGTATGCCTTACTGCACAATGCTTACTTCCACCCCTGCATTGCGGTGTGGCAAGCTACAAAAATGTTGCATAATTAGGCTTTTTAGGATTACCTTTCTCGCAATACACCAATGTTTCGTGGTGAAACCTACGCAATGTGCTGCGGTGAAGCATACTAAAAGTGGAAAGGAACCATGGACATAAGAGTTCTTTAATTGTACATTCGCGCACCCGCCGCCTCTCAGGTCGCCTAAGTGGACATACTATGCTGGGTGAGAGCGATCCCCTCTCACTTTTAGTATGCTTCACCGCGTAACTAAAATGTACTGCGGCGAGGAGACAGCACATTTGTACTGAGTGAATAAACAAATGGTTTTTACAACAGTACAAAGACAAACGCGCACAGTCTACCACATGGAAGAGCGCCGCAACAAGTGACAGCTGATTCACACAGGCCGTGTAGCCCACTTATCAGTCGTAAGGGGTATTATGGGTAATTTAAAATTACAGGCACACAGAAATATGTTAAGGTTCGTACTCCTTGCGTAATAAGACTGCCAGAACTTCCACAATAGAAAGTAATTTACAACGCACAAACGCAAAGAACACAAGACATATGCCTCGTTTTCAACTCGGTCGTCATGGAAATAGCACGGAAAAACGCGAACATGCTGTGTGTTAGCATCGTAAACTTCATACTAGGCAAGGAGCACACCACAACCCTGCGACAGCCGCTACTGAGACCAAAACGGGAGCACATGTCTGTGAACGCGCAAATGGAACCCCTAAGCCACTCTGCTCCTCCACCACCCGCGCTGCGCGGCTGCACCACTCGTTTCAAGCACAGCACACCAAACGCACATTCAGCGCTGAACAGTGGGCGGTCGACGCAGTCGCATTTACATGACTTGTGGCGAGCAGCACATTGTCCGCTAAGCAAAGTCGGACACGGCGACGCCACATCGCGGTTCGCGAAACTTCGCTGCCGAGGCGCTACGCCACTAGGCCACTTCGACATTTCAATTGTCACCACTACCGAGTTCTCAAGAAAGTAATGCAGTGACACAACGTAGTAGATTCTGTACTGCCAGAGCTCACCGAGGCCAAAGCCGTACTGCCGCACCACCACTACTCCGGCTTTCCGTCAAGTAACACAGAACCTGCAACCAACACATAAGCAACGTTGAACAATGCGCGGTCCGCGCTGGCCAGAGAACGATCACGCCCATGTCACGCCGAGGACGAACATGCCACGGCGGGACGGCGTCGCTCGGCGCCACCCACCACCGCGCCTTCTGAAAAATCCCTAAACGATCCTGCTTTGGATCCTGTCTCTAAGCACCTAGGATCTTGTCACGTGAGGTATTTTTGTACGACATTTCACGAGCTCCCTAGCCATGGCCCTAGCGGTTCCCACTTTTTCGGGCCATCTTTTCCTCTAGAGTTCGTTATAACTCTATAGTCATAGAGCCCCAGAGGACCATAGAATTTCCTACAATATTCTTGTATGAAACTCTATGCAGAGGACGACATTTTGCAAAAACCGAAACTAACCCAGCTGCCCACCTTGTGTCATCATCATTACCACTCATAATCAATTGGCATCATACATAACGTCATAGAACCCGTAGGTGGTTTTGGTTCTTTACCATGTCTTCCCAGCTGGCGCTTAGCAGCTCCCGGCGTCCACGTTAATCCTGCTTCTTCTTCTTTTCTTTTTTTTTTATCTATACCTCTATTTTTATGATTGCGGTTAATATTAGTTTATATTAGTACACTCTAGTTAGTACGGTATCGGTGTGAGTTGAGCTTTCAGAGCATGACAAGTCGGTTCTTCATTGTGTGATGACAACCTGAACCAAAACCTCATAACACGAAACGTCACTCAGAGGCCTGCCAACCACTGCGCATGTTGTCGCTAGTCCTGTAATGTGTCATAGACATGAAGCACATCAAGCGTTTCCTGTTTTCGGCGCCGAGTGCTGAAAGACCTATGGAACCCGTCGATCCTTTTCCTTTGATGAACCTTCCCGAGCCGTTAATCGAATACGTGCTGTCTTTCGTCAGTCACACGGATCTGCTGAAAAGTTGCCGCAATACATGCAAGCCTTTCCGAGACATAATCGACTCCAACAGCTTCTGGAAGATCAAGTGCCTGCGGGACGGCAGGAGCATTCCCTCGTTCCACTTGGAGGAGCTTCCACCGCGTTACTACCAACGCATTTACATCGGGAACCCGTACGGCAGGAATTTGCTTCGGAACGGGCACGGAGATTCTCCCAAAGGTGCGTAATTGTCATCGCGTAGGCGGATGCATTTTTTTATTGCATATCTCACCGTAAAATTTCAGCTACTGTGCATTTCATTAGCACTGTCGACTGTTTGAACTTCGAGAACTGTTCTGGGAAAACGTTAACGTGGTCCGTTAAGGCATCTTTTAGCATTTTAGAAGGCAGCGCTGACGCTAGAGTTTATGTGCGGGTGATGGCATCGTGTGTCGGATAGCTCGAACCCATGCGGATGAACAACTCGGCTAAAAGCAAGCATACGCGTTGACTGTTAGCACTAGGGCAACCACCCGCCGACGACTGTCTTCCGTACGTAATCATCGATTTACTTTTGTTTTCGCCTGACACACTGGAGGGAAAAAAATAGTGTATGTAAGGAAGAGGCGAGAGAAAAGGGTCAATTTTCACTTTCTTAATTTATTGCATAGTTTCTTTGTCACGTAGACAGGAGCTTGACAGCTCTGAATTTGCACCAGACATTCGGCTACAACAGCACAGTTTCCTTGAGGAAGTGAGGAAACGTCGAAAAAATAATTTGCAAACAACAAATCGTGTCCATCTGCGCCCTGTTGGGAGGAGTAGGACAAATTAGACATGACCTTAAAAGCTCATATATGCGAGCAGACATTGAACACAGACAAGGACCTTTGTTTCCCCCCTGCCACATGTGGCTCTGGCAGCTTTGACGCAGCTTTGATGTGATGTCTTTGCTGCGGATATGTCAGGACGGACAGGAAAGAAGAATGTCTATGTTTATCTTCTTCCTTTCATGACCTTCACAGCTATATCCATGACATCAGTGCTCTTAATTTTGCCTGTAAAAAAAGTATGACTGATATATTTCTGCAAGTTCGTACAAACACAGTCATACAAAAAGTAATTTTTTTTTTTTAATGAAGTGTCAAAGCCACGTTCAACCTAAGTGCAAACAGTTCAGTTTGTTGCCTTAAAGGCATGGTGGAATGCTGGATCCATAAGGAATATGCTCTTCCACAGCCACATACCACGAACTTTGCACCATACCATCATGATTGCAGTGGTTAAAATATGTACAGAGCTGCTTATCACACATGCATACCTTTCCATCATCGCATGTGTGAGCTAAGAACCTGCACAAACAAGAGGGAGGAGCACAAGCTGTAGGGCATATCGACAGCAATCATTGCTCAATGACGCAAAAAACTTAATAAATCCATGTCCCGATGGTCCGAAGCGGAGTGATGACGTACTGCTTGTTGTTGCCTTGCCTTGTCAGATGTAAGTGGCGAAAAGGCTTTCATCATGTCAGGCAAACTGCTGCAAACAAATAAAGAAAACAAAAGAACAAAATTTAGGGAATTGGGGCGGATCGGAGATTGTTCGAAACGCGCGTTCAGTTTGTGTTCAGTTTTGCCTTGTGTGATTGGCCTAGGCCGTGCCAAGTCATCAGCTAGGCTCAGTAGCTGATGACTCTGCAGTCTCTTGAAAAAGCATCAAGGAAGAACTGCTTTGAGCGACAAAGCAAAGTGTATGACAAGGGTCACTTGCACCTGTTCGTAAACAAAAACTGATGGCGACTTGAAAGCAGTCAGTAGATTTGACTGTATACGAAGAAGGGTTATGCTTCTATTTGGAAATCTTTGTAACTTGGAAATGCTGGTACATGAACAGATTTCCATCATTCACTTAGTGAATCAGTAGTGAAGCGTAATTGCAGTATGCTGTATTTGCCTCGTATTTGCCTAGTACTCACGTACGGGGCAGAAACCTGGAGGCTTACAAAAAGGGTTCTACTTAAATTGAGGACGACGCAATGAGCTATGGAAAGAAGAATGATGGGTGTAATGTTAAGGGATAAGAAAAGAGCAGATTGGGTGAGGGAACAAAAGCGAGTTGATGACATCTTAGTTGATATAAAAAAAAAAGAAATGGGCATGGGCCAGACATGTAATGAGAAGGGAAGATAACTGATGGTCATTAAGGGTTATGGACTGGATTCCAAGGAAAGGGAAGCATAGCAGGGGGCGGCAGAAAGTTGGGTGTGCAGAAGAGATTAAGAAATTTGCAGGGACAACATGGCCACAATTAGTACATGACCGGGGTAGTTGGAGAAGTATGGGAGAGGCCTTTGCCCTGCAGTGGGCGTAACCAGGCTGATGATGATGATGATAATGTATTTGCCATAAGCTCCTGTTGTGATAGTATCACATTGAGAGGCACGAAATGGAATACATTTTTCTTTTGCATTTGGAGCAGATGCGGCAGTTGTTGCAGCAATTATGAGCGTGCTGATCAGTGTGAGCTGTGCCAAAACATGCACACTGCACTACAATGCACACAAAATAAGTGCTAATGCTAGGGAAACATGTATTTAGCTGTTCAGTGTGCTTACGCCCGAGGCATCCTAACATGAAACATAGAAAAATCAACGTGAAACGTCGGATGTACTTTGATAAAGGCACTGCCAGATCTGTTTAATATACACTCACGAGCAAAAGTATACGGACGAAAGGATCGCCAAAGAAACTAGATCTTATTGTAATTAACATGCATAAATTGAAATTGACGAGCGCACTAGAAAGTTCACAATGCCAAGTTTGGACTGCAGTCCTCAATTTCAAGTTACATTCACAGGCAGAGGAAAAAACTGCTTTAGTGCACTATCCCTGGTCTATATACTCTTGCTCATAGGTGTACCTGTAAGGAAAGTTGCAGTGAGACATCAGACTTAACTTTATCCACAGCCATCTTTTAATCTTCCTGTGGCCCCTCTAAAGTAAATTGCTGGCAGGCTCTGCGGCTCAATGTCATGGAGGGTTAACTCGCCAACTCAGTTTATTCTGACGTCAAGGAAACAGACCTATAACTAAGAGTGCTGCCCACCTCTTGAATGCCCACCTCTTTTTGAGGACTTTTTGACTAAAGCTTTTCGGTGTAATGTTGACGTGTTTTTTTTAGGTGTTGTGTGGCAAGGCATTCTCCTTTGCCCAAGAGAGACTCCGGTGAAGTCAGGAAAGATTGTGCTGTAAACTAATCTTTTGCAAGTGTAAAAGTATTGATTGTCGAAAAGTATGGCTGTTAAAATTGACCACTGCTGCCAACTTTAAAAGAGCTAACCACCATTTCTCATACTTAGTGTGTGGAAGAAGACTTTTACGTTGAGAAAGGGGGAAAGGTTTAAGGGGTCTAACATGTTACACTGACACAGGTACTATGCACAAGACACAGTAGTGACTGGTTACTGATTAATCTTGACCACCTAGGGTTCTTTAATAAGGTACTGAAAGCTTGGTACATGAATGTTTTTGCATTCTGTCTCTGTCAGAATGTTGGCTGAGAATGGCATGTGCTCATGCTCAGCAGCAGATTGCCATAGCCACCGTGGTGGTTTGGGAGTTGAAGAAGACTGCATCACTACAATGTGTGCAGTTGTATAGTACAATCTGTGCACACTTGCTTCATAGTGTCTTTCCATGTGCACAGTAGACTGTAAGTCTATCGTATGATGCTATAGAGTAGCAGGCAGTGTGCCAACAGGGTTCATAACTTTAAGTGCCACCTTTGCAGCTAGAGCCTTTAGTCAAGCAAGCAGGTGCCTAAAAGTGCTCATTAGTTGTCTGAGCCCAACCTTCATGTCAGGTTGTGTAGCTGAAGTCTAGCTACTCTGCTGTTTGGGTTTGGCTTTAAGGCTGTTCATTTGCGGCAGTAAAGGTAGCTATGTATTTATATTCATCCTTTTACTGGCTACTTGATGCTGCGTGGCAAGAACCTGATGGTGTTTACTTTCTTCTATCGGTTTGTATCACAGTGGCAGTGAGTGCTTATGTGCAATTGTGGAGGTACTATATTCACAGAAGCAACTGGTCTGCGCTGGAACAGTTGTATGTGAATACTCGCATGTTCTAAATATTCTGTTAATCATAGCTGCTTTAAGGTTAGGCCTTGTTAGTAAGACAAGTTAAACAATGCTAAAGTGCATTAAACGGAATGGATATGCAAAATAGAGCTTGTGTGTGTCCCCTCACTTTGTCCATGCTCACTATTGCCCATGAATTTTTTTTTAAACTGTGAAATAAGTTCTTTTCTGCGCACATTTGAAAAACAAACTTGCATTATTTAATTGCTCTTTCAAAGTAAATTTGTTGTGTATTCATCTAATTTTAATGCTCCATTTACCACAAATGCTCAATTGAACAAATTAATTCGATGTGATGGTCAGCTGATCTAACTGTACAAGTGGAGAGTCGGGCTGCCCCCCTCCCCCCCCCCCGGCCAAAAAAAGAAAAGAGAAAACCGTACTTGCTTCATGGAGCTGTTCATAATTGTATTGCTGTGATCTCCCGCTAGGTAGGTGTAGGTGGACACTTAACAAGTCAGTAGCCAAGCCGACATCATCAAAAAATGTTCTACAGGTTTTTGGTGACACTTATTCCAAGTGTTATCACGCTACTTTTGCAATATCATGATGTCTGTTTGTAACAAACAGCAAGTCCCTTTAAGATAGTCTTTCCTCCAACGAAAAACGGCCACACAAACACTTGAAAATGCTTCCAACAACATTAATGGAGGAGGCAATGAGCTGTACGCAAGTTTTTGAGTGGATTTGGTAGTTCCAAGATAAGAAATGTGTGGTAAAGACAATTCTCATTTCAATACCTTCAGCTAGTTGTACCTTATGAGATTGCCAGAAAGGTTCATTAAAAAATCTAAAGTCATTGCCACACAACTGACAAAATTTCAGAAGCTGCCAGCATAAGTAGAAGATCTTGTGAGTGGATCTTGGATTTTGAGCGCGGAATTAGGCATGTAATGCATTGTCAGAGTGTTTGTTCCCTGTCTGCTCACAGAGGACAGAAAACAAAGCAAACTTGTTTGATGTTGTGCCAGGATTTGAAAAATCATATTGCAAATGACTCGAAAAAGATTGGCTGACATTTCCCACACACCCCTTTTATTGGACTGCACATCATGAGATTTATTTAATTTTTGAAAAAGAAAATTAGTAAGAAAAGATTTACCACTGGCGCACAAGGTGAAGACACGTTCCCTGGGACCACTCATCAGTATGAAGCTCGAGGAGCTTCAAAGATGCTTCAAACTGTTGGAGAAAAGGCAGGACAAGAAAAGGTTGGACAAGTACATTGACTCTATTGGTGAATATTTTGAAGAGATCCAAGTCCTTTTGGTCCCAAATGAGAACATAATCTTTTCCTTTCTTTGGAGACATTCCTGATTTTTTCTGGTCCCCCCTCGTATGCACTATTAGGAAAACACAAGCTGGAGCACCCGTAGGCTTGCTCAAATTTCAACATTTCTATTCATTCTATTCATCAGATGCTGCATTATTAGTGTTAGTCCTGACTGCCAGTCTTTCTTTCTTTTTTGTTAGGTGCATTTGCCTCGTGGCGTATAATAGAAAACGGTGGTGATGGATGGAAGTATGAAGCAACACCAAAAGGCGCTGATCCCTTGCCTTTAGGTGAGCAAAACTTACTTCATTAACGTTGTTTTGCATGTTGCTGGTGAGCTTTACACCGTACACTTTGCTCTATGCGCCCCTTTTAATGCGTCCACATTCTTAGGGTACTTCCCATACTCTTAGGGGCTATGCATCTGTCTATCTATGTTTGTATGTTCTGCTTTCCCACCTACCTGGGTCACTGGGTAATCAGTGGTCGAATGGCCGCTGTGCTGAGGTAACAGGGTTCAAAACCAACCATTGGATCAACTTGGATCACTGAGTAGATGGCAATGTGTACACACCTGCTGCTCGTCAACGAACCTCTATCACATCGGCATGGGTCACTGCAGACACGGGATTGGGTAAGTACCACTGTTCGAAGAAGTTCTTTGACGGCGATTTGGAGTACTGGGTATGTGCCACTTGGTTTGTGCTGTTCTAAAGTTAACCTATTTGATGCCAACTTGGGTCACTGAGCCAGTAGGTACGTGCTACTCTTCAATGAACATTTTTGACGCCAACTTGGATAACTTAAGTATGTGCTACTGGAAATGTGCTGCTCTTCAATGACGAGAATGATCCCTTATATTTCTCAGATGCCAATTGTAATTGAACCCAATTCACAGGGGTTCCTCAAGGACAGCTACCCTAAAGTAAAGTCCCGTCTGGGGACCCTTGAGGTTCCAATCAAAATTTTAAAAAAATTAGCAGGCTGTTCCACAAATGCACTGGGCATGTGCTGCTTTTCAATTAATGCCTCTCAGGCCAACGCTTTAGTAAGCTATGCCATGGACGCACTGTGTGTGTGCCCTTTTCCAATGAACCTCTCGCCAATTTGGGTCACTGAGTATGTGCCACTGAGTGTGCAGCGAGCGAGAGAACCATTCTCAGCGTTGGCAGACACTGGTGGGCCACGCATCTTGTCTCAGAGGCAACATGCAGACTTCTCGGCAGTGCCACTAGATGGCGCAGTGTGTCCAGAAAGAAGCGCGAGAGAGGAGCCCAGTTGCTGCATGACGCATTTCTTGGCATTCACACGCACTGGCATGCCATGCATTTCGGAGACCACGCGTAGGCTTTGCAGTGGCAATGCTAGATGGCACTGAGTGTTCTTCAGGATGCGCAATAGGGGAGTCCCACCGCAGTACATGCTTCATACATAACTCATTTCGACAGTGGCAATGCATGTTTGCTATATTGGTTCAATTCTAGTGCATTACCATCGACAGTCATCGTGAGATGGGTTCTGCCGCAATTCTTAATGATTGGTCAATCCACGGTATCTTCATCAACTGCTGAGTAAGTGTATAACATGGCACTAGCAAAGGTGCTGTTGCTTTAGGATGCTGTGAAGGATAGGCTTTATTGCAGTTGTAAAACAGACAAGATCATTGATTTTGGGTTTTGGCATTTAAGGAGTGGACATATCGGATGAGAGGAAGGGATTTAAAACGTGATTTGAAGCCTCTTTGCTGGAATAAGGATTAGGCTAGAATACTGAAAACAGCTCACTGTGCATGTGTGGCTGTACAATGAGTAAGCATGTCACCTCCTCGTGTGAATCTATTGCACAGAGTGAAGACATCGTTTTCTGAACACCAGGTCAAGATGTAGATCTGCTTTGTGTGCTTGATGTGGTCACGGACTAGTGCTAAGAGGTGCCCAGTGAGCAATTATTCATGGGCCTGGGTGTTTCCAAAATGTGAAGTCATCTTTAAAGCTATCTGAGCCAATCTGAAGGCTACTAATAGACTGGTAGAAATTAGTGATGATGCCAGCTACTGTGCACATACCTTTTGTGTTGACATAGAGTGTGTCTTCTCTGTTGGATGTGCTGGAAAGAACCGGCTCTTTACTGGTTTCAGCTTTATGACTTGAAAAAGAGGCTATTGGCTCTCTTCAGAGTGTTACTATTAAAAAAAAAAATATATATATATATATATATTGCCAGTGTGCAGCTCCAATTGAAGCATGTGGCTGCACTCCATCTGATAATTCAGCATGCTGTAAAATAAACATGTAAAATATGAGCTTGGCAGCATGACTTGAAAATAAGGGAGGTGTGGTCACTCAAAGATAACAAAGGTTATTCTTCATAGTCTCCTTTTGTTGGCTTAGTAGCCTATCAGCATGCTCTGAAAATGATGTTCAAGATAATATGGTGAAAATGGTAGCTGCAACAAAATTTCTCAGTGTGGCTTTTAATGAGTGTCTGATGGCTGCAGTTTAGGGCCCTTATGTCGAAGCTATGCAAAAGCTTGATTTTTTTCAACTGTACAATTTTTTAAAGAATGCCTGTACCTTTCTAGCTTGTGGGGATGCGCGACTCTCACGCATCCCTTGATATGTTGTTTTCCCCGCATAGCTCCCGTCTTCTGTAATCTGGCTTCGCCGCGTGGCCTGGGGCCCGCGGCGGTCGGTGTGGTTGAAGCGCAGTACACGAGATGGCGCGAGTGTTGTGCTGCTAATGCCGCCTCATGGCGGGGTTACTTTGGCGTGCAAAGGAGAATGATCTTCCTCTTTGGTTCGAGGTCGTCAAGCGGCGCGGAACCCGCGCATGCGCTGATCCATGGTCTGTTAGACAGTCTCGTGAGGCCTCGTTTGAACGCGCCACCGTTCGCATGACCGTACGTGCGAACGACCAGGCATTGGGATCCAGTATGGGGGCGAACACATTCGCTCGCTATCCGGTCGCGGTGAGTCAGACTTCCTAGATTGTCGCGCGGCTATCGGCATGTTTTGGGGATAGCAACTCGGCTAGCAGGCATTAATCTATGAGAGGTGCAATAAATGCCCTTGTGATTGTTTGCACTACGGTGGTGTCGTTCTTTTGTCCCAAGAGCACGGGTGGGAACCCCACTTCTGGCTGCCCAACGTGGACCTCTTGGGGCATTGGACGATAGCTTTAACAGTTTTGCTTCGTTCGAGACGTTTGAACCGAAGCGTAGGGCTAGCGTGGATTTTGATTGCTAGCGTCGGCGGCGTGCTTTCTTGAGTGAGGCGACGGTGGCTGTAGTGTGTTTGAACTTTTCAACATGCTAAGCCTTTTCGCAAATGATTTTTTTTTAATGACATTTGTCGGTACGAGAGCCATATGGTCTACATCCTGGGAGAGTGAGGCCTAGCGCCCGCGGAGCATTGGCAAGCCTGAAGCAAGTGAGTTTGGAAGCCTCGTGGTTGGTCCGAATTTCTTATGTAAATAGCTTCTTCTATTTCTTTGACTCTGATGAAGTCGCGGCTCTGGGAGCCGGGTGGCTGCAGGCCACGGGTGCCGCTACAGGCTGAATAGTATTGCGGCCTGGCACCGGGCGCCCCGACACCGTCTGGGACGGTGGGCGCCGTCAACTCGGATGCTGTGTGCACCGAGCGGGGTAGGACCACCTAACAGAGCTGACGTCTCCTCGCGGCTGTGTCTTTGCGCCCATTTTGGGTGTTGTTTTTTGGATGCCAGTTGTCAGGGTAGCGACGCCTTAGGCCTTAGGCTTTACGAAGTTGCCTGTCGACCGTGGAGGGACACAACCTGGTGGACTGTAGTGTTGAGGTGTTGCACTTTGCTTCCCTCATTATAGTCAGCCTCGCACGAATTGAGATTACTCGTTCGACTCAAGGAAGCGAGCTTCGTTCACGTGAACTTATCATCTGAGTAGCTGCCCAATCATTTGCTAGCCGAGTTGAACATCGTACCACGTGGGCGATGCGCATGCAGAATTTCTCTCACTTGCACTACTTAAGTGTTTGTCGAGTGCGTTGAGTGTACGCAGCGTGAGTGGAGTCACCCCTCGTTTGCTGTTACCTGCACATTGTCTGCGCTGCTGTCCTGGACTACGATCGAGCCAACGGGCAATGGTGATATTGTGGCCAGTTCGGCGCAGCGACTTCGGCGGCCGCCTGTATCCAGCTCGCAACCCTCGGCGACAGAGAAAAGAGCCGGCGATCACCGACAGCTACCGCGGCTCGCGCGTCGGCGCAAGCGACGCTTGCTCGTGTTGACTACTGCATCGCCGTTTCCGAAGTCCCGGCCTGGAATCGTGCCGTCGAGTCTTCAGAGCTGCTGCTGTGACCAGTGGACTAGCGGTGTACCCAAGGGCAATGTCGGCTCGCATATTATGGACAGTGTCTGGACATTTCCTCACCGCGGCCACTGTTGCATGTACTACCTTGTTCGCGAAGCACGCGTTGATGTTAGACCGTGTGACATGTTTCGCCGGCATGTGTAGTGATTTAAGGTTGGGGGATGTGGGGATGCGTGACTCTCACGCGTCCCCTGATATGTTGTTTTCGCCGCATAGCTCTTGTCTTTTGTAATCCGGCTTCGCCGCGTGGCCTGGGGCCCGCAGCGGTCGGTGTGGTTGAAGCACAGTATGCGAGATGGCGCAAGTGTTGCACTGCTAACGCCGCCTTGCGGCGGGGTTACTTTGGCGCGTAAAGGAGAGAATGCTCTTCCTCTTTGGTTCGAGGTCGTCAAGCAGCACTGACGTTCCGCGCGTGCGCCGATCCATGGTCTGCGAGACCGTCTTGTGAGGCCTCGTTCGAACGCGCCACCGTTCGCGTGGCTGTACGCGCGAACGACCAGGCGTTGGGATCCAGCATGGGGGTGAACATATTCACTCACTATCCGGTCGCGGTGAGTCGGACTTCCTAGATTTGTCACGCGCCCATCGGCATGTTTTGGGGATAGCAACTCGGCTAGCAGGCATTGATCTGTGAAAGATGCAATAAATGCCCTTGTGATTGTTTGCACTACTGTGTTGTCATTCCTTTGTCACAAGAGCATGGGTGAGAACCCCACAAGCTGTATAGCTAGATATGGATATTTCACCGTGATTTTATTTAGGTACATGCAGGTGTGAGAGCCCTTCACAGCATTTCTATAGAAAATGGCAATTGAAGGTTAACTTGTAATTTATCCCATTCATAAACCACCGAAGAGATGACATTGTTGCGTGGTGTCGCAGATTTCAATGTTTTTATGTATATTTTTCCTTTTACTATGGGAGATACTTAATGGAGGTTAAGCAATATGCATATTTTCAAATACTGTATTTATTTGTGTAAGGCCAGCAATCTTTATATGTTCTACAGTGTGCGGGCTTTACATGAGGCAGGGTTATGGCTACTCGCTGAAGTGTCGAACTGCACTCAGACTGTTGTGCAGAAGGATGCGACCACTGGTGCTACCAACTATGAACTATTTTATTCAGTCATCCTCGTTTTTAGTGAGCTCGCCTCATCAGCACCTTTATAAAGCTGGTCGTCCACTACGCCATTCATACCTGTCAGATTCGTGTCACCTCGAAACTCTTGAGGATGGTCATGAACAAAACTGCAGCAGAACATCCCCAAAAGTGTGATGCAGCTGGCTAAGCAGTGCGCTGTAGCACACACAATACTGTTTAAGTGCCCTGGATCTATGCCGTGAAATCTGATGATGATGATAATGCCATTGCAGCAGCAGGACAGAACAGTAACTAGTTGACCAGTACTGCAGTGTACTATAAAGGGGTAGTGTGCTCAGGGACGGTATGCACCGTGCATTGCCGTGAGGCCGGGAGTGTGGAAAGGTCTGGCACTTGGATGGCAGCCTATGCGACAGCAGCTCCGGTGTCAACATCCATCACATAGGGTTTCCCATCCCTCATTCCTGCTGTTGTCAGTTTTGCTGGTTGTGCGCTGCTAGCATGTGCAGCCAACTTTGTGTTGTGATTTTTTTTTTGTAGTTTATGTAGTTCAAACGATGCATGTTTGAATTATACACAGCTGTTGTCACCGCAATATAAAGATGTGAATGCAATATAAAGTATTCAATTACTTTTAATTATCCAGCTTTGAAGCAACTCATGTAAGTGAAACTTATAATTATAAATTATTCAATTAATCTCAAATAAGTTAACGAATTATTCAACTATCCAATGTGTAAATTAAGTAAGTAATTAATGAAAACTAAGTTTGCACTTGGTTTGCATTACTCATATTACCTAAATAATTGAGTAATTAGGTAAATAATCATTTTGCTATTATTACTTTTGCTGTCTCCAGTAGAGGGTTAATCCTGGGAATTTTAAAAATTAAGTAGCCAGTCTCTTTACAGAATGTTCATGTATTGTTTGAGTGGTATCTGCATACAAAGGAGTAGGTTTTCATTCATAAATTTTTTCATTTGTGACACATAATTGTAAGAATCGCATGTGCATTTCGACACTTGTTGATTTTCTGTAGCCGAATGATGTACAAGCAACAATTGTGACTTCTATGGCTAACTGTTATATAACACTGTATTTTATTTATATAACGGGCTGGCAGGCTCTCCTTTTCAATATGTTTAGCCTTTCTTAGACCCCCTCACACAATACTCCACATTGAAGCATGTGAGGACCTTGAATAAAAAAATTAAGCTACAAACATTCACAAGCGCAGCTGTCGCAACGAGCTGTCATTGCAGAGTGTCAGGGGAAACACGACCGCTTCCATACAGCCCATGCTGAAGCGGTGCCACCTAGTAACGTCTACAAAAGGAGCATCAGCCACGGGCTCTCCCTGAACACACTAACCCCTTCTAGCACACACTACTTGTACCGTCTGGTAGTGGCTTGCAGAAATTAACCAGCATGTGATCATGCATGTGATGCTTAACGAGACGTTTATCCTCAATTTTCTGCACTGCTGAGTTGAAGTGTGGGCCTTATGCAAGTAAATATGCTTGATCATTAATATGCAAGCCTTAGCCAGTCATTGCCACTATCTTCCAGCATATCGCGAAGCTGCTTCTGGACCTTGAAGGTTGTGGCACAATCACCTTTTCTATATTACATTGTTTTCTGCCATACCAAGCCCGCTTACTCCATACAAGTTAAATATTTACGGTTTTGTGAGTGTAATACACCAATACAGTAGCCAATGGATGAAGTATGACTGGTTTATATTCTAATCACTTGTAAGTTGTGCTCTGTGAATCTAGTCTGTACGAGGAGAAGTTCTGCTTGTTTGCATGACTAGTCTGCTGCAGGCTACTTTCATTGCGCAGAGTGCAAACACTGAACACGTACAGTGCGTTGGCGGGCTAGTTCGTGCGAATCCATGAATATTTTGTTTAGCGCAAAACGACAGGCACAAGAAAGACGACAGGACAAGGCGCTACTCTCAACTGACATCATTTTATTGCGTCACTCCTTTATAGACAGCTCAAACCAGAGGAACATGCGCAGTGAGCACCATGCGGTGGAGCCACCAACATCCGATCCCAAGAGCGCACTCATGCGACAGAATCCAAAAAATCAAATTCAGCGCTGTACAAGGTTAAGGAAGGCATGCTAATGCACTGTGACCCCAATGACTGAATGAAAAATGCTTCCGATAACTCTCGGGCGGTGGTGTCACGGCTCTTATTCAAAATCGTGGTATCACGAAACATGGGTTTGCACTTGCATGTTTTACAATGCTGAGCCAAATGGGAACCTGTGCCTGTTGGTATGGATCGCTCATGTTCTCTAAGGCGCTCGTTAACACAGTGGCCTGACTGCCCTACATACACTTTGCCACATGACAAGGGAATCTTATAAACCCACCGACGCTGCAATCTACAAACTTCACGTGGTTCTTTTCACAATCAGGTTTTTTACTTGTTTTAGAAATGCGGCTGCACAACATTGACAGTTTCTGAGGAGCAGAAAACACTACCGGAATTTTGTATCGAGTGGCGACATTCTTTAGATTGTGAGCCACTCTGTGGCAATACGGCACAACTTCAGGCCTCTTCTTTTGTGTAACTGCATCAAAAGTAACTGCATCACACAAAAGAAGAGGCCTGAAGTTGTGCCGTATTGCCACAGAGTGGCTCACAATCTAAAGAATGTCGCCACTAGATACAAAATTCCGGTAGTGTTTTCTGCTCCTCAGAAACTGTCAATGTTGTGCAGCCGCATTTCTAAAACAAGTAAAAAACCGATTGTGAAAAGAACCACGTGAAGTTTGTAGATTGCAGCGTCGGTGTGGTTTATAAGATTCCCTTGTCATGCGGCAAAGTGTATGTAGGGAAGTCAGGCCGCTGTGTTAACGAGCACCTTAGAGAACATGAGCGATCCATACCAACAGGCACAGGTTCCCATTTGGCTCAGCATTGTAAAACATGCAAGTGCAAACCCATGTTTCGTGATACCACGATTTTGAATAAGAGCCGTGACACCACCGGTTTGAGCGGTCTATAAAGGAGTGACGCAATAAAATGATGTCGGTTGAGAGTAGCGCCTTGTCCTGTAGTCTTTCTTGTGCCTGTCGTTTTGCGCTAAACAAAGTATGCAAGTATTCACTGAACACGTAGATTGCATTCTGCATTTTTCCATAACATTGTGTGACAGCAGTAGAACCATGCTGCTTAGCAAGTTTCTTGACAAACTAATTTTTCTGCAATTATTATATTTTTCACCATCACTTCTCTCTTGTCCCTTTTGCGCAGCATGTTTTAAGCAAATTGAAGACATATGTTTTTTTTTTTCCCAACAGATAAACAGGGATGCTTTTCAACTTCTTATGGTGCATGCACGAAGCAGCAAGTCATCAGCCTTGCAAGCGAGGGTGTCCTTCCTGAAATAATGGACAACTTCAAGCCACACATTGAAGTATCAGAATGGTGTGTGACTGGCAACAAGCCATGTTATCCTTTCTCTAAGCACACCTGAAATGCAGTGCAGCTGGGTGTAGTTATTAGCATTTAACCACTAACAACATCAGCTTATTGCTGTCATTTGAGCTTAGTGCTTACTGTGACAACTTCGTCGCTTTTGCACTGTGTGGACAGGTCTTGATTTCGAAGCAGCTCTAAGCTTGTTTCTGTGAATGGATCTAATGAAACACAACGCATGCAGTGTTTTCCTCTTGGACTGACTTGGACCTTAGGGATAAAATTCAGCCTTGGTGTGGCACACCGTGTGTGTCAGACCGATCACGCTCGTCCTTCTTTCATTGGATGCATAACACTACTAGGGATAAATGTGAAACTGTAGCCATTCAACCTCTGCAGAAATAATATATCTGCATCTTTCTACATTTTAGCATGGCTCACTTGAACAAAAGCACTGGGGCTTATTTTACTGTTTGTTGTCATTCAGCTGCATTGCATGTCAGCCACACCACATCTCTCTAGAACAGTCCGGGGATTTATGTTTGAAGGTAATAATTCTGTCACATAAATAGGTATCGACTCCTTTGAGTGCTCATGTCACTAGTTGCAAGTAACACTTACCATGGGGGAATTTATTTTTGCATGTTTTAAATCACTTCCTTTATTTGTAAGTTACAACAACATAAATGAGAAGTCAGCTGAGTTTAATCACTGTTGTTACAGATTAGGCTGAAGGGATACTAATGGCAAAGTAAGTGGAGCTGTACTAGTACCACAAGAATGGCTATTGTGGTACTGTAGAAGCAAAGGAGGCTTGAAGGCAGCGAGTGTGCAAAAACAAGACAGGTGGCAAAGCCACCTTTAAGTTCTCGTACCAGCTTGCAGTGACATCATGGATTTTGACACCTGCTCAAGCCTCGTTAATTTTTTAATAAATCAGCATGAACTGAATCAAATTGCAAAGCAGCCAAAGGCTGATTTCGGCAAGTTTCGAGAACTTTTACTAAACCACAACAGCCCTGATAAAAAAATATATATATCTCGGAACCTATGACACTGCAGTGGTATACCGGCACTGGGGTATCGACCTGATTTCTTTTTTTTTTTTTTTTCAATGGAAGTTTGCCATTTGGTTATCAACCCCTTGTTGTGGAATTAACGAAAATAGAGTTTTAATAGAAAATTTTATCAATCTAAACAGATTTAGTGTTTCTGCTTAATGTTAAAGGGCCCATCACCAGGTCTGGCCATTTTGAGCTGACAAGCGAAGAGCATACAATGCTCGATAACGATCGTGTCTGCAAAGTATTGCATCGCTACGTGCCGCAGAAAGATGTGAAATTTCAAACCAAATGCTGTTTTCTTCTCGCGGCTGCCACGCTTCAAGCAGGAGGAGGGCGTACATATGCTAGTGCGGCTACATACACTTGTTTGTGCTGTGATGCGCTCGTGGTGACACATGACTTTGAGAATTATTCAAGGCGACATCTGTTATTTGTGTAATGTATTGCTTGAATAGACAAATTAAAGCTTAGAGAAATAAAATGCACAAACTGAATGTCTGCGTGTTTTTGTTTTACTTCACACCGCAGCAAGAGACATATACTTCCGTTTTGTCTGCTCGTACGCATGTCGTGTAGTCACGCACGCAGACACTGAAACTATGTCATTTTCTACCATGTTCCAGCGTGGGATCATGCTCTGTGATCCACTTGTGTCTGCCTCGGTATTCGTGTGGCACTGACTTGTACCACTAGTCAGGTGTCCTCATGCGCAGCACGCAAAATCATGCACTGCATGAAACAAGACAATCGCAACAGCTCGCGCATGACGCTGTCATTGTGCGCCATGCCGAAAAAAAGTGAGACAGAAAATGAAGGTGGGGCCCATGACGTATGCATCGTGTGATCCTCGAGGTCCGGTATGGGAGAATGCAGGGCAGGAATTTCACTTGTGGAGGCTAGACGAGCCCAGTGGAGAGAGTGTATCGCTTGGCAGTGGAGCGCACCTCCGGAAATCATGGGTTCGTGGCACTGAAATATTTCTATCTCTGCTATTAATGAGCCGATTTTAAAATTTTTTGCAGCAGAATGCTCCCTAAAGGACACATAACAACTTTCAGCATATAACCGAAGTTTGCTGTGTGGCCTGGTGAGGGGCCCTTTAAAATAAGAAACCTGGAGGTTATGCATTGCCAAAAGGGCAGAGTTTAGATAAGTCCATATACTGTCCATTCCAGGCACCGACGGAATAAAACATTAAAAGCAAGATATTTCGGCTTCCATACGGAAGCCTTGTACACAATGTGGCTTCCATATGAACAAGGCTTCCGTATGGAATCCGAAATGTCTTGCTTTTTAGCATTTTATTTGGTCGGTGTATGTCTTTCTTTGTCATGTTTCATCCTGACCAGACAAGCTTCCGTTGAACTCTTCATTACACTGTTCATTCCAGTGCTAAATGAAGTGTTGTACTGGCAGCACACAGGGGCACATGCCTTCTTGCACATATACTATTAAAATCAGTGTTTCGACACATCATTCGTGAGTAATTAGATCTCATGACAGCATGCATTTGGCAAATAATTTATTGTTAAATATCTGTTGTTTAACATGCCTAATTAACTTTTTGTGTTTTGCACTCTTTTATAGGCATGCAGCTCGATTTGATTGTGGCTGTGAATACAGGCTGACTGTTTCACTCCTCAATGAAAAAAGGAAAGTGCTGCACGAGTTCACTACTGGCCCTATTGTGACCGAACAGTGGCTTGGCCGTGAATGGAGTCAGGCAAGTGCTTTGCATTCAGAAATGTCTCGGGAACAGGAAAGCTTATGTCACAAAGAGGACCTCTTCTCGTGGGAAACAGCTTTCAATATACCATATATTGGGCTACAGTGCAACTTTACCACCACTTTAAGTTTATAGAACTCATTCAGAACCTTTCATTGACTTTTTCAGCAATTACTTAGCATGAGTGTCTGTCTGGCTTTCAACTAACACATTCATTGCCCCCATGTGCTGCTATGTATCCTCAGGCTCCAATATGTCAAGAGCAGAGGACACGGAAAAACCGAACCTGAATTTTCGGCTGCATACTTTACTCACATGAAGACAAAGTTTATCTCAGTTTACTATTTATGTTCTTAGATAATTATAAGTAAAATTGAGTGGCTGTCATCACTCTACTGTGTCTAAGTTACCTTTAAAGGGACCCTGAAACGATTTTGATGTATTTTGTACAGACATACTGGGTTGTTACAGTAGGTAACTGCTCATTAAGTGACACATTTAAGGCCTCCACTTGAAGCATGTCAATTATTATACTGTTTTAAACATGTGCATCGCAACCGATCACAGCAATGCCGCTCCCCTGAGTTTTCAGCTGCCCCATCCCAACTGCCGTGTTTCACCCAAGTGAGATCAGTTGGGCGAGGTATCCAATTGGCTACCTAGGTCGCATCATTGATAGCTTTTGATAATGAAACAACTGAAACTCCAAAGCACGCGTGGTGCAGAGTTGAGCGAAAACGAAACCTTTCGACCACCCATACTACTGAAGGGTAATGTCAAAGTGTTATTTTTTCTTGGAATCGAACAGAAGTAGACAAGTAGCATTTTCTTCCGTCTTATAACCTAACAAAATTACCTTTTTAATACGAGTAGTTGAGTACTAGTGACATAAACTATGATGAGGAGTGCCTTCGTCATCGGGCTAGTACCGGAATGTAGCTGGGGGGGTCTCAAATCGTGTCATGCATTTACCTCAATTTCTCAGTTACTAAAGCTCTGTTCGCGATTATATTGACGCCTTAGACATTCTAGAGCATTGCTTTATCACTTTAACTTGACTTCATAGTAACCTTTAGTGTCCCTTTAAGTATTAAGGGGCGAACTTGTGCCCAGATCGAGAGATGATCACTCTGTTGCCTGCGCAGCGAAGGCAGACGAAAAACATCCTCTGCCACGAGCCACTAGCCTCTGCTCTTGATAAAACCACATGCGGTCGTTTCCCATTGGTGGGACAGCAGCTCGGTGGGAGCTCGTGCACAAGCAGGCTTGCAGGCAGGCGCACTCCGCATGTCGTGATGGACGCTGGTGGTGTTTCAAGTGATTCCAAGTGATCACTGCGGTACTTGAATGCAGGCTACGTGGCAATATTGAAGAAGCAAGGAATGTGTCAGAAATGTTGTTTCATGGACAGATTTGGCTTATGAAAGGGATGTACTGCATCCTGCTTTGAGCAACTAATGTGAAAATTTTAAATGACACAGACATTACCATTATAAAATATGAAGACGCCAAATAAACAGACACACACAAGAGAAGAAAACAGGACAGGGCGCCACTCGCAACTGTTATATTTACAGAACGCAGGCACATATATACTGTAGTCAACACATGCGCACAGAGCAAACATTCTTTCACGCATCTAATCAAACATTCATGACGCACCACGCTCAAGAAACCTCATCTCGGCCTTATATAATGATATCGAAGTATCGCTCACGCACAAGCTGCCTTTCTTGCCTATGTGATAGGCTTCAACCAGTTCCCTTGCTCTAGTATCTTTACTTCGGGCAAAAATCCGCACATCTGAAAAACGTGGTTCACAAGAGCGTGAGGGACAGGTCCCGATGTGCTTAGGTAAATTTGGGCCCTCTTTCATTTGCTCAACATTTCTTTCATGCTCCCTGACACGCTCATTAACACAGCGCCCGGTCTGACCTATATAGGAGCGACCGCACGAAAGGGGGATCTCGTAGACAACCCCTTCAGCACACTTCATGAAAGGTCGCCCATGTTTGGTTCCACAGCCTTTTTCGCTTCTTTTTTCTTTTCTTTTAGCGATTTGAGAGCAAAGGCTTCCGAGCATCCTCGGGGCTGAAAACACTAGCGGGACGCCATGTCTGCTCGCTACCTTCTTCAGATTGTGGGCCACCTTGTGCACATACGGCACAGCCACCGGTCTCACCTCTTGCCGAGGGGCCTCTGCTCCAGCTCTCATCGCCTTTCTCTTCATTTTCTGTAAGAGGCTTTCGGCTACTCCTGTTAGGAGCGAACCAGGGAACCCAGCTGAAGTCAGCCTAGCCAATTGATTGTCGAAACTCAATGCCATCTTGTGAACACACAACTTCCCGAGCGCGGACTCAAGGCAGAGTGACACATTTCCTCTCTTCACAAATTTAGAATGCGCAGAGTAAAATGGCAGAAGCCCTTTCTTTGCACGTGGTGCATAGCACGAACAAACATGATCCTTACCGAACTCAATGCTAAGATCTAAAAACTGTAAAACGTTTTCTTGCGGCAGTTCATGTGTAAAATCCAAGCCTTTTCCATGTTGTCTAAAAACGGATAAAACATCAGCCACAACCTCTGCAGAGTTTCGACTCCCGTCCTTAGTTAAAATAATTAAAAGATCATCTACATACCTAAACACTTTAGAAACCTTGTTACACAAATGGACTAAGTATTGCACCATGTTTTACCAGCTAACAAGGTTTCACTAGCGGGACATGGCGTCCCGCTAGTGTTTTCAGCCCCGAGGAAGCTCGGAAGCCTTTGCTCTCAAATCGCCAAAAGAAAAGAAAAAAGAAGCGAAAAAGGCTGTGGAACCAAACATGGGCGACCTTTCATGGTGTGCCGAAGGGGTTGTCTACGAGATCCCCCTTTCGTGCGGTCGTTCCTATATAGGTCAGACCGGGTGCTGTGTTAATGAGCGTGTCAGGGAGCATGAAAGAAGTGTTGAGCAAATGAAAGAGGGCCCAAATTTGCCTAAGCACATCGGGACCTGTCCCTCACGCTCTTGTGAACCACGTTTTTCACATGTGCGGATTCTTGCCCGAAGTCAAGATACCAGAGCAAGGGAACTGGTTGAAGCCTATCACATAGGCAAGAAAGGCAGCTTGTGCGTGAGCGATACTTCGATATCATTATATAAGGCCGAGATGAGGTTTCTTGAGCGTGGTGCGTCATGAATGTTTGATTAGATGCATGAAAGAATGTTTGCTCTGTGCGCATGTGTTGACTACAGTATATATGTGCCTGCGTTCTGTAAATAAAACAGTTGCGAGTGGCGCCCTGTCCCGTTTTCTTCTCTTGTGTGTGTCTGTTTATTTGGCGTCTTCATATTTTATAATGAATAGCTACCAACTAGCCCAACAAGAAGTGCTTTTAAGACATTACCAGTTCGTAATTTCTACACATATTGAATAATTTTAATTGAAGCTCATGCAAATAGATATATGCATGGCTCATCACCTTGTTAAGATTAGATGTGTAATGTTGATTAGGCCCCACACTTTCTTTTAGCACACTGTATTGCCATGAAGGTTTCCGCAGGCTGTAACAGGTACCGTTACTATGAAAACATTGCTAAAAGCTTTGATTTTTTTTCAGCTTCAACTTATAACCAGTTGCAGGGATCCTTCTCTTTGCTTATTTATTTGCTTTGTTTGTTTGCAGGTCACACATGTGTTTCGTGACTACCCATCAGGGGTGCGTTTTGTTCAGTTCCAGCACTATGGTTGTGACACTCAATTTTGGGCAGGCAACTTTGGATCCAAGATGGCAGGAGGTGTGGTTCGTGTTCATGGAAACAAGCAGGAACCTGTGGCTGCTGAAGTCACCACTGTGTAATCTTTTCTGGTTCTCTCGTCTGAAGCTGCTTGCAAGAACACACTCATGTTATGTGCATCTGCTGTTTTGTGTGGGAGAACTCCTCCATAAGTGATATTCTCTTATGTATAGATTTATACAAGTAATGAATCTGGCTTAAATGCACTTGACTGATAATATCAGACTTCATTAGTCTATTGTTCTAGTTTCTAATTTGCATGAACCTTTTGAATATGTCCCTTGCACCATTGTGGAATTTATGACCATGTTATTGGAATAAGATTTTGAGTTCACTTGAACCTCTTGCCTATGTCAACAAATTAGTGGGGCTTCTATGGCGAAAAGCAAATGAAAAAAAAAAAGGTATCCATAAGGTGTAATAATCAAAACTTAGCTTGCAGAAGCTGCATTATTGAACAACACTTCTGAAATATCAATGCAGCCTCTCTAAATTGCAGGAGGTAGCTTCGTAAGCCAGAAAATATTAAAATATGGAAGACAAGTGGCGCTATCATCATGAAGCTCTTGCATGATGTAATTAATTGCAACAATGTCTACTTGTGTGCTTTTTTGTAGAGACAGACCATAATTCATTTCAAAGAAGCCAAGGACTCCACATAAGTTCTTTTGAGAACATTTCCTGCTCCAGAACTGTCACAGCGTGAGAAAATAATGTGGAACTTATGACGTCTCAACTGATCTAGCGACAATGAAGTTTTATTTATTTTTTTATTTATTTATTTATTTATTTCACAATACTGCAGGCCAGATTGGCCCAAGCAGGAGGAGCATGAAAACATGAATCGTAACAGCACGTACATGCAAAAAAAAATTATGTTGCATGTGACATACAACAAAATAAATAAATTAAAGATGACAGAGCAGAAACGAAAAGCAATGAATATTGAAATTGTCATAAAAAAGTTGTTTCCTTTCTACTGAAGAAACAAAGTTTGAAGGGCCTGTTCCACGTCAGGAGAGCGAAAAACCGATTCAGGAAGCGCGTTCCAATCAGCTACTGTTTGAGAGAAGAAACTGTGCTTAAACGAGTTTGTTTTAGCAAAAATAGGCTGTAATGAGTGTTCCCTATTATGACGGGTCCTTCAAGTAGTGGAGTGCCTGAGGAGTGAGGGGGGAGCAATGCTAAGCTTTCCTGCCAAAATTTTATGAAGGAAAGAACTGTGGTTCAGTTCAGTTTTCTACGTGTACTAAGCAATGGGATATTATTGTCCTTTATAAGCTGTGTTGGGGAGTCTGACCTTCTGTATTTATGAAAAATGAACCGTACTGCCTTTCTCTGAACGAGCTCTAATTGATGGATGTCTTTCTTAGTGTGCGGGTCCCAAATTACGAATGAGTATTCAAGTTTGGACCTGATGAAAGTTTTATAAGCCAAGAGCTTAATATGGCTATGAGTGTGCTTTAATTTTCGTCTCAAGAAACAGACCTTCGAGAATGCAGTTGAACAGATCTCGGAGATATGAGTGCCCCAGGTTAATCGGTTGTGTAGAGTTATTCCTAGACATATATATTGTGAGACCTTGCTAATGCTTTGTGGAGGCAATATTGGTAACAGCTAACATTTCTTCTTCGCGCAACTCGGAGAAGCACACTCCTATCAATGTTTAAATCCATGTTCCATTCTTCACATCAGTGACATATTCTTGAAGCAATTGATGGTCTGCTATTGATGCTATTTCTTTATATACAACGCAGTCATCTGCGAACAGTCTTATTGACACTGACCATGGAATGGCATTTATTAAATCATTTATATATATTAAGAACAGCAAAGGTCCCAACGCACTACCTTGAGGAACACCAAAAGTAACAGCAAGTGATTCAGAAAGGGCGCCATTCACATCAACAGACTGTGTTCTACCACTTAAGTATGCTCTGACTCATTCTACAAGATACACCGGAAGGCCAATCAACTGCAATTTATAAAGAAGCTTTGAATACGGTACCTTGTCAAAAGCTTTCGCCATATCCAGAAAAAGAACATCGATCTGTCCTGAGTTATCCACTACGCTGAGAAAGCCGTGAACCGTCATAACTAGTTGAGTAGTGGTTGACATGCCCTTCCTGAATCCATGGTGAAAAGGTGATGTGATGTCCTTTTTCTTTAAAAAGTCATTTATGAAGTGGGCCACGCTGTGCTCTAGGAGTTTACAGGATGTAGAAATAATTTATACTGGTCGGTAATTAGTCATGAGTAACTTATCCCCTTTTTTATGGATCAGTACAACACAAGCCTTCCTCCAATCCTTAGGCAACTCACTGGTTTGTAAAGATACAGTGAAAATTTTAGCAAGATGCTCCAAGATGTGGTCCGCATAACGCTTTAAAAAAGCACTTGGAATACCGTCAAGACCATGACCTTTCCAAATATTTATTTTACGAAGCAAAGACAAAACCCCTTCTGTGGTAATGACAGGAACCTCGCTAGGATCAATGGATCGTTTCAGTGCATCAAATACCATATCTGCAAGGCCCCCAAAAACAGTTTGAAAGTATCCATTAAAGAGCTGAGCTATTTCCTTCTCATTGGTAACGAGGTTCTCATCATCACTTTTAATTTCTCTTATGACCTCAATTTGATGACCAAGGTAACTTCAAAATTTGTATGGATCTGTTTTTATGAATGAAGGAAGAGTAACCTTAAAATAATGGGATTTCGAAGTGGACAGTTTCTGTGCTAATTCTTGTTTTAAATTCTGCAAGTACTGAGAAGATATAGAATGATGTTGCCGAAAACATTGAAGTCTCCGCTTCAAATGAATATCATGACTCACCCAAGGGTTTCGATGCTTATATCTCACTCTTTGTCGAGGTACAAAATTTGTGATAGAAATAAGATGCCTTCCTTGAGGCGTTCCCATAAGCTGTGAACATCACCCTCATTAGTAGAGCAGCAGTACATCATCCAAATAGTCAATAATAGAAGCGTCGTCAGCGCGATCAAAATCATGGACGTAGGCAACAGAGAAATTTCAAGTACTCTCAACGCGATCAGTAGGACAAGAAAAAAAAAAGCAAATGTTGATCAGAAATACGAGGCTCAACTCTGAGTTCCCCATTAGAGAACAATTCACTGACAAAGAACAAATCTAAGACAGCATTTTTATGGGTACAGTCAAGCACAATTTGGTTAAGGTTTAAAGCTAACATGGTGTCCATAATTAAATTACCAGAAGCACAGCTACCGTAAGCTAAACTCCTCCAGTCCAAGCCTGGTAGATTGAAATCCCCCGTCATAATCGCATTGTTTTTAAGCTTGGTTGACAAGTGATCATATAAGCTTTCAAGAAATGTTAATTGAGAATCGGCAGCACGATAAACCGCGCATAATAAGAAGGTCAAGCCCCAATGTGACACATTTGAAAACAGGCTTTCGTGATCTGGAATTTGGTCAAGGACAGTGACCTGGACAAAGGACTTGACAATAACTGCGACACCCCCGCCCCTTGAACCATGATCCCTTGTAAAAACATGATAGCCAGGGGGAATAATTTCATCATTACTTATTTGATCATGTAACCATGTTTCTGAAAGAACAAGAATGTGCGGGTCATAGGAAAGGAGTAGTAGTTCAAGCTCGTTAGTTTTATTCTTAGTACTTCTGGCATTTAGAGACAACAGCCGTAGTTCTTGTGCCTGGTCCTGCAACCGCTGTCTTTCAGAACTACTATCACCTCTGGTGATAGGTGCTGGCGCCCGTGCACTCGGTACATCGTCCCACATGTAGTGGGTGCTGTCAATTCGCAGTTTGTCCTTCTTGCCACTATTGCTTTCATTATATTTTGGCTCAGAATTAATAAAAGGGAAGTGTGCCCCTCATTTTCTCCTGTAATGATAAACATTTTCCCACCAAATTAATGAAAACAAGCTTTTTTAAGAATTCTTTATACCAGTCTAAACTGATTTAGCATATTTTTTAAGTTTCACATGTTGACAAAGCCTGTGGACAACCTTGTAGACAAACTTTTGCTACCTTTATGTACATGTATGTAGTGTTGAGGCTCTGTAGAAACATGCAGAAAAAGAGTATAGTGCATCAATATTGGGACATAATCTTGTCTTTGATTACATATTATTCACTCTGCAATAATTCAAGTCTTTATAGAAATGCAGATATAATAGCATGCTCATATAAAGTTTAGTTAATGTGGGTCTAATGAATTCGTAACAAAAATGTTTAAGGTTTTGCTTTGGATGATTATCTTTCTTGTTTGAAAAATATTCAGCGTGTAGTAGGTTTGCTGTAATAGAGTTTGGCTGTACATACTTTATGCATGTAAACCCCATGAATGGAAGAATATGGATTACAGTTGGCAAGAGAAAGCTGAATTACTCGCAGCCTAAGGCAATAATTGAGAAGCATAGTCTGAAATTGGCAACACAACAGTGCACTCATTACTATTCTTGGGTCTCCATAAATTTCAGATTTTCTTTTTTGCAACAAGTACAGTCTACATACTTTTTTGTTTATGTTGGGACATAGTGCTGCCTTTAATTGCATATTTTTCATTCTGGAACAATAATTTTTGGTGCAGTGAGCAACAACATTTTATTTCATCCTGTTGCAAAATTTCACTGGTGGGGCCAGAGGCCACATGATGAGAAATTAAGATGAGCTTGATAGAGAGTGACTGAGAAGAAGAGGCACTTTAGGGAGCACGGCTGAGTGCCTTGGCGACATAGAGAGAAATAAAAAAGAGGGCATTCACCGGACCCATGGCTGCTAGCAGCTGGCAGAGGTATGATATGCATGGTGTGTTTGGGAGAGGGCAGTTTCATGCAATTTCTGTCTGGCTATGCAGTGGACCATGGAAGAGTTTCGGTATTTATGCTTCATCATTTTGTGAGTGCCATTCCTTTTGTCTGTTTCTTATTGGCCATCATAAATAATGATTCCCTCCAGAGATTTCTGTCAGTGCCTTCAATGTGTCTTTACAGCTGTAGACAGATATTCTTGAAACCCATCTTTTCACAACACTTTTAGAAACTAGCTTAGAAGAACTTCTTGTTGGGCGAGTTGGTGCATATTAGCAAACAATATTTTAAATGTGCAAACAAAAGACCACAGAGACACACAAGGACAGGCGCAGGCTTGCAACTAATCTTTATTTCACAAAGACCACATATAAGTACATCCCAGAAATATACCGCTGCGCATGTGTGGAGAAAGCATAATCACCCAAAAACTTTCTATTCAAGCAACATACAACCTATGTTCATCAATAAACCTCATCTCATTGTTGTACAGATAAACTGAGGTGTCACCGACACCATCATCTCCCTTCTTTCTTATATGATACGCCTCTTGTAACTCTCATGCCCGGCTATCTCGGCACCGGCACAATATCTTCACTTCTTTCAGGATCGGCTTACACGGGCACGCCAAGCAATGAGTACGAAGGTGCCCACTCGCTTTATTCCCAATTGACAATTCATGCTGACGCATGTGTATGCATAAACTAGAAACTAGTTTGAGAGAAAAGGATTCTTATGTACATTTGCAATATAACAGAAGGAAGCGCTCGCAGTGAGACACACTTGTAAAACTAATGTATGATTGTGCTGGGCATGAGATAAGGTCAACTTCTTAATAACTGTGCCTTTATTTATATTTTATTGACACTTTAGTGAAGGAAATATACTTCGTGCACATTACATGCTATGAGCTTGTGTAGCTCTGTTTTAGTGCAGGACGTTTTCATATGGTGCACAAGTTTGGGGAAATCCTCAAATAGCTTGCACATTCTTGATGAGGGCAACCATGGCAGTATACTTGATGGACACGCATAAAGCACACTCCAGCAAGTGTAATTCTGCCATGTGAAATGTTGGCACTCAAGGCTGGACAGCTAGGTAAATACTACCCTGTGTTGTTTGTAACAGTACCCTTGCTATGCTGGTGTGATTTCTCTCTGCAGTAGATGTTGTCATGTGTTTGTGAAATATAAATTCCCTGGCTGAAATGCAAAACCACACTTGTGTCTTAGTGCCAATTTTCAGCATATTTTACATTAGCACATGTTGTCATGGGATTGCCACAATGTAACATTGGAGTGGCTTGTTATCTCGAGAACGACCATTTTGTCAAAGAAGCGTGCACCATGAGTATTAAAAGTTGACATTTCTGTCTTCATCGTTTGGAGTCTGCTTAAAGCTCAAAATACTTTCTAGTAGTTGCATCGGTTGACGAGGTGGACCCATCTTTTTGCACTACTTTCTCTCCATTGTCTTCTAGCACGCTCTGCAGGGTCCAGCTCAACAGTGCTTTCCATTGGATGCGTGACATCAGTGAACTTATTTCGTCTTTCGTCTGCTGATTAATTTTTCACCTACGCATTGTTACATTCACTTTTTTTTTTTTCTCGATTTACAATTCATCGTAAGCGATCCGGCCTGCAGCTTTACTTTGGGACCCCTTCCTGTATACAAGTGCTTTTGTACTAACGCAGCGGGCATCGTACACGTATGTGGCTGCGTTGCCTCGAACTGCACGTAGCTGCCGCCAGACCATCTGTACGTGCCTGCGCTGGAAGCTTGTGCGCTCTAACGGAGCTGCACAAAGCATTTTGCTTCATGTGCAAATTTTGCGTGCTGTAAGAGAGCTGCACACACAGTGAGTCGTAGAGCGTCGGGTGTAGAAGATGCAAGGCACCAGAGTACAATTTAGCATTTGTAAGCGTTCTACTGTTTTTACTTGCTTCCAAGTGCACATACAGGGTAATTAAACCTGGATAATCAATCTGCACAGTCTGCAGCAGGCTGTATAATACAACACGACTGTTGATTTCATTGGGTTTAACGTTCCCAAAATAACTGACATGGATTGCATTATCGGCCTTTAAAATAAGTAACATCTTTGTCATGCAGGGCAATCTAATGCTCGTACACTCTTCATTGGCATGCCTTTTTGACAAACCGTGCCTTTCTGTACTTTATTACAATATAAAATCTGTTCTGTCAAACAATGGACTACAACCACGCGTTTTGCTACATAAAACAACAAAGTGATTAGGCTGGCTCCCAGTCGACGACCACTTGTGCTAATTAATTTAATCCTACGGTGACACAGCTTAACTGTTTGACCAGTCACATGGCTGGAAAATGATTTGTATCCACTGCGGTGCCTGCGCATGGCCCTTTTTTAGTAACTGTGTCGCAGAAAATCCGGTGTCGGCGGAGTTGTCTATGAGCGAAAATTTCCGTATGGATGGAAAAAAGTTTGTTTCAGCAAAAGACGATACGAACACTTTGAGTCATGATGACAGCACAATTCCATCAGGACGATAACAAATACAAAGTACGAAGCATTATATTGTCGCGTAGTAGTGACGGTTAAGAAGGCAGCAAAAGTGTGATTAACGAAAGGAGCGTTTTATTGGGCAAACTTGTGCCCTCAAAAACAGGCTACACTCGAAGAACAGCGACAACAGCGAACACAGTCGGCGATCATCAAAAATCTGATCAGCTGGTCAAGAGCGTTGGCTTTTATAGATCAATCGTCGAATGTGCCAGAGTAATCACTGGGACCCGCATGCCTTCCACAAAGTTCTAAGCCATTCGCGTTGCGCATACATGCAATCAGATTACGCAAGGTTCGGTGACAGACAGCGGATGGAACCATTGATAACATTCCAGAAACTTCCGACACGTGCAAGCGCGTCCTGCGCTGTGCGATAACATTTGTTAGGCGGTGAAACGTGTCGCCCGATAAAGACAAGTGCACGTGTCAATATACACGGCACGTCTTCAAATAAGTGTCCGAGTCCACATTGCCTCGCTCACATATTACAACGTAGACGCACGGAAAGGCACGGCCGCAACTAATTGTAACAATATATAAAATTATGTTGAGTGTATGCAATGTACACAATGGTTATGTGGGTACGCAATGTGGGTTATTTGGATACACAATGGTTAACTTTACATAATTTTGTAGGGATGCTATGAAATGTGTATATACAAAAATTATCGTGCATACGAGAGCACGCCCACACGAGTCCTGGGCACCTGCATACTACGTACATTCATAATGTTTTTGATGGTCTGGCTACAACAACCAGGCTTCTCGAAAACTACGCCATAGGCATCCACCAGCCACCGACTGGAAATGGCATGACCACTGTCGAAGGAACTCCTCTTTGCCAAGGGAGAACAACTCTTCAGAGAAAGGCTCAGGGTATGGAGCCTCTTCAGAAGCCTTAACAGAGCGCGGCGGCGATGTCCCGCGGCCGCGGACCGCTTACGCCAAAGACAAAAGGCCCCCGCAGCAATTAAAACTCACCCGAAGCAGCAACGACCAGGTGTGACAAAGCAGTTAATTCCAAGGCCACGGAAACCATCATATACAGCAACGACGCATTGCCGCAGCATATGTGGACAGACACGAATGCGAACGCGAACCCACCACGAGAGCGTGGTTACCCAAGCGCCGCGTGACAGACCAATCCTGTGCTGCCTGACCAGAAGAAAGAACCAAGAGGGGAGGACTGGAATGACCTAGTAACCCGTTATGGTGGTTGTACGACGTGACAAATGTACCACACATGGCCGCAAAATACAGACTGTGCTAAGTACCTTCTTTCTAATAGGGGCGAGTCATATCCTTGAGCATTCTCAATATTTTGCCTTAACTCTTCAAGAATTGAAAGCCACACTGAGTCTGATATGCTATCATAGGTGTAATCAAGGCCTAAAATACGAATACAATCGCTCTTTTGAAGACAAGCTTAGGCGTGTCTATAGGCAACCCGTGAACAAATAACAATATTTTGAAAAATTTAGCGCAGCACCTGAAATATTTCCGTACTCAATGAAAATTCGAAAGCTACAGGATAAGCTATTTTGGTTCCCGAGATATAATGTTATGTCATCGGGGAACGCTGCCACCTTCACAACACCGCTACCCGGCAGTGGGAGACCGCGCACGTAAGGGTCTCAGTACCGAGTGCAGAAATGACTCAAGGCTGAGCACACTTGACGAACACCATGAGTAGCGTGAAATGGTGTACTTTCATGACCATCAAGAAACACTGTGCTTCTGATATTCAAATAAGTATTCCTAATAAGTTCAACAAAATTTGACGAAAAGCCAAACGAGGTCGGTAGACTAAATATGTAGCTATGTTCAAGGCTATCGAATGCCTTTTCTTGATTTAATGAAACCAAAAGACCACGTGCTGACCTGACCAGCGTGTACGTGATTATGTCATGCGTAACAAACGAGGCTATGTATCTCTCTTTTAGGGATTGAGCATGTCTGATGGTGTCCTATTAAAGAAGGCAGCAGGCTTCCCAAGCGTCAAGTCACAACAGCTACAAAGGTTTCGTGGTCAACGTTAAGAAGCATAATTGGTCTCCATTCCTCTGTACAAACTCGCGATGTATCATGGTTAGGAATCGGCACAATGCGACCATCGCGAAAACTAACCGGGAATTCAAAGTTCTCAAAGCAGCGGCTGATAACAGACATGAAAGTGGCACCAATATCTTCCCGGACTGTTAGATAAAACTCAACTCACGGGCAACCCATCCGGCCCAGGGTCCGAGCTACGCTTCATGGAATACCTCATCAACTGACGGTTGTGCACAAAGACGGTCAGCTACCTCAGGTGGAACTTGACGCATCGACTAATCATTGTGTGAGATCCTTGAGTACCATGATCCATTTGCGTAGTCATATGCACCATGTTTTTAAAATGCATTACGAGTGAATAATCACGTGCGGGAAGTGACATAGCAGGGATCTCTGCTATGGCAAGAAGAGGCAGGTTACGTTGGTGACCTGCAGACCGATGGCAACGACATGCAGGACAACGCTCGCCATCGATGACAAGGCAGCCAGCATCGACGATTCGAGTCATGGAATCCATGCTCTTGACGGTAACTTGAGACCTCCCATATGATGGACGCAGTAGACCTCAGAGAGGCCAAATATTGAGGCCGTTGTGTCGACGATGGTCTATTCCCCGTAGGGACAACAACGTCGAAGACTTGGGCCTTTGAGGGAGTCCACGGCACTGTAGACGTGAGAGGTGAACGTCTCTGATGTGAAACACACAGGGACGTCAGCAGAAATTATCTTCTGCTTCCTCCTCTTCACTCCGTCCCGCGTGCACACGTTCGCCAGGCGCGCTACGTATATATTTAGGTATATGTATATGCCATGTCTTGCTATATATGACATGCGGTATATGCAGGTTATAATGCCACACCATTCTATTGCTAAAGTTGCTCATACCTTGTCTTACATTGTTGTCAGTTATTCCTCGGAATTCCGAGGATGATAGCCCACAAACAACTGTCATGAAACAAAACACCGATAGGGCATGCCTTTTATGTTAAAGAAACCCAGACTTAAATATTAAAAGTGCGCAACAATTACAGAAACCTGAAAATGATGTAATCTTTTTTGTTGCGGCTTTGCACTACTTCCGGGATAGGCCCACGCAAGAGGCCTAGCAGAACGGCCTAGCAGTTTCTAGCAGAACGCTCGCCTTCGTGCATATAGCATTCGCCGCCAGCGTTTTCTGGCAGACATTACGGTTACACAAGCTGCAGAAACAGAGATTTGTGAATGCTATCGGGCGTTCCACTCTTAAAGGCGAAGCTCCAAATTTTTTAATGCGTTAGCATTCTTGGGGCACTTCACGCACTTTCAAGAGGCCAACTCTCTCTGTATGTATCTAATGATTTTCCCGCCTACGTGGGTCACTCTGTGGTCGAATCGGTGGCGTATCGGGCTGCTTACAAGCGGCATTCGAAACCAACCGTCAGACACCCCTTTGTCACTGAGTATGTGGCATCGTGTACGTAGGTGTCTCTCTTCAACGAACCTCTTTCACGCCGACATAGGTCACTCTAGATGCGGGACTGGGCAGGTACTGCTGCCCGAAATAAAACTCTGACTTGGAACTGGATATGTGCACTGGGTATGTACCACTCGGTCTGGGCTGGTATACAACGAACCTCTTTGATGCTAACTTGGGCCACTGGGTATCTTCCAGTATGTGCCGGGCTCGAGGTCATTTGGGCCAGGATTCCATCAAGCCCATGGACAAGTACGTACTACGTCCAGTAGTAGGAATGAAGGAAAAAGGGTTTATTTTACATTATTTATACTGGCTCCAGATACTGAAGCCAACTTCATGCAGGAGCATATATGCACGTTTTAAGAAGAAGAAAAAAGGTCAAAGTTCACTCTAACAGGCAGACTTTCCACCATAGACGCAGTATGCACCGCTCACCAACTGGACACCGTCCATATCGGTGGCCTTGACGTTGACACCCATTGTTCTTGGGAAATCTGAGTGGTCCATCAGGCAATTAACACAAGATCGTGAAGTAGACTTAATCATCCTTAATCACCCCCATCCCATACCCCTGTATGCCCTGAGGCACTTACCCTCGCACTAAATAAAAGAAAAATAGACTGTGCCAACTTAGTAACGACACCAAGAACAACTAGTCATACGGATGGATGGATGGATGGATGGATGGCGGCTATGCCCTTTGTAACGGGCGGCGGCTGGCGCCACCTAGCCTTTTGCTCCCCCTCCTATTTTTTTTTCTTCCTTTATATCCTCTTCTCCTTAAACTAGTTTTCACTCCCCTCCTCCCCCCAAAATAACTATCTAAAAAAGTATAGGAAACATTATCTCCCTGATTTATGGCATTATCTCTCCCTTGACTTCCTATACCAATCCTCTAGCCTCCCCTTCGTTACTGCCACTCTTTTCTCGTCTATTTGCCCTCGTTCCCCGGGAAAACCCAATGCCCCTTCCATATCTGCCACTGTTCCCTCTGCCAGAGTCGGGCGAAGGTCTGTGCATCTCAGCACTATATGCTCTCTGGTCTCCATTTCGGCTCCGCAAGCTGTGCACCAAAGGTCCACGTCTTCAAATTTAGCCCTGTATGTTTTCGTTCTCAAAACCCCCGTCCTAGCTTCGAATAATAGTGAGCTGCCCCGCGAGTTATCAAATAAGAGCTCTCTCTTAATCTCCTGTTTTTGTGACCTATACATAGATAGTGCTGGCTTTCCGTGCATTCTTTCTTCCCACCTTTTTCTTTCCGCCTCCTTCACCTCCTTTCCCACACTAGAACCACGTTGGACACCCTCCCTCGGCTGTAGGTGTCTATCCCTCAGCTTCCTCGTTCTGAGTGTCCACTTAGTGTTCAAACTTTTCATGTATAGATATTTGTACACTTTTCCTGCCCACCTTTTTTCCTCCAGTGCTGGGAGTCTCTGTTCATATTTTAGCTTACTTATTGCCTCTCTACCTTCGAATGACATCCATCCCATGTCCCCCTGCACTCCCTCATTAGGGGTGTTCCCGTGCGCTCCTGAGGCCAACCTGCCTACACTTCTCTGTCTCGTTTCCATGCATGCCTGAACTTCCGATTTCATGCACAGTACTGAATTTCCGAATGTGAGGCCAGGTACCATAACCCCTTTCCATACGCCCCTAACCACCTCGTACCTATTATAGTTCCATAGTGCCTTGTGTTTCATTACAGCTGAGTTCCTTTTCACTTTTTCAATAATAATTTTTTCCTGTTCTTCCAAAGTACTGTTTGCCCTCGTTTAGCCATATGCCCAAATACTTGTATTTTTCAACATGATCAATCTTAGTGCTTTGCATTTCCAATGGTTCCCTCCTTTCTTCATTGTATGCTATTATCCCAGACTTCTCTCTACTGAATTGCAGTCCCAATTTTTCTCCCTCCTCTGCACATATGCTCATTAGTTCCTGTAGCCCTACTCGGGTGTCAGCAAGCAGTACAATATCATCTGCATACATCAGTCCGGCTAGTACTTGAGTTACCTTCTGCCCTTCCAGCATATAGCTTATGTTGGTTCCTATTGTGCTCTGTTCTAGTCTCTTTTCCATTTGGCTCATGTAAATCATAAAAAGCAGAGGCGACAATGGACAGCCCTGCCTGAGACCTCTTCTTATTTTAGCTGGCTTTGTAGTTTCCCCCTCCCATGTTATCTCTACCTTATTATCTGTATAAACTTGTTGTAGGAACCCAATCATCTTTCTATCTAGACCATATTCCCTCAACTGGCTCCATAACTTTTCTCGGTTTACGTTATCATAGGCTCCTCTAATGTCTAAAAAAGCTATCCATAGCGGTTTCTGCCTGGCTGCCGCTATCTCTATGCACTGTGTTATAACAAATAAATTATCATCTAGCCTTCTGTTTCTTCTAAATCCATTCTGCAGTTCTCCCAAGATCTCTTCATGTTCTGCCCATTCCTCCATTCTCTTTTTCACCATCTGCATTGCTACTTTGTATATGACTGACATGACAGTTATTGGCCTGTAGGATTTAATGTTGTCCTTGCTTCCCTTACCTTTGTAAACTAATATCATTCTGCTTGATTTCCAGTCCTGTGGAACATCTCCCCCTACTACTATTTGTTCAATAAGTTGTCGTAATTTTAATTTACTTTTCTGGCCCAATATGCTTATCGATTTCATAGGTATGCCATCAGGTCCTGTCGCTGTTCCCACGGGGACCTTGTGTTCAATTCTGTCCCATTCCTTACTTGTCATCCCTCTGTACTCCTCCTCTAATTCTGTCCTGCTGTTGTCATTGTTCTCCATTTCGCTACCCACTGGCTCTGCAAATGCTGCCTCTATTGTTAACCTAATATATTCCTGAGCTTCCTCTCCCTCTACCTTTGTGCCTTCTGGTGTGGTCAGTGAGTGCTGAACCACCTCTGTCTTCTTACTCTGTTGCTTACACGGTTGCCATTACCGATGCCGATGATGATGGCCTCATATTATGGCTCATACCCACACTGGGGGATTGGCCAATAATTGCATGCTGAAGCGATTACCTATTCTGTTGAAGTGTTACATATTCGATGAAAAAAGAAAGAAAAGAAAACATACAAAAACAAACAAATTACAAGAGAACAATCAAAAAGTTATTCGTTTTGCTGATTGTATGTAACCGCAAACGGCATCAAACACGTCCCTGCAGTGTGGCTGACCCGTATACACTCTAAGAACAGTTTACACCCTTTGGCGTGCCCCTTCTGCCACACAACAATAATCGTCATCTGCCTTGATGCGTTTCCTTTCTTTAACGCTGCTAGCCCGGAACTTTCCAGTAACGAACGGCACGCGCGTTATCAGAAGGGGCACTCCAAAGGGTGTAAACTGTTCTGTGCTGATAACGCGCGTGCCATTCATTACTGGAAAGTTCCGGGCTCGCAGCGTTAAAGGAAACTCATCAAGACAGATGACGATTATTGTTGCGTGACAGAACGGGCACGCCAAAGGGTGTAAACTGTTCTTAATAGAGTGTATAACTGACGCACCGAAAGATAGTATGATTTCTGATGATAACATTAACCCTAATTTAGCAAGCGGAACTTCTAGATGTCCTTTTCTTAACAGTTTGTATCGCCGACATACCAAAAAATAGTGATGTAGTGATCCTGTTTCTTGGCAGTATGGACACAGAGGCGATAGCGTCAGACCAGTCCTGTGTAAATATAGGTGTAATGGAGGGACACGGCAGCGTAATCTCGTGATCACTAATTCTGGTTGTCTTGATAGACACCACTGGATTTTCCATTGCAATGCAGTGATAATTTACTATCTCTAGTTCGTTTTTGAACCTTGTTTGAGTGTTCGCGCAATGAATGCGGCTGCAAGCAGTCTCTTAAAGATGTGACCTATCTGTCAAAATACCGCGATGACCGTGCACGTCTTATTTCCGAAGCTTTCCACATTCATAATAGCGGCGAAGCATGTGTAAACCTTCCCTCTATTTCTCTCCTTCCGAAGGAGATAGCCTTCCTATCTCATTGATTGTAATTTTTGGCCCCTGCACATGCGGAATTCTGTTGATTCTGTGCATTGAGATAGTGGCGGAGTATATATATGCTGACTGAAAGAATATAAGGCACTTGGTTGTTAGTCAGCGCTGTTGTCTGGGTCCCTCTCCTTGTTGTTTAGCGCTGTTTACTGCTCGTAATGTATCAGAAGTTTCTCGAATGTTATCGATAGTTCTATCCGTCTGTTGTTGTAATCTGATTGTATGCGCGATGCAAGCTGTGTAGTACTTTATAGAGAAGCCACGCGGGCACCAACGATTATACCCTGGAAAGTTGGACGAGTCATGCATAAAAGCCGACGCGCTTGACCCGTTGATCAGATTTTCGACTATCGCCGGCTTTGCTCGCCGCTATCGTTGCGCTTGATTGTCACTTCTTTTGCTGGGCACAGGTTCGGCAAATAAAAAGAGTTCAATTTGTAATTGGCAGTTTTGACACTGTGTCGTTATTCTCAGTAGCGTGGCCATATGAATAACTGCGGTTTATGTCGAAGAGTCTGGCTCCCAGAGCGAAGCAGAGCACTATATATATATACGTAACTTGCAGTTCTTTGAATTCAGTGCTGTGGCAAGGGGCAGTAGCCGAAGAAATCAGCTTGCTTGTCGCGTCGATACATATCTCGTCCTCGAGGCACTTTCGCACTCGACTCGAGCCGCCGCGCGCGTTCCCACGCCACGCGTGCTTCCGTCGCGAGCACCGCACGCCAGCGAAGCGGCGGCAGCTGCGCGAACAGCTGCGCTCTTTCCGCCGCGCCACACGAGCATGTACCGCAGCAAGGACAACCTGCTTCAGAATGTGAGTGGACTTCGTGGGATCGCGCGTCTGCCGAACCCGCGATCGCCTGCACGCGACGGCCGTCCGTGCTTCGCGATGCGCAGCTCCGGCTTTTATGCTACGTACAGGCGCCCAAATCTTTAGCTGGCGTGCGCGAGCGGCGACTTTTCCATGCGTCGGCGCCGTATGACGGGGCGAGGTTGGAAACAGCCTAGCAGACGATGGGCCCAGCTGGGCGCGCTTTGGCGCCGTGCGCTTAGCCTCAGACTGTTTCTAGCCTCGCCTCGTCATACGGCGCTGACGCACAGAAAAGTCGCCGCTCGCGCACGCCAGCTAAAGATTTGGGCGCCTGTACTTGCCGGGAGTCGGGCGTGCATGCTGAGGCAAGCGCAGACGTGTGCTGTACACACGAGATTCTCCGAGATGGCACGTATACCTATATGTCGACCGAAACACGGCGGTTTATCGTTTCTCTTCAAGCACGCGTACTTGACTACCGTCCAGACTTTTTGCCCAATTTGTGTGTATCGAGTAAGGGCGCGTTGCAGTAAGATGTTAGCTGTTTGCTCAATCTTTGTGCTTTAGAAACAGCGAAGAGCATGTCATATATGATGTCGCGTTGAATTTTGTTTTCTTGCGAAATACACCAACCGGTACTACACCTTGTATGTTGCCGAGATCTGCAGCTGTGTGCAATCCCAGTTGTGCAATCTGTAAGCACTAGTCTAGACGCTACCAAAGAATATGTAACGAAATACGTTACTCGTTCCGTTCAAATAAAATGAACGCGTTACCACCCTACGTGTTCTATAAATAACGCGTTATACCAAAAGAATTGTCCGCCACAATTAAGCGCGAAGCACGCTGACTTCGATAGTGCAAGGTGGCGCTTCTCGGTCGGCTATACGCGTCCGACTATAGTGCGTGCCAGTAAAACTTCGTCATGTTTCGTGACATTCGTTTGTTGGCTGCCGCGTTCTCAAAATTCTGAGGAATTATTTAGTCGGGAACGTAAGACCTGGTACGAGCAACTTTAGTGATTAAATATTGTAGCAATACAACTCGCATATCCGGCACAGGTACACCTTTACATATGCGGTGACCCACGGTGACGACGAAAATTCGCTTGGAGTGTCCATATAATTGCCTAAAAAGTAATGCAGCTAACTTTGTCGTTACTCCATGCTCAGACATTTTAGACAGCGTGTCTTCGTTAAAGGACCTAGTAACGTGACCTTTCATGTTAATGAAAAATTCTAATGTATGTACGTCACCCTTTACAGTTGTAAAAGGTAACGGGTACGTTACGAAGTTAACGAAAGAAAAAAAAGTTCCACGTTACCGGTAACGCCTTTGCTTTCTTTTTCTTTTTTTTAACGCGTTACCACCAACACTGAGCATAGGTATATAGGAAATGCAGGCTCAGTAGTTAAAGTTCAAAGTTCGCACCACGTCTACCCTCTGCTTGGTGATCTGTATCGGTGACATCAGCTGTCTTGCATAAGAAGCTGCAGATATGTGGACCGTGGACACGGACTGTTGTGCTTAACTTATTCAAACACTTTGAAATAGCTGCGAGTATTGGGGCTTGCCGAAGCTACGGGAGGCAGCGAGCTCGCGACGTTCCTGTGAAAGAAAGGCAACGCTGATATGCACAGACGCTGCACACAACGGTCGTCTGCCCAATCGAGAAAGCTGAATTTCTTTTTCCAGAAGACACATTTGTCGAATAAAAGGAGTGCAGCCTGTCAAGGCAAGAAAACCATGGATCATTAACAAGTTAATACAACTGATCAATCGTAAAAACGCTTTATATGCCCTGTTTGTGAGGTCAAGAGATCCGGAACAGCTTGGAAATTTAAAGGTTTTAGGAATCACATGATGTCGAAAACAAGAGAAGCGAGATAATCAATGTTTTCGGGCAAAAATACGCTTCGCTCTGACCTGCATGGGTTTGCGTCGACTGAACAATCTTTTGCACTCAAATAAGTCGCTACCGATTCTCGGTGGTCTCCACCATTCGGAACAACATCTTTACGATGTTCCGTTAGCTGACGAATTTAATTAATTTCTCATTCGGCAGTCTAATTTGTCCAGTGATCCTAGGAGCAACAGTAATCCTGTGGACCTATTCTGCGACCCTCACTATAGCCTTCGCGTGACGTAGTGCTCAACCAGCCAATCCTTTTCGGCGTCGCCGAAAGTGGTCGTCGCAGAATGCGCCCCCCAATCGGTGTGTAGCGCCGAGTGTCTCCTACAAGCACTGCAGAAGTTTTTCTTCGCCTAAAATATATTGAAAACAGTCAAGTACTGTCAGATGTCGACGACATACATTCAAATAGGCCCTGTAAAGCACGTGCCTAATAGCCAGTGGTTACGCACGTATATACGGTAACCGTACTTTATCTGTCTTGCCCAAATCTGTGCAAATTGACCGTGTCGTGCATATTTTTAACAAGAACGCGTTCAATAAGTACCAACAAATCTCGATATTACCGGTATATGATCGTGCCTTGGTGGTGAAGCAGCGCACTGACAAGGACAACGCGAAGACGCACGAGAAAACACGACACTCGCTGCTCGCGTGCGTCTTGGCGTTTGTCCTTGTCAGTGCACTGCTTCACCACCAAGGTATGGTGATTAGTCACCAACTCGCCCAACTTTCTATATTACTGTACCGCTATATTCCAAAGGAATTGAAAAACATAATGCATACAAGATTGTTAGCTTACTTCAAAAGACACAATTTACTCGTAAACTTTCGGCATAGATTTAGAAAGCACCGCTCCTGCTAGGCATCACTTGTAGCTCAAAGTCAAGAAAGGGGCAGACAGATTGAATCGGGGTCCCCCAACCCTTTATTTTTTGTCTTTCTCTGCTTTTCTCCCCGCCTTCCCACTCTCCCGCTCTTGTCCCCTCGTCTTGGGAACCACTCTCACAGGCGTCAGGCGACACCGCTCATTCTCTTTGAAGTATCTCCCTTTACAACCAGCCGCCACCGACAACCGCACGTGACGTCACTGCACTAACCCTTTAAAACTTGTGGGGATGCGCGACTCTCGCGCGTCCCCTGATGTTTTTCCCGCATGGCGCGCCTCCTGTAATCCGGCTTCGCCGCGTGGCTTGCGTGATGCCTGCGGCGGTCGATGTGGTCGGGGCGCAGTGCGAGAGATGGCGCGAGTGTTGCGTTGCTAACGCCGCCTCACGGCAGGGTTACTTGAGGGCGCAGGGGGAGACAAGGCTCTCTTTCCCGGCGGTTCGGCTAACAGCGAGGACGTCCCGCGCGCGCACGCCGACCCATGCTTCTGCGAGACCGCCTCGCGTGGCCTGCCTTCGAACGCGCCACCGTTGGCGTGACCGTACACGCGAACGACCAGGCGTTGGGATCCAGCATGGGGCGAACATATTCGCTCGTTTTCCGGTCGCGGTGAGTCGGACTTCTAGATTTGTCGCGCGCCCATCCGCATGTTTTGTGGATAGCAACGCGGCTAGCAGGCATTGATCTATGAAAGGTGCAATAAATGCCCTTGTGATTGTTTGCACTACTGTGTTGTCGTTCCTTTGTCCCAAGAGCACGGGTGTGAGAGACCCCACATCCTATCAAGAATAGAATGACGCGGCCACCATTGACGAAGATAGGTCCTCCTATCGAAACGTTGGCCAGCCTTTCTGAGGCACCTTATCCCTGTTTATAACCTTTATGCCACATTGTAGCTCAAAGATGATTTATGATGAGTGCATTTACTAATAAAATATTTGCAATGGCTCGTATTTCCGAATGCCTTGGATTGTGTAAAACGTTGCATCCTTCTGTTGACTGAGCTGCTCGTGCCGGCCGGTGGAGGGCGCGATCTCGTGGCGGCCGAGCCGTAGTGGCTGCCAACGACGCGATACGGACAATGAGCCGAGAGAAAGGCTGCGAGGTTGTCGAAGCAAACAGAGAAGGGAGAAGGCGTGGTGGTTTTCAACGTGACGGGATCCACTTCAATGACAGGCTTGCACGAGAGGTGGGCTGGCGACTTTCTGGTCGCGCTGTTGTTTTTTGGGGGGGCCCACGGGCGCTCAGGGGGCCAGAGTAGGTAGTAATGAAGAAGGTCCCCTAGGGTAACCTCAGAATAGCATCGCCGTCAATAACAGAAAAAGGAGGAAAGCAACAAAGAGAGCTCGCCATGCAATAGGCTACATAAACATGCAGGGCGGCAGAATAGAAAGGAAAAGTGGGCAGAGATTGAGGAGCAGTTAAATAGAGAACAAATAGGGGTGTTTGCGGTTACAGAAACGCACCTTAGATAGTTCAGCACAATGCGTTGGCGGGCTAGTTGGTGCGAATCCATGAATACTTTGTTAGGCGCAAAAAGACAGACACAAGAAAGACGACAGGACAAGGCGCTACTCTCAACTGACATCATTTTATTGCGTCATGATGATGTCAGTTGAGAGTAGCGCCTTGTCCTGTCGTCTTTCTTGTGTCTGTCTTTTTGCGCTTAACAATGTATTCATGCACCTTAGATACTCGGAAGAGCTGCCAGTGATTGAGAATTATGTTTGGGAACAGTGATACAGAACTAAGTCGGAAAGAAAGGGAGGGGGAATCGGAAAGCTCATCCATCAGGGAGCCAAATGAAAAAAAGTAAATTCAAAATGTCAAGAGCATCTTTGGTTATCAGGTACAATGAGCGGGAAAAAAACTTGGCTGGGTGTTACGTATTTGTGGACCGGAAATAATTGCACAGAGAAGAATAAAGAGTTAGTGGAATGCGTAAGTGCGGATATTAAGGGTTACGGGAATGATGCCGAAATTATCCTTGTAGGTGACATGAATGCCCACATACAGGATTTAGATGGCTATACCGACAACAACGGGAAGTCAATGCTAGACCTTTGTGAGCAACATAACCTCGTTATCGTGACTACGGGCCTAAGTGTGAAGGGCACATCACGTGGGAAGTGGGCAACCGGCAATCAACCATTGATTACTGTCTGATGACAGAAGGAATTCAGGATAAGTTGAGAGAAATAGTCATTGATGAGGAAATGTATAGGAGCATAGGCAGTGACCATAAACGCATAATTTTGAAAATGGGATATGTGGATGGGAAAGAGAGCAAGGAGTGCAAAATGGTCAGTCCAAATTTGAACGCTGAACAAATAGCAAATATAGTCACTTGAGGAAGAACTTGGCAAATGGCCAAGTAAAGAATGGGAATATATTGAGCTTCTAAGTGTAATAACGACAGAAATACGGAAAGAGAAACAACGTGTTCGTTGGAAAGGGAAAAAGAAACCGAAAAGCTGGTGGCACAGGGACATGGGAGAAGCGATTGCCGAACGAAAGAGGGTATCCCGAGAGCACAAGCAGGAAAAGAAGGCGCAGTCGCCACAGGATGAAGTAGCCAGTAAATGGGAAACTTACCGGGCCAAGAAGTCTATGGTTCAAATACTGGTGCAAGCAAAGATAAAAGGTCAAAATGAACATTGGTTGTCAGAAATACGTAAGAAAAAGAAGGCCGCACCTAGAATATTTTGGAACCACATAAAATTATTAGGCAGGAGGTCAACAACAATACAACAACATATCCTAGACGAAAATGGAAAGAAACTGGAAGGGGAAGCGGCAATAAACTACACCCAAGAAATAACAGCCGAATATTTCGAAGGCAATGACGAGGATGTATTTGAAGAAAAAAAAAAGAGCATGAAACAGACCCAGGTGGAAAAGGAGCTGGTGCTGACAAATTTCAACTGGAAGAAAGGCGAAGAGAAAATTCCTAAGCGCACAGCCACAGGGCTAGACGAAGTTCCCGTTAGGCTGATTAATGGACTAGAACCAAAAAGTAAGGAAGCTGTGGTGCAAGCAGTGGAAAAAACTTTAAAAGATAGACGAATACCAGAGAGTTGGCGACAAAGTAGAATTAATTTAATCTATAAAGGTAAGGGGGAGAAAGAATCCACTCGTATAGACCGTTGACCATTACATCGGTAATATATAGGCTAGCAATGCAGGCAATCAAATTAAGACTGCAAGCATGGACAGAGAATAATGGCATTTTGGGAGAACTTCAGTATAGCTTCAGAAGAGGTAGGCGTTTGGATGATAACTTATTTGTTCTTACTCAGTGTATTGAAATATCAAAAGTAGAAAGTAGACCGTTATATGTGGCCTTTTTGGACATTACAGGAGCCTATGACAACGTAGACCGCAACATTTTGTAAGATATTCTGGAAGTGGAAGGCTTAGGTGGCGATTGTCTACAGCTTTTGAGAGAGATTCACCTAGAAAATATCGCTTGCGTTGAATGGGAAGGGATGAGGAGCGAGCAGAAAGTTGATATCAACAAGGGACTGAGGCAAGGGTGCCCTTTATCCCCGCTGCTGTTTATGATGTACATGGTGAGGATGGAGAGGGCGCTAGAAGGAGGTAATATTGGGTTTAATCTCTCATACAAACAGGCGGGTGCAGTAGTAGAGCAGCAGCTTCCAGGTTTATTTTATGCGGACGACATTGTATTGCTAGCTAACATGCAAAGTGATTTTCAACGTCTGGCTAATATCTGTTGACAGGAAGGCAACAATTTAGGTTTGAAATTTAGTGTTAGACAATCAGGTGTTATGGTATTCAATGAAAACTGTGAACAGACAGTGGCAATACAGGGCCAGGAAATACCACGGGTAAGAGAATATAAATACTTTGGTATATGGATAAACGAAGGCAATAGATATATGGAAACACAGGAAAAAGCAATAACAGTGAAGGGGAAGAGAAATGCAGCCATAATGAAGCACAGAGCGCTATGGGGATACAATAGGTACGAGGTCCTCCGAGGTATGTGGAAAGGTGTAATGGTTCCAGGACTTACTTTTGGAAATGCGGTTGTTTGCTTTAAATCAGGGTACAGTCAGGACTCGACGGGAACCAAAGGTCAGTGGGTCGCCTCGCATTGGGCGCTCACGGGAAGACTACAAAGGAAGCTGTGCAGGCTGATATGGGCTGGACTAGTTTTGAAGTGAGGGAAGCTCACAGTAAAATTCCTTATAAAGAACGACTGAGCAATATGGAAGAAGGTAAATGGGCTGGGAGAGTGTTGAGGTATCTGTACAGGCAAAACATTGATTCACAGTGGAGGAAAAGAACTAGGAAGCTTACCAGCAATATGCGGCCTGTAGGCTGGGCAACACAGCAACAAAGAACGTCAAGCGGAAAGTCAGAGAGGCTGAAATAATCTCATGAGTGGCGGCAATGGAAAAGAAACCTGCCATGAGTAACTACTTAAGAGGAAAAAAAAAACGAAATCAGGAAAGAAACAATTTATAACTCAAAGGGAAGCTCACTACTTTTTGAAGCGAGATCTGGATGCCTTAGAACACGCACCTATATAGCGAGATATAAGAAAGAAGCACGTGCTTGCTGCGGTAAAGCAAGGGAAACGATGGAGCATGTTTTATTAGAATGTGAAGATATCTGCCCAGCGGTCGATTTATGCACCACTGGCCTCCTTGAAGCCCTTGGGTTCAGCGAGAGCAGGGGAAATGTAAACATGTCCGCAATAGAGACTAGTAAGAGGCGACTGGAAGATTGAGGGAAGAAAAGTAGGGAAACGACAAAAAACGGAGACGTACAAAAGCAGAGCTCGAAATAGAGGAGCAAAAAAATTTGGTTGTGGGAGTTCATAGTACTTTTTTTTTTAACCTAGGTAGGACATTAAGCAGTGTAATAGTGGCACAACGCACCGCCCCGTTCCAAAGTGAACGCACATAACATCCAACCATACGAGTGCACGCCTCGGCGTGACGTCTGAGCGACGCTCTGTGTGACGTCTCTCTACTCCCTCCCGGCGTGGAAGGAGTCTGTTCATTGTACTTTCACCGCATTTATATATGTGTGTGTGTGTGTGTGTGTGTGTGTGTGTGTGTGTGTGTGTGTGTGTGTGTGTGTGTGTGTGTGTGTGTGTGTGTGTGTGTGTGTGTGTGTGTGTTGTGTGTGTGTCTTCAAAATCGCAAAAAAGCGCGCAGCTACATTATTTAGTTCCTTAGTGAGTTTTGTCACGTTTACAAAATGTGGACTCCGTGAAAACTCGCTGCAGGAACATCAACTATTTGATGCCTAGCAGGCTCGACAAGCACCTTTCGAGCCACTTGAAAATTACGCATAATGCGACGGATTGCGAAAAACAATGAAAGAAGTGAACCCGCAATATACAACGACATCTGGACACGAAGCAAAAATACACAACCGTCTGCAATTCCCACTCGTTTTACGTTTTGCATATAACATAACATTCAAACTTGCAGCGCAATTTCAATCAGAAGTGTGTAGCGGCGCGAAACGGCGCTTGCGTGTGCAATGCCAAGAGCGCATGCGCGAGGTACCACGTGACTTTTCCTCGTGAGCTTCGGTTCGGAGTGAATAAAAGTTAAGTTGTTCGGGACGCGTGGTTGCTTATACTCGCTTAGCCTAGCAGCGCGTTCCAACATTGGTGACCCGGACGTGATCAGCAGCCACCGGGGCTGAGCATCAACGTCGTTATGACTTCGACGTCGACGACGGACGCTACACCGACAGACCCTTCAGTAGACGGTAAGCTGCCCCCATTTTGGACCGCGGAGCCCGCACTCTGGTTTATTCAAATAGAAGCGCAGTTCGCAGCACGACGCATCACAGCAGACCTTACCAAATACCACTACGTCGTAATCAGTCTCCCGACGCCCATATCCAGTGAAATACGGGATCTTTTACTCGACCGGCGTGCTGAAAAAGCATTTGCAACGCTAAAGGAAACCCTCATCCGCCGTGTCACGCCCCCCGAGTCGCAGCGACTACAGCAATTGCTTTGCGACACGGACCTCGGCGACCGTACTCCCAGTCAGCTGTTGCGGCACGTGCAACTATTGCGCGGCGAAACAACAAACACTGTAGACGGAGCATTATTCCGAGAACTCTTTTTGCAAAAGCTGCCGTCAAGTGTCCGCTTGGTTGTCGCTGTGTCAGAGCAGAAAGCGGTCGCCGAGCTTGCCGGTCGGCTCGTGGCGATCACCACGCCCGCATCACTGGCTGCCGTGCGAGCACCACAGGCTGAGAACGAACTTCAGCAAATGCGTGAAGGTATTTCTGGACTCACTGAGACGTTATCAGCGTTGCGCACAAGCAGGAAAGTACAAAGTTTAAGTGAGCCAAACTCGTCGCCATCACAACCTCGGCGGGAGAATATATGCTGGCATTATCAGCGGTTCACACATATATATATATATATATATATATATATATATATATATATATATATATATATATATATATATATATATATATATATATATATATAGTGATTCGGAAGAAGGAGAAAATGATGCTATTTTCTGCTACCCGTGAGGGAGCATGGCTCAGCATCAGGGGGGAGGGGGAGAAAGGGACAAAAAGAAGTAAGGAAGGGAAGAAAGTAGGTTGTGGGAAGGGTCAGCTGTCGCAACGTGTCATGGCAGGACACCACAAGGAGCAGGTAGCCGGTGGATCGGCTACAAGGCGGCAAGTCCGGTCGCAGCAGCAAACTCGAGGAAGGCCTGCAGTGCTGCGACCGGGGATAGGCGGGGGAAGAGAAAGCATTCTACGGTGTTGGCTGGAAGGCCGAGGCGGCGGCATACGGCTGTCGTATAGTCCTGAACAGATGTGCTCCAGGGTCTCGGGGGAGCGGCACCTCCGACAGGCAGGTGATGAGATTCTCCCCACGCTGAATTTCCGGGCGGCAGGCGAAACGCTGCCTGTCCTGAGGCGCAGGAGTACCTGTTCTCCTCTCGGTAGTCCCTTCTCGGGGAGGGGCTGGGGTGGCTTACCGCTAGCCACCCGCGCGTCCGGGTGGGCTGTGGTCAGCAGTTTGAGCAGCCGGTGCCGTGTATAGTGCGATGCGGCTACAGCAGTGGTTACGTAATAGATTAAATAATAAACACGTTAAACTTGAAGATATAGATAGATAGAAACTTTATTGAAATGGGAAAGATTTGAAGGAGGGGTGGTCGGAGCCTCTCAGTCCAGGTCCCCACTGGTCTTTGCCGCCTGCCTGACCTGGCTAATTAAGCACTTTTGTCCTGCCAGGTCGGAGCGGGCGAGCTGTGGCTCCCACTGCTCCATTCTTTAAATCCGGTGACCGCAAATTAGCCTCTAATTACCGTCCTATTTCCCTAACCAGTGTGCCATCAAAATTACTCCAACACATTATATCCACAAACCTAATGACACATCTTGAATCTAACAACTTTCTTTATTCGCACCAGCATGGTTTTAGGAAACACCTTTCATGGGAACCTAGCTTGCAGAGTTCATACACGATTTGCTCGAATCCATGGATGCCAACCTCCAAATAGATGCTATATTCCTCGATTACTCCAAAGCATTTGATCGGGTCCCACACAATCATTTACTGCAAAAACTTTCATCACTAGGAATACCCGTCAACCTAATCCGTTGGATCGAAAATTTACTTTCAGGGCGCAAGCAGTTTACTTCTACAAATGATAGCCACTCTCCTCTTTCCAATGTAACATCGGGAGTCCCTCAGGGCGCCGGCCTGTCACCGCTACTATTCTTAATTTACATTAATGACCTCCCTTGCAATATAAAATCGGAATTACGGCTTTTTGCCGATGATTGCGTCATATACAGAGTGATTAGGGCAACCAGCGATTCATGTTTTCTTCAGTCTGATCTTGACACTATCTCCTCTTGGTGCGATAAATCCCTCCTCTCCTTAAACATTAACAAATGCAAATCCATGTCTTTCACCAGAAAACGCACCGTGAATCTGCATCAATACGATATTGGCTCATTTTCCATTGATTCCGCATTATCCTACAGATATCTTGGCCTCCATCTAACACCATCGCTATCATGGGTAACTCACGTTCAAAACATCTGCGCTGCAGCCTCTCGCACACTCGGATACCTGCCCCGTAACTTGAAGGCCGCATCCCCCGACATAAAAAAACTAGCATATATAACATTCATTCGCCCAAAACTAGAATATGCCTCATCCATTTGGCACCCATCACAAGCGTACCTTGAAGCCGTGCAGAATCGCGCCGTCCGATTTATATCATCATGCTATTCAGGAAAAACCAGTATTACCGCGCTGAAACACTCCCTGGCCATCCCATCACTCGAGTCACGCCGCATTATGTCTCGCCTCTGTCTTCATCATTTCTACTATCGCCCACGCACGAGACACGAAAAGCTGCAACCCCCGCACAGGACGTCTAGCCGCCTAAGCCATGACCATCATAGCATCGCACGCATCAACTGTCGCACCTCAGCTCTGAAGTCATTTTTTCCGGACGCGATAGCACTATGGAATGGCCTGCCAAATACCATCGCATCATGCACTAACCGCAAATCATTCCGGGATAAACTAAATGACCATTTTTCATGAGGGCAAAAGGTTCCTGTCATATTCAATTCGGCACTCTGAACTGCTGATTATTTTTTATTTTTACTTGTTTTCCGTGTGATGCCTTTTTCACTGTATTTTTCTCGTGTATTAATTGAGTGTTTCATATATATATCTATATTTTTTTTTCTCTCGTGTTTCAATCCCGTGAATTTTACTTTGCATTGTATACGCGTGACAAGAACATTTACCTGTTACATACTCTTTTTTTTGTTATTGTTCTCTTTTGTCAAGTTATTCTTTCTCTTTGACCTTGATTTTGCTCCCCCCTTATGTAATGCCTTCGGGCCTTTAAGGGAAAAAATAAATGAAATTGTCTTACTGGTATTTGGCCTATGAGGGTGCCTAGTGCACTCCCAGGTTATATGTATTAGGGTAGGTATGCGACAGTTTTGATTGCGTATACATCGCAAAATAGTAGAGCGCAAAACAAACCGAGCACTTTCTAAATTTAATACAGGGGCTGGCACAGTAACCGTTTAACGATGAATTGTGGCCATGCGAGAGCCTTTTGCCGAGCGGCAAGAAAATAGCCTGTCCTACTCGCACGCTGGCCGCTCTTGCTGGGCGGCGGCTGTGTTGCGGTGGTGGTGGTGGTGGTGAAAACTTTTAATTGCTGCAAGAGAGTTTGGGAGCCACAGAGTGGCCCCGCTACATGGTCGGCGTCCCTAGTCCGGGACATCGCATGACAATGCCCCGTCTCTCGCCCGTTTCACCAGAGCCCTTTGGGACTCAAGCGAGGAGCAGTTGAGGAGGGCAGTCTCCCATGCCTCTCTGGAAGGGGAAGGGGGGAGGTGGGGATTTTGAGTACATGCCCACACCATGTGGAAGATATCACAGGTCTCCCCACAGTGCGGGCATCGCCCATCCGTGTTAGGATCGTAATGCTTTAAGATTGCAGGACAGAGCAGAGTACCTGTCTGCAGGCGCCTTAAAGTTCGCTCCTCCGTCTTACTCAGCCCCTTGGCAGGGGCTGGGAAAAGGCGGTGGTTGTCGCTATAATGCGTTATTATTTCCCTGAATCGCAGCAGCGGCTGGTTAGTCTCCGAGCCAGAAGAGCTGGGATGAGGAGCCCGGTAAATAAGCGCTCGGGCAGCCGCGTCAGCGGCCTCATTACCTCGTACGCCCTGATGGCCAGGAGCCCAAATGATTCTTTTCGGTGTTGGATCAGTGGCAGTCCGTCTTAGAATGCAAGCAGCTAAGGGGGAGATCTCCCCAGCCAAGTAATGATCACATGCTTTTCGGGAGTCCGTAATGATGATTCTCGAATTGGCGTGGGCGGCAGCAAGCGCTATCGCTACTTCCTCGGCTCGCATTGAATTCGGGGCTCGAAAAGAGAGTCAATCGACGTGCATTTCCTGGTGAACAACAGCGGCCGTGTAAAATCCCGTGGGCGACGGCCCTGCTACGTCTACATAATATACACCGGGTCGGGAGCCGTGTTGTCTCTCAAGAGCCCGAGCCCGCGCTTGTCGTCTGTTTTCGTGCATGTCGGTGTCCATGTTACGGGGGAGTGGGGAGACACAGAGCATATGGCGCCACAGTACTGGGATACGCTCCGTCTCCTCTGGAGTGCAGTCGTGTTGGATGTGTAAGCGGTGTAGCAGGCGGCGCCCAGGGGCCGTCTGCATGAGCCGCGTGTATTGGTTCACGAGGTGGGCCTCCCGCAGCTCCTGGTAGGAGTTTAGCACCCCCAATGCCTTCAGTTTGGCATTAGAGGTAGCCACCGGGAGATCCAGGGCTCGCTTAGTTGCCTTGCGGATGATGGCGTCTATTCGCGCCTCGTCTTGCTTAGTAGTGCGGAGATATGGCACGGCGTAGAGGATCCGGCTAGTCACGAAGGCATAGACGAGCCGAAGCGCGTCCCTGCCCCGCAGACCGCCCCGCTTATTGGAAACGCGGCGGATCATACGCCCTACCTGTTCGCCTACTCTCTTGAGTTTCACAATGGTGGAGTCCGGTCTGAGTCTGTGGTGAATGAAAAGGCCCAGAATACGGAGCTCCTCCACCTCTCTAATAGGACCTCCTGACAGAGAGATGTGAATTGCTGTCCTATCCTTTGGGTTCGCTCTGACATGCAGAAGCTCTGATTTCGCTGGAGCACATTGGAGCCCACAGTCCATAGCATACGCATCGACTATGGAAGCGGCCTGCTGAAGGCGGGCCTCCATGTCCCCCACGCTCCCCTCAGTGGTCCAAATTGTAATGTCATCTGCATATAACGCGTGTTGAATGCCTTCCACCCGGGCCAGTTGGCTTGGGAGGCGCATCATAGCTATGTTGAACAGGAGCGGTGATAACACCGCTCCCTGAGGGGTACCCCGTGTTCCCATCATGTAAGGGCCGTATTCCTCGCCCTCAATCCGAAGGAAGGCCTGGCGATTACTCAAGAAATCTCTTACATACGCGTGGACCCTAGCCCCACAATCGGTAGAACTCAAGTTGGCCAGGATGCTTCCGTGTTTAACATTGTCGAAAGCCCCTTTCAGATCAAGGGCGAGGATGGCTTTGTCATTGTGTTGCATAGTTGTGGGTCGTATTACATCCCTGTGCAGCTGGAGAAGGACATCCTGTGCAGACATGTGGGGGCGAAACCCGAACAGGGTGACTGCAAAGAAGCCCTTACTCTCCAGGTATGGAGAGAGGCGATCCCGAACCATCGTCTCCATAAGCTTGCCCGCACATGAGGTCAATGATATGGGCCTCAGGTTGTCCGTATTCACGGCCTTACCTGTTTTAGGGATAAACGTCACAAGTGACGTTTTCCACTCGGGAGGGAGTGGACGCCCGTCCCAGATCTGGTTGATGTATTCTGATAAATGGAGGTAGGTTGGGTCCGGTAGGTTCGCCAATAGGTTCACTGTTATGTGATCCCGTCCCGGAGCCGTACCCCGGCGCATTTTTGCTAAGGCCGCCTTAAGGTCGTGCAACTCAAAAGGGGCATCAAGTGTTTCATTAGGCCTGCCAGAGTATATGTACTCAGGCCCAGGCGGGTCCTCCGTACGACAGAGATATCTGTCGCACAGAGTGTCCGCAAGTTGCGCCGTCGTACCTTGATACCCTTGCAGAGCCCGCCGGAGCTGCTTTTGCGTCTCCCCTCTCGTTTGGGAGGGGTCGATTAGACTGCGAAAGAGACGCCACGTCCCCTTCGAGCTCATCTGATGAGCTGCGGCGTCGCAGCGTGCTATCCAATTTGAATCTGAGAGTTCGGCAGCATACGCTGCAGCCTGCTCTGTGAGTTTGGCTATGCGGTCGCGTAATTTGCGATTAGTTTTCTGCTTTTTCCACCGTTTAGTTAAGCTCCGGCGCGCCTCCCACAAATGCAGGAGGTGGGTGTCCACTGCGGGGATCTCTTCGGTGGTTTGTAGTGTTGTGACGTGTTGTTTCTGAATGTTGTATATGTGGTTAGCCCACTCCGCGTATCCGCCGGAAAATAGTACGGGAGGGATAGTGTGATTTCGGAATTTGTGCCAATCGGTCAGCTTGGCCTGACCCCATTTTTTGCGCGCTGCCTTCGCCATGAGTGTAATCCGGAGAAGGAGGTGATCGCTGCCTAGAGAATCTCCCAAGTTCTCCCAAGCAGCCGCTCTAGCATTTTTAACGAGAGAAAGGTCGGGACACGTGTCGCGGGTTACCGAATTCCCCACTCGGGTGGGATACGCCGGGTCCGTGAGCAACGTGAGGCTGAGAGTCGAGATGAGCTCCGCCAGCTTACGTCCTCTTGCCTGTTCGAAGTGGTAGCCCCAATGAAGGCTGGGAGCATTGAAGTCTCCAACGATCACTAGAGGCTCTTTGGCTGCCATTTTTATCGCGCGAAGGAAGATTTCATTAAACGTTACGCGCGGCTTATGCGGAGGGCAGTATATGTTGAGGATATGTATTGACGGGTCGCGGCGTCTGAGAGGCAGTACTCGGACCATTGTATATTCTTGCTCGGTACTCAAGTCTAAGTCGACCTGAACCACGGTGTAAGCTTTATTCACCAAGATGCACGTAGAGGCGCCCCCCTGAAAGGTGCTGTAGCCTGATCATTTAGCGTCTATGCCGGGCTCCTGCAGGGCAATGAGTGCCGGCATGTCTCCTAGGGACTGCAGGTAGAGCTGGAGGTGTGACCGTTTTTTCCAAGCTCTGAAACCCCTGCAGTTCCATTGGATGATCTGGAATTTTTCAAGGTTTTTATCATTCCTATTAGATCTGCTAGCCATCTTGTTCTATTTATTTACGGGCGAGCGGACTAGCTCTGGCCGGGAGCCAGCGCAACCCCAGCGAGGGGCCGCACCGACCCACCAGCTGCAGAGCCTGAACCATGTTCCTCCGCTGCCTGGCGGGAGGCTGTCTTACGTTTGAGGTGAGGGGATTCGCAGCTAGTGGCGTTCTTAATTTGGGTGCTGACCCAGGGCTGCACGGCTTTAAGGACCGAGTCAGTGACCTGGGCCATAAGGTCGGGAAGTGCTTGCGTTAAAGCTGCCTTGAACATGTCCTGGAAGGACTCGCGGACTGCTGACATGATTTGATTCGGGAGGGCCGCCACCTGCTCCTCCAGTTGCTCGGTTTGGCGCTGCAGTGCCTCTAGGCCGGCGACGCTACCAGCAGATCCAACTACCGTGTCCCCGCACTGCCGCGAGACGCTAGTGAGGCAAGATGTTACGGATGATCCGTCATCCTCGCCATCTGGCTCAGCTTCTTGCATTGGTTCGGATGACCCGGCCTGTTTGGCCTTTAATTCTTGAATTTTGCGCGCTAGAATTTGGTTTTGGCGCCTGAGCTCCTCTACCTGCTGCTGTAGGGCGGTTTCGGTAGGGGAGGGACGGGTAGGGGGCCCGGAGACTGCCCTACTCCAACTGCTCACCTGTGGTTGGACGGGTGCCAAGGGCGGGAAGTCCCTGGCGTTGAGGACCGGGGGCACCGCCTGGGTCGCGGACCTGACAGGTTTCGATGTGCCGGGTTTGGTCTTGGTTTCCTGATCGGCTGGCGCTTTCTTGGCCTTGGGCGGAGGAGCCTGCTTGGGCCCCGTCTTTTTCTTCGGTTTGGATCCGGATGGGGAGCTCGGTTTGATGGCTTTCCGGAACCGCCCGGCACAGCCAGGAGCTCCGGTAGGGTGGCCGCCTCCGCAGATGAGGCAGCTCGGAACACAATCATGTTCTGCCGGGCCGTCAGGAGTGGCATCGGGAACCTGGACTCCGCAGCGTTTGCAGCGTCCCGGCTGCGGTCGCGGGCACGCATCGGCCCGATGGCCCACTGTGCCACAGCGGTGGCATGCTGGCACTGTTTTCTTGTACAGGCGAACAGGGAGCCGTTCGTAGCTGTACAACACCGTCCGTGGCACCTTGGTCCCCGCGAAGGTGATCACCGCAACCGGGGTTCCCCCTAGCTTGCGCACAGACACCACATTTTGTTCCGCACTGAGTTTTCGTTTAACGCTTTCAGACGTTTCGTCTGGCGAAACAGTCACGACGCCTCGACAGAACGCTCCGGAGAGCTTAGGGTGTCCCCGGAACGGTAGCTCGCGTTCCCCTACCGGCAGCACAATATCCCGGAGTAGCTTCTCCGCGGCGTCGACAGATTTCAGTGCACATACAAGGACGTTTTGGTCCCAAACGGGCCACACCTCAAGTCCAGCATTTGCGTCGTCCCCGAGGATGCTGCGGACTGCACGCCGGCTCGTCCAGGACCAAAAGTTGCCTTGAGGTCGACCGTGTTTCTTGGTTTCAGCACCACGACGATGTCATCTTTTTCAATGCGCGGCGTGTTCTGCGGCCGCCACCGGAGTTGCTTGGAGCTCGTCGAGGCTGCGTTCAGCGCACTCCCGCCCTGCGTATGCGCAGAGCTAGCCGGCGCCTGTTGCTGGGTGGCACCAGCACCAGCGTCCCTCGATGCCGCCGCCGCGTTCTTCTTTCCGCGCCAGACGCGGACCATATCTTGGAGGTAATCGTCCTCGGTTGGTAGAGGATCCTCGCCTTGAGTCGTATCCTCGGATTGATGGTCATCCATTGTTACGATCTGCAAGGACTGCGGGTCGTATCCGGTGACTTGATTTGGAGCCGCCAGAGCCGAGGGATCCCCGACCGGGGCCATCGCAGGCCCCGGCGCCGTTAGGCTTAGCACCACCGCGGCGTGACGAAAGCTTCAAATGACCGAAAAGTGGTCAAAAATTGGCCCCACCTTAACAAACGTGGTATAGACGGGTATAGACGGGTCCTGGCCATACAACACAGATGATATATATCAGGCACGTATCCAAGGCGGGGCCTCGGCCTCCCCCTCCCCCCCCCCCCTCCCCCGAAATTAAGCGGCATATACCCCTCCGCGCCCACGCCACCAATCCTCACACACATTCCTAAAGCACCGCCACATAAATGTTGAGATTTCACAGCGATTTGGCGGTCGATATTTTGTTGCCTTTTTCACTCCTTTTGGATGGCGGTAGTTATTGGCATCTGCTGGGGTGTAAAGGCCAGTTTTCTCATAGATTCGGCGCCCGCGCGATTAACTCGAGATGCGTTCAACTGTCACCACCTATTCAACGGTCACGCGCATTGCTTTTGCTTCATTAGTTTAACCTTCTTTGTTTAGACAGATCCAGGAACCAGGAAAGAGATTCCGTTCGTAGTCAGCTGGTCTGTATGCACGAGAAACGAGTTGCGGCCTGTCAAAACGCCAGTTGCGTTTAACTTGTCCTTTTGCTTCATTATTTCCTCGAGTGACGGCTCACCGCGACGGTGGCAGATCCTCGTAACCACATACCCGCGATATGGGCTAGATAAGGTGGAAAATAAAATAATGCGAAACAGCGTCTATCATCAAACCCTGCAATAACCCTTAAGGGGAAGCTTTAGCTCAGGCCCAACTCCGATGCGGCCTATTCAAACAGATGTAAAACGCAAAAATACGTTTCTGAGATAACCCCTGGACCGATTTGAATGAAATTTGTTGCATTTGAGAGAGAATGTAAATTCTAGTGACTGTCGGAAGCGGAATTTCGATTTATGGGGTGAATTTTGTGAAAAAGATTTTCAGAAATTCGAAAAGAATAGACGCACGAAGTTTATAAATTAATAACTCTGCATCAAAAAGAGACACAGCGGTTCTGTAAACGGCATGCATTAGATCATTCAAAGCGGACAAATTCGATACGTCAACTAGGGTGGTTGCTTGGGCTAGTTGGTAATTCATGATCAAAAATAACGTACAGCGCGAAAGACAAGGACAGCGATAGACGACATACACAGCGCTATTCCAAAACACTAGGACTTGCTGAGGAACAGGGGAAAGACGAAGGGAAAGGGCCCATTGTACTAGAAATGAAGTGAACTAGGGTGGTTGCTTGGGCTAGTTGGTAATTCATGATCAAAAATAACGTACAGCGCGAAAGACAAGGACAGCGATAGACGACATACACAGCGCTATTCCAAAACACTAGGACTTGCTGAGGAACAGGGGAAAGACGAAGGGAAAGGGCCCATTGTACTAGAAATGAAGTGAACTAGGGTGGTTGCTTGGGCTAGTTGGTAATTCATGATCAAAAATAACGTACAGCGCGAAGGACAAGGACAGCGATAGACGACATACACAGCGCTGTGTATGTCGTCTATCGCTGTCCTTGTCCTTCGCGCTGTACGTTATTTTTGATCGCGACGTCAATTTGTTACATTGTGTACAAGGGTTCTGCAAGAGCTGTATTTCTATATTACTGATTTTTTTAGATTGATGTGTAACATATCGATGTTGTCCCCTTTAGATGTAACATCAGGTCAATTCACAGAAATGTGATATTATTTTCCCTTGCTGAGTTAGAGTTGTAAACATGAGTTTCGTTTTCTGAAAAATTTAGATTTTTTACCAATTTTTCAGTAAAGAATTGACAATCTAAATCAAACATTGGAAACCAACAGTCACTAGATTTTAAGTTTCTCTTTCAAATGCAACAAACCTCGTCAAATTTGGTGCAGTGGTTGCCGAGAAAAACGAATTCTCCTTTTACATGTGTTTAGATAGGAGCACCCGAGCTAAGGCTTCCTCTTAAACCCATAAGCACTATGACTGTCACCCGTTGCGTCGTCTGGTTTTTCCGTAATTGTACAGCTCTTTTCGTGCAAACTTGGCAACTGGAAACAAGAGTCGCAAGGAGTTGAGAAGTTTAGCGATCTACTACTAAGGGAGAGAGCCAAGGCATCCTCCAAACAGGAAGAAAAAGCGAATATTAAGAAATATAACCGCTGTTTATGAAAATCATTATGGATCAACATCTTTTTATTTAAAAAGGAAGTAGAGAAAACGCCACCGGAAGTGGAGAACAATTCCGTGTGTTTTTAATGACGCATCTGCAGTTATCAATCAAGCCGCCTGACGTAGCCACTTCTCTGCTGTGCTTATGTATAGGTGTTTTTCTAACCTTCGGCGGTGGGCTCAGTACGTCTAGAACCGCAGCGTTCTGCGCTCTACACGGTTGTACGGTACTGCCGGCCACGCATCGTTACGTAACTTCCCAAATAACAATACGAGTCGGTTGTGGCACTTAACTTGGTAGAGCAGTAAACGAGGGATCCAAAATAACTGTCATTGCTCCACAAATGTATCATCATCATCAACAGCAGCAGCACCAGCAGCAGCAGCAGCAGCAGCAGCCTTGTTACGCCCACTGCAGGGCAAAGGCCTCTCCCATACATCTCCAACTACCCCGGTCATGTACTAATTGTGGCCATGTTGTCCCTGCAAACTTCTTAATCTCATCCGCCCACCTAACTTTCTATCGCCCCCTCCCCGCTGGGGCGTCTGCGTCAGCAGGCGTTTGGTGTGTTGCGACACCACGTACCCGAGCACACGAGGGTTGGACCCTCCCGCGTGTAGCCGTGCGCGGCCTAGCCGTGTCTGGGGAAAGGAAGATCCTGGGGGTTGAGCTGATGCTGGCTGTTTCGACCTTTAAGGCCCCCCGGCGGAGGCAACACACCCCTTTGGCCTCTGCTTCACATAGACGGCACCCCCGGACTGACCCACCCGGGGGAAATCGGCAGTTGCCTTTTCCTGTCTCTCTCTCCCTCCAGCCTTCATCTTTCTCTCACTTTCCACTTTTCCTGTCTTCTCCTGGCTTCTTTTCACTTCCAGTTTTCCAGGCAGCAAGGGTTAACCTTGTGTGAATAGCCAACCTAGGTTATTTCAGATTTGGTTATAGTGATGACGTACAGCTGGCGTTTACAGGACCTGTACATACAGTCCCTGTAGCGTCCCCTTGTAGGGCTCCATGGTGGGAGGCTGGCGTTATTGCCGAAAATTCAATTCCTTTATGGCTAGCTCCTTCCCTCCGCTTCCTGATCGCCCTCAGAAAAGAGGGCGCACCGATGAAGTTTTCCAGTTTCTTGGACGTCAAAGACCGAACTTCCCACGGCACCATGTGATCCACTCAGAAAAATCCGATAAACAAGTACGAAACATTTCCCCTTTTCTAGTTTCCAACTCCTTAACTGATGTCCTTGGTCCAGGCTACAAGGTATCAAGGCTGGCAAGTGGTGATCTCCTGTTAGAGCTGCATGATCAGAAACAATACGAAAAGTTGCCCAGTCTAGTATCATTTGGAGATGTTCCATTGACAGTAACTCCATACCGCACTCTGAACACCATGCGCGGCGTTGTCTCGGATGATGATTTGCTCCAGCTGACAGAGGCTGAGCTCCTGGAGGGCTTCAGTGAGCAGAATGTCACTGTGAGAAGAATTAAGATGAGAAGGGATGGAAAAGAAATTCAAACGAAACACCTAATACTCACATTTGCTTCAAGTATTCTGCCCGAGTCTGTGGAGGCCGGGTACATCAAGCTCCGTGTCAGACCATATGTGCCGAATCCCCTAAGATATTTCAAATGCCAGCGTTTCGGCCACAGTTCGCAGAGCTGCCGGGGCCGCGCGAAATGTAGTGCCCTTGAACACGGCACTGAAGCTTGTAAGAACTCTCTCCACTGTGTAAACTGTGACGGGGATCACGCCCCGTACTCGCGGTCGTGCCCCTCCTGGAAGAGAAGGGGATTCTTGAATATGGGAAGGAAAGGTTGGGGTAAAGTGCAGCGCAGTAACTGTCTCTCAGCAGAGGAAGAAGAAAAAAGAAATTGTAACGATAAAAGTGAAAGAGAATATATCGTTCAAAGAGGCACGAAGCCGGGTAGCATACCTGCCAAAGAAAAGCTTTGCCGAAGTGGCGCGTCAGGGGGCAGCGTCACAACGGCCTCCGGCGGCTGTCCGACCCGCAAGCAGTGAGTCGGCAGTTACGCCATCTGCCCCCACGGTGGTCGCAGCTAGCGCTGCTCCACCAACCGAGCAGAAAGGAGTATCAACCCCGAAGGTGGGCGCAGCCGAGACTGCCCCAACCTCCCCGGCCTCTTCCAGCGCTGGCAACAGCCGGCGCAGCGAAATCCCTCAGGGTGCCCCATCGACCTCCGGGCTGGTGGGCGCAGGGGTCTTGCCCTCCAAGGCGGGACTCTCGGGAAACTTCTCGCTCGCAAGAGCACGTGTCCGGCGCCTCACAAGAGGCAATGGACACTACACCTATCCTGAAGGCGCACCAAGCGCCTAAGGAGCGGCGAGGTTCCGTTGAACGCTTCAAAAAGGGCAAAACCCCGGTTACAGGGCCTCGAAAGAGCTCTGTAATCTAATCTCTGAAATCTCTGTAATTAATACTTCTGTTTCCGTATACACAGCACCTATTTACTCTAAATATGGATACACAAATAATTCAATGGAACGTCAGAGGTCTTCTTAGGAACCTTGATGACGTGCAAGAGCTTATCCAAAAACACAATCCAAAAGTGCTGTGTCTACAGGAAACACACTTAAAACCACAACACACAAACTTTCTCCGACCGTATGTAAAGTTTCGCAAAGATCGCGATGATGCTGTCATATCATCAGGCAGTGTTGCCATTTTTATTCATAAAAGTATTTCCTGTCAGCGTTTACAGCTACAAACGCCCCTTGAAGCAGTGGCGGTTCGAGTTGTTCTGCTAAACAAACTTATCACTATTTGCTCGCTATATATACCCCCACATTACAATCTAAGCAAACATGAATTTCACTCCTTCATAGATCAATTGCCAGAACCTTATGTTGTTCTGGGTGATTTCAATGCACACAGCAGCCTGAGGGGAGACTCTAGTATCGATGCGCGAGGTCGTCGCGTTGAACAGTTCCTTTTTTCTTCCGGTGCGTGTCTGCTTAATAAGAAGGCACCCACATATTACTGTCTTGCAAACAAAAAGTTATCTTCAATTGATCTTAGTCTAGTTTCCCCGTCACTATTGTCTGAATTTGAATGTGAAGTCAACAACAATCCTTACGGAAGTGACCACTTCCCCATACTGCTAAGATCACCTAAAGAAAACGAATATCCACCACAGGCTCCTAGTTGGAAGATTGACACAGCTGACTGGGAGAAATTCCGAACCCTAACTAGTATATCATGGGATGACATGTCCTCGTTAGGAATTGATGCTGCTGTTGAGTATTTTACAGCCTTTATAATAGATGCCGCATCAAAATGCATATCAGAAGTAAATGGCCTGGCATGCAAACGGCGTGTACCGTGGTGGAACGACGATTGTAGGATCGCTCGTAAAAAACAGAACAAAGCGTGGGGGTTGCTACGCGCCTCTCCCACTGCGAAGAATCTTATTAACTTTAAGAAAGTAAAGTCCCAAGGCAGGAGAACCCGCCGACAGGCTAGAAGAGAAAGTTGGGAGAAGTTTTTATCGAGTATAAACTCCTATACAGATGAGGCCAAAGTCTGGAACAAGGTTAATATGATAAGAGGGCGACAAACATATTCGCTCCCTCTGGTAAACACACAGGGCGATACACTGAAAGACCAGGCAGACTCACTTGGGTAGCACTTTGAGCGAGTGTAGAGCTCAACGCACTATTCCCAATCCTTTCTTAAACATAAAGAAATAGTAGAGCGTAAGCCAATCATACGAAAATCCAGGCAGAATGAACCGTATAACCGGCCTTTCGGTATTGCCGAGTTGAGAGCTGCCTTGAACACATGCAAAAGCACTGCACCGGGACCTGACAGTCATGTATGACATGATCAGAAACCTACATACTGACGCACAAGTTACACTTCTTACACTATTCAACACTATTTGGGCTTCGGGATACCTCCCATCCACATGGAAAGAAGCAATTGTGGTTCCTGTTCTAAAGCAGGGAAAAGACCCTTACTTGGCAACAAGTTATCGTCCGATAGCTCTAACAAATTGTATGTGTAAGATTTTTGAAAAAATGATAAATCGCAGACTTATACATTTCCTTGAGCTCAACAATATGCTCGATCCTTATCAGTGTGGCTTCAGAGAAGGGCGGTCGACAATCGATCATCTGGTGCGCATTGAAGGAAAAATATCCTCGATGCATTTATACATGGACAGTATTTCCTATCAATATTCCTTGACATGGAAAAAGCGTATGACACGGCATGGCGTTACGGGATCTTGCGAGACCTGTCGGAGATGGACATCTGTGGAAATATGCTAAACATAATTGAAAGCTATTTGTCGGATCGTAGCTTCCGCGTGAAAATCGGCAACGTATTGTCGCGACCTTTTATACAGGAAACAGGTGTACCCCAGGGAGGAGTACTCAGTTGCACTCTCTTTATCGTTAAAATGAACACACTTCGTCCTTCACTGCCACCGGCCATTTTTTATTCCGTCTACGTAGATGATATACAGATAGGTTTCAAATCCTGCAACCTTACAGTGTGTGAAAGACAGGTACAGCAGGGCTTAAACAAGGTGTCCAAGTGGGCAGACCAAAATGGACTTAAAATCAACCCGCACAAAAGCTCTCGTGTTCTCTTCACAAGAGAGGCCTGGTACCTGATCCCTGTGTAGAACTGGGTGGACAACAAATTCCCTTCAAGAAAGAGCACACATTTCTAGGTGTTATTCTCGACTCCAGGCTCACTTTCATTTCACACATAACATATCTTAACCCGCCGTGGTTGCTCAGTGGCTATGGTGTTGGGCTGCTGAGCACGAGGTCGCGGGATCGAATCCCGGCCACGGCGGCCGCATTTCGATGGGGGCGAAATGCGAAAACACCCGTGTGCTTAGATTTAGGTGCACGTTAAAGAACCCCAGGTGGTCAAAATTTCCGGAGTCCTCCACTACGGCGTGCCTCATAATCAGAAAGTGGTTTTGGCACGTAAAACCCCAAATATTATTATTATTATTATAACATATCTTAAAGAAAAATGTCTAAAAACCATGAACTTACTTAAAGTTCTATCCCACACTACATGGGGTAGCGACAGGAGGTGCCTCTTAAATCCTTACAGGAGCCTAGTTAGATCACGATTAGAATATGGTGCCGTAGTATATCACTCTGCTGCACCGAGTGCGCTAAAGATGTTAGACCCCGTTCATCATCTGGGCCACTGGCGCATTTAGACAAGCCCGGTGGAAAGTCTATATGCAGAGTCAGACGAGTGGTCACATTTTCAGAGAACGTACATCAGCTTTACCTATTTTCTCAGTGCGCGCTCCAATAAAGAACATCCGTGTTTCAAAATTGTTAACGACTTGACGTGTGAAACACTTTTTCTTAATAAACCCTCTATGAGACTTCCTTTCTCACTGCGTGCAAGAGCACTTAGCACGGAAATGGATGTCCCTGTTCTCGAACATAGCCTAATGCCTCCAGCTAAGCTATTACCGCTCTGGGAGTGGCAGGTGATAGACTGCGACGTATCCTTTGTAGAGGGCACAGAGCACGCACCTGACCTCGAAATCGCTATGCATTTCCGTGAACTTCAATCGAAGTACAGCTGCTCCGAATACTACACAGACGCGTCAAAATCACATGTTGGTGTATCTTATGCTGCTGTTGGTCCCTCTCTTTCTAAATCTGACTTATTGAACCCGCAAACAAGTATCTTTACTGCAGAAACCTATGCAGTACTGTCTGCAGTAAAACATATAAAGAAATTAAAACTCGACAGAGGAATTGTATACACAGACTCGCTAAGTCTCGTAAAAGCATTAATTTCATTACAAAAGCTTAAAAATCCTATCTTCATTGAACTTTACTCCCTCTTATGCAGTATTTATCTATCACATATAGATGTAGTGATATGCTGGGTACCTGGCCATAGAGGTATCGAGGGTAATGTACTGGCTGATAAAATGGCCACATCACTCACATCACTAAACACTTTTCCTACAGCTGCGGTTCCTGTCACAGATCTGAAGCCTTTCTTGCGCAAGAAACTGCGACAACACTAACAACGCATGTGGAACGCAGAAATAAACAATAAACTACACGGCATAAAGCCACAGTTAGGTGTTTGGCCCTCCCCAACAAAATCACGGCGAACAGATGTCCTTTTCTGCCGCCTCAGAATAGGGCACACATTTGGTACTCACAATTTTCTGCTGTCTGGAGATGAACCGCCAACCTGTGGTCGACGTGGTGAGAGGCTGACCGTCCTCCACGTCCTCTTGGAGTGTCGCAAAGCCGAATCTGAAAGAAACATTTTCCTCTTGCATATCGTTATTGCATACCTCTTCACCCAGCTATGTTTCTTGGTAAGGAACCATTTTTCAAAACCAATGTAGTCCTAAATTTTTTAAATGAGGTTGTCCTACATGTTATGAGCCCAATAAATTCGTAGCGCATCCTCTTTCCAGAGGATGCCGCTGTGATAGTTTTATATAGCACATGCCTCCAGGCCCTTGTGTCGCAAGGGCTCTAACGACGCTATGGTGCTCTAGTGAATTTTAGAAACTTATGTAATTTTTAATATCGTATCATTATATTGAAATGCACCTCAACGCTTATAGTACGCGTCATTTGTCATCGCAATAATTTTGTTACACGTACATTTTACGCACTTTACAGCGACTATATTTTAGGCCCCTTTACAGCCACGTCACATCAACTCCATAGATCCCATCACTCCACTGCGAAATCATTAACACTTGCATGGCGCTCTTTGGCCATACCTGGCCCTTGCGCCAATAAAAACCACACATTCATTCATTCTATCGCCCCCTGCTACGCTTCCCTTCCCTTGGAATCCAGTGCGTAACCCTTAATGACCATCGGTAATCTTCCCTCCTCATTACATGTCCTGCCCATGCCCATTTCTTTTTCTTGATTTCAACTAACATGTCATCAACTCGCGTTTGTTCCCTCACCCAATCTGCTCTTTTCTTATCCCTTAACGTAACACCCATCATTCTTCTTTCCATAGCTCGTTGCGTCGTCCTCAATTTGAGTAGAACCCTTTTCGTAAGCCTCCAGGTTTCTGCCCCGTACGTGAGTACTGGTAAGACACAGCTGTTATACACTTTTCTCTTAAGGGTTAATGCCAACCCGCTGTTCATGATCTCAGAATGCCTGCCAAACGCACCCCAGCCCATTCTTATTCTTCTGATTATTTCAGTCTCATGATCCGGATTCGCGCTCACTACCTGCCCTAAGTAGATGTATTCCCTTACCACTTCCAGTGGCTCGCTACCTATCGTAAACTGCTGTCCTCTTCCGAGACTGCTAAACATTACTTCAGTTTTCTGCGGCTTAATTTTTAGACCCACCCTTCTGCTTTGCCTCTCCAGGTCAGTGAGCATGCATTGCAATTGGTCCCCTGAGTTACTAAGCAAGGCAATATCATCAGCGAATCGCAAGTTACTGAGGTATTCTCCATTAACTCTTATCCCCAATTTTTCCCATTCCAGGTCTCTGAATACCTCCTGTAAACACGCTGTGAATAGCATTGGAGAGATCGTATCTCCCTGCCTGACGCCTTTCTTTATCGGAATTTTGTTGCTTTCTTTATGGAGGACTACGGTGCCTGTGGAGCCGCTATAGATATCTTTCAGTATTTTTACATGGCTCGACTACACCCTGATTCCGTAATGCCTCCATGACTGCTGAGGTTTCGACTGAATCAAACGCTTTTTCGTAATCAACGAAAGCTATATATAAGGGTTGGTTATATTCCGCACATTTCTCTGTCACCTGATTGATAGTGTGAATATGGTCTATTGTTGAGTAGCCTTTACGGTATCCTGCCTGGTCCTTTGGTTGACAGAAGTCTAAGGTGTTCCTGATTCTAATTGCGATTACCTTAGTAAATACTTTGTAGACAACGGACAGTAAGCTGATCGGTCTATAATTTTTCAAGTCTTTGGCGTCTCCTTTCTTATGGATTGGGATTATGTTAGCGTTCTTCCAAGATTCCGGTACGCTCGAAGTCATGAGGCATTGCGTATAGAGGGTGGCCAGTTTTTCTAGAACAATCTGCCCACCATCCTTCAACAAATCTGCTGTTACCTGATCCTCCCCAGCTGCCTTCCCCCCTTGTGTAGCTCCCAAGGCTTTCTTTACTTCTTCCGGCATTGCTTGTGGGATTTCAAATTCCTCTAGACTATTCTCTCTTCCATTATCATCGTGGGTGCCACTGGTACTGTATAAATCTCTATAGAACTCCTCAGCCACTTGAACTATCTCATCCTTATTAGTAATGATATTGCCGGCTTTGTCTCATATGATTCATATATGTTTATACATATATGATTCTTGGCAATTCCTAGTTTTTTTCTTCACTGGTTTTAGGCTTCCTCCGTTCCTGATAGCATGTGCAATTCTATCCATATTATACTTCGGTATGTCAGCTGTCTTACGCTTGTTGATTAACTTGGAAAGTTCTGCCGGTTCTATTCTAGCTATAGAGTTGGAGGCTTTCATACATTGGCGTTTCTTGATCAGAACTTTCGTCTCCTGCGATAGCTTACTGGTATCCCGTCGTCTTCTCTGTCTGTGTCCCAGTTATTCGCGCTAGCCTTTTTGATTAATAAAGCTTACTGGCATCCTGTCTAACGGAGTTACCGCCGACTTCTATTGCACACTCCTTAATGATGCCCATAAGATTGTCGTTCATATCTTCAACACTAAAGTCCTCTTACTGATTTAAGGCCGAATACCTGTTCTGTAGCTTGATCCGGAATTCCTCTATTTTCCCTCTTGTCGCTAACTCATTGATCGGCTTCTTATGTACCAGTTTCTTCCGTTCCCTCCTCAGGTCTAGGCTAATTCGAGTTCTTACCACCCTATGGTCACTGCAGCGCACCTTGCCGAGCACGTCCACATCTTGTATGATGCCAGAGTTAGCGCAGAGTATGAAGTCTTTTTCATTTCTAGTCTCGCCATTCGGGCTCCTCCACGTCCACTTTCGGCTATCCCGCTTGCGGAAGAAGGTGTTCATTATCCGCATATTATACTGTTCTGCAAACTCTACTAATAACTCTGCCCTGCTATTCCAAAAATGTATATTCCTCTATAATTCTTCCAGAGCTAATTCAAAAAACGCTGTTTTAATCGGATACAACTTAAGTCTCCGATCAAGCCCCGCTCACGCCCTCATAACTGCCAGCCACTGTTCCTCCGCGAGGCTGCAAATAATTCGTACTTCAAATTTTGCCTGTTACCCAAATCAGGCGGTAACCACGAAAATAAATTTATTAGCGCGTAAATTTATACGTTAACTTTCCCTCGCCGATATAGCGGAATGATGAATGCCTAATTTTTTATTGAACTGAAATAAAATGCTTGCTTCGCTGCAACTATGCAGCATATTGTCAAGTTGCACTTCAGTTGGCAGTGAAATTTCATGAGTAAAACGGGCTCAGCAGTGAGATGTGCCACAGACTTTCGAAGATTTAATTAATTATGGTGTTTTACGGGTGCCGAAACCATGAGTCATGCCGTAGTGGGGGACTCCGGATATACGGACAATCTGGGGTTCTTTACCTTCCACCTAAATCTAAGTACATGGGTGTTTTCGCATTTCGCCCCAATGGAAAATGCGGCCGCGCCGTGGCCGGGATTCGATCCCGCGGCCTCGTGCTTCGCAGCCCAACATCATAGCCACTATGGACTATGGGACCTCCTTATGTATACTACGCACATGTAATTATCTGTATTTTTACTAATAAATAAATTATGAAATTATGACATTATAAGCCACCACGGCAGGTATACTTTTGGAGAGTGAAATGCTAAGACTCCATACACTTTGTCCATGTCTGTTGCACACCTCATTGCTACCGTCAATGAAAAGACTCTTCAAGAACAGCAGACGCTCCGGAGGTATCAAGTACGACGCCATTTTGAAAAGGCCGCATGACGACGACTTTGTTTCTGTGATTGGCTGGCAGAGTAACACAACTCCGCGTGGGCCGTGTGCCTTGTTTGTCAACTACTGCTTTTTTTAAGTTGTATGCTACCATAGGAATCTTTATTTTACACTTTCGATCGCCTTTTTTTAAATGTTCTTGGCAGTGTTCTTCCTGCGCTTCTTTCCTGCGCGAGTTCATTTGATGTGGTTTCTTGCTTGCCTATAGTAAAGGAGAGGTGTATCACGCAGGCGTACTACCTGTGAGATGCACCTTATTTCATTTCTCTTTTGCGGGTTTACGCGTATTTACGGCGAATGGCGGGCGGGTGTTATTAACATTTGTACTAGTAAACGTACTCCCCCCTCATTTGCATAGAAAAGTTACCTTGGGTTGCCCCCCCCCCCGAAAAAAATTCTGGGTACGTGCCTGATATATATATATATATATATATATATATATATATATATATATATATATATATATATATATATATATATATATATATATATAATCTACTGTACATGGACCATGTACAGACAAAGCATACTTGTGTATGCCACGTGTCAGAAACTTATACAAACAATATTTCCGGTAAACAGAAAAATGAAATAAACAATCAGCAAGATTTCGCACAAAAGTGAATAAGTTTCTGGTAAAGTTGTTATTCCCAGTAACACTCTCCATAATTCTTCGAATGTAATTTGTGCGAAGTCAAAGAGCTGTTCTCTACTAACTGCACTTGGTAATGTGGGCAGGAAGAACTGTAGCGCGTGTTTGCCATAAGTTGTGCGACATTTTTGAATTTGTATTTCTCTCGGTTTGCGTGTATTATATATTATTATGTTGTAGTCCAGCTAGTGTTTGTACTGGCGACACACTGTATTAGTGTACATGGAATTGACCTTAATACTATGTGTTATGATAAAGGTCCCCTTGTGTGAAAAACCAGTGTGCATATGATGACAACCAAAAGCATCGGGGGGTGGAAGGGGGATTGCAAGCGCTACACTCGCTCGTCTTCGTAAAGAAGCGACGTTCAAATGTGCACCGACTCTTTCTATTTGTTCGCTCTGTCGCTAAAGGTTGCACACACATGCTCAACGTTGTGCTTCCGCGCGCAGAGATGGCATGAAGGCCAGAAAGCTTCAAGATTGTGTTCTTTACTAAACCAGTGGAAAATGGCTGTAGCTCCATTGCCGAAGGTACGCATGTCGGGCCGTTGTTTCACAGTAATTAGCGACGTCTGCGTGATCGACGAGTGAATGTAACTGGTCAGTTATGTCGCACAATATACGGAATTAATTATGGGACAGGCGTTGAATCACGCGCTCTTAGTATCATGTAACTAGCGCCGAAATACACGAAGCACGGTGTTCATGCAGCAGTGCTAATCAATGCCTGAAATTGAAGCAATTGACGCTAATTTCAGCAGTGAAGAAAAACAGAAAATGGTATTCTTTGTAATGAATAAAAGGTAAAAATAAATGCCGAATTACAAGCAAATGTAGGAGTGTTGCCATTTTGCATTATTTCACATTCACTCTACAAGGTGTGCGTTGAGAAATCATATAGCCGACATCCGAATGCTGCAAAAAACTGATCGACGCCGCTGTGTGACGGCGCACTGCGGGCGTCGCAAATCTTTGAAATTATTTCAAAAGAAGATTTTGTTTGAATTGAATAGAATTTATTGACAGGAAAGACAGAGAGGTCGACCTGAGCTAGTGCGCTCTAGTCTGCTACTCTGCACTGGGGAAGAGGGAAGGGGAGTGAAAAGAAGATAGTTCGTTATGTAGCAAATGTCACTTACCCCACTAGGTAACTTTTTCCCAAGTGTAAGGCCGCTTTGATTGTTTGTGTACTTAAGTGTCGCGAGTCGCCTACGTGCTTTGTGCATGGAGAGTGAGTTCAGTTCCCCCCAGGTCAGCGGGGCAACCGTTTTGGGGTCAGAAGGACCTCGCGGCGTCTATGCCCCGGCTTCCGACACATTTGCGGTATAGAGACGCCATCGGGGCTTGAGGCGGCCTAGCAATAACTTGTTCGGACCTGGCGTGTTTTTCTGAGGCCGTCACTGACTACGTAGAAATGAGAGGGCAACGGAGTTTAAAGCCCGGAATACGTAGAGCGAACAACCGGCGTCCGAGCGACGAACTTCGTCGGGCGGCGAACGCCCGACGGCCGGCGTCCGAAAATTTGACGGCCGCCGCCGACCTGCCTCTCCAAATATTTTCGTCGGGCCGCCGGAAGCGTCGAGTGCGCAGCGGCGGACGACAGCCAATCGGGAGGCGCCAGTTCCGGTCGCTAGGCATGCTGGTCTTTCGCGCGCGGCCTTTTCTCGTCTTCTGCAACCACGTTGGTGTCTGCGCTAGTGTTAGTGTATTTTTCAGTTATAAAAGCGGTATATGCCACCTTAAAAAGCGCTTATATTTGTTTCATCGTTTACCACAACGCGTATGCTAAGTCTGATAACACTGGCGCCAACACGGCGAACTCGCGGCGGCGTACGCCCGCTGTTCGCCTCATGTATTGCTATGCAGCGCATCATGTAGCCGGCGCTACGCGCCGCGGAGAGATGATGGCTTAGTGGCCTAAGCAGGCGTGCGAATCAATGGTGGGGATCATCAAACAAAGAAAAAAAAGTGGAAAAAATCAAGAATAAAAAACAAAACACCACATGTTCATAACATTCCGGCCAAGCCGGCCTCGCGCATAAACTCCCGCGTAGGGAAGAAGGAAAAGAGCTCTGTTTTCCAATATGTTTACTTTTAAGAGTAAGCCCATCCCTTTGGGTTGTGGCTTAAGAAACTTTTGACTCTCATTGGCAACTGAATCTGTGGGAAGGGCCAACGGCCCTACCGCCCTTTGTCTATTTGGGCTATAAAAATCGCGATGACATGCTGGCCCTCAGACTTGGCTGAAATAAGGATTGCTGATATGAGGCTCCCTACTGTGTGCGTTAACACGAGTCTGGGCTCTAACGGTCACTGGGGCAGTCCGAGACCTTGTTTCTCGATTGTTCAAGTTTGTAATGTATTTGTTTTTGCCTGTCATGTACATAGAAAAGTTTACCCACAAGTATTTCTTGTACATCTGATCTCCATCGCTTCCTGTCTGCATTTGATCAACAACTGCCGATCATCGTCCGAGAAACTTCACGTTCCAACGGAGAAGCGAGGACAAGAGAACGAACGAAACTTTACTCCAAGTATGATCTTCCTCCAGTGTTTTCTTTGTATGATCACAGTTCTCAACTGTGTGTCACAAATTTATATTACACAACAATACTATTACTACTTTGACTAATCTCCAAGCGAATACGGAAGCAGCGATGACTAGGTTTCGTAAAGAGCCCCGAGAGCTTGCCCACATTCCCAGAGCAACACCGTGAGCGGTGATTGGTTTACTCTGTGCTAACTGAATTAAATTCGAATAAAATTTTGACCATTTTCATGGCGGGAATTTTATAATCAAGTCGTTTTGCAAAAAGTAATCTTTCACTGCGATGGAAATCTCTGCCACTGTGAACATTGTATGTACTTTTTCACTTTTTATATTTTTCACTTGAATTAGTCTGCCTATTATGAATATTACTGCTATTGCAAGTGTAATTTTCTTGCCCTACGCGATTTATTGCAAAATTTACGCATCTGTATTATTTTAAATTATTTTTGCTACGGTTAAAATAACTTTATTGTGACGACCAGGCTCGTGTTGACGCCACAATAAGTTTCCTTTTTCATTGCCTGCCTGGGCCGCGTCAGCCGCACGCTGTGCACGAAGAATATTGACAAGTGCGGGCCAGGTCTAAAATGCAGCGAAATACCTTAGTTTATTCCATCCATCCCTATTGGGAACAATAATTCTATTGCAAATGTTTATATATATTACGCGATTTATTGCAAACTGTACTCAATGTCTCCCAGCTGCATATTGCCAGGGACCTTAGTCAAGCCTACAAGCACGGCTTTTAGTCCTGGCCCCTCCTTTCTCGAAGAAAAATAATTTTTTGTCGTACTTTTTAAAATTTCGATTATCAAAAACAATCAACGAGCTTTGAACAGGCCCTCTTTAGGACCTATTTAAAACGCGTACAATACATTCATTCCGGTTTATTAAGATTCTGCTAATGCGTTCAAGAACATATATTGGTCGTGCTGTGCCTCAGGTCTGACGACCGAGCAACGTAGATCTTGAAATCTTATCTTGCGCCCTGTCTTCTCAATAGTTCTTTTTTTTTTCGCTTCGCTAATTAACGTTAGCTGCGAATCCCTTTATATGAGGTCGATACTGACACGTGAAGTATACGGCATCAACGCGCTTATTTCGAAACACGCAGATATGCGGCCAGATTCTTAAAATTCTATGCACGGAGGCGTTTGTGCCACGTCTTTTGTTTGTTTGTTTGTTTGTTTTTCTCTCGCCATAACTGCCAGCTTTCTTTCGAGTTGCTCCTAAGCTAAGAAAACACAACAGGAGGATCACTTTTGTTGCCTCTTTGTTTTTACTAAGTGTATAGAAATCTAAATTGGTATCAAGCCGGTGCGTAGCCACGGGGAAAGGGGGGGGGGGAGTCGCCCCGAACACAGCCCCCTCCCCTTCCCTCACTGTCTGTGTGACAGGCGATCCACCTGCCCCCCTCCCCTGGAAAAATTATTGACTACGCCACTGGCGTCAGGTACAATCGTGGACGAATGAAGCAAAGGAGTGATGAAATGTTCTTTTTACGTAAACTAGATGAATGAAGGAAATTCAAATTCTTTAAGTTCCTTTGTAGCAGTGCACGGAACCACCCCGAAAACGCGCAGCTTGTGCACAGTTCGGACGCAGCACCTCGGAAACTCAGTGGTGTATCAAAATATTCACAAAGTTCTTTTCCTGCTTGTTCCCTCTTTTGCAGGCGACAAAGGAAAACACATATCGCTATGCACTGATCCGACTGCTATGCAGACGTTTCCCGACGCGCGATGTGAGTGGCATCCGAAGAAGAATCGGCGCATTCCGGCGTTGTGGTATTTCACCTGGCGTCTGGAAATCCGTTTGTGGTTCGCGTGCCCGTATCGGCGCTGCAATGACGTTGGTGCCTTTCTTTCGCGAAACAGGCGCTCCTCGAGAACCCTCCCGCGTTGACGCCGCAGAGCACGCAGAGAGACCCTCTCGTTCCGCGGGGTCCAGCCTTCGTGCGCACACGCGCTCTGTTTGCCGCCGAAGTTGGAAGACCGCCATTTTGTTCCCCAATTCGGCTGGAAGCGCGTTGCATTGCTAGCTGTTTTGTTACGAACATGTGCCCATGATGGCACGATATTATTGCAATTTCTTTACTAAATTTTTCTTTACATTTCAAGTACACTGCAGCGCGCGAAGGAAACCTGCATAAGCCTTCAACACACACGTGGTCTTACGTTTTCTTTATTTAAACACATCGAATTTTTAAAATATGTTTTAGGTGCAACCTCCCAATGTAGCCTGTAAATTTCTGGGCCGTCAATACTGAGCGCGTGTACTTCCTGGTTGCTGTGATGCGCACGTACAGAATGCAGCTGCTAGCCAGCTGGGCCAGGGCTCGACATTTCTCCGTCGGGAAATGGACTGTCCGCAAGCAGTTTCCGAACGGCACGAGCGATGTTCGGCCCGCGGCATTGCAGCTGTTTGCTGACCGACGTGCTGAAAGCGGCGCTCTTTTTTTGTTCTTGCGCGCAGGCGACGGGGATCAGCGGCGAGCCCATCGACCTGGCGGCCGCCATGCATTACGGCAGCACCAGCAACGCCCCGGCGCCCCCGGCATCTCGCTTCTGGTTCGGCAACGGTGCGCGCTGCTCGCGCGATTCGCCGCGTTCACGGCGTGCAGACATCGTCGTCGCTTTTGTTTGTTTTACCCTCGGGGTCAGCAGGCACCGCACGGGGGAGTGGTTAATATACAGAGCAGGATAGTGGGTAAACAAAGCACAAGAGTGCATAGTAAAATACTTTGCGCGCACAATTGACAAGGACACAGTGAAGGGGCTCCTAATTGTACAGTGATATATTAGAGAGACGAAAGCGCGGCAGAGTATGTGACAAGATTTAGGCAGGGCATCACGCGACGTAAAGCAAATGAAGGCGTATAGTTGAATTTTCCTCGATGTTAGGTTGTAGTTAGACAACGAACCGAGTTATAGTTTGTGCCAGATATTGCATTAAGCTAGTTTGTTACGGATGCCAAATTAGCGGACTTAGTCAAGTTTTGTAAGGATCTGAGTGATTTTTGTAACGTTAATTTGATAGATGAAGGTGATTTGGCGAAATTACGACCAAGGTATCCTATATACATGATATTAGCGTTGTTGATAACGAAAGGTATGTGTAGTCCGTGTTATATTGTAACTATAACATGAACACTCAGAAAATTATATTAGGAGGCACAGGCTAATTGTGCATGATTTATGGGGTAAACAGGTAGATCAGTATACCTTTTCTAGGCACACTCGTGCATTTACACTTACTACGGCAGAAGACGCTTGGTGTGGGCGAGTTGGTTTTGCATACTTGAAGAAGTGAGCGCTACGAAGACGCGGACTAAAGGAGGAACATGTACAACGGACAAGGCGCTACTTCCAACTAAATGTTTTTTTTTTTTTTTGAGGAAACAGGAGTTTATATAGACGCAACCTAGAATAGTCACCACCGTGACATCACGACCTCCCTATCTCACTAGAAAAGCTATCTCTTTTTCGGCAAGCGTCACTGACGGGCAGCTAATGCACGTGCCCTCAGAATTTGCAATGTAGAAAGCTTCTAATATTTCCCGTTCTAGTCTATCTCTAGAACGTACCAGAAACCTGGTGTCACAAAGATACGGACGGCAATTGTGACGTTTGCAGTGTTCAGCCAGATGGCCCCCCGCATTGTTATTTACGGCCCAGTTGTGTTCACACCCCCTTTCATTGAAACACCGTCCGGTTTGACCGATATAAACCTGTTGGGAACTTAGGGGTATCTCATATACGACATTACTTTTGCAAGCCGTGTACTGCGCTGCATGTTTCTTAGAGCATGGTTCGGGTTTTGCCTTTGTCAGCATAGGGCATATCTTGGCCAACTTACACGGTGCACTGAAGAGAAGATTAACACTGCGCCTTTGCGCAACCTTCTTGAGGTTGTGGGACACTATGTGCCAATAAGGAATCACATGTAATCTCTTCCTATCAAATGGCTTTTCTGTGGTAATGCCCTCTCTTGCCTGTTTGATCTTTTGAAGAAGCTTATCGCAGAAGCTAGAAACCAAAAGTGAAGGGAAACCGGCTATAGGCGTAGCCTTGAAACCTGGTTATTAAAGCCGCTTTCTACTTTGTGAATGCAAGATTTATTTCGAGCTTCCTTTAGACAAGTCATTGCAACTCCTCTTTTTTACTAACTTGGAGTGGGCACTGTCGTATGAAATTAGCTGCTTGTTCAACCTCCGCTGGTATTCGAAACAGACATGCGTGTTCATTAGGGTGAGATTGAGGTCCAGAAACCTAATGCTGTTATCACAAGGCCTTTCGCACGTGAAGTTTAGAGCCTGGGATGCATTTCTAAAAGTGTTAATTATCGATTCTACAGTGTCATCTAGCCTCGACCCTGGAACCACGTTAACAAGCACCAGGAAGTCATTGACGTACTTCATTATGGAAGGAGCACATGAATGATTCAGAATGCTATTTGCACACTTGTCAAAGGCGCTAAGAAAGATGTCTGAAAGAATGGGAGCGAGCGACCATCCAATGCAAATACCCTTGCGTTGTATATATTGTTGGTTTTTGAAACTAACGACAGTGGAATGAAGACAACAGTTCTAGAAACTGGCCACTATTCACTCCGGTTGCACAACTGAACCTAACTTCACCAAAGTCTTCGATCTTGTTCCTAATGGCACTGAGCACACCGTCATGAGGAATCGCATAATACAGGTCTTCAACGTCCAGTGAAAACGCGTACACATTGCTCCAAGTACCTTGTTCTAAAGTCAGCACGCCTTCTCTAGAGCTCCGCACAAGGAAAGGGTCATCTAGGGGCAAGTGGCATAAATGACGCTTCAGGTAGTGCCCTACTTGCATCTGCCGAGTCTTCTTCTCAGATAGCCTTTAGGGCTATTGTACGACCGAGGAGCGAACCCTGTGCCACAACTCGCAGTCCAAGTCGGTGCCGTTACCTGAAACAAACTGGAAAACCTCAATTCAATTTAAGGGGTTGCCATCAAGCTTAATTATTTTTAGTTTGCACATAGCGGTTTGTGACATACTTTATCAAACGCACTAGAGAAGTCAAGGAAGATGAAGTTTGAAGTTTGAAGTTTATTGAATACTTAGTGCAGATAAAAAAATATTGATATTTAGTACAGAAAAAGGTCCCATAGTGTAAACACTGCAGGGGGACCTTTTATAATGTTAAAAAAACACTAATACTGCTTGACAGCAAAAAGGCAGCGAGTTATAAAAATACGAAAATGCAAATACAAATACATAATGATGCAAAAGAATAATACAATGGAAAATATAAAACGGTAGGGATAAGGCTTAAGCTGAAGTAAGAAACGAAGCAAACAGTATTAGAAACGACAGAACTGAGGTTGTGTTTTAAAAGACATATTCAATAAACGGAGCTATAGGTTCGGCAAAGGGCCTTTCGCCAAGAATAAGATTGCGTTTGTGTATGAAGAGTGTTAATTGAGTTCCACGTGAGTACGATTTGCGAAATTTACACCGCGATGGCGCGAAAAAAGAAAGCGACGCCAGAAAAGTAGCTATAGACGCGTGGCCAATCGGCGCTCTACTATTCTACAAGGGATGCCGGTTAATGAACTCTGTCTGCAATTAAAGGGGTAACGTTCGAGTTCTTTATTTATTTATTTATTGTCATACTCTCAAGGCCCGGAGGCATTACAGAGAGGAGTGGTGATTAGTACAAACATATTCGTTAACAATATTCTTGAAGTTTGTGGCGTCAGAAATGGCAGTGACGGAGGCAGGGAGGCGGTTCCAGTCATTCGTCGTTCTTGGTATAAAGGAATCAAAATAAACGTTCGTGCGACAAGTTGGGACTTCAACCTTAAAACGATGATCCGTGCGTGACGATATGTATGATGGAGGGGAGATTAGTTCATCCTTAAGTGTTTCGTTAGAGTAATAGATCTTGTGAAAAAGGCATAGGCGAAAGTATTTACGACGTAACTCTAGGTTAGGCAAGTCAAGGGTTAGTTTCATTGATGAGACACTTGCATGACGAGAATAATTCGAAAGAATAAAACGAGCAGCTCGGTTTTGAATGGATTCGATGGTGTTCTTTAGCTTTAGAGTAGAAGGGTCGAAAATGGAGCATGCATATTCAAGTTTAGGCCTCACTAAGGATTTGTACAGAAGCTTTACTTTACTTCTGCCTTCTAAAGATAAAGACAGCGGAGGCGCAGGAAAAGCTGTCAGATACAGATTGACAAAGCCGCAGCCCCCTTTCGCTTGGCAGTGGCTTCACAGTAAGGCTTTAAAGGTGCATGTTAGAGAAACGTAGCTGGTTAAAATTAATATGGAGCCCCCCATTAGCGGCGTGGCTCATATCGCGTTTTTGGTGCGTACACTCAAGATTTCACTATTATTTCGTTTGCCGTAATCGCCACGTAACGCTTCGTCGTGGCAAGTCCCCAACTGCAATGGGGGTCACTTTGCCGTATTGTTCTGTAAATTTGAACCCCGTTTACTGAGAGGAACGAGTGTTGCGCGTGTTTGCATGCATCAGCTGACCAGCGGAAGCATTCAGAATTGTGATACGAGAGCACAGAAAGGAAAACGTTATGCCTTGTGTATGTATCTAGGGTTGGCTTTGCCAGCAAACGGACAAACCTAACTCTCAGGATTAGGTATGGCACTCCAAAGGGAAATATTCACGGTGATATGCCACTGACATGTGCAAACTCACAAATAATGTTTCAGCTAAGGTGCAGCAAGCTTTAAGAAATTTTTTTTTTTTTTTGCGGAGAAAATTTGTGTGTTCTGCTGCTGGCATTATCTACTGCGTTCATCAGCCTTAAGGCTGGATGGGGCGAGAAATTGTGCACTAAGTGTGAAATGATAGTGTGCAATTATTTATCGCTTCTTAGTATATGTAGTTGCCGCTCGAGCAAGCATTGCCATCACTAAAGCCAGTAAGATCCTGCAATTATTTATCGTTTATCATTATATGTAGTTGCCGCTCGAACAAGCATTACCATCACTAAAGGCAGTAAACGTTGAAATGTTAATTACATCGAACACAAGAGCACCATTGACTTTTCCGCATGTCTGCTTACAGCATGTTTGTTTTTACAGTCGCAACAATTACACGGACACTGCAGGCGAATTTCCGCCGTCGTTGGCGCCGTTGCCGTGGTGCTCCGTAGAGAGTCCCACGTGCGACAGCATCGCGGCCGTATAAGCTGCGGGTGCGAGTGAAAATGCGCGAGGGTGAACCGAGAAGGACGACGCCCCACCTGCTTCCCAGTCCAGCGATGTCGTGCGCGTTGCGCGACTGAAGCAGTGCCACCCTCCCAGTGATGGCATTTAGACGCTCCGGGGCGTCGCTTCTGCCGCCGGGGGATTCTGCTACATGCGTGTGGTATTTGATTGCTTGAACGAGGCGCGTGGGCGCCATCACTCGAGAAAAGAGGAGGAAGAGCGAACTGGGCTCGCGCTGTGAATCTAACCGGTCAGCGCTGCAACCGCTGTTGTAAACATAACCTGTAAATAGTTGCTCGTCTTACTCACTCGTCCTTCGCGTAACAATATATATGTGTGTGTGTATGTGAATATATCATGCATGCCTTTAGGAAGGCATGGAGTAAGGGTAGAATACGGTTACATCAACGTGAAATAGCGTTATTCACAAAAGGAAAAAGAAAGCGTCACATAAAAGCAGTGTTGCCACAAATACCAGTAATATTGGTGAGTTTGTGTTCATTTATGCCCGTTACCATGGAAGCGCATTATTCTTGCGTAAAACGATAGCTCGCTACATCAAATTAAATACAGAAAAGAAGTACGGGCGAGAATATATTAGTGAATATTGCACAAACATCGCTTCACTGCAGCGTAGGTGTACCAACGAAAAATAGCCACATCAAGTGCTGGATTGCGGCGATGCACAAAAAAAAAAAAAAAAAGAAAATGGAAAAGTGGGAAAAAGAGAAGACCGAAAGAAGAACTAGGCAGACAGCAAATAACCTCTGCCATCTAGGCTGCCAGTTCACTGACAATAAATGGTGTGTGAAAGCGCGCGTGATTTGTGTAGAAAAAAAAATTTAATAAACATAAGTACGCGTACTACAGACAGACACTACAATATCAATGGATAAGCATTTGAACAAGGTACCGGGAAAATAGAGGCATAAAAGGACTTGTCGGAGCTAATGCGAGGACGGACGGACGGATTAAAAGAATTATCGGAATAATCGCTAATGGTCGGGGCCCCTAGTCTAGGGCTCCGCTGGTTCTTGCCATCTCAGCACTCTGGATCAGCATGAGTTGGTCGTCGAGGGTCGAGCTGGACAGCAGTGCCTCCCATTGCTCCTTCGTGATGTTCCTGTCGGGGTGTTCTATGCTGTGTAGCATCCACTCCCACGTAAAGTGGTATAGGGTTGGTGTGGCCCCGTACCACGCGCATTCGTCCGTGCAGGATGTGGGGTGTATGCGATGTAATATGCGTAGATTCGTGTAAGTGCCTCTCTGGAGCCTACGCCAGGCAGCGGCATCCTCTGTCTTTAGATTTCAATGGGGTGGTGGATATCGCAAGCGACTCCCTCTGTGGTAGTTCACGATGGCTGAATACTCGAGGTAAACTGGGTCCGGGTCTTCTGCAGCTGGCGTGATGAGTGCTCGGGTATGCACGAATCGTCGAGCTTCTCTGTCGGCCTGCAGGTTGCCCGTGATGCCAGTGTGGCCCGGTATCCAGATGATGGTTTGGGTGGTGTTGTCCGTGAATCCGTGAGGATCGCCAGTGGCTTGCTTGCGTGTTGACCTTCGCGGCTGGCTAACGCGATGGCCAGCTCTTCGGCTTTAGTGATCGTGCAGGGGCAGGTCGATGCAGCGGAGGTAATACCACTGCCACTGCGCCCTTTTCTTCGTCCAATACATGGCGGCGTCCGTAAAATGGGCCGTGTTATGGAACCTGAATGCTTTCTCCATGTACTGGGCCCTTGCTCTCCTACTGCCGTAGTGTAGGTTAGGCTCCATGTTGCGTGGTATCGGGGCAACGTGATACCTGTCCTGGACGTGACGAGGTATCGAGCAGGTTTCTTGGGTTCGTGTTGTTACAGCTTGGAAGCCCAAGGTTTGTAGGGCCTGCCGGCCCGTGCGAGTCCGCGCAAGTGTCTGTTGTTGCGAGACGTAAAGCGCTTCTGTCAGTTCGCTGAGGGTGTTCTGTAACCCTAGCGCCAATAATTTTTCAGTCGATGTACACATGGGCAGGCGGAGAGCGGTTCTGAAAGCCATCCTCAATAGCGTGTCGGCCTGCTTCGTCTCGGACTGTGTGAGGTGGTAGCAGAGCAGGCTGTACGTAATTCTGCCCACCACCAGGCTTCTGACGAGGAAGACCCAGCTCCGGCAGCGTTGGGCTTTGAGCTCGTTTTTTTTTTATTTTTTATATCGCACTGCGCACGCTGCGCGGCCTCCGGGATTCCTAACTTCCTTCTCCTTGACGGGCGTTGCACACGGATGCGGCTTGAGGCGAGGGGCGCTACAGACTAAACGCTCGAGACGCCAAAGCAGCCAAAGCGTGCGAGGCAGCTCGCGAGGCAGAACCGAGATTAACAAGAGCCGCCGCCAGAGCACTCGGCGGCAGCCGCGTGACGCTTTTTCGCTGGCGACGACAGCCGGAGCGAAACCTGCCAGCGCGGGCAATCTCGGAGGCTACACTTCGCACTTGGACATTACATAGGACATCACGGCGACGACGAAAAACCGGCTGGATTTTTTGCGTAATTGCTTTCGCAATGATATGCTGTACTTTATTTGATATCCACAACATCAGTGATCACGCTGACTCAGTGTGATGGTCCCGCTGCATGAGGTACCGACACTGCAGTTCGGCTGCGAAATAGAAGGAATATTTGGCCTTTGTTTTGTTCAAACAAGTGTGCATGCATATTGAGATCGTGGCCTAACTCTCCCGTCGGTGACTGTCATTCTACGAGTGAGAGTCGTCTGCTCGCGTCTTCGCAGACGAGTCCGTGCTCGAGCGTCTGCGGCAGGCCCGCGAGGACTACCCGGACCACGACCCCAAGGAGGTGGCGGCCGCCGTAGTGACCCTCTGCTTGAACCACAGTGAGCGCACAGTGCATGTGCACCCCGGCTTGTTCATCTTACTGCGTCATTGTTTTTCTTCAGTTCTCTTCACGCTCGTGGTCCTGGCAACATTCCTGGTTCCTGCTGCTTCGCTGATTATAGGTGCGTTGCGGTTGACTCTCGTGAAAGGCTCGAGGTAAAAAGCGTAGCACATGAATGTGACCGCAGGCCGAAAGAAAGATCATAGCGTATCGGTCTCTATATTTGTCAAAACTGCACGCACTTTATTCGGTTTTTATTTCCACCCGAAAGTTGAGTGTTTTTTTAGTGAATATGTTTTATTGCGATAGCAATTACACAGACGCTCGAGGCACAGCAGACACTTTCAGTTGGGCGTCCACAACCATCCACGTACGCAGCGCGCGAAGTCGTGCGCACGCAACGAAGCTCGCGCGCACGAAACGGTTTGCCGGACGCAGCAGGTTAGGAGTGCTGACGCGCAGGACCCGGTAGTGTGCCATACTCAGCGCCGCCACGAAGGCAAACCACATGCCGGAGTCACATCTTCGGCAAGAGCCACATTGAAAAGTGCGCTCTCGTGGACACGCGAAAACACGCGAGAACGTCCCGCAAAGCCCGCTGAGCCCGCAGCGGACGCTACGCCGCTTTCGAAAAGCTGCGGGCGCACGCAGCAGACCGTGCGTGCTCCTGCGTAGTGCGCATGCGCACTGTCGCCTCCGCAGGTTTTCTGCGTACGCAGGGCTGTTGCCATAGTTTCTCACTACATTACCTAGAGGGAAACCTGGCGCTGCTGCGCTGTGGTATGCATGGGAATGCCGGTATATTGTGGATTCGACACCTTGAAGACGCGCTTGGCAAGTACCGTTCCGTCTGTCACAATGATTCATTTTCTACTAGAACAGCACGTGAAAAGCTGTTTTAGCTTTATTATTATGCGAAAACATGTTTTGTTTAACTATGAGAACTTGTTATTGTACGACTACATGTTACGTAAAAAGTATCACCGGGTTGCTAAAGTTGGAGGACAGACAAGGTTCGCGCTCGCTTTGAAACAGTTGGTCGTCTGTTCTTGCTTTTCTTAGCTTGGTCATGCATCGTGGGTGAGTAAATATGTAATATGCGTGAATGGAAACATTTTATGAAGATTTTACTTTGAGAACGCGTTATTTGCGTAGCCATATCCACGTTTTAGACGAAGCCTCTTACAACACCAGCCAACACGAGCCTCGCAGACACATATCCCGTCATTCCCATGACGGCACGGTGCCCCCTTAAGAAACTCCCATAGACGGTGGCGCCAGATTACCCTCTAGGTGTTATAGTGAGAAACTCTATGGCTGTTGCGGACGCCCAATAAAACCGTCTAATGACGACGTTTGCGCAGCCGCCGTTATTGTGGTTCCAGCTTGACGGCGCATGCGCGCGGTGGGTGAGAGCGTAGAGTTTCCTTCATTGAAAGAAAACATATACCACAGAAAGTATAAAAAGAAACCTTTTAATGTACGCTTGTTGACACGTTGTAAAAATTATTGTAACATTCCGAATAATTTGCTGAAGAAGTCGGAAGTGACAGTATGACGAAAACGAGTTTGCAATACGCAAAAAAGAAATCCCCGAAAACAATGGTAACTACTTTATGGAATCATGAATTTACCTAAGTCTGGAAATACTGCTGATGAAATAAATTACAACAATAAAGTTCTTACTAATTCTTTTAGCATAGTACATTCTTTGAGTGGCTACTTCTATAGCATATACAGCAGTCGTTGGATGACCTCTGCTTATACCATTCATCGCAGCAATCAATCTTTTTAGAGCGCAGCTCCTTGGCGTCCGTTCCCGCGTTTCGCGTCGCCGTCGGCCTCGCCCATTAGCCCGTCAGGGGTTAATGCGCGAGCGCGGTCGACCACGCTACACTGATCTCGGCGGTGCAATGCCTGGTGTGCCACAGGACAAGCGCATATTGCTACACGTGCAAAGAGACGCCGCAAACATGCACAGCGAACACCGCGGCGTCGAAACACAAACGGAAAGGGCACGAGCGCGGCGATTCACATCTCCACCTCAGGCGGCATCCTCCTCCTACGCTCGCTGGAGTACGTTACTGTATGTGTTACCAAAAGTAGCATATACAGTAAAGCGTATATCCGTAAAACGTAAACGAAAAACGAAAGAAGGGCCCAAACTGCTAAATGTAGGCCTTTTATTTCAAATGAGCGCTGAAAGAAAAAAAAGAAGCTCAAGAGAGCGGAATGAGGGCTTGATCGCCTCGATTCCGCATGTTTACATTTCGTTCGTTTGAGCTCAATCACCGCGCGAGCCTTGGCGATTGCTTGCGCTTAATCCCGTTTGCTCTGTGAATTCTTTTGCTTGTAAGTCTGCTGCGTACACGTAGCGGTTACTCTGTACGAATAATTCGTGTAAAAAAGAAGGCTTACAGTCGCTTGGACCGAAAAACTTTCGACATAATGTCGCTGCAATGTGCGACCCTCACTGCAACTAAACAACATCCTGTGCGTGTGTGGAAACGAGTGCGCCAACAGTCTTCTTGCCGCGGAGTGTGTCTGTCGTGTAGCTGTTACACGACGACTCTTGTTTTGTGGTTCAGTGCTACATCATCATCAGCCTGGTTACACCCACTGCAGGGAAAAGGCCTCTCCCATACTTCTCCAACTACTCCGGTCATGTACTAATTGTGGCCATGTTGTCCTTGCAAACTTCTTAATCAGCGCCGTGTTTGTCTCCTCCTCATTCTGGTCCGGTTCGTTTAGCGCTGTTTGAATTTTATTGTTACCATGCAACACCAACTCGCCCAATCCGCTGCCCTTCTGCAGTTCTTAATCTCATTCGCCCACCTAACTTTCTGCCGCCCTCTGCTACGCTTGAATCCATTCTGTAACCCTTAATGACCATCGGTTATCACCCTTCCTCATTACGTGTCCTGCCCATGTCCATTTCTTTTTCTTGATTTCAACTAAGATATCATTAACTCGCGTTTGTTCCCTCACCCAATCTGCTCTTTTCTTATCCCTTAACGTTACACCTATCATTCTTCTTTCCATAGCTCGTTGCGTCGACCTCAATTTAAGTAGAATCCTTTTCGTAAGCCTCCAAGTTTCTGCCCGGTACGTGAGTACTGGTACGACACAGCTGTTATAAACTTTTCTCTTGAGAGTGTGGGGATGCGCGACTCTCGCGCGTCCCCAGATATCTTGTTTACCCCCATCTCCTGCAATCCCGCTTCGCCGCGTGGCCTGCGTGACGCCCGCGGCGGTCGATGTGGTTGAAGCGCAGCGCGAGAGATGGCGCGAGTGTTGCGCTGCTAACGCCGCCGACAGGCGGGGTTACTCGGGCGCCGAGAGACAAGGCGCTTCCTCTTTGGGACGGGACAGCAAGCGGGACGGACGTGCCGTGCCGCGCGTGCGCCGGCCCATGCTTCTGCGAGACCGTCTCGCGTGGCCGCCTTGGAATGCGCCACCGTTCGCGTGACAGTACGCGCGAACGACCAGGCGTTGGGATCCAGCATGGGGCGAACATATTCGCTCGCTATGCGGTCGCGGTGAGTCGGACTTTATTTTTATTTTTTATTTATTTATACAAGTACCTGCAGCGCCACAAGGGCATTATTGCAGGGGGGGACAAATTGAAGAAAAGTGAACATGTGACAAAAACTTGATACAGCAGAGCACAGGTGGTAAAAGTAACAAAATACGTAACATAGATGAGTCATCTCGACGGCAAAACGGTCTTGTGAAATGCGGTGCAAATTTGCAAAACAGAAATGGAAAGGGTACACAATCGCATGAAGTGCAATGCCAGCCAAATGATATAAAGAAAACGGGATAATATACTACGACAGACTGCGTGACAATAAAGACAGAAACTCTGAACGCGTTTTACATTCACCAATGCTCCTGGGAAGCCTATTCCAGTGTGCGGAAACATGCGGGAAAAATGAATTACTGTAGACATCAGTACGACAGCGCATTTCAAGGACTTTCAGCTCGTGATCACATCGTTTAGAGATGAAGTGGGGAGGGAAAATGTACAAGTTCTTGTTTATTCCTGTGAGATCAAAGTAGATTCGGAAAAAAAGTTCTAATTTTGCAGTTAATTGGCGGTGTGCTAGTGTTTTCCAACCAAGGTCCTCTTTAAGCAATGTAATACTGCTACGGAAATTATAATTACCAGAAACAAATCTTGCAGCGCGGTTTTGGACGCGTTCGAGCTTTTCTATAAGTTTAGAGCTTTGAGGGTCCCATACCTGGCAAGCGTATTCGAGTACCGGACGAACATTTGTTATGTAAAGCTGTTCTTTTACTTTCTGGGGGGCGTTATAAAAATTACGTCTAACAAGGTTTAGTATACGAGATGATTTTAAGGTTAAGTATTCAATATGTCTGTTCCATGTTAAATTTTCTGAAAAATAGACCCCGAGGTATTTGTAGTGTTCGACCTTTTCACGAAGTAGTCCGTCCTATTTATACACTGATCTCACAGGAAAGCGTTTACGGGTGAATGACACAAGTTGGCATTTAGCATTGTTCAAAGACTGTCTAGATTTGTCGCGCGCCCATCGGCATGTTTTGTGGATAGCAACTCGGCTAGCAGGCATTGATCTATGAAAGGTGCAATAAATGCCCTTGTGATTGTTTGCACTACTGTGTTGTCGTTCCTTTGTCCCAAGAGCACGGAGGAGAACCCCACAAGAGATAATGGTAACCTGCTGTTCTCTTCCGAGACTGTTAAACATTACTTTAGTTTTCTGCAGATTAATTTTTACACCCACCCTCCGGCTTTGCCTCTCCATGTCAGTGAGCATGCATTGCAGTTGGTCCCCTGAGTTACTAAGCAAGGCAATATCATCAGCGAATCGCAAGTTACTAAGGTATTCTCCATTAACTCTTATCCCCAATTCCTCCCAATCCAGGTCTCGGAATACCTCCTGTAAACACGCTGTGAATAGCATTGATGAGATCGTATCTCCCTGTCTGACGCCTTTCTTTATTGGAATTTTGTTGCTTTCTTTATGGAGGACTACGGTGGCTGTGGAGTCGCTATAGATATCTTTCAGTATTTTTACATACGGCTCGTCTACACCCTGATTCCGCAATGCCTTCATGACTGCTGAGGTTTCGACTGAATCAAACGCTTTCTCGTAATCAATGAAAGCTATATATAAAGGTTCGTTATATTCCGCACATTTTTCTATCACCTGATTGATAGTGTGAATATGGTCTATTGTTGAGTAGCCTTTACGGAATCCTGCCTGGTCCTTTGGTTGACGGAAGTCTAAGGTGTTCCTGATTCTATTTGCAATTACCTTAGTAAATACTTTGTAGGCAACGGACAGTGAGCTGATCGGTCTATAATTTTTCAAGTCTTTGGCGTCCCCTTTCTTATGGATTAGGATCATGTTAGCGTTTTTCCAAGATTCCGGTACGCTCGAAGTCATGAGGCATTGCGTATACAGGGTGGCCAGTTTCTCTAGAACAATCTGCCCACCATCCTTCAACAAATATGCTGTTACCTGATCCTCCCCAGCTGCCTTCCCCCTTTGCATAGCTCCCAAGGCTTTCTTTACTTTTTCCGGCGTTACCTGTGGGATTTCGAATTCCTCTAGACTATTATCTCTTCTATTATCGTCGTGGGTGCCACTGGTACTGTATAAATCTCTATAGAACTCCTCAGCCACTTGAACTATCTCAGCCTTATTAGTAATGATATTGCCGGCTTTGTCTCATATGATTCATATATGTTTATACATACATGTGATTCTCGGCAATTCCTAGTTTTTCTCTTCACTGGTTTTGGGCTTCCTCCGTTCCTGAGAGCATGTCCAATTCTATCCATATTATACTTCGTTATGTCAGCTGTCTTACGCTTGTTGATTAACTTGGAAAGTTCTGCCGGTTCTATTCTAGCTATAGAGTTGGAGGCTTTCATACATTGGCGTTTCTTGATCAGAACTTTCGTCTCCTGCGATAGCTTACTGGTATCTTGTCGTCTTCTCTGTCTGTGTCCCAGTTATTCGCGCTAGCCTTTTTGATTAATAAAGCTTACTGGCATCCTGTCTAACTGAGTTACCGCCGACTTCTATTGCACACTCCTTAACGATGCCCACAAGATTGTCGTTCACTGCTTCAACACTAAGGTCCTCTTCTTGAGTTAAAGCCGAATACCTGTTCTGTAGCTTGATCTGGAACTCCTCTATTTTCCCTCTTACCGCTAGCTCATTGATCGGCTTCTTATGTACCGGTTTCTTCCGTTCCCTCCTCAGGTCGATGCTAATTTGAGTTCTTACCATCCTATGGTCACTGCAGCGCTCCTTGCTGAGCACGTCCACATCTTGTGACCATGGTCACCAGGATCAGGCCACACTCCAGGCCTGTTTATGCAATTTTATCAACACGCGGATTTTTTTTATCGGGTGGAAAATTGCGCGGCACCGGGATTCGAACCACGGACCTCTTGCACGCGAGGCGGGTGTTCTACCTCTACGCCATCGCTGCGTTCCGGTTCAGTGCTGGTTCAGTTCAGTTCTCGTTCAGTTCGGTGGTTCAGTGCTACGAGCCGGTGCAACTGTCGCGACATCCTGAAGCGGCGGTAAGTCTCCTCGATCGTGTTCGGGCTGCCAGCGCGATCTAATCTCGCGGCACACCAACATCGAGCGTATATAGTATGTGCGCGTGTGAGCATGCGGTTTACTGTTCTCGTGAACCGTGCGACGTCGCCACGTAAACTTGAATCATGACACGCATTGTTGTGTTTATGCCTCTTCGTCCCCGTGCACCGCTAAAGAATTAGAGTACCATTATATGAAACGCATGCGGATTGGCCTAGCTATTGCTGCACTGTGTTTTGCTGGCAATCCGTGTATTGCTTCTTATGTTAATTTGCAGTTGTGTGTTTTTCATCAGTAAAATGGCATCGGCGATTACTGAAATATCTTCGAGTGTAAGGGAAACTTGGAAGGAACGAGCTCGCAGCTGTATGTAATGTACTTTGATATATTGTATTATACTTTGTTATTTGATGGCCAGTAGCAGTGGCTATGCAGTATTTGTTTTTAAAAGCAGAGTAATGCAGGTACTTAGGAATATATTTATTCACATATGCAATGCACAAGATACGATTAGAATATTGGAAATGACTTTTTGGACATATTGTAAAGTGCAGTTAGCAACGCGTGCACAAAAACAGGAAAGTGTAGAAGTAGAATTCGCTGCTGAAATTTATTATTCTTTATCGCATGTCATGATATTTGTCAGCGAGTTAATGCGCTTCGGCCCTACTATTTACTTGCATGCTAGGTCATATTGGACTTGCTAAGTCAACGGGCTCATAATGCACTACAATCAATAATCTCCACAAACTTCGGCCGTCAACATTCAAGCGCGCGAATTAAATGCTATATAGCAGCTCTGCACACACACGTGTATACTTTCTCTCGCACCGTCGTATCGCTCTACGTTACTTTCTTCGCATAGTCGTTCAGTTACCGACGGTTCAGTCTTTCCGTCCAATTCTATGCGACCGCATTTATCTTCTGGTTAGGTTTTGTTTGCCGCGCGGGATGCAAAATAACTTCTTGACGTCCTCCGCCTGATCTCGGCACCCACCCGCACAGCAACAAGGCATTTCGGTCCTTCGCATCCTAGGTCATACTAAATTATTCAGCGGGCTCATAACGAACTAAAATAAATAATCTCCACAAACTTCGGCCATCAACATTCATGCGTGCGAGTGAAATACTATCACAGCTCGACACACGCTCGTGTATACTTTCTATCGGACCTTTGTATCGTATGTTACTTGCCTCGCATACTCGTGCAGTTACCGACGGTTCAAAGTCCTTCCGTTCCCACCCAATTCTGTGCAACCATACTTCTGATTAGGTTCTGGTTGCCGCGCGGGATGCAAAATAACTTCTTGCCATCCTTCGTCCGGTTCCGGCACCCAACCGCACAGCAACAAGGCATTTCGGCTCTCCCGGAACGAAATTATCGCAGCAATGTACATAGCACAACAGGCGAAACGCGCGCACTTCGCCCGGCGCGCAGGAACTTTCATGGCGGCAAAGGGGCTGAGCAAGGTCACATGTCACCGATCAGCCTATCGCTGGCGTCGTCGGCTGGATCAAAGCCTTTCGGTAATTTAAGATTATTGAGGGACTTTAACGCTCGTTTCCCTCGCGGCAACAATACAATTTCGCCGATTCCACAGAGGGGGCATCTACGCTTGCCCGTAAACGCTGCACAGCCTGGATTTGAGCTGTGGACCTACAGATTACCAGTCGCGAGTGTAACCTCTCGACTATATACTGCGCCGAATTTTTCTTTATTTATTGTCTCATTGGTACTAATTAATGAAGCACAGCTAAGAGGGAACAATGCAGCACCTTAAAGGGTCCCTACCAGGCCCCATAGCAAATTTGAGTTATACACTGAAAGTTGCTACGTGTCCTCTAGTGAGCCTTCTGCCGCAAAAATTTTTCAAGTGGGCTCATTAATAGCTGAGATAGAAGTATTTCAGTGCCGCGAACCCATGATTTCATCAGGCGGGCTCCACTACATAGCGAGACCCCCTCTCCACTCGCCCTGTCTAGCCTTCGCAAGCGAAATTCCTTCCCTGCGTTCTCCCATATCAGACCTCGAGGATCGCGTGACACATACGTCACATATTCATTTTTTTTTCTCCTCGTGTTGTCTCGTTCGCGCAGAGCACGATTTTGCGCGCTAGCTGTGTACAAGGAAACATGACTAGCGGCATAATTCAGTGCTACAAGAATACTGATGCAGAACAAGCGGATCGCAGAGCATGATCATGCCGCCGGAATACGGTAGAAAATGGCATAGTTGCGGTACCTGCGCACGTGACCGCACGACCTTGGGAACAAGCAGACGAAGCGGAAGTACATCTCTCTTGCTTCGGTACGAAGTAAAACAAAAAACACGCAGACATTCCGTTTGTGTGTTTTATTATTTCTCTAAACTTCAATTCGTCAATTGAAGCGACAGATCACACAATTAACAGATGGTGCCTTGAATAATTCTCGAAGTCACGTGTCACCACGAGCGACGTCATACAGCGAACACGAATACGTAGGCGCTGGCACACGAGCACGTCATCCCCCGGCTTGGAGCGCGGCAGCCGCGAGGAGAAGGAAAAACGGCGTTCAGTTTGAAATTTCAGATCTTTCCGCGGCGCGTAGCGATGTAATGCTTTGCAGACACGATCGTTATCGTGCAATGTTTGCTCTGCGCTTGTCAGCTCAACATGGCCATACCTGGTGAGGGCCCCTTTAAGAGTCCAGTAGCGCCTGTAGCTGCTTTAATAGGCCGACGTTACGCTTTTCAGTGCTTCAGTCTATAAATCAGCACTCGCAAGGTGAGGCCATTTAAGCGAAGCTAGCAGTAAGATGGGAAAGGCGCGACGCAGAAAAGAGAACAAAGTAATTGTGACCTTCCACTTCACGATGAGACGCGAAATCCCCATAATATGTGCTGTGTTGTTATCGCTAGTAGATTTCTCTGCGTGCACCTGCGAATGTTAATTTCAACCGATACTGCATGAGACAGTGCAAGACTTTACTGCGCATAATATTGCGTCGGCGCCGGTGCTACACCAGAAAGAACATGCCCCTGTAGAACTATAGCTGGCTGGCGCGCTATGATTCGCTGTAGCTTATCTATAAAACAACAGCGAGCTGAAATAATTTAAACGAAGCAAGTGGTAAAAAGCGAAAGGCAGGCTTGGAAATAAAAGAAGCTGTCTTTCCACTTCACAACCGAGGAGGCGACGTATGCGTGAAGTAGCGGCTAGTCATCCATAGCCTACTGGGACCATGTGACGTGCTCGAACAGTGATTTGGCACAAACCGCCGAAAAATATTCACTTGTGGCTTTTACAGCGAAGCTGTATACCTCTGCCGTCCAAGGAAATTTTCGTATCGTTAGCGTGGTAAGCAAAAAACTCCCCACACGTGGGCCGATCCCAAAGATAGTGCTATGCCGGGCCGACCCGCGGCGGAGGTGAAGCAGACATTAAGCACTCCCCATACGCGGGCCGATCCCGAAGATAGTGAAATACTGGCCCGACCCTCTGCGGCGGTGAAGCAGGCGTTAAGCACTCCCCATACATAGGCGGGCCGATCCCGAAGATGGTGCAATACCGGCCCGAACCGGCGGCGGAGGTGTAGCAGGCGTTAAGCGCTCCCCATACGTGGGCCGATGCCGAAGACCGTGCAATGCCGGGCCGACCCGCGGCGGACGTGAAGCAGGCGTTAAGCACTCCCTATACGCGGGCCGATACCGAAGATAGTGCAATGCGGAGCCGATCCGCGGCGGAGGTGCATTTCGACATTAAGGGGCCCACATACACAGCTTCACAGGTTATTCTTCTTCACAGAGTGGAAGGGCACAGAGTTCTTTTTTTTTTTTTTTACTTAGTGGAAATGTTGAAGTGACCGATCACCCTTTCGTTCGGCAAGGTGTATGTTTCGCACAATATACCCTTATGGCACCTTGAAATTAATTGAAGATGGGTTTTCTGCTAAAGAATGCGCCCATTTTCAATACGGTGCAATACGGCCCCGCACCGCCGAATGCTCCGGTGGCACGCCGCAGGTGCGCTCACCGTCCACGAGTGCCCGCGCCAGCCCATGGTTCCGGTGCTGCTGGTGCTCAGCGGTGCGCTGGCGCTCGCCAACGGCGTCGGCAACGTGGTCGTCCGCTCGGGGCGCCTCCACCCGGCCGGCTGCGACCAGCAGGACGAGCGCAGGTTCCTCCTCCTGGGCGCCGTCACGGCGCTGCTCAACGTGGCGCTGCTCGCCGTCTTTGTCGCTGGTCGGTACACTGCGTCTGTTTCCATGCTGCTCGAGAAGCAGTGAGTCACGCAGGGTGCGGCTTTCTCACGGGCAGGCTAATTGAGATACAAGGTTTGGCACATAGAGGCAACAACAAATGAAATTTGAAAACACTGTGGGATAAATATAATAATCGTAATTAATTGGTCATATAGATGGAGTGTATAAGCGCTCCAGTACGAAGATCAAAGTGCACATTTAACATCGTGGACAAGCTAAAGAGTTGGCAGTAATTCTGCCCAAAGCGCTGACTGTGATAGCAAAGTCTAGCGTCGCGCCCGAACTTTTCGGACGGTGCGCAAAGTGTGTATGTGGGTTCTACTAACACGGACGCCAGAATTTCTGGCACAACTTAGAAGGCCGCGTGTGGGGCCTCTAATGACAACGCACAGGAGCCACCGCGTTGCCCGTAAGGAGCCGCACCAGTAAAATTACACCACTTTCAGGTTTGAGCGCTGATATTGCTTTCGCGTTTAATAATAGTCTGAGAAGATTTAATATAGAAGGCATGCGCTGTGAATGCTACGTCTCATGAAATTTATTTGTGGGCTGTCATTCTCAAAATTCTGAGGAATAACTTGCGTTTGTGGACTAGAGAACCAAAGCAAGCCTCACCGTGCCATATTTGATACAGATAGGGAGAGTTGCGCCTAAGAAAGAAAGAACACAGGAGAAAAACGGCCTTTAGTAGCTTTTCACATCCAGGAAAAGGGCGATGACTGCTTAAGTCACATTTCTGTTGCCTTATATCATGCTGTACAAAATTTTCTGCGCAGCTTGTGTTGGCATGGCATGGCATGTGATGGAGGCTTGATTTGCCCTTTCCTTCTGCTCCCCCCTTCGTTTTTTCGTCACGTGTGGACACTGCCTATATGTGCAGCTTCGAAACGAATAAAAACAGTTGATAGCTTGCGCTCTCTCTTTCCGTTTGTCTCGTTTCACGCGCGCGACTCTTCCACACACAGACACGCACCAACTCGCCTAGCAAGAGGTCCTGCCTGACACAGCGCGTGCCTCCCTTCCACTGGCCCGTTTTGCTCGCAGGCTGTGTTTACGTGTACGGCAGCCTTTGGCCATCACAAGACCGTGCCAGTGCCGACTACTGTTCACCGACGGCCTTCTACTTTGCCTTCTGGCTGCACACCGGCACGTTCATCTTTCTGGCGCTCTTGTTCGTCATCGGTCTGCTGGGAGCGCTGTCCAGGTGCCGCTGAGCGGCATCGTCGCCGTGGTCAAGTGCGAACGCCTCCGTCGACGATCTCCGCAACCGTGCACTGCTCGCATCCACATGCGGCCGCACGGCTGTGCTTTCAGATGTGCCAGTAAATTCGTGTCAGGAGGCACTTTTGAGGACGGTCACACAGTGTCCGTGTCTCTCAAGCGCGCTTACCGCTCGCATAGTATCCCGGTTCTATGAAATAAACTAAATCACTCGTCAAATCTATATATCTTGAGGAAATTTTGGGATTGCTAAGTCAACTAAGCAGGGAAGTTCGACATGTCCGTGTCAACTATAGAGACTTAATGAAAAGTGTTAAATCCTCGTTTTCGGCCCACAGAGAAGCTTCAAGTGAAACACTTAAAAAGTTTTCTCTCTTCCGTGCGAGAACGATAAAGCCAGAGCAGAGATGTCATATTTTGAGTAAATCGGTGGCACTTGACGGACGGCGCGTACCGAAAGCTCGAACTATCTAGGGTAAATATGCTCTGAAATTAATTACTCAGTGAGGCTGTTTCACATGCTGCGACTGGAACGACGAAAATCGGTGCAGTCGCACGCGTCGCAATGCGATTTTTAGAGGGCTCATTTCACATGATTGCGAATTCAACAAGGCGACTGGTGCGACGCCCAGGGTTGCTTATTGCCAGGTTTTGTGGCACACGCTGCATAATTCTTTTATTGTAATGAATAAAACGTTTACATTATAATAATATTGATTTTCTTGATTAGAAGCAAATAATATGCACGTTTACTAATTTAAAAACGTTAGTTAAAGGGACCCTGAAACGTTTTTGACGATTTTCTACAAATGTATTGAGTCGTTAGAGTAGGTCCTTCTGATCATTAATTGACACATCTAAGTGCTCCGCGTAAAGCGTGTAATTTATTATAAGGTTTTAAATATGCACATCGCTGCCGATCGCAGCGCACTGCTCGGCGGAATTTTAAGCCGCCCCTACCCATACGACCGAAATCACCCATACGACGTCAGTGGGGCGAGCTATCCGATTGGCTGACAAGGGCGCGTGATCGATAATTTTTCCAACTTTAGGGTAAACAAATGATCTTCGTAATAGTTGGAATGTTAGTTAATTTGTTTTTATGAAAAGAAAGTAACATAAAGAGAATGCACAAGAATAATTTTTCAGTACACTCAAGCACTTCCGGCACACAGCATGTGTCGTCTGCTTGTGTTACAACGTACTCCATTTTGAAGAGAGCTCCGCGGTCAGAGTCGGTCTCAGTCATTTCGCGAGCACTATAATTCGACTTTGTTGCCTTGTGGACTGCAAACGTAGCGACTGGCAATATGTCAAGCTGCGACATCGTGTCCCTCTGCAAGGCAGCGTACGAGCGAACTGGCTGCTGCGCATCGGACTGCCGCTATCCGATCGGCGCCAGGATTTGCGCGTTTGTGGCCGCCACTTCACACCGGAAGATTACTAACGCAATAGCGTTTCCCGAGTCCGGTATTAGGGAAAACGCAAGCGCAAGGGGACAGAGTCTGGCCGCTTGACTTTGCCGTAACGGGATGAGCCATGAGATGAGCAGAAGGGCAAATGCGAAAGGTCTGCACGGTGCAGCCACCTGGTGGCACTGAGCTCAACCATACACAGTAGCAGCAACGAAGTGTATACTTCTTTGCTGCTGGTGTGTATTTTTCGCAGGAGTGTAATCATGAACACGTTGTTTTTATAAATGTTTAAAATGTTTTACACTTGATTAGAGCAATATTAGTGCTTTGTTTGGCTGGTTAAGCGCTGCACCAACAAGTGTATGGACCGTGCAGACCGATCAGGCCGCTCACGTACGTCTACGCTAATGTTCCTTCATCAGCTTGAGTTTATGCCTACAGTCATTTGCCGAAATGACCAGCTTGCCTGTGGTTACCGGAATACAAGACACGTTCGGCGCTACGACAGAATGCTCGCAACGCACGCTGCTTCGATAGCTCTCGCTTGGGGTCGACGGCCAATGGGCTAGCGGAGCGGTCTCGCGCGGGCGGGGGCGGGCTCCAAAACAACCGGAAGTGGACGAGGTGACGTCGCATCGTGACGCTGAACCAGTGAAGGCGGAGCTTAGCCCCACTCGCTCGGCGAACGAGTTGAGGAGGAAAAGCATGGCTAGGGAGGAGGGTAGCTTCTAATCGCTTGTAGCTCCATTAATACGTAACGCTTCACTTAAATTGTGGTGCGAATGTTCTACTTAAGCTGTACCCTACGCGTCTACAAAATTTGTCCAAACCGTTTCAGGGGCCCTTTAAAGGGACCCTGAAACGTTTTTGACGATTTTCTACAAATGTATTGAGTCGTTAGAGTAGGTCCTTCTGATCATTAATTGACACATCTAAGTGCTCCGCGTAAAGCGTGTAATTTATTATAAGGTTTTAAATATGCACATCGCTGCCGATCGCAGCGCACTGCTCGGCGGAATTTTAAGCCGCCCCTACCCATACGACCGAAATCACCCATACGACGTCAGTGGGGCGAGCTATCCGATTGGCTGACAAGGGCGCGTGATCGATAATTTTTCCAACTTTAGGGTAAACAAATGATCTTCGTAATAGTTGGAATGTTAGTTAATTTGTTTTTATGAAAAGAAAGTAACATAAAGAGAATGCACAAGAATAATTTTTCAGTACACTCAAGCACTTCCGGCACACAGCATGTGTCGTCTGCTTGTGTTACAACGTACTCCATTTTGAAGAGAGCTCCGCGGTCAGAGTCGGTCTCAGTCATTTCGCGAGCACTATAATTCGACTTTGTTGCCTTGTGGACTGCAAACGTAGCGACTGGCAATATGTCAAGCTGCGACATCGTGTCCCTCTGCAAGGCAGCGTACGAGCGAACTGGCTGCTGCGCATCGGACTGCCGCTATCCGATCGGCGCCAGGATTTGCGCGTTTGTGGCCGCCACTTCACACCGGAAGATTACTAACGCAATAGCGTTTCCCGAGTCCGGTATTAGGGAAAACGCAAGCGCAAGGGGACAGAGTCTGGCCGCTTGACTTTGCCGTAACGGGATGAGCCATGAGATGAGCAGAAGGGCAAATGCGAAAGGTCTGCACGGTGCAGCCACCTGGTGGCACTGAGCTCAACCATACACAGTAGCAGCAACGAAGTGTATACTTCTTTGCTGCTGGTGTGTATTTTTCGCAGGAGTGTAATCATGAACACGTTGTTTTTATAAATGTTTAAAATGTTTTACACTTGATTAGAGCAATATTAGTGCTTTGTTTGGCTGGTTAAGCGCTGCACCAACAAGTGTATGGACCGTGCAGACCGATCAGGCCGCTCACGTACGTCTACGCTAATGTTCCTTCATCAGCTTGAGTTTATGCCTACAGTCATTTGCCGAAATGACCAGCTTGCCTGTGGTTACCGGAATACAAGACACGTTCGGCGCTACGACAGAATGCTCGCAACGCACGCTGCTTCGATAGCTCTCGCTTGGGGTCGACGGCCAATGGGCTAGCGGAGCGGTCTCGCGCGGGCGGGGGCGGGCTCCAAAACAACCGGAAGTGGACGAGGTGACGTCGCATCGTGACGCTGAACCAGTGAAGGCGGAGCTTAGCCCCACTCGCTCGGCGAACGAGTTGAGGAGGAAAAGCATGGCTAGGGAGGAGGGTAGCTTCTAATCGCTTGTAGCTCCATTAATACGTAACGCTTCACTTAAATTGTGGTGCGAATGTTCTACTTAAGCTGTACCCTACGCGTCTACAAAATTTGTCCAAACCGTTTCAGGGGCCCTTTAATATTTGTCTTGGAGTGCGCAACAGCGGTTTCTGTAGTTCAGTGCGACATGGCGCACGTAAACAGCTGTTCGCAGGTGGTTCGGCGCTGTGTGTTGTCTCATCTGCCTTCCATGACCGATATTACTTCCTTCTAGCGCCCTCTACATCCTCACCATGTACATCATAAACAGCAGTAGGGATAAAGGGCACCCCTGCCTCAGTCCCTTCTTGATATGAACTTTCTCCTCGCTCCTCATCCCTTCCCATTCAACGCAAACGGTATTTCCTAGGTAAATCTCTCTCAAAAGCTGTAGGCAATCGTTACCTAAGCCTTCCCCTACCAGAATATCCCACAACATGTTGCGGTCTACGTTGTCATAGGCTCCTGTAATGTCTAAAAAGGCCACATGCAACGGTCTGCTTCCTGCTTTTGATATTTCAATACACTAAGTAAGAACAAACAAGTTACCATCCAAACGCCTACCTATTCTGAAGCCTTTCTGAAGCTATCCCAAAATGCCATTATTCTCTGCCCATGCTTGAAGCTTTAATTTGATTGCCTGCATTGCTAGCCTGTATATTATCGATGTAATGGTCAACGGTCTATACGAGTGAATTCTGTCCTTCTCCCCCTTACCTTTATAAATTAAATTCATTCTACTTTCTCGCCAACTGTCTGGTGTTCGTCTATCTATTAAAGTTTTTTCCACTGCTTTCACCAGAGCTTCCTTACTTTTTGGTCCTAGTTCATTTATCAGGCTAACGGGAACCTCGTCTAGCCCTGTGGCTGTGCGCTTAGGAATTTTCGCTTCCGCTTTCTTCCAGTTTAAATTTGTCAGCACCAGCTCCTTTTCCACTTGGGTTTCTTTCATGCTCTTTTTTTCTTCAATTACAACCTCGTCATTGCCTTGGAAATATTCGGCTGTTACTTTTCGGATGTAATTTATTGCCACTTCTCCTTCTAGTCTGTTTTCATCTTCGTCTAGGATATGTTGTTGTATTGTTGTTGACCTCCTGCCTAATAATTCTATGTGGTTCCAAAATATTCTAGGTGCGGCCTTTTTTTTCTTACGTATTTCTGACAACCAATGTTCACTTTGACCTTTTATCTTTGCTTTTACCAGTATTTGAACCATAGACGTTTTCTCCCGGTATATTTCCCATTTACTGGTTACTTCCCGTTATTGTCGGTATAGCCGTCTAAATCCTTTGTGGGCATTCATGTCACCTAATAGGACAATTTCACCACCATTCCCGAAACCCTTAATATCAGCGCTTATGCATTCCACTAACTCTTTATTCTTCTCTGTGCAAGTTTTTCCGTTCCGCAAATAGGTAACGCCCAGCCAAGTTTCTTTCACACTCATTGTACCTGATAAACAAAGATGCTCTTGACATTGTGAATTTACTCTGTTCCATTTGGCTCCCTGATGGATGAGCATTCCGACTCCGACTCCCTTTCTTTCCGACTTAGTTCTGTTGCACCCTTCCCGAACATAATTCTGAATAACTGGTGGCTCTTCTGAGTCTCTAAGGTGCGTTTCTGTAACCGCATACACCCCTATTTGTTCTATATGTAACTGCTCCTCAATCTCTGCCCACTTTTCCTTTCTTCTGCCGCCCTGCATGTTTATGTAGCCTATTGCATGGCGAGTTCTTTTTCTTGCTTTCCTCCTTTTTCTGTTATCGACGGCGATGCTCTTCTGATGTTTCTCTAGGGGACCTTCTTCATTGCTATCTACTCTGACCTCCTGAGCGCCCGCAGGCGCCCTAAAGAAGCAACAGCGCGACCACCAAGTCTCCAGCCCACTTCTCGTGCCAGCCTGTAATTGAAGTGGATCCCGTCTCGTTTAAAACCACCACAACTTCTCACTTCCCTGTTTACTTCGACAACCTCGAAGCCTTTCTCTCGGCTAATTTTCCATATTGCCTCATTAGCAGCCACTGCGGCTCTTTCTACGTGACTGTCACGTACAGGCACCTCCGGCACCGTGCACACCACGATCTGCACCTGAGGGGATAGCTCGCGCAAGTCGTCCACGCCCTTCGCCAAGCGCTGGACTAGTCCTGGCCATTTCCTGTTTAGGACGTCATTTAGCCCACCTGCTACTATGACAAGGTTGCGCACGTGGGCATTTTCCGCGAGCTTTTCTTTTGCTCGCTCCATGACAGAACCCAGTGTCCGCCATGAAAATGTCCCTACCGCCACTCTTTTGTCGCCTTTCACCCTCTCCACAATTGCCTTTGAGCACCCAGCCAGGTTTAAGTCGCCGGCGATAATCACCCTTTCACTCTCTCCCACCTCGCCCTGCTTCGCTTTGTCCTTTTCCGCGTGATTCGGACTCGACAAGGGGCATTGTCCCCTGGGCTCCTGCTTTTTCCGCGTGGCGGCCTCAAGGTAGGTGCCGCTTTTTCCAGCTAACCCTTCATGACCCTGCATGCATCCCACGTATTTCGCTGACCTTCCCTTGCCTGTCGCGTCGGGGGTCTGCGTTCCATTGTCACGCATATTCTCGTTGACAATGGCGGCCGTGTTCAGCTTTTCCTCGGCTGCTTGAAGTTTCTTTCCAACTACCAACAAACAGGAGCCCATTTTTGAGCTCCTGTTTGAGAAGCTCTTCCTGAAAAGCCTCCATTTTCTGCAGCCTAGTATCGACATCACATTATGTGCCGGTTGATTCGATGCCCTCTCCATTCTCCTCCGTCTCGATCCTCATCTGCCTTGAGGGACCCCCCGCGCAATGCTTGCTTTAGCGTCTTTCTCGCCATGTATTGCACGGCTTTTTGCAAATACTGCAATACTATAATAATGCTACTACTGATGCAAATACTATAATACTATATCAATGCAGAGCGCGTGCCTTTTAGCAAAGACCGATACGCACGTACAGGATCCAAATCCTCAAAATGTCGCAAAGCAACTCTCACCACTGTTTCAAAGACAGTCAATGCCGCGGAGACCGAAGGTATGACGCGCTCAACCACGCTGGCACGCTCTCACTTTCCTACCAAAACACGCACAGTAAAACCAATAATAGCTATTTGTCTTGCCACTTCCAAGCTACCATTTAAAGACTACAAACACTAAACTTCCCACCCGGCTGCACGTGTTGGAGCACGTGGAATGAAAGGACGCTCTAAGCATCCTGCAAAACAAATGTACACGAAGCACACCCGAAATACGAGACAAAAAGAAAAGAAAAACCACCCAATTACTATTTAAAGGCAAAAAATCGGCAAATAAAAAACAGAAGCAAGCTCGAAGCATGCACAAAAACTTGTGATTTCGTCGCCGCCACGGAGCCCCGAAAAGCACGTCCATTCGCCACAATATCCAAACCCAGGATGGATGGATGGATATTATGAGCGTCCCCTTTGGAACGGGGCGGTGGGTTGCGCCACCAAGCTCTTGCTACTATACTGCCTAATATCCTACCTAGGTTAAACAATGAAAAAAGAGAAAAAAAACCACTCTGAACTACCACGCCCAAATTTTCTGATCCTCTATTGCGAACTGTGCTTTTGTACGTCTCCGTCTTTTGTCGTTTCCCTACTTCCACCAATCCTCCATTCGCCTCTTACTAATGTCTATTGCGGACATGTTTGCTTTGCTACTGCTCCCTCTGAACCCAAGGGCTTCAAGGAGGCCAGTGGTGCCTAAATCAACCGCTGGGTAGACGTCTTCACATTCTAATAAAACATGCTCCGTACTTTCCCTAGCTTTACCGCAGCAAGCACATGTTTCTTCTTCCTTCTAATATCTCGCTTTATAGGTGCGTGTTCTAAGGCATCCCGATCTCGCTTCGAAACGTAATGGGCTTCCCTTTGAGTTATCATAAATGGTTTCTTTCCTGATTTCGTTTTTTCCTCTTCCCATGTTACTACAGCGCCATCTCGTGCTATCTACATGGAGTGCCTCAGCGGCGAGCGCTTTCTGAACACACTGTCCCTATTCTAGTACACTGTGGTCGCGGTAAAGAGAGGAGACCGATCATGGGGGAAGGAGACTGAGAGATGACTGAGAGGCCCTACCCCATGCGTGTCGAGCATAGAGTTGTGTCGAGAATAACGCCCTTGTAAACAAAAGAAGCCGGCGCGAGGGCCCATGCGATGCCATTAGGCCAATTAGCCCCGAGAACGAACTACAGGGGCGCTGCGCCCCTGTAGAAATGTAAAAAAATGTTGGACTGTATAGCAGCGGACATCAATGAGCTAGGAAAAAGATGTGAAATAATTGTATTAGGAGACATGAATGCGCATGTTGAAGATATGGATGGGTACACAGACTCCACAGGTAACATGCTGCTGGATATGTGTGAGAGGCTTAACTTAGTTGTCTGTAACTCTACTGAAAAGTGTGGCGGGATCATAACATGGTAGGTAGGGGGTCGACACTCGACAATAGATTATTTGTTAATGTCACATAGGATGTACGATAGATTAGGAGCCAAGATTATATATGAACAGGGCTCTAGAAGTATAGGTCACAATGGCTGTCAAAGGGTCCCAATGGCTGTCAAAAATAAGCAATAAAAAAGATAAACAGGCAGCTAGAAAATTCTGGCAACATCTGAACTCCTTGGGTAATAGGACAAGCCTAAAGCAGAGGTACGTATATAGTAACAGCTCAAGGTACTCGGTTAGAAGGAGAGGAGGCAATGGAGCATATAGGAACCATGATGAGGGAAAAATTTACAAAACAGAGAAATGGTACATGCAGTACGTCGGAGAGGGATAGCCCGGTCAACCCACTGCTTTCGCTTGGACAAAGAGAGTGGGAAAGGGCCGAGAAGAGGGTACCAAGTAGCACAACGGCAGGCCCCGATGGTATTCCAATTATGTTAATAAAGAAATTGGGCCCGAAATCTAAGAAAGCATTGAGGGAGGTGGTGAGCAAAATGCTAGTGGATGGTAAAGTACCTGACGAATGGAGGCTAAGTAGGATGAGAATGATATATAAGGGAAAGGGGGACAAAGCTGACATAAATAACTACCGGCCTATAACAGTGACGTCAGTGGTTTACAGGGTGGTTATGCAGATTATAAAAGACAGACTGCAGGCATGGGTAGAGAACGAGGGGGTACTTGGAGAACTATAAAATGGGTTCCGGAAGCATAGGAGGCTAGAAGACAATCTGTTCTCGCTAACACAGTGCATTGAAATAGCTGTAAAGGAACACAGACCCCTATGGCTGGCTTTCTTGGACATCAAGGGAGCCTATGACAGTGTACTTCAAGAGGGCTTGTGGGGCATTCTGGAAACTTTAGGAGTGCAAGATGGTGTAACCAATTTCTTAAAAGATATCTATAAAGGTAACCGGGTGATTATACAATGGGAAAAGCAGGTTTCGGAGCCTGTAATGATTCGGCGGGGGCTTAGGCAGGGGTGCCCATTGTCACCTCTGATGTTTATGCTGTACCTACAAGGTTTAGAGGCCAAAATACAGCAAAGCGGACTCGGCTTCAACCTATCATTTTTCAAACAAGGAAAATTGATTGAACAGTCATTACCAGGACTGATGTACGCGGATGATATTGTATTAATGGCTGACAATGCAGAAGATCTGCAGGAATTAATGGACATATGTGGTACAGAAGGAGACAGATTAGGCTTGAAGTTTAGCAAAGAAAAATCAGCAGTCATGATTTTTAATGATAACATTTGCGGCGAGCATAAGATACGGGAGGCCACGCTGGAGATAGTCGATAAATACAAGTACCTTGGGGTGTGGATAAATAATGGCATTGAGTATCTGACAGAGTACGAAAAATATCTAACGACTAAGGTAACAGAAGTGCAGCGATTATGAAGAGTAGGGCACTGTGGAACTACAATAGGTACGAGGTAGTACGAGGGATATGGAAGGGGGTAATGGTACCAGGCCTGACTTTTGCCAATGCAGTTCTATGTATTAGAACAGAGACCCGGCAACAGTTGGAAATTAGGCAACGTGGTGTGGGTAGGCTCGCTCTGGGAGCACATGGCAAGACACCAAATCTTGGAGTGCAGGGGGATCTGGGATGGTCTTCTTTCGAGGGCAGAGAGGCTAGTAGCAAGGTAGCATTTGAGGAGCGATTGAGAAAAATGGGGGAAATTCGGTGGGCTAGGAAGGTTTTCAGTTACTTATACACGAGGAATGTTGACACGAGGTGGAGGAAGCGAACTAGAAAATTGGCAAGCAAATACTTGGGCAGTAGCGGGGGGACAAGTGAGGAATCATCTGTCAAGAAAAAGGTTAAGCAGAGAGAGAGGGGTATGTGGAGTACAGAGATACAAACCAAATCGGCATTGGAGACATACAGGACGTTTACGCAAGAAATAGCCAAAGAAAATATTTACGATAACTCTAAGGGAAGCTCATTGTTGTTTGAAGCCAGGACAGGTGTACTGCGGACTAAAACGTACCGAGCCAGATACCAGGAGATAGATTTGGTGTGCGAGGCGTGTGGAGAGGAGGAGGAAACGGCTGAACACCTGATACTTGCTTGTAAACAACTTCACCCTGCAGTTGAATCTAACGGGGAACTATTCAAAGCTTTGGGTTTAAAAGACAGTGAAAGTAGAATAGACTTTGAACAGGTAGAAATAACTAAACGGAGACTATCTGATTGGTGGACAATATCAACGCAAAAGTAAAGGAGTAAATACATAGGTATGCATGCATATAGAACCATTAAATGCTAGGTGGCGCGCGCCGCCGCCGCCCGATTCGAAGGGTTGAGCCTCAATCATCCATCCATCCATCCATCCATCGTGTAGTCTGGGCCATAGAGTTTCCTGTAGGAAACTCTATGGTCTGGGCACGGACTCGCGCCTGTCGTCTGCTACAGTCCGGGCGCTTTCTGCGGCGTTTTCGTTTGTTCGCATTCGTTCTCTCTGCTTGTATACTTATGGCGGCAATATCAAATATATTTTTACGACGTCTTCATTCGCGAAAATTTATTCAAAGAGCTTATTTCTTAGACGACAATGCAGCTCTCAAAGGCAATGCTACAGTGCCAGCCCAAGGAGCGCAGACGAGCCCATTGCGGGTTTTTCATGAGCGGACCTACAACCGCAAAGACATAGCATTTAATAATAATCCAGTTATGATACCATACATGCCGCAATGCAACAAGTATGTCACAAACGCTGGCTATATATGACCTTTACAGCAGTTACCTTGATTTTAATCTGCTAAACCAGGTTTGCTCATGACGAGTGGTTCGGGGTATAATATCGAATTTGTGCATTTCTTCACAGAAATGCTCGGCAGTAACACGAGGACTTCATTAACACTGCAGTTTAGATTCTACAAGCACCACTTGCTTCTTTACCTGCTTCTCAAAATTAGGCGATTCTTCACGTGTTCATGTTAAGTGGCGGTAATTTGAAGTAAAGCTAATGAAGGCTTACGGCTATTTGCAGAATACGAAAAGGAATGTACCAATATATATTTCCTTTTCCGTGCTACACGTTCAACCCACTTGAGAAATTTACTGGTGCTTGTTGCTTGCGGAATATATATGACGGCGAATATATATATATATATATATATATATATACATGTTTGGCGAACTGACACAGGCTGCTCGGCCCAAATTTTTTTGTGAAATATGCCTTTTCGACCGTATGGCTACAGCCAGAAAGAAGTCGAAGCGTCAATCATTAGTAGTATGGTACATACTGAAGATATAATTCCCCGGTGGAGGGTAAAAATAAAGTGAAATACGTAAGGCTTGTGGTGTTTTCTTTATGAAGGTTTGCGAGGTTCTCTTTTTATGTATGACGACGCGAGTAGTTCTCCGTTTGTATAACTAAACAACGCTGCACCGAGACATGGTGAGGCAGAAGGTGCTTGAATTTTTCTTTTCTAGGCACCCTAAGCTGCGCTGTAGTACCTCGAGAATACTTTAAGCATTCCAATTGGCGCTGTAAAAAAATGTTTTATGGTTTCAATTCGAAGTTGTAGTGAACTGATGAGTTTCGCGAAGAACGCGTGCCTCGCCACACCGACAGTAGGCTCCTAACCGTTGCGTGAGGGGTGTGCCATATTGTCGATAAAGGCTACTGAGGGCCACCATGAAACATTTCATCGCTTACAATTGATTGGCTCTCGATCTTAACCACGAAACTTTTCTCTCAGGTGATTGCTACTATGGTATTCGTGAATCAACTATGTAAATATTCTACATGACGCGCCGTAGTGTTAGCAGCCATGAGCAATTCGTTTTTTGGAGGCCTGTTTCAGAGAGGGGTGAAAATAGCAGCAAACTTTTTCATAAGAAATGCGCATCTAACTCTTTCTTTTACGCATTAATAAATGGCCATATTTGACTAGAACTCACCAGGGTAATAATAATCATGATTACAGTTTCGCCGGGCACTGTCTTTCTAGCACGGATAACTTGCTGACGCCAATTACCAAAATTTTTCTTCCATGTAAAATACAATGTCTCTCATAGCTAAATACTAACGGAATGTTAAGTGTTTAGCGAAGAATCATACACAACTTCGCGTGTTGAATTTGCAGAAATTCTTTTTAGGCAATATCTATGGACAGACACGGCGCACATATGCATTGTAAAACCAGTAGACCCCTTTACCGCTACATAGCTTGTAATATCCAAGCCGCAAATTTTATCGACTCTCGCACTTTAGGAGAAAGAACTGTGATTCAGGCATGGCAGCAGAAAGAAGCCGACATATCCTTCAACAAGTACGGCTCCAGCCACCCGTACCCCAAGCACGCACGAACGGAACGAGCGGCGTCCTGGCCGTGACGTCACTCGCGACAGGGCCCGAGAGGAGGAGGCGGCATTCGTCAAAGCGTGTCGCTGCCCGATGACGAAAAATAGTGTGGAGGCGTTGCGTTCAAAGTGTAATCATATCCTCTCTTAAGCAAAATTACACCCTTTTGCCACACAACAATAATCGTTATCTGTCTTGTCCACATTTCCCTTCTTTAACGCGGTGGGGCCGGTACTTCCTAGCAACGAACGGCATGCGCGTTATCAGCATCACATAGCATTCCCGACAAGAAAGTAGCGGGCGCGGCGTTTTCAAGAAAGGAAACGCAAGCAAGGCAGATGATGATTATCGTTGTGTGGCAGATATACACCTCAAACAGTATACCTTTGCCTAAGAGTGTAGCTGTAACAATTTAAAGCCCATTTATTCTAGGCTTTAAGTGTACACTCTTAGACAAAGGTACACCGTTTGGGGTGTGTATCTGCCACACAACAATAATCGTACAATACACAACTTCTCGAAAGACAGACTGCTTCTCCATAATGAATAGTCTTAATAACATAAACAAGTCATATGATGTATTACTGATTGTCTTTCTGTCTGAAAGGAAAGGAACCGGATGCCATATGATGCAAGAGGAAATTATTTTTTCATAGTTTTTTTGTAGAATGATCCAAAAATAAAATGCGTCATGAGAAAGAATAAAGCAACGTCCCACTGTCTCGGGCTGAATGCAAATTGTATAATTTGCATTCCAGGGTACATATAATCCTTTTTCATGAAGCCATGTTTTAACTGGCAGGGTGGAACTGTGCAGCTTAAAGAAAAAAAATTCAAGGCCCTTCTGCCCTGAAAAGGTGGATGACCAGCAGAGCTGTAAACATCATGGTAAGAAAACTTGTGGTAAAGACTTATTGGTATCACTCATTGTCACTTTGTGGTCGATTTGATGTACACTGATCGGCATACTGGCAACTGCAAACACAATCTTTGATGTCAAATTGATGCACGTACGCCACTGGGTGGTTGGTTGGGCTGGACCGGTGTGGTATCACAAGCAATATGTCTGCAACACGAAACGCGTAAACCACTCCCTTTTTGGTCTCGACACATCCACATTGAAACCACTGAGGACCACAGGCATAGTATCATTGCAACTAACCCACGCAAAGTATGTAGACATGCACCTTACGGGGCTATAAGCCATTGCATTTTTTACTTGCTTACTGGAGTATGAGCCATCGCTTACAGGGGTACGACAGTTTTCGACGTGCTGTTCAGCATGTTGTATGCATGATTAGACAGAATGTAAGCACTGCTCACTTCACTTTGCTGAGTGCTTGTACCCTCTGCCTTATGGGGCTACGAGCCATTGATGATGATAGTTTTTGTGTGCGGACGCGAAACTTCTATGGTACCCTAGCCATATACAGCTCTGCTATAAAATATTTTCGCTGCTGGCGTTGTACATACTCTAAAGACACGGCAAAGATCTTGACCAAACAGAGACAGATAAGGCTTTCGACACATAGGTTCAGGGAAAAGGTTATGTACAATTATATATATCTCGCGATGAATGAAATAGCGCTGACATGTTATTTTAGGAAGTCCCATAAAGGCAATTCTTGAGTAAAGCCTGTTGACAAAAAGAAAAGGGATGAACTTGGTTAAAACACGTTGGCGGGCTATTTGGTTAGAATCCATGGTAGAGTGTATAAGCGCGACTGAACGAGGACGTAGAAAGAAACAGATACACAGACGAAAGAAGCTTGGAAGCAAGAAATACATTGCATGCCTTAACTCTCGCAAAAATGGAGGTCATGTCCCTGCCAGGTTGTCACCTTTCGACAGATGGTGGTTGTCGCAGACATCCAATGAGGTCTCGTACTACGGAAATTATTGAGAGGCACACCAAGATATCACAGCGGAATATGGTTACAATGAATATTCGAGAACAGAGAGAGAGTTTGAGCACACACGTCTAGCCAAAACCCCCTACTTTTATCAAAATTTACACTGCAGTTCCACAGAAATGCAGGGTAGTGTTTATTGCCTCAGTAATACTGGACTTGTTGATGCAAAAGAAGGCAATGTCATCCGCACAAGCTAGAACTTTATATTTCCTCACCTGTGTACCTGTATCATTCAGTACTTGAGTTGGCAAAGCAAAGAAGGGCGAACTTGGAACCACTTATGCAAAGTGGTTCCAAGTATACAGCGAAAACTAAAGGCAAGAGCGGACAACCCTGGCGGACAAATGGCTGTACTCAGTGCTTAAAGCACCCACTCGACAAGCGCTGGAGGCGATTTTATTACCACTAGTACCTAGCGCGGGGCAATTCTAAGCCTCTAATTTTTCAATTAATGATTGCTATTAATCTGTTGATATGGCATGAGAAAAAACACAAAAGCAGATATTGTCATACTGCTGTATGCATTTCCCTGAGGCACTGCACATGAAAGTCACCACTGTTGCTAGACCAAGAATCTTGGCACACCATACTGTTTCATGAGCCACCCGAGCGTGAAGCTACATGCTCGTGAATTAGTGAAGGTTCGCTTTGGCTTCTGTAGGTTGCCAGTTAATTTTAATTCATTTAGTTGTGCATCGAGTGCTGTGTTACACCAAAGATGCTTGCATATTGTCTACTTTTATAGGTAAGGTGGTGCGAAACCATAAAATATATTATTGCAGCACCTGAGGTTGTCAATAAAGCAAGGCAGCTAGTATTCTGTGTTGCAGCTAGAGTTATTTTCTTTGAGTTCACATACCTTGTACTCTTTACCTCCAGAGTTATCTTTGAAAGAAATTGTTCCCACAATGCTAATTTTTTCTAAATCCTTTATAAATCAGCACATTAAATAAATGCCCAAAATACAGTTTGAATAATATATTTATTTGCGGAACACTAATAAAAATTTAATTCTAGAGAAAGTTGGCTTTTATTCTTTGCTTATATATATATATATATATATATATATATATATATATATATATATATATATATATATATATATATATATATATATATATATATATATATAAACAACAAACAACAGCAGTTAGTCTTCGTCGGGGTGCCCGCGTGTACCGTTCAAAAGAAACGCACAATATGCATGTAGCATTATCCCCGGTGCACCTAAAGAGTGGCGTCAACAGGAGAGTAATAGGGTTTGAGGCACGTGACATGCACAACATCAGTGGAATGCAGGGCAGATGAGGCAATGGCGCTGAATGGGACGATTTCATATGTAACTGGAGTAACGGTATGCAGCACTCGGTATGGGCCTGTGTGCTAAGACAGTAGTTTTTCTGACAGCCCAACCTGACGAGTCGGGGACCACAGCTGTACCAGAGAACTGGGCGAAAAGTGAATGTCTCTGTGTTGATGATTGCACAAACACTGTTGGTTCTCTTGGGATGCCAGGAGGTGATCATGGGCAATTTTGCATGCTTGGCCTGCCTTGGTGATGGCATCAAGGGCATATTTGCTGGCCTCCGCTGCAGTGCATGGAAAGGATGTGTCAAATGGTAATGTGGGTTCTCGGCAGAACAGAAAGAATGGAGAATAACCGGCAATGTCATGGCGCGAAGAACTGTATGCAAATGTGACATGGGGTAGAGCAAAGTCGCAATTAGTATGGTCGGAAGAGACATACTTTGCAAGCATGTCTGTAAGGGTTTCAGTGAGACACTCCATGAGACCATTAGTTTGTGGATGGTAAGACATAGTCAGCTTGTGCTTCGTTGAGCAGGACTGCAGGATATCGGCGATGACCTTCGAAAGGAATGTCCGGCCACGGTCAGTGAGCAGTTGGTTCGGAGCTCCAAGTTGTAAAATCACGTCATGTAGAAGAAAATTGGCGACACCTGTGGCACAGCTTGTTGGAAGCACTCTGATGATTGCGTAATGCGTGGTGTAATCTTTCACCACAGAGACCCACTTGTTGTCAGACGCTGATAGAGAAAGGGTCAAGTAAGTCCAAGCCAATGCGAAAGAATGGCTCAGAAGAGACGTCGAGCGGTTTAAGGCACCCGGCAGGGAGCATCGGTGGTGTTTTTCAGCACTTGCATTTCTCACAAGCTGCCACATATTAGCAGACAGAGTGGGCGAGGCCTGGCCAAAAAGAAGCGACGGTGAATCCGGTCACAAGTGCAGGAGACGCTGAGGTGACCGATCACATATTAGGGAGCACAACCTAGAGAGCTGACAAGGGGCTGTAAAACTACGCCCCCCATCTCCTGCTTGCATCCTTTCTTCAGGTTGTGCGAAACTGTGTGTATGTATGGCATCACCACAACCTTTTTTGGTTTCCGCTTTTCCTGTGTGGTTGCGGTAGTGCCATTTGAGAAAAGCTTAAAAAAATGCATGTGAGGAGAGACGTGTAAAGCCCCTCGCAACTTCTTGCGCCACCGGGATTGTTTACAAGATTCCACTCCGCTGCAATAAAGTTTACGTTGGCCAAACGGGTTGATGCATAAATGACCGACTCAGGGAGCACTGTCTTTAAAGGCTGTAGCGGGTGGTATGCACCTACCTGCGCACATCAAAGATTGCGGTTGCACTCTGCTATATAGAAATGCAAAGATTTTAAAGAAGTCTAATGACAGACTGGCGAGGGAAATATTTGAGGCTGGCCAGATATACACACAATCTGCCTTGTGTGTCAAAGTCCCATCAGTTGCGCTGACTGATGAAGAAATTAGTTGTTTCCTAGGGCATTAGCATTTTTACAACTTCTGCATCTGAATGTGTACGAGCTTTGTACCTGCCTTCCGACTGCGCATGTGCGCCCCTCCGGTTCCTGGAAAACCATTCATCAACTTCAGTTGCGAGTGTCTGTTCTGTCCTCTTTGTTTCTTCCTGGCCGCACTTCCGCTCAATGACACATGATGTACCAACTGGCCCAACAGTCTATGCTTCTGAACTTAAATTCTAGTGACGGTTGAAAGCAGAAATTCGATTTAGCTCCCGAATTCTTTCTATGGAATTTTCAACACATGGCAAGTTTGAATTGTGATATCATTTATCATTGCTGAGTTCGAGTTGTAAACTTCATAGTTTTGTTTTGTGAAAATTTGAGATTTTTGTCGATATTTATTAAAAAATTGACAACCTAAATAAAAAATTTGCAATGAAAGTCATTGATTTAAAATTTTTCTTTTAAAATGATAAAAGTCTCCAAATTTGGTGCAGTGGTTACAGGGAAAAACAATTTCTCTTTTCCCATGTATTTAGATAGGAGGCCCCGAGCTAAATGGCCACAAGTGCATGCATAATGGCCACAAGTGCATGCTACAAATGTTACAACAAATGCTGCAGGCACGGCACACTTAAGCATTCAATATTGCTACGGGATAGTATTTCCAACGACGAAGAGCCGAGCAGTAAGAAGACGACGACGACGATTGGAAGCTAGCGCGGGCTGTTGCCTCTTGGCCAACTGCGGCGTATCGCCTTGTAAATATACTTGTAAATAGCTTTTCGTCGGTGTCTTCCTACGTAACATATCTGGTGGAGGTGGACGTTCCCTGTACCTCGTCACGGAGCTTCGCAGTGGACGGTACGTCGAGCCTTCCATCATGGCTCCCGGCGACGACAACTCGACCCTGCCGGCTCCGACACCTGCTGCCACTTCGACGACCTACATCACTCTCCCTGCTCCCCGTGATCCTGGCGTATTCTCGGTAAAAGATGGGGAAGACGTCGAGGACTTGATCAGCCTGTACGAACACGTCAGCCCTACTGATAGCATGATAGTAGGGTGGGACCCTACTATCATGCTCGCCAACATAGTCTTTTACCTCGGTGGCACACCTCGAGTTTGGTATCGCACGCACGAAGATGAGCTCACCAGTTGGGATTCGCTTAAGCAAAAGCTCCGAGACTTGTTCGGCAACCCCTACGGTCATCAACTTGCCACGCAGAAGGCGCTTTCCGGTCATGTGCAGACGTCAATGGAGCCCTACGTCACGTACATTCATGACGTCTTGGCTCTGTGCCGCAAAGTTGACGCACACATGACTGAGTCCGACAAGGTCTCCCACATCCTCAAAGGCATTGCCGATGACGCCTTCAACTTTCTTGTATTTAACAACGTGGTGACGGTGGATGCAGTTATAAGAGTGCCGCCGCCTGGAACTCGCTAAAAGCCGACGTATCGACCAACAGTTTGCCGTCTGCCCAACACCCCAGTGACATCTTCCTGTGCCGACGCTCCTCGTCCCAACAACACAGGCGATGTTACCAGGATTGTCCGGCGTGACATCGAGGCCGCCTATCCGGCTGCTTTCGACTCCAGCCCCTCCAATGCACCTGCAGTCACTGTTTCCCTGATCCAGGCAGTTGTCCGCCAGGAGTTTGCCAACATGGGTATTCACACCACCTGCTCGGCCCATCGCCCTGATACCCACCCGGCTTCTTCGATTCCGCCCCGTCCCGCACCTTCTTACCCACCACGTTTCCGCAACCCCTCTGAATGGCGCACTGCAGATGACAAGCCAATTTGTTTTCACTGCCATCGAATTGGGCACATTTCTCGGCACTGTCGCAGTCGCTGGAGTCGTGGGATCGACGCATACTCGTCGATCCCACGTCGTTACAATATACTGCCTACTCTCGCCCCCCAGGTGGCCTTTCTCGTCCCTATGCTGCCTGCTCAGATAATGCCGCCACCGATTGATTCTCCTGCGCCGAACCGCCCCTATTCTCGTTCGCCTTCGCCCCAACGACGACAATCTCGCTCCCCCCAACCCCGTCGCTCCTATTCGCCGACTCCCTTCGGACGCCGCTCCCAGCTGGAAAACTAGACGATGCAGTGCCTTGAGGTGACGCTGCATTGCTCCCTACACCTCCAAATCCTCTCCTGACGTTGCCAACTCATCTGAACCTTCTTGACGTGCAAGTCGACGGTGTTCCTGTATCTGCTCTCATAGACACTGGGGCGCATTTGTCGGTAATGAGTGCTTACCTTCGTAACCGACTGAGGAAAATAATCACGACCGCCACGACGCCTTTGTCCGTGTTGCCGATGGCGGAACAGCCCCTGTAATTGGTATGTGTGCCGCCCGCATCTCCTTCGCCGATCGCTCCACTACCGTGCTATTCACAGTCATTGCTCACTGTCCCCACGACATCATCCTTGGCTTAGACTTCCTCTCCGCACATTCTGCTCTCATCGATTGCTCCGCCAGTACTCTCTGCCTCGACCTGCCTGTTCTGGATCCCGCTGAACAACACCCTACTCGCCTCAGTTCCGTCGACTTCGTTCGCTTGCCACCTTCGGCACTGACTTACGTTGACTTTGTGTCATCCCCACCAGTCCCCGACGGTCACTACAACGCGGCTCCTATGCAAGACGTCCTCCTTACACACGGCATCACAGTACCTCATACAGTTTTATCTATTACGGCCAATTGCGTCGGCCTGCCAGTGGTCAATTTTGGCTTGACGACACAAGTGCTGCCACGCAGGATGTCTCTGGCCCAACTTTGCTCATTTGAGGATCACTCTGTAGCATCGATTTCAGTAGACGACAATTCAGCCGATCCTCCTCTACCATGGCAGTCGGCAACTTGTACCATCGCCAACTTACAGAAAATGATTGCACCCGACATGCCGTCCGAGCACGCTCGTGCGCTCTACCGCGTTCTGATTTCCTACAAAGATATTTTTTACTTTAACGATCGTCCTTTGGCCCAAACAACAGCTGTTAAACATCGCATTAATACCGGCGATGCCCCTCCTATTCATCGCCGCCCGTATCGAGTATCACCAACTGAGCGTCAAGTTATTCACGCCGAAGTTCGCAAAATGCTTGCCAAGAACATTATTGAACTGTCATGTAGTCCATGGGCGTCACCTGTGGTGCTGGTAAAAAAGGAGGATGGCTCATGGCGCTTTTGCGTGGATTATCGGCACCTTAACAGGGTTACCAAAAAGGACGTGCATCCCCTACCTCGGATTGATGACGCCCTTGACTGCCTCCACGGTGCTTGCTATTTCTCCTCTATTGACCTTCGCTCCGGCTATTGGCAGATTCCCGTGGACGATCTCGACCGCGAGAAGACTGCCTTTGTAACACCCGACGGTCTTTATCAATTCGAAGTGATGCCGTTCGGTCTATGTAACGCTCCTGCCACTTTTGAACGCATGATGGACTCCCTTCTTCACGGTTTCAAATGGTCCACGTGTCTGTGCTACTTGGACGACGTTATAGTATTCTCCCCAACATTCGCTATGCACCTCGAGCGCCTCTCAGCAGTCCTGGACGTTTTTCGGCGAGCCGGTCTGCAACTCAACGCATCGAAGTGCCAATTCGGCCGTTGCCAGATTACCGTCCTTGGACATCTCGTTGATGCGAACGGAGTGCAACCGGACCCAGGCAAGATCCATGCTGTTACGCACTTCCCTGTTCCAAAGTGTGTCAAGGATGTGCGCAGCTTCATCGGCCTTTGCTCGTACTTCCGCCGTTTCGTGAAAAATTTCGCGGCCATAGCACGACCACTAACCGACCTTTTGAAGAAAGACACCCCTTTCCAGTGGGGCGATAACGAGGCCTCTGCATTCTCGCTTCTTATCGACCTTCTCACAACGCCTCCCGTTCTGGCCCATTTCGATCCTTCTGCGCCTACCGAAGTCTGTACTGATGCCAGCGGTCAAATTGGCGCAGTACTGGCACAACGCCAGCGTGGCCACGACCATGTTACCGCTTACGCCAGCAGGCTTCTCTCGCCCGCGGAGTGCAACTATTCCATCACTGAGCGCGAGTGTCTGGCCCTAGTTTGGGCGGTTGCGAAGTTCCGCCCATACTTATATGGCCGACCCTTTTCCGTTGTCACCGACCATCACGCGCTTTGCTGGTTATGCTCATTGAAAGACCCTACAGGAAGACTTGGTCGCTGGGCCTTACGCCTCCAAGAATATTCGTTCTCTGTCACCTACAAATCTGGCCGACTATACAAGGACGCTGACTGCCTGTCTCGCTACCTGGTAGACGAGCCTGACGACGCCGACAGTAGTACCACCGACGGCATTTTCTCCGTGTCTGCCTTCGCTAAAATCGCCGATGAGCAGTACCGAGACCTATCGCTGCGAGTACTCATGGAACGTCTGCGCTCTACACCTACCGACGCATCCGTTCGCCGATATGTCCTCCAGGGCGGCATTCTGTACCGAAGGAATTTCCTCCCTGATGGCCCTGATCTTCTTCTTGTCGTGCCAAAACATCTACGACAGACTGTGCTCTTTGAGATGCATGACGCACTCACTGCAGGACATCTTGGGGTAACCCGCACGTACGACCGGTTCCGCCGCCGCTTCTACTGGCCTGGTCTCGCTTGCTCCGTCCGATGCTATGCTGCTGCCTGTGATCCCTGCCAGCGTCAGAAAACACCTCAGGTGCTACCTTCCGGTCATCTCCAGCCGATCACCATTCCTGTAGAACCGTTCTTTCGTGTTGGATTAGACCTCCTCGGTCCCTTTCCCACGTCATCCTCTGGGGACAAATGGGTAGCCGTCGCAACTGATTACGCCACCCGATATGCTATCACGCGGGCTCTCCCTACCAGTTGCGCCACTGACGTCGCGGACTTTCTCTTGTGTGACATTATCTTAGTGCATGGCGCCCCGCGACAGCTGCTTACTGACCGTGGTCGTAACTTCCTCTCGAAAGTTATCGCCGACATTGTGCGTTCCTGCTCTGTTCAACACAAGCTGACTACCTCATACCATCCTCAAACCAACGGCCTGACAGAGCGGTTAAACCGTACTCTTACCGACATGCTGTCCAAGTATGTTTCGAAGGACCACCACGACTGGGGCGTTGCCCTTCCTTACGTCACATTTGCTTATAATTCTTCCTGGCACGACACCGCCGGATTTTCTCCATTTTATCTACTCTACGGTCGCGAACCGACCTTGCCCCTTGACACGGTACTTCCTCCTGCTGCGACCTCAACAACCGAGTATGCGTGCGGCGCCATCGCCCTCGCCGCCACGCCAGCTTGCTCGTGCTCGACTGACGGACTCGCAAACCACGCAGCAGCGTCAGTACAACGCCCGCCACCGTGATGTACAGTTTTCGCCTGGTGCACTCGTGCTCCTGTGGTCACCCTCTTGTCACGTCGGACTTTCAGAAAAGCTCCTTTCGCGATACACAGGGCCCTACCGCGTGCTGCGCCAGGTGACGCCTGTGATGTACGAAATTGCTCCTGTGAGCTCAACCTCGTCATCTACTCTGGCAGCTAGTGATGTCGTGCACGTCAGTAGGCGCAAGACCTACTACACTGCTTGAGTCCGGCCTTTAGTCGCTCCGGGACGGCGCTTTTGCCGCCGGGGGTAGTGCTATGGGATAGTATTTCCAATGACGAAGAGCCGAGCAGTAAGAAGACGACGATGACGATTGGAAGCTAGCGCGGGCTGTTGCCTCTTGGCCAACTGCGGCGTATTGCCTTGTAAATATACTTGTAAATAGCTTTTCGTCTGTGTCTTCCTACGTAACAATATGAACAGCAGCACGGGACAATACAGCCTAGCCAGTGTAAGGAATGCTTTGTATAAAAGTAAAGGTCTCTCCAATTTGGCTGCACTTTCTGCCCTAAAGTTCAGAGAACAGCATAATTGTCTTTCGTTTGACAGTGCAGCGTACCCCACCACCTATACTGGCCACTTCGCAATTTGACTTTGACCCGCGGTGGTTGCTCAGTGGCTATGGTGTTAGGCTGCCGAGTACGAGGCCGCGGGATCTAATCCCGGCCACAGCGGCCGCATTTCGATTGGGGCGGAATGAGAAAACACCCGTGTACTTAGATTTAGGTGCATGTTAAAGAGCCCCAAGTGGTTGAAATTCCCAGGGTCCTCCACTACAGCGTACCTCATAATCAGAAAGTGGTTTTGGCACATAAAACCCCATAATTTTTTTTTACTTGCACAAGTGCCAGTTCTTCACAAGCCAATGGTTATCTTGCACGCACTACTTTGGAAATACAGGCAACGTGGAAGCTCTTAGTAGCACACTACATGGTGCAGCACTAGTCAATTCGTGCAAGTAAATATCTCCCGCTATAGTTATGACAGTTACTCAAGCTAGCATAACGAGGCATGGTTTAAATTCAATGCCTGAATGCTTGTCAGGGCACATTGGTAAAGGTTTGCAACATGCTAAATTGATTTCATATGAACAGCTTTCTTTGTGGCCACTATTCTGTTGCCAACATGTAGTACTACAACAATTGCAATTATTGCGATATCTTAAACAAAATATCCTTTCTTGGTTATGAGGCATTTGTTGGAAAGGTTTAACCTTCCAAAGCAGACGACTGGGCTGGATCATTCCTGCATGTTTTATCTTCCAAGGACCATGATGCTCTGCTGCATATGTCTGATGTGAACTCGCTCAGTAACACGCATGGCTCTTTCAAGAACTGGTTCAGTAGGTGCAGCCAAATTGAAAAACGAAGCTTTCACGACACCAGCTCATGCAAGCCGTGAAAGGGTTGTGCACTCATTGCACAAGGTGTCATCTTATATTTGTTGAAGGCCATCCGGCCACCAAGAATAGATGGAAGCTGCATCACTTAAACCAGTGTCACAAATGCACTTACCCCTCATAATTAGAAAAAGAATTGCCACAGGCTTTAAGACAACATTTATTCATCAACCAGAGAGATCATACATTAAAAAAAAAAAAAAAGAACTACAGCTTCTAGCTGCTCTTCCATGACAAAGTCATGGTCTTGCAGCAGCAGAAGAAGAAAGCTAACACTGTTCAGTGACATTACATGCCACAAAAATAAGGAGCAGTACAACAAACAAAACGCGCAAAACCGCGATCGTTAAGGACAAAAAAAAAAAAAAAAAAAAAAAAGCTTTGCAAGTGTCGAACTGCCGTGCTAGTCAATTTGGCCACAGGGCATGCTGTATTTTGAGCGATAAACAGCACATAGCAGAGGTGTCTAACTGTAGCAACAAGGCACGAGTCATGATAGAAAACGTGTGACTGGCATCTCGTGACGCTGCCTCCTCGTGAAGCCTAAGCAGATAAGGGCATTATCTACTCAGAGAGACATGTCCATGGTGGTGTCTTCAGCCTGGACTAACAGTGTGAGTACATAACCAGGTTCATCAAAGAGAGTGGCAAACTTCCTACCAGTAGAAGCCTTTCACTGGCGGGGGGCAAAATGCTTTGCAGTAACCATTGTAAACACGACACAGTACTATAAAAGAGAAACAAGATCCTAGCATGGAAAATGAGAACTTGCGCAGTCATCCTGACCACACAGGAGAAACAAAAAACACACAATTGTGGCACTGTGCGCAGGTAACGACTGGGGGCAGTACAGCAGAAATAGCATTTAACTAGAGCAAAAGAACACAAGTCCAGAAAAAGATTTGTTGCTTGTGGCTGCCGGTATGTGCAGGAGGGGTGGGGGGGGAGTAATTGGCAGCACTCTACATAAGGCAGCACCTCTTCTTCCTCTTCTTTTTGACCTGCAGCGCTGCCCTGGTGGCCATCTCAAACACCTCCCGCACGCCCTCCTTAGTCTTAGCCGAGCATTCGAGGTAGCCAAAGGCGCTGATCCTGTCTGCCATGGCACGACCCTCCTCGCTTTTCACAGGTTCCTGCTTCATCTTGGCCAGCTCCTGTAAGATGTGGTCATTGTGAATCACTCACTTGCAAGTATTCTGTCAGCTGCAACAATGTGGCATGCATGGGAATGCCGGTATATTGTGACTTCGGATTGGCATCGTTCTCAGAGAGCCAGGCAAGCACCGTTCCGTCTGTCACAAAGATTCATTTTCTACTAAAACAGCACAACAGCAAAAAGCTGTTTTAGCTTTATTATTACACAAAAACATGTTTTGTTTAACTATGAGAACTTGTTATTTCATGTACAATTATATGAAACGTAAAAAGTATCAGCAGGCCGCTAAAGTTGGTGGACAGACGACAAGATTCGTGCTCGCTTTGGAACAGTTTGTCGTCTGTTCCTGCTTTTATTCACTTGGTTATGCATTGTAGGTGAGTAAACTTCACTGGAGGATGTAATATGCGTGAATGGAAACATTTTATGAAGATTTTACTCTAACACATTCTTTGTGTAGCCCTATACACGTTTTAGACGAAGCCTCTTACAACACCAGCCAACACAAGCCTCGCAGACACATGTACTGTCATTCCCATGACGGCACAGCGCCCCTTAGGAAACTCCCATAGACAGTGGCGCCAGATTTCCCTCTAGGTGTTATAGTGAGAAACTCTATTGGTACAGTAGCACTGCACTGTATGCCCATCATAGAAAAATGTGCGAATGATCAACGAATGATCAACTGGACGACTCCAATGGGCCCATAGAGTTTCTCACTATAGAGTGCGAAACTCTATGGATGGGCCTCTGCTCCTTTTTTATGATGATCATGATGATGATAGCATGCTGTTGGTTTTTATTTCAGTTTTGCTAGCTGCAAAGCATTGATGGAAGGAGGGTGTCACTTTTATGCGTGCTTTGGCACAGCCTCCGCACAATTTTCTGCGAAAATGCTGTTTTGGCAGCGGATGGCGCAGCTCTTCCGCCACTGGAATGAGATGAATAGGTCAACTGCGATAGGTAGATGTCACTTGGCTGTAAAAGGCCTAAAGCTAAGCCACTGTAGTGCTTAAAATGTACAGGTATTAAAATAATGACGATGAGTAATGTGTATGCTATGATTATAAAACCTTCAATACTAAAGAATGATCTACTAAACATGTCAATAGTAGTAGCACTCGTACCTCACTAGTGAGCTCTTGACTGCAAGGGCTGGGAGGTAATACTTTATAAAAATGTCATTGCAGCAGCGTCCTCTAGTAGGAGGATGTGCTACGTATACCTTGGGCTGATAACATGCAATGTTCAACATCATGTAAAAATGCTAAAACTTTCTTACTGTCAAATAGTGGATAAATGCCTAAAAACATTGCCGGGTGGAAGGGTATGTTGTCTGTATGCAAGGGCAAAGTACTTTTTTCTTTGAGTTTCTACTTCCCAACACTAAGAAGACATGAAGGACTGTTAGCGCCTTGCCACATTTATCACAGACAGGAGGATCATCACCGGTTAACAAGTACGAGTGAGTGCCATACGTACAACCTATCCTAAGATGACAAAAAACAACCCCAGTTTGACATATTTTTGTTATTGGTAGACAGTTTCCTAGGTTTGGCTTAATAATGTGAAGTTTATTATGTGTTTGAGTGTCCCACGTATGTTGCCAATGGCCCCTCAGTTTCTTGCGTAGGCAGAGCTTTAAAAGTATGACTAAAACAAACAAAACTAAAACATACCTTTGTGGTTACTGATGTGGCTATACGGTTGGCAAGCATATCACACTCAATGCCTCTGTGGCCATGTACCTAGAATAATATATGTTGATGCGGTGTGTGCAAAGCGCTGAGGATCGCATAAAGTTCAGTAAAGACAGGAGTTATTCCTTTGTGGTCAGATTAGGGCTTTGACGACGCTCAATGGATCTCTAAATATTACTCCCTTTTCTAATTTTCTTTCCTTGATGTGCCGTACAGCTGACAAGAATGGATAGGCCTCCGCTGTAAAGATACTTGTTTCCAGATGCAAACAGCCAGATTCTGAGAAGGATGGGCCAACTGCAGCACAAGAAACACTGGCATGCGACTTTGAAGCATCAGTGTAAAATTTTAAGCATGAGTATTGCATTTACTCGCATAATGATCGCACTTTTTTGTCCAAAGAATTGACGCAAATGCAGGGGTGCGATCATTACGTGGGTTAAATTTCCCGCAAGAACATTTTTTTTCATCCCGCATTTGCTGCAGGATGACAACAGGTCAACAAACAGGCAGCTTCCGCTGCAACAGTGTGGGACAGCAAAACATAAATGGCGGCCGGCGGAGCAAACCGAGCGCGCCGAACGCAATTTCTTTTCTTTGCGTGAGAACATTACGCGCATTGAAACAGTTTCTGCCGTGTCAGTAATGAATAATATTGTTAATATCGAAAAGTTTGCGACAATACTGTAGCCATGTCCACTTTGAGGCGACAGAAACAGTGATGGGCGCGCTTAGCTGCCAGTGACATAGAAACGCATGGCAGGCATGCTGCGGAAACTGCGGCACTTGTCTTCACTACTATCCTAACACGGCACGTTTCCACTAAAGGTGGGCGAACATCTTAGCTGTGTTACCAGCATCAATGTATGAATAGGGTACACTTCAAACGTATCAGTGTAAACATGGCCACTATCGTTGCCACTCGCGATTTGTTGCGTGCCCACGAGTGCAGACGAGAAGAATCGAAAGGAGCCCTTTGTGTTGTTGACCAAAACCATTATGAAGCCTACAAATAATAAAGCCAAGGCAAGCTTGGTTGTAGCTTCTTTTTTTCATGGAAGTTCGGAAAGTGATGAAAGGATTGAAATGGGGCACCTGCTTAAGAATGTTGGGTGCGTGCAGACCGCTTGGTATGTCTTCAAGAGTCGTTCGTGTAGCATTCGACAGATGGTAAGCGCGATCATCATTAGCTAGAATTGGCACACGACATATAGCTGCGACAAGTTCAGGGTGCGATCATTTACGGGAAAGGAAAAAAAATCGAATTTTGACAAGAAAATTCATGGGTGCAATCATTACTCCAGTGCGATCATTATGCGAGTAAATACGGTACTTGGACTGGAGTTCTAGGAAATGCATTCTAATGTTTGCCTGTGGTACATGTTTTGTAACTTCTATGAACAATGTGCCGCATTTTATGAGCTGCCACTGCCACGGTGGCAATGGCTTCGCTGGGACCATCAGGCTTCACTTAACGATCAAAACTCCCATTTCCAGAGAAAGTTCCCTTACGCGCACAGAAAATGGTGTTCTAGCTGAAGGTCGATTGCAAAACAGCATTGCAGATGTCAAGTCGTTTATGGTTGAATAAGAGGGATGTTGTGGGTTTACATGCACGTAAAAGAAATATGTGATTAACTTTCTAATTGGAATTTTAACCCTAGCTTCGTTTCTTTAGAAGTTGGTTAAATAATCTTGACTAATGATCTCTTTGAGCAAAATACAAGAAAAAGGGTGACACGCTACATACAAAAGTGAGCACCATGCATTTGGTCGTGCCATCTTAGAGTGCATCGGCATATTCTTAAGCTCTGGCTAAAGTTAGCTGAAACACCCCGTATGTTGCAGTTTTGTCTTTTACTCTACAAGCACATGACATTTTCCTTGCAATGAGCCCTTTTACATGTGTCTAAGGCACACAAGTCCTCCAGTGGATTATTTTGCCCCTGCAGCTTCTGGTATTTTTTTGGTAACCACTTACTTATTGCTTTTGGAAAGCTAGTCATACAGCAGCCACTCTTTACTAGAGACCTTGTTTCTAATCAGACTCTAATCTTATTGAGAGGCTATTCATCCAGTTTTTCTACTAAGATTGTTTATACTGTGTTTAAAACTGATCATCTGTCCCTGATAGCTGTATATTTTTGCACTAGTCAATACAAGTGTGACACCAAATTATACTGAAATAAATATTCCTGCTGTGAATATATGTGTCTTTGTTTAACTATTCAATATTCAATAAATACTATTTGTATTTGGAAAAGTTGACATTTGCCCACCTCTAGCAATACAGTCTAACCCACTTACGACGATACCAGTTTTAATAATATGTCAGTAATCACAATAAGAAGCTGCTGCACCATCAATATTTGTATGTTTATTTAAGGGTGAAACAATGCACTCACTACAATGCCCCCATACCGCATTATCACTTGTAACAACGAAGTCTGGCTGCTGGGTGTCAGTGCCAAGTGTTAATGGAATGCAAAATCCCCTATACGAAAACTTGCAGTTTCGTCCGCAAGGCAAAGCATCGATTGCGATAGCAAATTAGTAGACAGCCTGTCCGTCATTGGAGCATCTGGCTTGCTCCTCTTTACATTAGGGGTACGAAGAGCCTGAAAAATCTGCACGCGTGCAGTCAGTTGCCATTTAATTTCTGTCAAGCCCCCACAGTCCAGTTTTTAATAAACCCTTCACAAATGAATAAGCTCTTTCGATCACAGTTTGCAGCCACCACAGTGTCGTGATATTTACAATGCTGTCTTGCTTTGAGCTTTGATGAATTTTGTTACCAATGATTGAGTAACCGGTCCTTGCAATTGTACCTTTGTTGTTTTATCTGATGCTGAGTAATTTCGTGCTGCTAGTGCCAAGTGCAGAGAGCTTCGCATGTGTGGAGTTTGCTGATATGTCATAATACACAGGAAGGCCACCAAGCCTGATGGACAATGCCAACCATGCCTAGCCATTGACCAAGCATTTGGGCTGCTGCAGTGATGAGTGACCAGCCGTTCAGCTCACTGCTCATTACCAGAAAGGATAGCGAGACAAAAAAGCAGCGGTCATGTTCGAAACATCCTTTCATTGAAATACCGTATTTACTCGAATCTAATGCACACTTTTTTCCAATAAAACGGGTCCAAGAATTGCGCGCACGTTAGAATCGAGTACGACCCTAAATCTGCGTTACCGTATCACCATCGACAATACAAGATGGTCACCTAATACACGCTTCGAACCTAGCTGCTGAAGCTTCCTCCATGTGTTGCAGTACATGTGCTTAGGCAATGCTTGCTTTGGCTTAGGTTAGTGCACCGTCCGTCTTCCTGTTTTCTGCATTTGCTCTATCAGCATGAAAGTGCCGACTGCAAGGACATGTCGAGTTCATCATGATATCTCAATTAAAAGGAAAGAGATCACGTGTGCGGAGACACATGGAAATCTGGCTGTATCACGGGCGTTCAGAGTTCCCGAAACTTGCATGCAGGACTGGTGGAAACAGGAAAGGCATTTTACACCGGCGGCTGCTATGTACGGCATGGCCGTGAGGCCCCTATCTTGAAAACAATCTGCGACGGAGACAAGAGTCTATGCGTCTAGGCACACAGTGCTGTGTTCTCGTCACTTAGTTCACATTGAAGCGAGAGGCCACACAAAGGTCAATTCCTTCACTCCTGTTACTGCACTTCCTCGCTCCAGCATTTTAATAAAGAGTTTCTACAGTTATTGAGCGAGACGTGTTCATGTTTGCTTGTGCATGCGTGACACCATGCTTGTTAATTTAGCTAGTAAGCGAATGTTTAAAAGATTATACGGCCGATAAATCTACTATCCTTACTTTTCGTATAGCTCTACTAATTTGCTATCGTGATTGATGCTTCACCTTATAGGTGAAACCAACTTTTTTTTATTTATCGCAACTTCAGTGCATTGGGAGTAAATCCTTGTTTTTTCGAACTTGGAGAAAGTTGTATTTCTGTATGAAAGAATGAGGTGTGCGGTGCTGTAAAGGACATTTTTTTAGGTCAGGGCAAACAGGTGTGTTATACCCCTGTCAAGCGGGCAAGTTAAGTGCACTTACTGGGAGTGCACTTTGGGACCTTGAGTCACACTTTAGGCAACGCGCTTCTTAACGGGAAAACAGAGTGCACTCCCAGTAAAAAAAAAAAAAAAAAATGGCGACAGACTAAGAGCGCGTTTTTAAAGGTGTAAATTAACAAGAGAAAGCTGCTAAAAAGTGATTGTTTTAAGTAGAATTATATATAAAAACAAACTTCATCTATTTGTCTCAACAAAAAACGAAGACGTTTTTATTATAAATCTGTTGCAAGTCAATGCTGGCCAAGACGAATGCCTAGCAAATCCAAAACAACATGGCGGCGTGCGGCGAGGCGGCAGTTGATCCTGCTAGAACAGAATATGAGCAGTTATATATGAGCAAAGACGGCGAGTTCGATATTTAGCTACACTGCAAAATGCCACGCACACGGCTCAAAGCACGACCGGCATGGTCCCCCCCCACCCCCCAGCACGCTTTCACACCAAAATAAACACGAACTGAATGAACCTGGCGGCGCCGCAGTGCCGCATCATTCTGGCGCCGTTAGTTGCGTACATGATAAATTCCTTTCTTTATTGTGCTATTTCGCTTTTCGCTAAACACAAATTATATTGTTAAAAGCTGTTCACTAACTGAAATGAACTTCTGTGTCCTTTTTCTATGCATTACATTTTGCGTCGTTGAAAGCGTTGGCGGCGAGGCTACGTACCGGCCAGCAAAGTGCGTTCAGTGAACGTACTCCGACTTGAGTGCACTCATCTGAGAGTACACTTCGCTGCGACGTTAAGATTTGGGAAAGTGCACTTAAAAACTGAGTGCACTCGCCGTAAGTGCACTTAACTTGCCCGCTTGACAGGGGTATTACACAATTGAGAATGTTCCCCCCCCTTTTTTGGTCGCAGGAAACAGGTGCACGTTACAATTGAGGGCGTGTTAATATCAAGTAAATACAGCAATTGTGGACCTCCAGAGCCTTATGTGCCTCTATTTTAGTCAACAATATGTAATATGTAGACAAGACTAAGTAGTTGATGACAGTGCATCGTAATTTGGCACATGAGAATGGATTGATGCCATCGCACATGTTTACTTTTGCTTTGTAGCGAGCCCTTGTGGAAACCCCAAGCTAAACAACAGAAGGTCACGATTCACGCTGTTTGGTCTCCGCCATCACGATTCACAAGAAACTTGGAACTCTCACAGCAGAGTAGCAGTGACACACTGTGTTAGCAAATGCTTCTGTGGTCCTCAATATGGCAGATGACCAAATCCGGAAGATAATGTGACAGTGTGTGAACACTATGTATGGGGACAGGAATCTCAACACAGCCCCAGAGGATATGATTTAAACTGATCTTGTGGCCTCTTTCACTGTGAAGTGGAAGAGCACAAACCAGTATTCCTTATGGTTCTACACCTGCCACTTTGTGAGTGAAAATGAAGGCACAGTCGTTCTATAAATTAAATGCTTTCGTTGTTTTTCACAAAAGTCACTTGAGCTCATTTCTTAAAACATTCAACTTTTCCACGTTCCCACAATGAGAATGAATCTGCACTGCAGCGCTCTTTTCAAATTGCTATACAAAAAGGGCAGTATTTGAGCTTCTTCAAGAATAGGCGTATGGAAGGTAGGGGAAGAGAGCAATAAACGTGGATCTTGCATTTGCAACTGCATGCATGCAGTCATGCTGACACACCTTGATTGTGGCTGGGTCTGAACGCAGGTCCTTCTTGTTAGCGACCAGGACTATGGGGACGCTTGGGCAGAAGTGTTTAACTTCCGGGTGCCACTTCTCTAAAATGTTCTCCAGGGAGTCAGGCGAATCGATACTGAAGCACATTAAGATTACGTCTGTGTCTGGGTAAGACAGCGGCCGCAGCCGGTCGTAGTCCTCCTGACCAGCCGTATCCCAGAGTGCCAACTCCACCTGGTAGTAAGAGAGAAGATTGGACACGAAGCAAAGGTAAGCGTACTATAGGGTCTTCACCCCCTGCACCATTTCACCATGCTCTACGACAGATACCATGATTTACCAAGTGCAATACATGGTGCAGGCACAATTTATTTTATTTAGTACTTGTACAGTTTACCAAAAATGGTTGTACACCATAGGATCTAAGAAAAAGTTGAATTTCTGAGTAGCTTGTATCAGTAGCTAGTGAAACTGTTCACAAGAATGTTTGCATATACTAGAACAGGCTGAAAATGTGAATACCAGGCTCGGTTGTGAGGCTGCGGATATATTCAGCTCTTTCTCAGATCCCATGGTCCATAATGTTATTTGGTTGATGGCACATACTGCGGCCATATACTGGGCTATAGCTGGAGTGGGCTACAAAATAAAACAATTATACAGACTTTTACAAGCATTCAATGGCTGCTAAAAATTCATGGTGAGTAAGATGCGCTGCATCTTACCCACGAAGGTGATGCTTTGCCAACACAGCCGGTGCTCCTACACGAAAGCTCCACAACAGTTTGACAACACTGCTATTCCAAAATGACCGCCTCAGATCACTAAAAATAAGAAATGCGATACAAAACAATTTTCACTGACTAAGCTTCACAGCAGCAGCAGATAAACAAAATTTGTGTGATAACCTGTAATACTATTATTAGTTAATGTTTCATCAATTGCTTTAGAAAGCAAAGTCAAATCATGGGGTTTGTGTCCCAAAGCAACTCACAGGCTACAAGTGATCTTGTGCTGTGGATTAATTTTGACCACTTGTTGTCCTTTAAAGTCTGCATCTAAGTGCACAAGCATATCTGGTGTGCGCTCCCATAGGAATGTGGCTGCACTGGCAACCTCAGTGTTACATCCTCGAACTCCGTGTAGATTTTAAGCACAGACCGTTATCCACGAAACCACTAAGGCTTACGAATTGGACGGAATTTAGAAAATCTCGCTGCAATACTAACGAAGAAACCATTACCGACATCGAGCAATGGGCGAACGCCTTGCAAGCAGACGTAGAGGCCCATACCACCACTCTCCCGCCAGACACACCCTTGGCCACAATTGACTCCAAGCTATTACACATGTGGGAAGCGAAGCAAGCTCTACTTAGGAAATGGCTAACAGCACGTTACAATCGTAAACTCCGAATCCGAATCGCCAAATTAGACTCTCAGATACAACAATATGCTATCAAATTGGCGGCACAGCAATGGACTCAGGTTTGCGAAGGCGCGCATGGTACTCTCAGCACTAAAAAGACCTGGCAATTGCTCCGGCACCTGCTCGACCCCACCACGTCTAGGACGCACAATAACCACCAGATGAATAAACTGCTGCATGAACATGCAGCCGACCTGCCGACCATGTTCAGCAACCTGGCTTCCAAACATATGCCCCCTCCTACGCAAATACCCATGCCCGACTATGCTGGTGAACCCAATCAGGAGCTTTGCAGCCCCATCACAGAAGCGGAGGTTCGACATGCCCTCAACCAAGTGCGAACCACCACGGCACCAGGCCCAGACTCTGTGACTAATAAAACGCTTCGCAACCTCGATGAGCAATCCATAAGCAAACTCACCGAGTTTTACAACCACTGTCTCGAAGAGGGAGAGATACCCCAACAATGGAAAGCAGCCAAAGTAATCTTCATTCTAAAGCCGAATAAGCCAATTCACATTGATAACTTCCGTCCAATTTCTCTGACTTCATGCATAGGGAAGATCTTGGAGCACGTAATCCACCTACGCCTCTCCAAATACATCGAACATAATCACTTGTTCCCTTCGGAAATGACTGGCTTTCGCAAATCTCTTTCTTGTCAGGATGTCATGTTAAGGCTCAAAGGAGACATTATCGAACCGAGCGACGCCCGTGACACACAAGCGTTGCTCGGCCTCGACCTCAAGGGCGCCTTCAACAACGTGTCCCACTTGGCCATACTACGCGAACTTAGCAGTATAAACTGCGGGGAGCGAATCTACCGCTATATACGCAGCTTCCTCACGAACCGCACTGCGACGCTACAATTAGGCAGCGAACAATCTGGCCAAATAAGTTTAGGAAGTACTGGCACGCCCCAAGGGGCAGTACTTTCCCCTCTCCTCTTCAATTTGGCTATGCGACCTTTAGCTTTCACTCTCAAGAAGATTCCTGACCTCCGATTCACACTGTACGCGGACGATATTACGCTGTGGATGACCGGAGGTTCTGACGGGCACATCCAAGACACCCTCCAAGCCGCAATTGATCAAGTCGAACAAGTGGGTTACGAGTTGAATCTCAGGTGCTCCCCCACCAAATCACAGCTTCTCCTTCTACGCCCCACAAGACGCTTCAGGACTTCACCCCCGAATATCCAACTCACGATTGAAGGGCACCCTATACCCCAAGTAGACAGGATAAGGGTCCTAGGATTACACCTCCAATGCAACCGAGCAAATCAGCATACCTTGCAAACACTACAAACAACAGCAGATAATACGCTACGCCTGATAGGGAGGATCTCCAACAAACACGGAGGGCTTCGAGAGAAGGAGCTAATTCAACTAATCAAGGCTTTTGTCTTAAGCAAAATCACCTTCGCACTACCGTATCTCTCACTCTCTAGGCAGGAAGAGGATACTGTGAATTGCTTGATTCGCAAGATACACAAAGTCGCTCTTGGGGTTCCAATTAGAGCATCCACACAAAGGGTGATGGCCACCGCCACACTAAATACCCTTCAAGAATTAACCGAAGCCCATCTATCATCGCAATACCATAGACTCACCACCACTGAAGCTGGGCGTGAGATCCTGAGACAACTTCATCATGCTCCACCATTCAACGAGAGTAGGCGACATCAACTTCCTCCGAACATACACGGCCAATACCACATCCAGCCCCTACCCAGAAACATGCACCCCGAATTTCACGTCAAACGCCGCAAACATCGAGCCAAGGCGCTACAACGCAGCTATGGACAAGCTGAAGGAGTGTACTATGTGGACGCTGCAGCCTACACCCCTCAACATCGTTATGCTATAGCGGTCGTAAACAACCAGGGCAACACTGTTTGTTCAGCATCAGTCAAGAACACCACGGCGGGGGACGCGGAAGAGGCCGCCATTGCACTTGCATCGGGGCTACCCGATTGCGACGTCATTATTAGTGACTCTAAGACTGCTATCCGGAACTTCAGTAACGGCTACATTAACAACCTCGCGCACTCTTTGCTTGTAGCTCACCCACCAGAAAAAGACATCGCTCTCGTATGGGCTCCAGCACATCAAGGACTCCATGGCAACGAAATGGCTCATGCCGCTGCTCGAGGATTCACGGACCGAGTGGCCGCAAATATGGGCCTAACTCTAAAACCCAATGACTCCCAACAACACACCAATAAAGACACACTCGTCGCATTCCATGAAATTTGCACACATTACAGAAACCAACGCCTATTGTATCCACCTCTCTCTGTGTCTAGAACGCGCCAGAGAGAAATACTGTGGCGACAACTACAAACTCGCACTTTTCTTACCCCGCGCACTTTGCACTTATTCTTTCCCGCCACATACCCGACACCCAAGTGTCGCTTTTGCCCTGTCCCTATAGCAGATCTCTCCCATATCATGTGGCAATGCCCCATCAAAACTCCCCCCCGCAAGCTCAAACCATTAATTAGTAGCGAGGAGCTGTGGGAGACTGCCCTGCGCAGCTCCGATCCCACCCTACAGGACCGAGTCCTGAGGTGGGCTGAGGAGGTAGCGGAGGCCTACCACGACTGGTAGACGGACTTCTAGCCACATAATGTGGTGATGGACGCCTGCTGGGACTGGAGTACTTAGACCTCCCTCTCTCCCCCCCGGCTCCTCCCCTTTCTTAAAAGGGGAATAAAGTTCATTCATTCATCATTCATCAGCAGCAGTCCCTGATCACGTTGGATTACAGAGCATGCTGTGATTGCACAAGTCGGGCAGTGCTCGACCGTTTGCCTCTCTGCCTTTCACCAATTGCTTACTGCTACAGTTAATGTACTTTTGCATTGCAAAAAAATGGGGTATTACTGGAGCAGCACCACATTTCAAGGCACATTTTGGGTCCATATTTCTTGAATTTTGTGCCTGGCAATAACTTTCTAACAGGTTATACCTTGAGTACTGTCACACTTTAATACTGCAAGTACAGGATTGTACGTTAGAGGCATTAACTGAAATGTTTATTGAAATTTAAATAATTGTACTTATACTGCAAAATTCCGTTGTCTGCCACTACTATAAAGCTTGCTGAATAAATGTCATCTTTAATCTGAGCGAGCTGTTGCAGGAGCTCGCTATAGCCAGAATCTTTGCAGGCATGGACCATCAAAGAACCAAACAAAAAATAAACAATATTCAACACATCATACACTTCAGCACTCGCTTGAAAGGGGCACGCAACCTGCTGCTAGTAATGCTATGTGCATTGTTAACGTTTAAACCCAGCTACAACTCAGTCACAAATCTCCCGGCACTGTTAATTACATTATGTCTTGTTTATTTATATAAAAAAAAACTTTGTGTGCAATACAAAGAGGGACAAAAAGAAATGCAACACAAGGACGAGCGTGTGGGTTTGGGGTCCCATCCGTCGGCGAGGGCTTTCAGAAAAGCTACTCAGGCAGTACTTTGGTCCGTACAAGGTTTTACGATGCCTCAGCGACCTGAACTATGAGGTTATACCCGACAGTCCTGCTTCCTCCAGGGCGAGGCAGCATCCACCAGAAGTTGTGCACATTGTGCGCATGAAGCGCAGGGCTGGCCTTCAGCTAAACTCCTCCAAGTTCTATTTCGGTCGCCGTGAAATGAACATGCTCGGCCCATCTCGTAAACGACGCCGGAATCCAACCTGAACCACAGAAAGTTCACGCCATGCGAAATTTTCCTGTACCTTGTTCAACAAACGATGTCCATAGTTTTCTGGGCTTATGCTCTTATTTCCGGCAATTTGTGAATAAGTTTTCACAAATTTTCACAAGCATGAGGTGTCCTCATGCACCTCAGGGCACAAGCATGAAGTGCCCACACCTCGTCTCACACATCTTCCTGCCGCTAGGTGAGCATCGGGACGATGCTCTCTCTGCAGGGAGGCAAGTGCGACATCCAGTATGCGGCACATAGAGGAAGACGAAGATCTTGCGCATTGTGGAAGAAGAAGAGGTCCCTGCGCAATTGTTTTTCAGTTGGCTTGCAATTAAAGTGTCCTGCCCTCTTTTTTATCAGTTCCTGCTGCTTGTGAATCGTGACAATATATATATATATATATAAACTGCCTTCGTCACACCGGACGGTCTGTACCAATTTAAAGTCATGCCCTTTGGATTATGCAATCTGCCAGCTACATTCGAGCACATGCTGGAATCTCTCTAGCGCGGCTTTAAGTGGGCTACATGACTCTGTTACCTCGATGATGTGATTGCGCTTTTGCCGAACATTGAGAGCCACCTGTGGCACCTCACGACCATACTCTCCGTGTTTCGCAGGGCTGGCCTTCAGCTAAACTCCTCCAAGTGCCATTTCAATCGCCGTGAAATGAACATGCTTGGCCCCCCATCTTGTAAATGCCACCAGAATCCAACTTGATCCACAGAAAGTTCACACCATGTGAAATTTTCCTGTACCTTGTTCAACAAACGATGCCAGTAGTTTTCTGGGCTTTTGCTCTTATTTCCGGCGATTTGTGAAAAAATTTGCTGACATCGCTCACCCTCTCACTAACCTTCTTAAGAAAGAAGTCTCTTTCTCTTGCAGACGATTGCAGGAGAAAGCTTTCTCTACTTTGATTGAGCGGCTTACAACTTCCCCGATTCTGTCACACTTTGACCCTTCTGTGCCCAATGAAGTAAGAACTGACGCGAGTGGTCATGGCATCGGCGCTGTCCTCGCTCAGAGTCAACAGGGCCAAGAGCGTGTCTACCCTTACGCCAGCCGCCTTCTTTCCGAGCCTGAGCGAAATTACTCCATTACTGAGAGTGGTGGCACTGGCTAACACTCCCAGGGTTCTACTAGGACACATAAATACCGAAGAAAGTAGCGAAAGAAGCACGCGAAATGCGAAGGTTGTGGGTTCGGTTCCCACTTGCGGCAAGTTGTTTTTTCATCCACTTTAATTTCTATTAATTTATCGTTTCTTTATTTCATTTATTAAGCACAAGTAATTTCCCCTATGTTGTCCTTGGTGTCAGTGTTTGTTGGCTTCTTATGATATATATCTATATATGTATATATATTTATTGTTACGGGCTACTCTCTGTGTAGAGTGTTTATTGGGACGCAATCAACGGTCCTGAGTGCCAGTCGAGGTTCCGTTATCGCTAGGCGAACGTCTTCTTCTTCCCTCTATTACCCCGTGTCCTACTACGGCTGGTGGCACATACCTAAATCATAAAAGTCTTTCACACTTGTAACACATCCCCCCGCGCAGATGAAGCCCACTGGACAAGTCAAACAGCATCTCGAGTGGTGCAGGGCTTCAAGCGGGCAACATGAGTCATTTCAGTCTTTGAAGAGTGTTGACCATTTGAAAGGAGATGTGCTATGCGGTACATCAATTCGCTTATGTGGTCTAACACAACGTAAGGTCTAACATAGTGCACCAGTAGTTTTTCACATAACCCACGTTTTCTGGTAGGGGTCCACAGCCACACTAAGTCACCTGGATCATATGTCACGTGTCAGTGTCGGTGGTCGTAACGTGCCATGGAGCGATCTGGTGAAGCATGAGTGCGCAAATAAGCAAGATGGCGGGCTTCTTCTGCACAACAGATGGTCTCAGATATGCAGGCGTCATTGCAATTGATAAATGGCAACATCGTATCAAGGGTATAACGTGGCGACCGAGCGTAAAGGAGCAAGAAGGGGCTGTAGCCGGTAGTTTCGTGCTGGGCGGTGTTAAATGCAGAAGTAACAATGGTAGGACGCTGCCCCAGTTCTTGTGATCCGTTGAGACATAGATGGATAACATTTTGTGAGAGTTCTGTTGGTGCGTTCCGCAAGGCCATTTGTGGATTGCATGGCGCAGAGCGTCGAAAACTTGAACATGGATGGAGCATCTCTTCAACCATATCTGCAGTAAACTGTCACCCACGATCGCTAATAATGACTTTAAGAGGCCCATGTCGGAGAATGATAAAATGTAACAAGAAAAGGCACACATCGACTGTAGTAGCCGATGGTACTGCCGCCGTCTTACAGTAGCGTGTCAGGTGGTTAGTGCACACTACTATCCAACGATTTCCGTTAGAGGACCGTGGAAACGGGCCGAGAAGGTCGATGCCGACTTGATCGAATGGAGTCCTAAGGAGTGGCACAGGGTGTAGTCTACCAGGAGGAGTACTTGTGGGACGTTTGCGGCGTTGACATTCGTTGCAGCTAGACACGTACTGCCGCGTCGTCCGACACATATTAGGCCAGTAAAATCTTGAAGACGGCATAGTGTTCTAGCTGCTCCCATAATGACCAGAGGTTGGTTCATCATGCATAGCCCGCAAGATGGAAGTGTGCAGACTTTTCGGGACCACCAGGAGATATTGTGAGCCTGTGGTAGAATAGTTCTTGTATAGAAGCCCATTACGTGTGTAAAAACGATTGGCTGTTGATTTCTGTTTGGCAGCAAGCAGTTGTTTTAAAGTGGCGTCGTTTTGCTGCTCAGTCTTAAAGGTATTGAGATTAGGAAATGTGGACTCCAAGGATACGATGTAGTGGTCAAACTTGTCCGTGTAACAGTCCGTCGTGGAAAGCGGTAGCCGCGACAGGCAGCTGGCGTGGGCGCGCCGTCGACCGCTTTTATAGGCAATGGTGAAGTCGTACTCCTACAGACAGTGTCCAACGTGCAAGCCTACCTGATGGATCACGCAGATTGACGAACCAGCACAAAGAGTGATGGTCTGTAACGATGGTGAAAGGACGCCCATACAGGTATGGCCAAAAGCGCTGCACTGCGAAAATCACCGCGAGACATTCCTGTTCTGTGTAATTGCGCTCAGCAACTCACGTAATTGCGCTTGCTTAGAGAGCAACTCACGTACGCTTCGACGTGTTCTTTGGTGTCAAAGTGCTGAGTAAGAACAGCGCCAAGAACAATACCGCTAGCATCAGTGTGCAGTTCTGTGGGAGCCAAGGGGTCAAAGTGTTTGAGAACTGGATGGGACGTCAAATGGAACTTCAGTTCACGAAAAGCACACACACATTCTGGGGTCCAGTCAAGTGAACGCCTTTCTGGAGCAGACACGTCAGCGGATGCGCGATGTGAGCGAATCCAGGAATAAACCAACGGAAGTATGAGCAAAGGCCCAAGAAGCTTCGTACCTCTTTTACTGAGCGAGGTTGCCGAAGGGCTTTGACCGCCGCCGTTATCGCTGGATCAGGTGTTACGTCCTCTTTGTCCACTAGGTGGCCTAGAACTAGTGTTTGGCATTCTCCAAAGAGACATTTCTTGGAGTTTAGTACCAAGCATGCTTTGACTAGGCACTCTAGTACAAGACTGAGGCGAGCGTTGTGTTCACTAAACGTGCGCCCAAAAATCATGACATCCAGATAACACATGCAGACTTCGCACTTCAAGCCATGCAAAATGTTGTCCATGAAGTGCTCAAAAGTTGCAGGCACATTACACAACCCAAACGACATCACATTAAATTCAAAAAGTCCGTCTGGTGTAACGAATGCAGTTTTTTTCCTTGTCTGCCTTGTGCATTGGAATCTGCCAGTATTCAGACCACAAGTCTACACTTGAAAAGTATGAGGCCGAAGAAAAGCAATCTATAGTATCATCAATCCGTGGCAAAGGGTATACATCTTTGTTGGTAACGGCGTTAAGGCGGCGGTAGTCAACGCAAAATCGCCATGTGCCATCTTTCTTTTTGACTAGAATTACTGGGGCTGCCCACGGACTACTCGACTCTAGGATAACATTCTCTTTTTAGTATGTCATGGACTTGGTCACTGATCACATTGTGCTCCGAAGGCGACACCCAGTATGGCTTTTGTCGCAGAGGCTGGCGAGATCCTGTGCCTATGCGATGCTGTACACGAGAAGGGGGAAAGGATGGCGGAGCCTCTTGCTGGGAAAATTCGAACACTGCGAAGTGTTTTCGTAGAACATTTACCAGTTCCTGACGTTGGTTAGTACTGAGTGATTTGTTTATCATAGCCGTCATGGAAGTGTCTGTGGCACATGCATCCGAATAGGACTCATCATTGGCATCAGAGGCTTCTGCAAGGATGGCGAGCGCCTATACTTGATGTTCATGAACAGCCGCAAGTTTCAGACCCTCCGGTAGTATTGTGGGTTCATTGGAGCAATTTATCGTACATAAGACAGTGTGCCCGTCGATAACCGACAGTGTACAATAGGGCGCTAGAACATTCTTCTTAATGCAGCTGTTCTGTCTGTTGCAGGAGAGCAGGCAACTGGGACACATTTGGCAGACAACGGCGGTATGACAGTATCTGCGGACACACAAAGGGCACTTTCGTAACACTGCAGGTGTTCCACAAATATGACGGGAAGGCTTGAATCTACTGTAATTTCTCCCGTTTAGCAATTTACATTGGCACTACACAGCTTCAGAAAATCGAGACCCAGAATTATGTCATGCGTAGCATAAGGTACAACTACGAACTCCGCGTTAAACATTTCACAACCCAAGCTAACACTGCACACACCTACAAAGTACAATAGTTCTCCACTCACTCCACGAAACACATCGGCATGGTCCCATGAAAACAGCACTTTTCGCCCTAGCAGGCGTTTGAATACATAACCCATTATGGAAACGGTCGCTCCAGTGTCCACTAAGGCCATTGTGAAGACGGCATCTACATGTACGCAAACCTTATTTTTAAACATGCAAATTGGCAGAGGTATTTCTGTCATAATCGAAGACTGTCCAGCGGCCTCACCTACAACAGCTGCGCTGACTAGTTTTCCGGTGAAGGCGAAGGGTAGCAGCACCAGGGAGACGGTGACTGGCTTACGCAAGGGGAAGGCAGTGGTGTCAAGCTCCTATCGGAGGCCAATGAACGATTTCGCAGCATTCCCAGGGTCTTGTTGGACATACCGTGTGGATATGTGTATGCACGGTGAACGCGTTATTGGCCAGATATTGTTGATCGGTTGTACGTGGGTGGCTGGCGGCATGCGGCCACGTTGCAGTACCTGGCGATGCGGCCCTCGATACCACAGTTGTAGCACAAGGGCAGAGGATGCTCGACGAAATGCCACTCAAAGCGTTTAGCGGGCAGAGGTCGCTGAGCTGGGTACGGCACCTTAGTAAGCTGAACAGGAGCCGTCCGCCTCGGTACATCACGGCTGGGGTGAAAGCGTTGCCTATATCGCTGTTCTGTCGGATATGTCTCTGGATGTGGCCACATCGTTCCAGCCACACTGACGTCCGTGACACACAGACGGTGGCAAAGTAGCGCATGCTGTTGCGGGCGTCGAGTGATATACTGGGTACGTAGCTGGCGATTGAACTGTGTTGCACGCAAGTTCATTGTGTCGCTACAGTCCTTCGCGTACGATTTCCCTAATAGCAGAGGCAAGGTCAGTGGACGGACTCATATCGACACTGGCGACAGTTGTCACGTTCCCCACTCCTCCAAATTTGGGTGCAATACGACGCGTCTTCAATGTCTCAATTGTATGGCAGTAACGCAAGACATCTGAGACGGACGTGAGGTCTTCTCTACCTGTCAGAAAATTGTAGACGTCTACTGCAATGCCTTTCAGAAGATGTCTGACTGCCTTCTTCAGACATCTGCAGGTTTATGATCTTGCACAACTTGAGTATTTCTTCTATACATGCAGTGCATGTCTCTGTCGGAGTTTGAGCTCTTTGGGCAAGCATTCTCGCCGTATGTTTCTTTTTGGCATCAGAGTCGCCAAAAAATTTTCCTATTTCCTCAACAAAGAGTTCCCATGTTGTTAGGGATTCTTCGTGATTCTCGAATTGCATCAGTGCGGTCTCTCAAAAATAAAACGACAAGCTTTGTGATCGAGTTCCAGTGGTTATATCGGCTCACCCAATTGTAATGCGTAAGCCACTCGTCCACATCTTCCGCTCTTCCCGTGAATGAGCGTGGTTCCATGTAATGGTGTGCGGCAGCGGCTGGCGTTGACCTTTGCGCGATTGCAACTGGCTCCGAGTCTGGTCCTCTGTTCTGTGGCATGATGACTGTTGTCGGCGAGAGACCGGCTAGACGGTGGCTCCAGCAAAGTTCAAGCGGTTGCGACTTCATAGTACGGCGACGTCATGTACCCAGCACTTCCACCACTCTGTTATGGGCTACTCTCTGTGTAGAGAGGGTTTAGTAAGACGCAACCAATGGTCCTGAGCACCAGCCGAGGTTCCGTTATCGCTAGGCGAATGTCTTTCTCTTCCTTCTCTTACCCCGTGTTCCACTACTGCTGGCAGCACATACCTAAATCATAAGAGACTTTCACACTTGTAACAATATATTATAGAGATCAAAATGAGGCCCCACAGCCAATGGGATGTATGGTGGGCTAGGACAACAGGCAGACTGTCCAGAATAAAAAACGAAGAAAACTGGTTTTTATTCTCCCGAGCACGTGCCTCGAGGAGCCTGAGCTTGGCACAGGAGCATGGCCAAGTGGGGCTGCAGCTGAGAAAGACAAAGGAACCGCTATAATATATAAACAAAAAACGTTAGGCAACTTGTTCTCTGGAAACTGTGGACAGGCGAACTGCTATATAATTGCAGGAAAAATTAGCTCCACCACAGAGAAAAGGAAATATCCCATGATCATTTTCATGAAATATTCACAGAACAGACTCAAATTTCAGTTGCTGTTGTGCAGGTTCTAAGAGAGAATGGAATTGCTACTGGTAGGTCAGAATAAATGTGCACATCTGAAAATTAGCCCCTGAAAAATTGTTGGGCAACTGTACCTGTACTCTTTAAATGAATTTTGCCTTAAGCTGTCGACAAATTAAGAACTGTAAAACAATCTGTATGAATATGACAATCATAAGCAAGCTCCAAAATCTCGCATCTTATGATAAAATCATAAAAGCTGGCAGATATGGTGTTGCACACATCTTAAGGACTCTTCTAATTGTATTAATGCAAAATTTATTATGTGCAACCTATAGAAGTTGTACAATAGGACTAACTGTTTAGTCTTGCATAGCTGATGAAGGGAATAAGAACATGGAAAAAGCTGGAAGGGGGGAGGGGAAGACTCCGGTGATGTGTGCGTTACACTAATTCTCATACCTTTACAAGACCATAGGACATTTGTTTGTGGCACCACTATGTGGTCATGTAGTAGTTGGCTCCTCTCCCACAAATTCAGAATCTCTCTTCTCGAATGGCTGTTCATAATTGAAGTACACTGCACGTGAAATGGCTGATTGTGTGTTTTTTGCGATTATTTTTTTATAGCTAAGATATGAAGTCCTCATTTGATCATGCAATAGAACTACCTGAAAAATTCCAGGTCTTCATCCTTTCTGCACCTGTACCTAATGGTGCTGAAAATGATGCTTGATGTGTTAGAACCGACTTTCCCACAGAAAATTACTGCTTGAGGGGGCTGCACAAGGCATTTCTATTGTAATTACCTGTAGGTGGAGTGGCATATTCCAATACTGCTATACAGCATGTCTAATGGCGAGTTGATGATGCCCCAACAGCAGATGTCAAGACCTCTTTGATGCATGCGCCCACAAATCTGATGTCAACACTCAATCATTCCTGCCAAGCAGGTTTTGCCAAAAACTTCCTGGACTTGTCTGCATTGCAACACTGCAATTTGCTGTGTGGTGTAATTTTTGAACTTGTTAATTATATAGCTTCTGTTTGTGACCACCAACTTCTGTTCTCGCAGTTTTCGAGATGCTGGGCATCCATATAAATGGGGCAAAATCTGGTAGCATTGAAAAGCTGCTTCAAGACCCTTGTGAGCAAAATATTTTTCCTTTGCACAGCAGACAATAACAGTGAGTAACAAAGGTATTCCACAGTGAGCACAGGCTATGTACGTATTGCATAATCCATGTTGCTGCCTTGCCTGCTAAGCACCTCCTAAGACAAAATCTAAAGGTACCAACAACAGACCAAAATGAGATTATGGCGCAAAAGAAAGGATCATGATTCACACTGACGAATTCGAACATGATGGTTGTTCAAAGAGAAATTTGAATTCTAAATACTGTGACGGGGCATCAAATAAAAACGAAGCACGATTATAAGCAGAGACAATTTACAGGGATGGCCACGATGGCTGAACATGTGCAACATCCTGGCCATCGTCGTCGGCTTCATTAGTCCAAGGAGGTGGCTCGTAACATCTAGCTTCCCTGTCGGGCAGAGCGCTGTCTTGGCGCAGACTAATTACACAAGGAGGAGGCGGCGGAAAAGTATGGCATCAACTGGGATGTGTGCATGACGTCACGAGATGACAGGGTATATGGTGAACTGTACAGTGGCCTGACCTCACAGTTAACGTCACTAGTTGCCATAAAACCTTGTAACGTCCAGTGTAACGTGACAAAAGCTTTTCAGAAAGACACGAAGAGATGGAGTCCAGAGAAGCACAAGAGATTCCAGAGAAAAGCAGAGATGTCGGTGGTTGCAGTCACAGCGGTCTTTCTGAAATAATTGTGAGTCTGAGAGTTGCTCACAAGCAACTTGACATGCCAGATGGGCTCGTGCGGCAGCATCACGGGCATACTCTGTGCAGTGTTGTGTGACAGCAGGTGCTAGTAACGGGTCAAAAGGCAATGCTGGGTGGCAGCCAAACAGGAGGTAAAATGGCGAAAAACCAGCGGTGTTATGATGGGATTAGTTATATGCGAATGTGAAGTATGGCAAAGTGCTGTCCCAGTCCTGATGATCGTCTTCACCAGCATATTTAAAGTGTGGTTCAGCCTCTTGGTGAGCCAGTTGGTCTGCGGGTGGTATGCAATAGTGAGCTTGTGCTCCACAGAACAGGAAAAGAGGTCATCGACAACTCTGGACAAGAAATAGTGGCCTCAGTCTGTGAGCAGGTGCCTAGGGACACCATGATGAAGGATAATGTCATGAAGTATGAAATCGGCGATGTCAGTGGCACAACTGGTCGGCAAAGCTCGCGTGATGGCACACCGCGTGGTATAGCCGGTCAGAAGTATGACCCTCTTATTCCCTGAAGAGGACATAGGGAATGGGTGGAGGTCTACACTGATGCGGTAGAATGGATCCTTGGGTATGTCAATGGGCTGTAGAAGTCCTGCAGGTAATGCCGAGGGCCGTTTACGTCGCTGACAAAGGTCACACGCAATGTAGCATCAAACAGATCGGAACAGACAAGGCCAGAAAAACTGGCGCCGCACGCAGTGATATGTGCAGGGTACTCCTGAAGATGGCCAGTGGCTGGGCCATCGTGGAGTTATTTGAGAACAGTAGCATGAAATTACTTGGGGAGAACAAGCAGAAGCTCCGGGCCAATGGGAGTGGTACTAAACACCTGACAGTAAAGAATATTGTCGTGAAGCTCAAACAGACAGAGCAATGGGTAGGGCCAAAGAGAATGGAGGCGGCGTATTATAGACTGAAATGTGTAGTCACTTTTCTGTTCAGCGTGGATGTTGGCCAGATCTGAAATAGCCATGATGAAGTCACTGGTATCATGCACAGCAGTGTCGGGAGGGTAGACAGGGTAGCGTGACAAACAGTAAGCATCTCTGTGCATCCGGCCAGACTTGTACGGAACGCCAAAGGTGCACTCCTGTAGCCTTAAAGCACAGCGACCAAGCCTTCCTGTATGATCCTTCAGCGACAAGAGCCAGCAATGGGTGTGGTGGTCCGTGACGACAGAGAATATGCAGCCATATAAGTAAGGGCTGAATTTTGCGACAGCCCAGACTAAAGCGAAGCATTCACGCTCGGTTACCAAAAATTACGCTCCGCTGACGAGAGAAGGTGGCTGACGTAGGCAATGACATGTTCCTGGTCGTTGTCGCGTTGCGCAAGGACTGCATCTACGCTGTGGCCACTAGCGTGGGTGCGAACTTCTGCAGGGGGCCGAACAGTCAAACTGTGCCAAAATGGGCAGTGATGTAAGTAAACAGGATGCTAAATGTGGTAGCTTGCTCTTGACTCCAACAAAAAGAGACATTCTTTTTGAGCAGGTCAGTAAGCGTCTGGGCAAAGTCGGCACAATTCTTGACAAAGCTGTAGATATCTCCGACTGAGCGAGGAACAGGAAAGTCTTGAGCTGCACGCACATTGCCGGGGTCAAGTTGGACACCCCTAGCACTAACAAGGTGACTATGAATGACGATGTGATGTCGAGCGAAATGACACTTAGAGGAGTTAAGCTGCAGGCCAGTTTGGCGAAATACATTGAGATGGCTGACAGGCGGGACAGGTTGTTCTCAAAAGTAGGCAAAAAGACAATCACATCTAGCAAAGACAAGTAGACTACTTATAGCCCCTAAGGAGAGAATCCATCATTCGTTCGAAGATTGCGGGGTCATTATGCTACGCATTACACGGACACTTGCTTAAATAAAATTAGTAACATCGCGAAAGAAACTCCGGTGCTACAGTCTGCCTTTCACCCTCCACAATTTCTAATCGGCTTGTTATTAAACACACCTTGTGTTTAAAAGGCTCTCGTCGTACATTATCAGCGTTTGTGCTCTCTTCAAAGAGTATTACGAAGACGATTAAAAGAAATCGTCAACTACCAGTTGTCAATCTTCTAACATCTGCGCAATTTTCGGTCCCAAATTTGTCTTGGCATGTAAACTTTTATTGAAGTAGCTAGCGCAAGCTGGGAATTTCAGAACGTCACTTTTTCACAGCTCTAGGCGTTCGCTGAAGGAAACGCGGCGAGAGGTACCCACAGAGCGCTATCGCGACCGGCCTCCTTACGTGGCACGAATCGCGAAGTGCTTCACCGGATCAGGTTTCCTCGGGGGCATCCAGCTACCGCATGCAACTTGAGGTTGTTGAGAAAAAAATAAACACACAATAACGGCGGGGCGATCATTACTATTACGTTCAGTATGAGCTACAACGCGAAAGCACGTGGCAAAGCGGTCCAGCGTTGTAGCTCATACCGGGCACGAAAGTAGTACGTTCGAGATTCGTTCCTGCCTGGCGGCCGAACTAACGGCCGCGGACTGTCGGTGCCGACGACGACCGCTAACGTCACACGGTCCGTTTCGGGAAGTACAGGAAACGTGCGAGTGATTTTTTTTAGGAAGGGTGAAGAGAAACGAGACAGCTCGCGCCAATCGTCCGCGCGGGTTTTTGTGCCAAATCGCGCCGCTGGACAAAGCGCACTGGCAGACGGACTGGGATGACATGCCATCACAGAAGACCTATATTAACTTACGCCATATCGATCCACCGTCGACCACCGGGCGTGCGAGGTCGCTTACATCGAAACCGGCGCACGCTAAGTGCAGATCGACGACGCAGCTTGCTCACTGCACGATTACCAGAAGAACGCGAAACCCGAAGCCGCATCGACAGATTTCGCGCTCTCAATTTCCGCACTACGTGACTTACGATGAGCCGGCGCTCCTCGAACGTCAAGGCGGCCAGTAGCGCAAATGGATGTCAAACGCAAAACGCGCGCAAAGAAAAAAACAAACAAGAAAAAGAACCCCTTTTTCTCCCACCCCTCCCTCACACTGTCGGCGGGGGTTAGTCATGCGCTCCGCATCCCGAAGCACGCCCTCGGACAATTTCCTCAGACTAACGTGCTTGATAACGTCGCTGCCGCGACCGTCGGCGACGAAGCAACAGACACGTTCAGCGTTCTTAACTCAGAAATAACTAATTAATGTTTAGGCTCTGTCGAATAAGCCGCATTTCACCAGGATCCACAGAAAGAAAGGAGAGGCAAAAGAAAACGGTACGATGCCACGCGCGACCCCCGCCCCCTTCAACAGTAACCAACCATCGCAGCACGCAGGCGCTTGTCTGGGTGGCCAATGTACACTGAGCACATGCAAATAATAAGCTATAGGGAAGTGGCAATAAAGAACTCTGAAATCGCATAAGTACGGACAATGGTACGGAAGGCGACGCCAAGAACACCAACGTGATCACTTTCGCAACGAAGCCGGGTTCAGCTATGTGCTACTCTCGGATCATTCGTTGGCGACGGTTGTCAAAGCAAAGCTTATCGACAACCACATTTAGCTAAACGAGTGCACTCTGGAGCGTCCGTGTGCACGCATGTCAAAAGATCGCGGAAACGTGATTAAAGAGATTTGGAAAATTTGTTTACAAGGGACGCCGCGGCCTCATTAGGCTTAAAGTGGGAACGGAATAGGGCGAGTCAAACCGATGGATAGCAACCGCTCGTAGAGCTACCGGCCATACGCACCTGCTTGCCATCCACTTCGATATCAGCCACGTAATTTTCGAACACTGTTGGGACGTAAACCTCTGGAAACTGGTCCTTGCTAAACACGATGAGAAGGCAGGTCTTTCCACAAGCTCCATCGCCAACTATCACAAGCTTTTTCCGGATAGCGGCCATCTTCCGGTGCTGGTCTCACGGCCGAGCCTCGCTGTTGGAGCCGTGCTGATGCGAGTTGCGACGCGGTCAAGGCCGACACAAACGCCAAAGCTTAGGACAATCACTCGCTGTCGTATCAACAATACTCGCATGAGACGGATAAGATACCTCTAATGACAAGCAGTCCACTCACCGCACTTCTTACAAGAAAGTATTCACCATGGAGGTAAAACCTACGCGACTCCACCTAGCGGCAATAATTTGCTGCTAAAATTCCTCAAATACTGTTACGGTGTACTGGAATAGGACAGTGTATCGTCCGTACAGCAACACAATGGCAGAACCGGGGGCGCTTCTGCGATGACGCCACGAGGAATTGCTGCAATCGACCGGCGAGCTAAGCGCGCGAAATTTAAACATGTTGTGCAAAACTTCCTGCATTTATGAACTAAAACGCTCTCAAAACAATTGAAATTAACATAATTCAGAAAAAATAAACACTGCAAACTGTTAGGATATATCAAAACGGCATCTAAGCTTGCACGTTTCCAACGACAGATCATGCAGTGTTCCTGATCGTCTGCTCAGCGTTTCGGTTGAAGTAGACAAACACACACTCGTCTACTCGTTCCGTTCGGTAAGCACGCATATGTTTTTAGTATTTCGAATGGTATCATGATAAGAAGCCCGGAAGGAGCACCTGCACAGTGCCTGGTGGGTTGCATATGATTCCTTTCATGTTGCATCAGCCAGAAAGGCGGTTGTCAGGTTTCACTGAAGAAACGCACATACACACAAAGAGATATTTAAAAATGCAGCGCTTCCAGTGCACATAAAGAATATGCAAATGTAGCAGGAAAAGCCACAACAAGAAATCGGCGAGCTCCGTACACATATGCATGACCTCCGCGACCAATATAACTGCCAATCCCGGAGGTCCTGTGTTGTACCATTATTCTCCCTCTTGCCTGCAATGACTTCAAGCTGCAGCGACAGGCGGCGCTGCATTAGACCGGCGTGCTGAAGACGTCTGCCCAGCGGTCGAAGAAGGTACCACTGGCCTACTTGAATGCCGTAGGTTCAGCCCATAGAGTTTCTCATTATAATGAGAAACTCTATGGTTTAGCCGAGAAACTATATGGGTTCAGCCATTGGTTCAGCGAGAGCAGGGAAAAAGTCATAGAGTTTCATACATAGAGTCTCTAAATTAAACTCTATGCTCACTATAATCTTGTGAGAAGTTTCTCACTGTAACATTGCAAGTTTCTCACTGTAGGTTGGTACAATGGTTGGTAACATGGTGAGAAGCTATGCCAGCACCTCCCGCCATAGAGTTTTCTACAAAAATTGTAGGAAACTCTATGCCCCCCGCCGCCATCGGAATAAGAGGCACGTTTTTCAGTACACCATAGCAATGTAGCGATGCGCTCATATTGTATCAACATACAGGTCGGCTCATACTTTGTAGCTGAACAATGTGATCGTATAAAATGTTTATTTTGTTGAACGTAATAAAGTTTCAGGAATTGGCATTTGTAATGAAAGGCGCGAAACGTCCGGCGTTGCCGTCAACGTATCTAGTAGCGGTGGTTGCCGTCGATCTGCACAAACACATCCGAACGAAGGCCATGCAAAGCTGATCCGGAAGCCAGTGCAGAAGTTTAGCCAGTTTAGCGCGCATTTTTTCCATGGCGTTATCCATGTGTCGGTGATTGCCCGCCTGAATTAGGCGTTTGCAGTTTGCACACCTGCTTTGCCAGTGACCGTGCCACAAAATGCCCCAGGGTCGAAAGCGGCCTGCAAAAAATGAAAGGCTGCCATGCAAATACGGGTCCAAATGTTATCGAAGAAGTACCGACCATTTAAAAAGATTTAGCCACCCAGAGTCTAAGGTATGGTGTTTACAAACATTTGTGTTGTAGCCGCGTCATTATCTTGCGATTTCTTTTTTCCTCAGGAATCGGAGTGTGGCGCCAGTGTTTCTGAAGACGCACGTAAGGACTATATGCGGTGTCGTAGACTTCTTTACGTTACTTTTATAATTTCGCTCTTTGTAATCAGTATCGCTTTTGTTTCCTCTTCTCGTATTACAACGCAGCTACGGTTGACAGAGGTCTGGGCGTGGCACGTGTGTCATCACCGAAAAAACTTAAACCAACCGCCAAGAAGCCTAACGTGTCTACCTCCGAAACAAAAGTGGATGCAAAGGAGCCTAGCGATCTCCCCGACTCGCCTGATGACGTACGGGAGTCTATTAGACAAAAATTTTTAGTTGAAATGCCTGAAGACTTCTATGATTTCTGGGAATTCTGCACTTCTCTGAAAAGGGAACGCCCTTCAGGTGCGACATGTTTAAAACACTCCTGCGTACTTGATCAGATTGCATGTTTTGTAGCAATAGTGACAAAATGCTGGGAAGCATATTCATTTAATATCGAAGATTGTGGAATTAAAGTTGCTGCATACACTGAACCTCTGGCGCAGTTATTTCTACTCGTGTCACATTGCTTGACGATTTGACTGCCCTACCAGTCAGCACTGCAGCCAAAAAGTCTCATTCATATACCATTCCTACCTTTTTAGTGAATGAGATAGGAAATAAATATTTGAGTACACAGCGAAATGGCGATTTCTCTGCGAACAGTTTCCTTGTCATGGATGGACAGCGCGGGCAACAAAAAGGGTGTTCCCATTTCTGGATTTCTACGTAAAGAAAAGTTACCTTTAGTGCAGCTTATATCTTACATCGGCCGTGTTGCAGCTCATTTGCATTAAAAGACCGTTAATGGACTTGTACATTTGTGCACAAACACGTTAATTTGGCAGACGAGATACTTGTGAGTGCTATCGGCCGACTGAATTTCCTGCTTATACCCTGCAGCTTATAAATTAATTTTAAGGACCACACCTCTAGTAATCAAAGCAATGCCTCCCTGTGTTTTCTTTTGTCTACACATTTAATGTAGAATGGATGACTAATGCCACTTAATGAGAGCAACTCTATTGGTTTCTCATTCGGTGTCACGTAAAATGTTTTCATCATTGCACTGCACAAATATTAACAGTATATTTATACATGGCAATTTATTTGCTTAAAAAAATGATGCCAAAGCAATTAATATACATAATTGTTTAATGCAGTGGCTCATTTCTAGCTGAAAGCATGGACATTTTATTGTGGCTGCTGTCTATATATGCAGCATTAGTGGGCATGTGCAAGGAAAAAAACAGATCAGTTTATTCCAAAGAGCTGGGCTGAGTGAAAAGCCTCTTGGGTGGCATGGAGGAAAGGGATGGGGCGAGGAAGAATGTTGCAAACACGGGATGGCTGCTGGTCTGTGGCCATTTGAGAAAGGAGCAATGTTTCATGGCATGATGGACGCCTTTGCTGCATGCGCCTTCTGATGTGCCTTAGCTTGCCAGTGGTGTGCTCATACTTATGCCTCAAGGATGCTCGTTTAACATTGCTTATCTCTTAATACTACTGGTGTGTGCAGCAAGTAATACATGCCGTAGAAAATGCAGGCACTGCACATAAACTTAAATGTGAAAACATTGTCGCCACAGTAACAAGAAAGAGTTGCAGAAACAAATTTGTTCATATGAATCGAAAACAGACTGCACTCACGCATCACCTCTTTCTATTGTGCTCAAGGAACCAAGTGGGATGTCGTGGGACTTGCACATGTTGTTTTCGTGTATAAATTACCGTTCCTTCAAAACACACACACACACACACACACACACACACACACACACACACACACAACCAGTTGAGTGTTTGCGCAGCTCATATCATCCATACCTTCTCTTTTCGTCCGTGTGATGTTTTTTTTCTGAACCCACAGTATGGCGTGATGTAGCTTATGGCTATGCTGAACACGATCTGAGTAGCAATGCTGTGGCTTTGGAGGGTAATTTTTAACCACTTGTGACTCTTTCATACAGTGTGCTCTCATAAAATTTTTGTACAAAAGTTTTTCATGTGACATATGCTCTATGCGTAAATGATTCTCCTAGGCATAAAACAAAATATAATTTTGGAGAACCTTGAAGCAATATGCAAGAAATATTTTGCATTGCTCTTCAGCATGTTATGCTTTTGTTTCTTTCAGATGCACTCTACGACCTGCTTGGTTTGAAGCTTGTTGGCCCCTTTGATGTCCTGGCTGGAATACTAACAAACAAGAGCGTTAGGACATCCGATGACTTCCTTTGTCATTGGCGCTACTTTTATGACCCTCCTGAAATGCAAACTGTCCTAAGTGGAGATGATGAGACAATGTACCACATTGGCTATTTTAGGTAAGGCATTTTTTTCATGAAAGTTGTCAAAAAGGCAGGCAAAATATGTTGTTTCTCACACACATATTGGCACACACCAAATATCTTTGCTGTGTGTTACTTAAGCATCTGATTAGACAAATCATTAATGGCCTGATGCCTTTTTATGGACATTAAACAGTGAAAGCTTTTTTTAAGCATTGTCCGTGTACAGCTGTATAGTGTGACCCATCTGGAAAGCATGTGGTAATATTTGAATATTGTGGTTTCATCATCATGGTATTATCCCTTAAGGACCCCTGTCGGGGTATTACATAAGGGGTATTATGTAATAATAATAGCTTATGTAATAGCTTATGTAATACCCCGACACATAAGGGTGTCGGGGTATTACATAAGCTCAAGCAACCACCCTAGTGGGGGAGGGGTTACGGAAGATAAGAATAGAAACAAATACATGGTTACAGTTTCTTATAAAACTCAGCCTGTAGATTCGTATGAGAACAAAAAAATATACTAAGAGACGCTGAATAAAATGCAAAAGCAAATCAGCAGAACAGTCACAATGTGAACTTGCAATGTCTGGTAGCTTTAAACTGCTGCTGTCGCGATGTTCATTATAAGCCACTAGGAGTAAGCATTTGATGACATGCAGTTAATGAGGGTCCTCAAAACGTCTGTCAAAAGAAGAATGCATGTTCCGAGTACGCTAGAAGAGACAGCGAGATGATATGACATAAGATGTGGCCTTGGCATCTGAGCGACAGTTGCACTGCATGACTATCTTCGACTGCAGCAGTGGACTTTTCAGACGCTTGCTAGGAAACACATTCAGATGTGAGTTCAAATTGGATGTGAGAAGATAGGACAAGTGCTTCTCTTACCTGTTTATTTCCTGAGAAAACGGGGAAAGCGGGAGATGGAAATTCAAGATGATGAGCAAAACGAGAGCAAGGTGAAAGCGGGAGCCAATGTTTCGACAAGTGGACTTGAAAAAGACAAGTCCACTTGTCAAAATGTTGGCTCCCGCTTTCACCTTGTTCTCGTTTTGCTCATTGCCCTGTTTATTTCCTGCCATTCCACAGCTTTTTCTGAAGCATGTTCCTTCGGCCTGGCCCTGTTTTTTTTGGTAACAATGTGTCCTGGGGGGGGGGGGGGGGGACATACAACTTTGACAAGACCTCTGGAGATAGTTTGATAAAATGTCTCCTTTCTTATTCCTGATATTCCAATAGCTACATACAGCCGGATTTTTGTTCCTATAGCTCAGCGAATTCGCTCCACTTCTTTACTTTACCTTATGCATTATTTCGTTATGTAATGTGCTTAGTGTTTTGCTATACTTGCTAGTAAGCTTCCTATATCTATCCCTTCTCAATGTGTTAATGCCTTTTGCTTTGTGAATATACTAGCTGTTTGTTTTCTTTTTAGTTCGAACATGTATACAAAATATCACCTGTACAGCGCTGTTCGAACCTTTCAGCTGCATTTATCAAACCGGCAAACATTATTTGCATGGAAAATGATAAGCGTAGCTGACTTAAAAGATTCACTAAATAACTTATAATTTATTCACTTTAGGGCACATTTTACAATTGCCATATTGAGGCCAAGCAGTAGTGAAGTCATATTTGCTTAGTAGAAATGATAAGTCTACCACCATTTTTCAGATAGCCAGCACTGAATTAAATTCTGGGGTTAACTGTAACGCCAATACGTTTTTCAGCAGATTTTGTAGGCACATACCTCGAAAGTGATTATGCTCTTAAGATTAGGGGTGTGTGAATACCAAATAGTAGATTTCAAGTTGAATATCAGAAAATTTTTTGCACAACATAATGCTTACAAATTTTGGCCAAGAAAATATGGTTCTGCACATGTTGGGAAGTCACCTTAGCATTGCATAACAAGAATCTAGGAAGCTATCAGTAATATAAGTACATCGAAATCATGGCATACAGTACGGCCTACTCTTATTAAAGGAGTACTGACACAAAAATTTTCAGTGTTTGTTTTTTGTGCTGTAATAGTACAGTCAGATCCTGGCACAATGAAGTCCACTTCAACAAAGTTTTCAGCACAGCGAAGATTTTTTTCATTCCCTGTCAGTGTCCCATAGAACATAATGCATCGAAATTCCCTCCAAAACGAACTACGTCACAGACACATTTTCACTTCAACGAAGTTTTTACGGAGCAGATGAGAGAGAGAGAGTGAACATTAATGAGCACCAGCAGTTCAGTCGGCTGGGCCTAGGCCTCCCACGATGGGATGTCGAGGTCTTGCCTCTTCGCCGCTTGAGAAAAATTATTTGAACTGTAGCTCATTGAAACCCTTAAAACTGTTTTTTCATGCCTTGACACACCATTGACCTGGATAGCATAAAAAAAGAAACGCACAAGGTGGAGCTGCTCGGGTCATGATGAAATGTAAACAAAACAGAAAGCTGCCATGCTGTGTTGGTGACGGCGATTCAATGCGGTCTCAGGAGGAGCATTCGAGCTCCGAGGAAATGTTTTGGGTCATATTGATTAGGAAAATAGTGTGTATAAATAACATTCACGCAATAATTTTATTTTTGTAGTATTTCTAATTATTCATTTTCACCCACCTGGAGGAAATCGGCAGTCGCCTTTTCCTGTCCTCCTCTCCATTCTTCGTCTTTCTCTCCCACTTTTCTATCTCTCCTGTCTTCTCTTCACTTCTTATTACTTCCTTATTTCCTGGCGGCAAGGGTTAACCTTGTGTAATATATCCAGTCTTGGGTATATATATTAGGTTATAGTGGGATTGTACCGCTGGCGTACGCAGAATAGAATGTCTCTAATCCTGTGACGTCCCCAGGTTGGGCTCCGAGGTGGGCGGCGGGCATTCCTGCCGAATACAGTAATTCTATATATGGCTTCAAATTTCCCCCCACTCCTTGATCGCTCCCTGAAGAGGGGGCGCACCGATGAAACATTCAACTTTCTCTTCAAACCAAAAGAAATATTTCCCAAGTACCACGTAATACATAGCCAACACGAAACAAAGACAGTCCGTACAATATCCCCGTTTGTGGTCGCAAAATGCCTGACAGAAGCAATTGGTTCTGGTTACAAAGTAACTAAGATGGGAAGCGGCGACCTTCTTCTGGAAGTACGTGACAAGCTCCAATACAGCAAACTGACGAAACTTGTTGCGTTTGGTGACATCCCTGTATCTGTGGGCCCCCACCGGTCTATGAACACTGTGCGTGGTGTCATTTCTGATGAAGACCTCCTTGATCTTAGTGAGAGCGAGCTGTTGGACGGATGGCAAGACCAAAACGTGGTGAAGGTGCAACGAATTAAGTTAAGGCGTGACGACAAGGAAATTCCAACAAAGCATCTAATAATAACATTTGGAACAAGTGAACTACCTGATTCATTAGAGACGGGATATTGTAAACTACGCGTACGACCGTACATTCCCAATCCGCGCCGATGCTTCAAGTGTCAGCGTTTTGGGCATGGGTCTCAGAGCTGCCGAGGGCGTGCCACTTGTGCAAAATGTGCATCTAAAGACCACGCTTCAGACAACTGTTCTTCTCCAACCCACTGCGCTAACTGTGACGGAGACCACCCCGCCTATTCGCGATCGTGCCCGTCATGGAAGAAAGAAAAACAAATAATCGAACTCAAGGTAAAACTAAACATCACTTTTCCAGAAGCGCGCAAGCGTTTTAGTGTCCACAATCAATCGAATCCGTCCTACAGTGATGTGACACGCCGGGGGGCAGCGCCACATCTTCTGGCGGCCGCGCAAGTCACACGAAGTGTGACGGCGGTTACGCCATCAGCCCCCCTGGCGGGAGCAGCCACTGCTCTTCCGCCCCCTACCACGAAGGGCCAGCAGACTTCCGAGCCTGCCGGTCCCCGGGCCACTGCTCGCGCAGACAGGCCCGAAAAAACCCCGCGCGTGTCCGCTGAGCGGGCATCATCCAGCGCCTCTGATGAGGCGATGGATGTAGCAAAAACTTCTCCGGCGTCTCAGACGCCGAAGGAACGGCGTTGCTCCCTGGAGCGCGCCAAGAAAAAAGAAATACCCCGCATCAAGGGACCTGGAAAGGTCCCTTGAGCCAACCTAATATCTCTTGACACACACCATAAAACACTTCCAATATGGACACACAGATAATGCATTGGAATGTGAGAGGTTTAATACACAATTTTGATGATATTAAGGAACTCCTTCGCAAGTTTAACCCAAGGGTGCTGTGTGTGCAAGAGACACACCTCAAACCTTCACATACTAACTTTCTGAAACAATATGCCATTTACCGCAAAGATCGCAGTGACGCTCTCGCCTCGTCAGGTGGTGTTGCTATTATAGTTGATAAGGGTATCGCCTGCCAACATTTACATCTGCAAACACCTCTTGAGGCAGTGGCGATCAGAGTCGTGCTATTTGATAAGTTAATAACCGTTAGCTCTTTGTATATCCCTCCATGCCATCAACTTTCTACAACAGAATTCCAGAGTTTTATCAAAGAACTCCCCGAACCTTACATTGTAGTAGGTGATTTAAACGCACACAACACCCTCTGGGGAGATTCTCGTTGTGATGCAAGAGGGCGTTTATTAGAAAAGTTCCTTTTATCTTCCAATGCATGCATATTGAACAAGAAAGAACCCACATTCTACAGCGTGGCTAACAAAACGTTCTCATCCATTGACTTAAGTATAACATCAAGTACACTAGTTCCATACCTGGAGTGGGACGTGATTAAAAATCCATATGGGAGTGACCATTTCCCAATTATCCTAAGATTAAGAAAAGGCGATAAGTGTTCCCCACATCTGCCACGTTGGAAGGTCGACTGTGCTGACTGGAAACAATACAGAGAGCTGACGCATTTGGCCTGGGATAACATCTGTACCCTCTCAATCGATGATAGAGTATCATATTTGACGGCATTTATAACTGATGCTGCATCAATATGTATCCCTCAAACGAATGGATCACCCTCTAAACGGCGTATTCCTTGGTGGAATGAGCAGTGTAAGGAAGCCCGCAAAAATCAAAATAAGGCTTGGGGTCGCCTTCGCGACTGCCCAACTACCGAGAACTTGATCAGCTTTAAGAAAATAAAATCACAAGGTAGAAGAACGCGCCGCCTTGCCAAAAGGGAAAGCTGGCAAAAATACATCTCTAGTATTAATTCTTATACAGACGAGGGAAAAGCATGGAACAGGGTAAACAAAATAAAAGGCCGCGAAACTCATCCTCTACCATTGGTAAATACACAAGGAGACACACTCATTGACCAAGCCGACTCTCTAGGGGCACATTTTGAAAGGATTTCTAGCTCATCCCACTATTCAGACACATTTCTGAGATACCGGCAACAAGCGGAACGACTGCCTCTGGGTCGGAAAGGAAATAGCAACCAACCTTACAACCGCCCATTTGGCATGGCGGAATTTCAGGCTGCGCTGAATGGCTGTAACAAGTCTGCTCCAGGAAGTGACAGAATATTGTATATAATGATCAAACACCTGCACCCTGAAACCCACAAAACACTACTGTCACTCTTCAACTCTGTGTTCTCAGCTGGTTACATTCCATCCGCCTGGAAGGAAGCAATAATTATTCCAATACTAAAAGACGGCAAGGACCCAACTTCAGTCAACAGCTATAGGCCTATAGCGTTGACAAGTTGCCTGTGTAAACTCTTTGAAAAAATGGTTAACCGGCGTCTCCTTCATTTTCTTGAAAGTAACAAACTATTAGATCCCCTACAGTGTGGTTTCAGGGAAGGTAGATCCACAACTGATCACCTTGTCCGCATCGAGACGAATATTCGCGATGCTTTTGTGCACAAGCAGTTCTTTTTGTCAGTATTTATTGACATGGAGAAGGCTTACGACACCACGTGGCGGTTCGGAATTCTCCGTGACCTGGCCGAAATGGGAGTCCGAGGTAATTTGCTGAATGTCATCCAGAGTTACCTGTCTAACCGCACGTTCCGCGTCAGAGTTGGTAATGTGCTATCTCGTCTATTTACACAGGAAACAGGTGTACCACAAGGTGGCGTGCTTAGCTGCACTCTATTCGATATAAAAATGAACTCACTCTACACTATCATACCACGTACAATGTTTTATTCCGTGTATGTAGATGACGTACAAATAGGTTTTAAATCATGCAGTCTTTCCATCTGTGAGCGACATGTACAGCTTGCGCTAAACAAATTGTCAATGTGGGCTGACGAGAATGGGTTTAAATTAAACCCGCAAAAAAGTACGTGTGTTCTCTTCTCGAACAGGAGAGGCATATTTCCTGAACCCGCTATTTACCTTAATCGACAACAGCTCCCAGTGAGCCATGAACATAAATTTTTGGGCATCATATTAGACACTAAATTAACATTTATCCCCCACCTGAAATATCTGAAGGCGAAGTGCATGAAGGCAATGAATCTTCTGAAGCTCTTGTCCCGTACATCCTGGGGAAGTGACAGAAGATGCCTTTTGAGCATATATAAAAGTTTGATAAGGTCACGCCTTGACTATGGTGCTATAGTGTATAACTCTGCTACGTCTAGTGCCTTGAAGATGTTAGATTCGATTCACCACTTGGGTATCCGTCTTGCTACAGGTGCCTTCAGGACTAGTCCTGTAGAGAGCCTGTACGTTGAATCCAACGAATGGTCTCTTCATCTACAAAGGGCATATTTATCTTTTTCTTACGCCTTGAAAGTTAAATCAGATGTTCAGCATCCATGTCATTTTGCAATTAGTGACTTGTCCACTGCCAGGCTATTCCGTAACCGCCCAGCCATCAGGCCTCCTCTATCCCTCCGAGTGAAAGGACTGTCAGAAGAAACAGGCGTCCCTTTTCTAGAAAATATCCCAATGGCTCCTACTCGGTTCCCGGCGCCTTGGGAGTGGCAAACTATCCAATGTGACATATCTTTCTTAGAAATATCGGAACGAGCGCCTGAGGCTCACATACAATCACATTTCCTTGAACTACAAGAGAAGTATTCCTGTGCTGAATTTTACACGGATGCTTCGAAATCTGCTGATGGTGTTGCTTACGCAGCTCTTGGACCATCATTTTCAATATCTGGGACACTAAACCCATACACAAGCATCTTTACAGCGGAAGCATACGCTATACTCTCGGCTATTAAACACATCAGGCTCACAAACATCGCTAAGGCTGTTCTCTTCACAGACTCATTAAGTGTCGTGAAAGCACTAATTAGTTTACAAAAACATAAGAATTCCGTTTTGAATGAACTGTATAACTTATTGTGCACCCTATATATGTGCAATCAAGTGATTGTCATATGCTGGGTACCCGGTCACAAAGGTATAAAAGGGAACGAAGTAGCTGACGAAAGCGCTACATCAGTAACCTTTAGCGACAGAGATAGAAATATTCCCATCCCTACCACAGACCTAAAGCCTTTTCTACGCCGTAAATTAAGGAATTATTGGCAAGGCAAGTGGGATACACAAGCAATGAGTAAGCTTTACATAATAAAACCAAAACTGGGGAACTGGATAAGTGGGAAAACAGCACGTTACAAGGAAGTACTTCTGTGCCGTTTAAGGATAGGCCACACATACGGTACCCACTCTCATCTCTTGACAGGGGGCGATCCTCCAACTTGTGTTAAGTGCGGCAATAGTCTCACTGTCCTCCATGTTCTTATTCAGTGCCCTGCAATAGAAACAGACAGGAAAAAGTTTTTCCCTGCTGCATATCGCGAGAATTTACCCCTTCACCCTGCATTTTTTCTTAGCGATGAACCGCTTTTTAATCTGCAAACAGTCTTAGAGTTTTTAGCCGAAACAGACACCCTGAAAATCATCTGGCCAGGCCACTTTTAGCACACGACTAACAGCCCTGCATTCAAGGGCCCTCTTGAAACTCTCTTGTCATTGTTAAGTTTTATTGCATCATGTTTTAACGAAAATCCATTGCCATAGCCCATATCACACCCTAGTCATCGTCATTATTTTAGCACCTATGTATTCTACTCCACTTACAGCGGAAGTTTTTAGGCCCTTTTACAGCCATATCTCATCTACCATGATGAGTTCATTGTGCATGTCATCCACAATACATCGTCAACATTACCACCTGTCATGGCGCTCTTTGGCCAAACCTGGCCCTTGCGCCATTAGACACCACACATCATCAATTATTCATTTTCCACAAAGTTTCGTGAAAATGATTCAGGTGTGCAATACCAATTACTATATGAAGTAGCAGTTGCAAGGTCATATCGTGGTAGGATGCGACGAGGCGTTCGGGCGACGCATGCTTGACAACGAACAATTGCACGCCATTTGGTCATTGTCTCTCGAACCTGTTGGATTGTCAGCTGAAGCATGTCGCAGCTGACAAATAAATGCAAGTTTTTGTTGCTAGAAGAGAAGGCTTGAGTTATAACCCACGCTGAAGCTGGAAAGAAAAAATCAGTCATTGCGAAAGAATTTGTAATTCCGGCTAGCTTCAGGGACGTCAGCGAAGCACAAGTAAGTGACTCAGCCGGTGCACGAGGCCTTAGACAAGGCAGTTTACACCTTGTTCGCGGAGACGCGGGCCAAGAAAATCACCCTTAGCGGTGATATTGTGCAGCAAAAAGCCCTGGATTATGCCTGCATGCTAGGAATAGATTACTTAAAGGCCAGCGTAGGTTAACTGAACAAATTCTAGTCATGCCACAGCATCATCGGCAAAGTTTTGTGCGGTGAAGCTGCTTCGGCGGATAGTGACAGCACCACTTCGTGGATGTCAGCCGGCCTCGCAGGCATCTTGAAAGACTACGCACTCTCGAATATTTATAATGCCGCTGAGACCTGAGGCTCTTCTACGAGATGCTGCCCACCAGGACCCTGAATTTTAAGGGGCTGCACTGCCACGGAGGCAAGCACAGTAAGACGAGAATAACCATGCTCCTGTGCGGTAATTTGGACGGTCTGGACAAGCAGCTGTTCGTCATTGGAAAAAGTGCCTAACCACGCTGCTTCAAAGGAAATTGGAGCCTTCCCGTGAAGTATGGAGATAACACTCGGGCGTGGATGACCCGGGCTATTTTCGGAAAATGGGTCGAAGCCTTCGACCGGGACGTGGGCAGGCAAGGCTGAAAGCTTTGTCTACTTTTAGACAATTGTTCCGCCCGCATCGTAGAGGATGCCAAGCTGGAGCTTGTGCAGTTAAGGTTTTTCCCGCCGAACTGCACCTCTATCCCTCAACCCCTCGCCCAAGGGGTCATCCAGAGCGTCAAGCAAGCCTACCGTGAGCGCCGTATTCAAAGGCTGCTTCTGAACGCGCAGTTGGGCCGCGAAACAAAGGTGGACCTCTTTATAATGCTCCAAATTATTGCCACTTCGTGGTGCACAACGAGAAGCGCCATAATCTGCAACTGCTTCCAACAGGCTGGGTTCACTGCGCAGGCTGCCAAAACTTGGGACTCTGAGAACGAAGGTAGCAATGGAGATGGGCTGCCGTCTGATGAAGTTGCAGCTGCGTGGGCAGCCCTGCTGGAAAGTGGAGATGTGCCCACTGATGTACGTTTCAACGAGTACATCTGAGCTGACTCGTGCATGGTGGTACGCAAAGAATTGACAGACCAAGAAATCCTGAAGAGTGTCTGGGCAGACTGTGTGTCGTCAGATGAAGATGAAACAGCCGTGCAACGTGAGCCCGGACCACTCGAAATCCAGCTTCGCTCTATTGGTCTAACTTTATCAGTGCCTGTGATCCTATCTTTAGGAGCCTCCATTGTTTGGTTCAGCCACAGAAATGTTTGCTTGGCGATCCAAAATTACCTAATTGAAACCAATTGATTTCCATGTTAGATTGATCGTTCTCCCTCCCAACCATAGCTTTCTTTTATTCTTATCTATTATTAATTATTATTGTTATTATTATTTTTATTATACCCGGTTTTCTTCTGATTATATCCTTTTTTCTCCGAACACAAAACGTTTACTTTTAAACTCACACGCCCAAATTGTTAACTCCCTTGTTATCATTATTATTTTTATGCACCTAATTAAACCACCCAATTCTTGACCAATCCCCCACTGTGGGTATGTGCCACGGCCACTCAGGACAACAACAACAACAACCACTGACTACATCAGGGGTCATGGACACATTTGATACAATCAGGCGTTGCATCGGGTCCCAGGACGACGATGAGGCAATGGTTCTGCTGGTGGCATGCGAGTCATGTTGTGCCATCGCTTGGCGAGAAGCGTAAACAAGCTAAGCTGACCGATTTTTGGAATTAAAGGTTGCTTTTTGCATAAGCGAGTCATGTGGCGCCTATATATTTGATTATATCATGACAGTGAATTTCCACGACAAAATTTTTCGCGGGCCCTGTCAATTTCCTTGCAGCGAAATTCAACTATAAGTAGCTAATGACCCAGTAGTCACGGCAGTAATTGCTTCAGAGCGTGACAGGTAATTATTTGGAGTCTTGTTTGCAGCGACCAGTCCAAGTTTCGGTTTCAGAGAGTAACAAGAGGAGACAGTAGAACTTTGTAAACACAGCGCGCTAGCGCACCGCTGATGCGCACGCCAGAGCACGAGGTTCATGTTGCTAGTTCGTCTGATACACTTGCACGTGCTTTGCGATGTCTTCGCTATCATCATGGTTCAGCAGCGATGATTTCGCGCAGGTGGGAGTCGCCGGTGTATTAGATGTGGCCAACCACTTTCAATTCGATCCACTACAAAGCAGTGACTTGGAAAATGCGGCCAGCGACAGCTATCAATATCCGTACACGCATCGCTGCAAATAGTACGAACCTGTCATTGAGGGTGCTTTGGGAATGAAGCGTATTCTGGAGCAGGACACAAATGCACGGGGATATAAAAAGATATGACAAGGTGACGACATGTGATCATAGTTCGAGCCAGGCATACATCGTTCACTTGCACCCGTTCGCCCTGGCAAACTCGACCTCAGCTTCGATAAGCGCGATGGACGGAGTGTTTACGCACATCTCTTTTTCTTTAGCTATCGCAAGCGCCTCCCATATTTCTTGCTCCGTTTTTGTTTTTGATGTGCCAGTGACTGTGGTGCTTTCTAGTAGCGGAGAGCATTTGCATTGTTTGCAATGTGCAGCCAAGTTGCTAGGTGCTGTCAGAAGCTGGCATGTGTATTTGTGCTCCCGTAACCTATCATTTAGACAACGTCCAGTTTGCCCAATGTATACTTTCCTGCAATTTAGTGGGATTTGGTAAACCACTGAAGTAGCACATTCCACGTACTTTTTCATGTGCTTAGTCTGACAGACCGTAGCACTAGGATTGCCCTCTTTGGATCCTACGTTCACCCTCTTGCACATGCCTTTCAGTTTTTGCGTAGCGGAGAACAGTACTTGAACATCATGGCGTTGGGCTGTCTTTTTTTATCCTATGTGAAAAGCCATGGATGTAAGGCAACACCACGCGTTTTTTCAATTTTTCTTTTTCTTGTGTTTTTTGCCTTTTCCTGTTGGTTCTGATTTCCGGCAACAAGTTTTCAGATTTGCACCACCATAGTGTTCGGGTACCCACTGTTTCTTAAGCGGCTTACTTGCAAATCGATGCTCTCCCTCACGGCATGGCGGCATGATTTTTCAACTGCTTGACTGATGCAAGCCTTGGCGATGCCTCTTTTTATGATTTTAGAATGGCAAGAGTCATACCTTAGGATTTCTTTTTCTCCTCTAGTTTTGCAGCACCAGCATATGTGGGAGCCTCTGAGCCTAAAGAAAAAGCACAAATACACGTGCCAGCTTCTGACAGCACCTAGCAACTTGGCTGCACATTGCAAACAATGCAAATGTTCTCCGCCACTAGAAAGCACCACAGTCACTGGCACATCAAAAACAAAAACAGATCGAGAAACATGGAAGGCGCTTGCGATAGCTAAAGAAAAAGAGATGTGCGTAAGCACTCCGTCCATCGCGCTTATCGAAGCTGAGGTTGAGTTTGCCAGGGCAAACGGGTGCAAGTGAACGATGTATGCCTGGCCCGAACTATGATCACATGTCGTCACCTTGTCATATCTCTTTATATCCACCCCCCTCCGCTCCGCGCCCTATCTCCTTGTATAAAAGCGCGTTCTTTAACAGTATTAAACAGTTGGTAGTTTTCGCTATGTACATCCACGTCCTGTCCTTCACTTAATATTGTCAGTGTAAAACTAAGCGCAATATAACCATGAGCACATAAACTTCATAAAGCTCCATAAATAATTCAGTTGCATAAAGCTCCTTAATGCCACTGTCCCAACTCGTAACTGTGGTCCTTCAGTGGTTGCTGTTTACATGGCATGTGCCTATATTTACAGTTTGGCCTCTGTCATTTTTTTTAAGAGGCTGAAAAAAATATCCCCTACTAATCTTGATTTTTGTAGTCACTTTATTTCAGTTCTAAAACTTGGACTATTTATATGCAATTTTTAACTTCTTAGTTCTTTACATCAATATTTTTTTAAAGTAGATAGCTTTCTTTGGCTCTTTCGAACGTTTCTTGGTTGGTGGTTGAACTCTGCAAGAAAAATGCTAATTCACTCTCTCTCACGCCCATTCGTTTGTTCAGGCCATTCGCTCACATTGACAATCATTGTTGATGGTTTCTATACAATTTTATTTTTTTAGTTTGGTTCCTATTGAAAATTCTGTGCATTGTCCATGCTTGTGTATTTTTGGACAAATATTTATTTTGGCTTTTCACTAGCTGGAGGGGACAGTACATTTATCACAGAGAACAGATGGCTAATGAGTCTGGAATCTTTTTAGGGATGACCCAAAGGAGATGCCTGTATTCTTGGTGTCAAATGTTGCATCAGAAGACTGCAAATTTGTAAAGGTAGCAGGAAACCTGTTCGCTGTACTCAGGTAAGGGGGAAGTTTCACAGTATGTACTTTGACATATTGCTGGAAGCCACACGAAGTAAAACAAATTTGTATATGTGTTTTTTATCTTGTGAAACATAGTCGAGCACTGCTAGAAGGAACACCTGTACAACGCAATTACCTCTTTAACGAAGGATTCCGTACTTCCCATCCAAATTATCACCTTTCATAAGTATTGTGAAAGCCTCTACAGCGAAGACCGCTGTAACAAATTCACTTGTACAACGAAAAAAGTTAAGCATCCCCAATGGCTGAATTATTTCTTTGCAAAGAATGCATGCAGCTGTAAAACCACTGAGCTGCGATCAGCGCTGGTGACGCACCTGAAAAAACCTGCTGATGACAGTGTGTGTTCCAGTCCTCCAACTCGTACACCGCTTGTTGCAACACAGCAGGGAAGTGTTACGGCTGACGAAAATGTCATAATTGATGGCAACATGATTATCTGCTCAGAACTGAGGACCAATGATATCATTTAAGCCATCAAAGACATTCGGCAACAACAGAGGCAACAGTGGGAAAAAGCAGGAGGAGGAAGGCAACAGTGATGCAAAACTGTTAGTAAATTGACTGTCAATAGGATCGATAGCCTCTTGAAAATATTATTGCCATAAAAATGTAGGGGTGTACAAATAGTAGAGTTCGAATCGAATATCAATCGAATCAAGAAAAAAAATATCGAATCGATTATCAGAAAATTTACTGCTTACAACTTTTGGGGCAAAAAAACACGATGCTGCACATTCTTGGGAGTCTCTTAGCATTACATAATAAAAATTTAGCAAGCAATCAGTGACTTCGGTACATAGAAATCAAGATATGCAGTATGGTCTACTCTTACTAAAGGGAACTCCAGCACTGATTTCAATTCACTTGTAGCATGTAGAGGTCTGGAAAATGTTTTCTTTTCTATTAATAAAATATCTGTTGAACAGAATATTTTTCATTCTGAAAATAAATAATTAATCACGTTATAATAAATTCTCGGGTTTTTTGTGCCAAAACCAAGATGTGATTATGAGGCATGCCCCATGGGGAACTCTGGATTAATTTTGACCACCTGGGGTTCTTTAACCTGCATCCACTGCACGGTACACAGGTGTTCTTGCATTTCACTTCCATTGAATATGGAAGTGAAATGCCAGGATATGGTACTGCTCCCTCGGGCTTAGCAGCACAACGCCTTAGCTGCTACACCACCATGGCGGGTAATTAATGATGTTATGTTGTATTAAATACCAATGAGGTTCTTAGTTTAATAGTGGGCCAATGTTTTATATCAATCCTTTATGCATAGAAAGTGTTGCTATTCCCATTTTCTTACAAAATACAGAAGGGCTTTCCCATCTTTATGGCAATGGGCTATCGTAGGGCCAATCTGCGCAACAGACAAAAGTGCGGACAGTGCATAACGTGACATAAATACCACTCCGCACATAGCCATCATTAATGCTGTGCAGGCCGACTGCAGTTGGCGTGTGCACTATGGGCAAGCGTCTTTCCAATGTCAGGATCGGCATGTTTCCCACCTGTCAAAGATTATAAAATCAGGAGGGTTGCAGCAAATTTGTATGATGCTCCTCGCCCTCCCCTACATCTGCCGTCCACTCAAATGTATACTGTCGGGCAATAGTGTGTAGTTTTGTTACACTTTCGCACCTTCCAAGTAAATGCAAAGCTAGCCTTGTGACGAGTTGCTCAAAGCTACAGAAAGGGACTCCTGTGCGTCTACGAACGGTGTTGGGAACGAGAGGCCACACTAAGGTGCATCACAAAGATGGCGGCCGGGAACAACTTGTTGCCATGCCATACACTCACATTCATTTGTGAGGCAGTTTGTTCACTTTCTGAGTGTCGCTCGGCTGCTGCGAATAGATCTGCGTTGATTTGGCACCAAACTAACTTTAGTCGCTAATGCCCGATGAAGCAGTGCCAATTAGGCCTACGGACATAGAGAGTGTGGCCGTGATCAAAATTTGTCTCTGGCCAATTTGATAATGGGTCACAAGCCGTTGTGGAATGCTTGCCCCTAATATGTTCGTACGGGTGGCTCATTGGTCAATCAGTGATCATTCTCGAAATTGCGCATATGGGTTACTTTGAAACACGATCTGTGTGCCTTCTGGTGGCGAATCGGCCCAATCTTTGCACTTTCTGAAATACACGTAGCATTTGTTGCCGTTATTTCCATTTGCGTTGCATTATTGTTTTGATTGGTCCTGTCGACCTGGACAAACATTGTACCAACCGAGGTGGCCCTGGCCGACATGGGGATGTTCTGTGAGTTGCAGCGTTCGGGTGCTGTGTGTATGATCCTTACATCAGGTCGATGTGGTGGAGTGCAGGTAGTAGGGCAGAAGCGCTCTCAAAGTCCGCGACCTCATCAGCCGCCGCAGCCTGTCTGCAGCAAAGGGAGGCGCTCGCTTGCGCGGCATCAAGCATGAGGGGCATGTGACATGCGGCACTCAGTAGGCATCCACACTGAATATACCGAATATTTTAATTTGAATACAGTAAAACCTTGTTAAACCATACCCGCTTCAACAATAGTTTCATTTTGAAAGCAGTAAAGTTGAATCCCCGACTCAGCAGCCATTGAACATAATGTGTTTTGTATCCGCATAAACCGTACTGACTTATTACGTATGTATCGGTTAACACGTATTGTTTCCACTTTTCGTCGCGCAAACACGGCGGTGCGTCGTCTCCATAGGGTCGCACGGCAGAACAGCAAGCCTCAGAGATCGGAACCATGGATCAGAACAATGGCATCTAAGCGCCCTGTGCATTTGTGCGTGAAGCCATATCAACATCATCATCATTTCGGCACCGTGCCAGAGAGCATTGTAGCGTCATGCGAACAAGGACTTGCGTCGCTCACGTCATGCCGAAGCTTGGATAAAAAGGACGCTGGGTGCTTAGCATAGAAGAAAAATTAGACATTGTTCGTGCTATAGAACGTGACACAAAGAAGTTGGTGCTGGCATGCGACAGGGATCTACTGTTGACTACGGTGTATGGCATTTGGAATGCAAAGCAGTTCCTCAGCAGCACTGCTGTGACTGTGAAACCATGTAGGATACAAGGGTCTGCTTTTTGCCATTGTTACCTCTGTTGTTGCCGAAGTGTCGCCTAGTGACAGTGATGAAGATGACACAGAAAGCAACAGCACAGGCGATTCAGGCTCGACAGTGGCAGAAGCTGTGCGTTACGTCAGCCTCATGAATGCAGTCATCGTGACGAGAACAGCACCCCACAATGGAAAAGGCGCCCCACAACATCTGCAGCGCTACCGCGCCCGTGCATAGAGAATATGCAACGCCAACGAGGAATCTGCCATGTGAGTGCTTGCCGAGAAGGGGGGGCCGGCTGAAAAGCCGGCTCGCAGCTCCAGTAAGTTTGAGGCCGCGGTTGTCGCTGTTAGGCTGCTGCAGCATGAAATGAAAATAACACTTTTGTCACGCGAAGTGAATAAATACTGCATGTTTTTTTCCCCTTTCATCACACTCTCTCCGATTTCCATTTTTGACAGGTAAGTGGGCGATCTCATGCCATTTCGGTTAAGCAGTACTACCGTTTAGTACATACTTTTTCCGAGCTTTGGCCAACTACGATTTAACGAGGTTTCACTGTAGTAGGTATTCGATTCGTGAATGGAAATGTTGGAGCTTTCACTATTCGATTTGATTAGATGATGTTCGAGTATTCACACAGCCCTTTAAAAAGGAATATTGATAGTATTGCTGTCGGTAGCACTGTTGATACTACTGCGATCAGTCAAAATTCATAGTGCGATGAGTGACCATCGTACTGTAAGAATAGTTCGCACCCTGTAGGGTTTATCTTGTCCCCAAACAGTACCGTGCTTACTGGAACCTAATGTGCACTTTTCTTTCCAATAAAATGGGTCAAAAAATTGTGTGTGCATTAGAATTGAGTACAACCCTCAATCTGCATTACCATATCGGCATCGGCATTCCAAAATGTCCGCCTCGTATGCGCTTCAAGCCTAGCTGCAGTAGCTTCCACCATGTGCTATAGTATGTGTGCTTAGGTTAGTCCACTATCCGTTTTTCCATTTTCTGCGTTTGCTGTATCGGCATACAAGTGCCAACTGCGAAGACACGCCGAGTTCATCACGATGCCGCAACTAAAAGTGATCACATGTGCGGAGGCAGATGGAAATGGGGCTGCATCACGGGCGTTTGGAGTTCCCGAAACTTGCGCGCAGGACTGGCACAAACCGGAGAGGTGTTCTACTCCGGCGGCTGCTGCGTATGGTGCTGCCATGCGGCCGCTATCTTGAAAGCGATCCACGAAGGAGACAGAGTCTACACATCTAGGCGCACTGTGCTGTATTCTCGTTGCTTAGCTCGCGTTGAAGCAAGAGGCCGCACAAAGGTCAATTCACTTGCTCCTGCTACTGTGCTTCCTCAAGCCCGTCTCACGTGGTGCAAATTTTGCAGCATTTTCGCACTCTCGAATTAACAGTTGCAGCAAATGGGCCGTCGGACCCTTCGTGCGTGCAATCTTTTTTATTTGGAGTGCTGAACTTCTCTGTGAAAACGCACTTGCGGCAAGGACGGGGAACCAGTTGCAAAGTGGATCATAGACACGTCACTGTGGCCTTCCTACTTAATTTTTATTTTGACAAAGTAATGCACTCAAACATAAAAAAGTTTTATCAAAACAGTTTCTAAGTTGGTTTACTTTGTTCTTACCGAAGCGAACCGACTCCAAGAACAATTCAGTCCTCCGCTAAATGCTCGCAAATGCGAAAATCACAGCTGCCACGCCCAGTGCATGTGAAACGGTAATGCAAAGTTCGCATTTGCAGAAATCGTAGCTGCGAAAAATGCAGTGTAATGCAGTGTACTCCAATGCCAAGCAAGACATTCTCATTCACTTACCCCATCTTGCCTCCGCAAGTGAAATTCCTTCCCTGCGTTCTCCCATACCGGACCTTGAGGACCGCGTGACGCTTATGTCACGGGCCCCTTGTAGTGGCTTTGATGGGGCGACCGGACAGAGGACCTACAGCATGAGGCCTAAACGGCTGGGGTGCGCAGCACCGCAATGAAGAGCCGGACTGCTCAAGTCGGGGACCAGACAAAGAATTTTTTTATTCCAGCGAGGGGAAACACAGCAGGCAACTTACAGCGTTTGGTGCTGAGTGGCGCCCTGATGTAAACAATTCGAAACCAAAACTGGAAGCCGACACAGGATATTACATCACCTCTCCCTTGAGAGAAAGATGCGCCACTTGCTCTCTGCTCAACAAAGCAAGTCATGAGTTAAAGAAGAACGCATGTTAGCACTGTAACATGCTTGTTTCGTGATGACATCTTTATAAAATAGAAAATTCAGGTACATGTACCTATCACAGATTTTTTTTTTCTAAGCGGACACCTTTGGCTTCCCCATTTTAAAAGAAATGTACAACATGAAGATTGAAAACGAACATGATTGCACTACATTTCTGAAGAATTTCAGTATCCCTCTTGGGAAGATCACAGATCACACATAATGAAGAGTTCACAGGGTACAAAAAGAAGACAGTGCAAACATCTGTGTGCTCCCTGGGACAGCACTGATGGGTGGCTCATTCAGCCTGAGCCTGACTCAAGACAGCTCTGTGGCTGTTGTGAATTGAAGATTGTGAGTATAAAGCACTTTACACTCCAAGAAGTTGGGATAGTCCTCCGTGAGAATGCGAAAGACCTAAATGAAGTTCAAAACTTTTTGGCCTGAAAGACAAATTTGCATGACGGTCAGTACCGTAGTGATGATGTGCGTACTGCACGTTTACGCTACAAGAAACGTAAGGTATCCCCTATACCAGTAGTAACTGGAAGGAAAGGTGGGAAACTATCATCAAGGGATGGGTAGTCACTAGAGTGGCTCCTTTCAGTTGAGGTTTCAAGAAAATCCTGTTGTGCAGGGCATTTCACAAGTTTGGATGCATTCCAATGTTTGCCATTTTCAAGCTTGAAAGTATAGTGACCTACCCTACGGTAAATCTTAAATGGACCCGAGTATTTAGGACTGGACGTTCTCGAGTGACGTACTTGGTCAAGATCGCCTGGACGAAAGTGAGGGAATTTTGCTGCGCTACAATGGTCCATGTAAGTCGTATCATTTTTGGCGTAAGAGCTGAATTCGTGTGCAACCACTTCCTTAATAGCCTGGAAGCTGTATTCAGTATCCTGATCCCAGACAAACGGTTGTCCTTGCTTTAGCACTTTCCTAAGCGGTTCTACCAATTCAGCGTACTGCGGGATCAGTTTAGAGTAGTATCGTGTGAGACCAAGAAATGAATGCAGAGACTTCTTGTCAGTTGGCTGTGGTGCATCAACAATTGATTTCACTTTGTTTGCCAGCGGCGAAATGCCATTTGCACTGAACCAATGTCCAAGAAAAGTGAGCTCTGGGACACTGTATACACACTTTGCATTTAGCTCCATGCCAGTAGCTGAGATTCTGGAAAGCACTGTTTGCAGAATTTTATCATGCTCAGCTTGTGTGCAGCCCCAAATCAAAACGTCACTTAGGCAGCACAAGGTACCTGGACAGTCTTTTAGAACAGATGACATTATCTGCTGAACAGCGGAAGGTGCAGATGCCAATCTGCAACACACACGCTTGAAGCAAAAGAGACCGTCATGAGTGATGAAAGTAGTAAGCTCACGGCTTTTCTCGGCCAATAAAACCGGATGATAAGTGGACTGCAAGTCCAACTTCCTGGAGATAGTAGCACCAGCGAGTCAATGCAACAGTTTGTCAGCCCTCGGTAGTGGAAAGGCATCTATGATGATAGCCTTGTTGTGTTCTCTAAGATCGATGCAAAGTCGAATGGAATTGTCTTTCTTCTGAACGACAACGAGCGGAGAAACCCACTCGGACACAGTGACTCGTTCGATGATATCAGCTGATTCCAGCCGTTGCAGTTCGGCGGAGACTTGCAGTGTGGTGGAGGACGCACTTTAGGTGAGACTGGCTGCACTGAAGCTCGAAGATGCACATCGTGGATGAAGCCCTTTACAAGTCCCAATTGTCCTGAGAACAGATGGGCGAACTCTGATGGAGTATTGTGCGGAAGAGACGGAAGCTGAACGCTTGGGTCAGCTGGAGCTCCTGACACTTGTTGGCATGTAGCAGAAACGAGCTGGGTTTGAGCAGGGAACTGTCGATGCGTTCGGTTCCTCGAACGGCAAACTGAAGCATAACGTCCCACTTTTCTGCACGCACGGCAGGAAACGTGCTTGGCTGGACAGCCTGGATCGGATGCTTCGCGGAGTTCAGGCCGGGCGCCATATTCCATGTTAGTCGGCCTCCCCAGGTCGCAACTTTCTGCCATGACGTCGAGCGCCATCTTGAAACTGCTAGGTCGAAGAAGGAGGGTGGCGGGAACCGCCATCTTGCACGCCCGGGCGAGGAAGGTGATGGCTGTCGATGCCATCTTGGCGTTGCGTCGAGACATGCTGAACAGAGGAGCTTTTGAAGACTCGAAGTTCTTTGTGAACTTGCTGTATGCTTCATCCGATTTCCTGGGCTTTCTTGAGCATGAGGGACGATCCTTCTCGTATTCTTGCTGATGCGACACCTTGCAGGATTTGGTCGCGAAGGGACTCGTCGTGCCAAGTGCTGAACGCACAAGCAGGCGCTAGCCTTTGTAGCGCGGTGACGAAGTCCTGAAAGCTTCTCCTGGGTAGTTGCTTCCCATCCCTGAAGATAATGCGGTGCACCAGGGGATTGGTGCTTTCTTCATAATGCTGGTCGAAGATGCGAAGAATGTCTTCAAACGTAGTAGATGTCAGGTCCGTTTGCGATGCAAGGTCGTAGTAGAGACGCTGCCCCTCGAAGCCTAAGTTGCTGAGTAAAATAGCCTTCTTCCTCTCGTCTTGTAGTGCCTCACCTTCGGTTGCCTTGAGAAATGTGCAAAAGTAATGTTTCCATGTGAGCCACGGTACCGCATGAGTACCGGGTAGCGCCAGGAAAGGCGGCATGGGGGGTACGAACGCCAGGCTGGGCACTGAGAGCAAAGGCAGGGGAGTTGCGGTTGATGGAGAAGGAGACATAGATGCGGCGTCTTGCATGCCGGAAGCAGGAGAGCGGCAGAAGTAGAACGGCAAGGGCATGTAGGAAGTAGAGTAAACTGTTTACCTCGTCGCCAGTTTGTAGTGGCTTCGGTGGGGCAGCCGGACAGAGGACCTACGGCAGGAGGCCTAAATGGCCGGGGCGCGCAGCGCCGCAAAGAAGAGCCGGACTGCTCAAATCGGGGACCAGACAAAAAATCCTTTATTCCAGCGAGGGGAAATGCAGCAGGTAACTTACAGCGCTTGGCACTGAGCGGCACCCTGACGTAAACAATTCGAAACTGAAAGCTGACACAGGATATTACACCCCGCCTTCATTTTTTTTTCTCCTCGCTTTCTTTTTTTTCGGTGCCGTGCACTTCTGCTGACGCCGTTGCGCACAAACTGTCGTGATTGTCTCGTTTCGCGCAGCGCACAATTTTGCACGCTGTGCACAAGGACACATGACTAGCGGTATAATTCAGTGGTACACGAATACTGAGGCAGAACAAGCGGATCGCAGAGCATGCACCACCGTGGGAATCAGAGACTGCACCGCCGTGGGAACAAGCAGACGAAGCGGAAGTACATCTCTCTCACTTCGGTGCGAAGTAAAAGAAAAAACATGCAGACATTCCGTTTGTATGTTTTATTATTTCTCTAAACTTCAATTCATAAATTCAAGCAACAGATCACACAAATAACAGGTGTTGCCTTGAATAATTCTCGAAGTCACGTGTCACCACGAGTGAATTCACACTGCGGACACGAGTACGTAGGCGCAGGGACACAAGTACGTCACCGTCCGGTTTGGAGCGTGGTCGCCGCAAGGGAAAGCGAAAACGGAGTTCGGATTGAAATTTCAGACCTTTTCGCGGCGCGCAGCGATGTAATTCTTTGCAAACACGATCGTTAGCGTGTATTGTATGCTCTGTGCTTGTCAGCTGAATATGGCCAGACCTGGTGAAGGGCCCTTTAAAGGGATACTGAACAAAACTTTTGCCACCAAGATTTTTCAGCCCAAATGAAAGCTTGGGTGATGAAATTGTTTGACACAACCTTATTTTGAGGCAGAAACTAGCAGAAAATAATTGATTTTATGCTTTTTTTGCAAAAGGCTTCTAGCGGCCGTACCATGAACTAGCGACATTGCTGTGATGTCTGTGCCGGATACCGGCATGCCAGCCATCACTCGTGTCTCTTCACCAGCATGGACGGCAGATACCGATGTCTCAACAGTACAGTTGCTCATAAAGCGGAGCTTGTGTCCAAGCTTCCTGTAGTGTCTGCAGGGGATGCACCACAGCGCTGGTGCAAGTGAAAAGTGGACCGGTGCAGACGCTGAACGGATGCCACGGCCATTCTATGTATACACTCGCTATTGTGCAAGGGTCGACTGCCTGTATCGGTGTGTGAATATTGTCGACACAACATGCAAATCGCTGCCCTGTTTCTGCACAACTTCAGAAACTTCAGCACGAACAATATTGAAACAACTGCAACACCTTCTTTTATTTCCAGCTTCAACTGCGTTTGCAACAGCAGCTTAATTCATTATTCGAATTGTACACTTGGACATCGTTAGAAACTGACTACAAAGCAACTTCGCGTCGCACTTTTATGTAAGCGTGCTACTTGTGCAGTCGCTTTCACCCGCACCTTGCCTGGTTGCGAGCTCATGAAACATTGTGAGTCGGACGTCAGGCAAGCGCCTGCTGCCCACTTCTGTTGCTGCTGCTGCAAGCCGGCACACATGATGTCATTGCAGTCGGTGCGCAGCTCCGCATGAACCGGCATGCAGCCGCACGCTCACAGTCGTCCAAAAATCAGTGAAAAAATAAATGAAATAAATACTGCATATCGGAACAGTAACATCATCTCAGTTGAATTTCGATGCTTCCCTCATTTTTTAATATTTCTTTTTCAGTATTTCTTTAACGAGCTGACGATAACCCATGGAAACCTCCTGTTTCCTGGAAGAAAACTGGAAAGCAGTACTTTCTAAGCAATCAGAAGATTGCCTTTAAGCACTTTGCAATTTCCTTAGCTTCAGAGGCAAAAAAAGCATTTAATTCTATTGATAACCACCATGGCCTTATTTGTCACACCACAACGACTGGACTATCCTATCCTTATTTGTCGTTGTGTCTTGTCTTTTTGCACTGTCAAAAAATTTGTGAAAGAATTTTGATGCAAGTATTTATCAACTTCATTATTGTCACAGTACGGTTCTCCATTGCACACTTTCTTTTCCAGCAAGGAGATTTCCAAGGCCCTGAAGAAATGTGAAAACTCGCAGGAAAAGACAAAGCTGCGCAAGCTCAATGGGGCACTAGTAGAGTTTGCTGAGGGAAAGGGCCACTTGCTGCAAGAGGCTTCCAAGAAGCGGCCTAAGCCACAAAGTTCTGCTTTCCATGGTGCTGGTCTTGTGGTTCCTTATGACAGCAAAACTAGTGTTGGCTACCGCAAGATGCCTCTGTCAGACAGTAAGTGTTCCGTCACTCTTAAGGCCCGTTCACACTTGCAAGTCGTAAAGGGCATGTGACTATCAGTTGCCTGTGACAAGGCAATAGCTCGTAACACTTGCAAGGGTGACCTCAGTGCCCTGCAGGTCGCCGTCTCGTTTGAAACGAGAACTCTTGAGAACATTGTCGTTTCGTGTTTGCTGCTGGCAATGACAACCGGATGCACAAAGTATCGTGTGCTGCTTCCGGGGCCTTGCTGATTGGTTTAGCAGTTCGCGACTCACAATCGCCAGGCTGGAAATTCGAGCAGCTTGCAATTGGCCTGCGACCGTCGTTTTTCGACCAATGTGTCCATTTGCGACTGTTGCTTTTCGACCAGAACGGTCGCACGAACTCTGCGACTCGCATGTGCGAATGGGCCTTTACTCTTCAAGTGGCTATGTCCCACTTCTCTATGGGGCTGCTGTGGTCTTGTCGAGTTTCTTCCACTTCAGGTGTCCCTTCCCCAGTGTCTTTGTGTTTAATATTGACACACATGTACATTGCTTGTCTACTTTTTCGGGACCATTTTTTAGTCGAGCCACTGTTACAAAGTTATTTGTTGGTTCAAGGCGTGCCTACATTGCGGTGGCAGGTCAGTAGGAGTACGGGACAGCCTGTCCCGTGCCCAGGCAGTTAGCGTCGGAGTGTTTTTGTTTGGTCTTGCAAATCACAGTGATGCTGAATTCTTTCAGTCTGAGCCTCCATTGCGTGACGTGGCCTTAAGGGTCTGTCAAGTTTGCCAGCCAACACAAGGTATATTGGTCACTTGAGATTTTGAAGGGCCTGCTGTATAGGTAAGGTCCAATTGATGGCAAGCTACTCTTTCTGTTGTAGAATAATTGGCTTTTGCTTTCGTTAATGACCAGCTGACTTAAGCTACAACTTTTGAAGCATACTCAGGCAGTTGATGAAAAAGACAAAACGTAATACGCAGAGAGGGGACTGGGGGGGGGTGGAGAATAATGAAGTTAGAAGAGGTGACGAGAAGAGTACTCGTACTCTGAAGAGTACAGTTTTTTATGTGTGGGCTTGTTACAATCTTTTCAAGTATGCCTTTCCTTTGGACTAGCAAGGCACAGAGGCCTATGGTACTTGCAAAGAGATACTTAACTTAGATTGTGCATGTGACACGAATGGTGGTGTTGCATGTTGACATATGTGAGCATCTGATTACACTGGAATGTACGATGAGTTGTGTATAAATATCTGGCGTGCTTAACCTGTAAGTCAGATTTTGATGAGCGACAACTTTGTTTGCCGCTATTATTGTTTTTCTGGGCACAAGTTTGCCCTGTAAAGAGTTAAGGGGCACATGGGTTGTTGAGATAACTTTGTTATTTCTTCATCAAATCTGATAAATCTGCATATACTCATTCAGTGTTTTGTGTTTATTTTGAATATCAAATTATATTTTGCATATACGTAGCAGTTGCCGAGATAATACTTAGCTTCTATTGTTTGCTGAAACAATTAAAATTTACCTGCTAAAGGGAAAGTTGTAAACAACATATAGTTGCACACTACAGTGCATAAGGATATCAATGCTAGAAACACATACGAAATTGAACAATTATTTATCATTTTACAGGCCATTGAAGTTCCATGTTCACAGTATCAATTATAAGAGCAAATGTATATGTAAATAAAAAATTTTGGAGCTGAAAATAAAAATACCTGCTCTCACCGTTGCTTTCTCAATACATTTAGCTTTGTGCTGCAAAAAAAAAAAAAAATAGCTCTAGCTGTCCTAGATCCAAAGATATTGATATAGCAAACAAGCAAAGTGACCAAAAACTATGTTTTGAGAAAAATTATAAAAAAACGACAACCATTCTACTCTGTGAAGATGGAATGGCAGCGAAAGCACTTTGCTTTTTGTTTGAGAGCTTTGACTGTGGTCAGCTTTCATTGATTGAACGACTGTCGCCGTGTGCCGCGGTGACGAAGCGCGAAGACATTCTGGCAGCATGATGCGAATGATGAACGTTGACCAACATGAGTGGTTGCCGGGAACGTCTCGTACAATTCCGATTCTCATCAGGTTGTTCTCGAACCACAGAGGGTTGCACATTCTGCAACTAAATCCGAAATGTTTATGCTGAAAGTCTCGTCGGAACTTGGCATCCGCACCTTCGAAGTCGTTCATTTGGTCCATCCGGTACCTCTGGCACCGTTGCTCATTCGGAAGTGCCCGGGCTCGCGATTGTCGTTTTCGTTCAGCATCGCGGGAACGTTCTTCATCGTCGGTCATTTCACGCCGGCGCCGTTGACATTCTCGTTGCTGTTCCCTCCGGCACTCCTCGTACCCATGTTGTTCTTAATTTTTTTTTTCAAAAACATCTGTTCTTACAAGTGTGCCAAGACCTCTTTGGGTCCCACGTGTGACTAGAAAAGTTCAAGAGCACGTTACAGGTTCCCGAGTCCACAGGGGTGTATGCCACTGAGCTTGGACCCTTTCTGCACTATCCCCAGGATTGCCCCACATGATTTTTTCTGTTGATGGATGCCGAAAAAACTACATAAGATTAGTCGTATACAGCTTTCGCTGTAAAAAGAAAAACTTTACTCAGTGCTATACAGTAAAAGCTATTTACCGTATTTACTCGCGTCATGATCGCACTTTCTTGTACAAAAAAAAATTGATGCAAATTCAGGGGTGTGATCATTACGCAGGTTAAATTTCCTGCAAAAAAAAATTTTTTTTTTTCATTTCGCATTTGCTGCGGGATGACAACAGGTCAACAAACAGGCGGCTTCCGCTGCAACAGTGTGGGACACCGGGCTTCTTCAATTTTCCACTTCTGGCTACCCGCGGGCTGCCAGAGCCAGCCAGAGCGTCTTCGTTTTTCTCGGGTTGCTCCGCCCACCGCGTTACTCACTTCTGCCAGGCGTTCGTTTTGCTCGCGCTGGACGGTTCTGGCTACCCGCGGGCTGCCAGGACCTGCCAGGATGATTTTGGTCTGGCTGCTCTCTGGAAGTTCGCTGGCTAGCAGACGACTAAAAGAGGCGATGGGCGCTTGCCGCCGTTTTTGCGGGGACTTCACAGATTGCAACGCGGGCGCTTGAGGACTTAAATTTACCTCATCAGCCAACTGTCTACGGTCATCTTCGGGTTTCCTTACTTCTAGCATTATCTTTTTAGGTGCTAACGCTCCGTTCCGCATTGCGAAGCGGTGTGATACGAGCAGTGGTGAACCGTTTGAAGCTTTTGTGTGTGTATGTGTGTCCCCTGATGGCCTCTTCGCGGCGGTGATCAGCGCGCTGTGCTCTCATGCGTGCATGTTATCTGCATCGTGTTCCACGCAAGTTGTAGACGCTCATTCATACATGGCGGTACATTTTGGATTCGTCTTTCTCTGGTGGCGTTGCTTTTCACATATCTCGCGTATGTATATATCTCCTTTTTCTGCACTTAGCGAAGGCTTTGCAGCTAGCCCGTGTTCGCTCCGTTTCTTCGTCGTATGCTTAGGTGGCAGCTCGAAACCGATATGTGTTCGACTGCAGGCCGTTGATCTAAGAATACACTGATTGCACTTGGTACATTAGACATACGTACATTGGCTTATTGCTCTCATGATCGCGACCAATGTGTGAAACGTTTCGCTGGTCACAGATGGCGTGCATTTTCATGCGCCAGCCGCGTCCCCAGCTCCTTAGGGTCAAATTGAGAAGCACAATCAGCCACAACAAACTCTGAAATTGAAGCCCAAGCAGGTCGGTACGAAATTTTATGCATATGAGACCTACCCTATAACCTGCTTTTTTATGCCTTGTGATGACACAACGCCAACTCATTGTCGCCAGGGGGCGACGTGATCGCTGCGAGCAGGGATCCTCGAGCTATCGCTTTCGAGTATACAATCACACGCGATTTCGCGTCTTGTCATTCGTCGCGTCGGAGGCCATCTGTTGCACTGCACAAGATGAGGTCGGCTCAATGCGCGTCCTGCGCCGAGTTGCGCAAAAGTGATCGTATCCCTGAATGCAGCTATATATTTTCAAGCTGGCAATGCATAAATGGGCCGACTACGCCGAGCGTGCGCCAGCCTCGCTGGGCGCTGCCATGCTGGTAGCATGTTTACATTTGGCCAGCTGTCCCAGCGTTCGATTCTGTAAACTTTGGGCAGGTTTGGGTTGTCTTGGGATCTCAGCCCATGTGACTTCCTATCAGAACCGGAACTAGCTGGCTGCCATCTGGCTGCCAGAGCTCCGAAAATTGAAGAGGCCCACCAAAACATGCATGGCGGTCGACGGAGCAAGCCGAACGCGCCAAACGGGATTTTTTTTCTTCTCGTGAGTACACTACGTGCATTGAAACAGTTCCTTTCATATCAGTAATGAATAATATTGTTAATATCGGCAAGTTTGCGGTAATAACGCAGCCATGTCCACTTTGAGGGGACAGAAACAGATGGGCATGCTTGGCTGCCAGTGACACAGGAACACATGGTGGGCATGCTGCGGAAACTGCGGCATTTGTCTTCACTACTATCCAAATTCGGCACGTTTCCGCTAAGGGTGGGCGAGTATCTTAGCTGTGTTACAAGCGTTGGCATATGAATAGGGTACACTTCTAACGTATCAGTGTAAACGTGGCTGCTGCTGTTGCTGCTCGCGATTTGTTGCGTGCCCACGAGTGCAGACGAGAAGAATTGAAAGGCGCCTTTTTTGTTGTTGACCACAACCATTATAAAGCCTACACATAATAAAGGCAAGTTTGGTTGCAGCTTTTTTTTGTCGTGGAAGTGCGGAAAGTGATGAAAGGAATGAAATGGGGCATCTGCTTAAGAATGTTTGGTGCATGCAGACCGCTTGGTTTGTCTTGAAGAGTCGTTTGCATAGCATTTGACAGATGGTAAGCGCGATCATTATTAGCTAGACTTGGCACACGACATAACGCTGCGGCAAGTTCGGGGTGCGATCATTACACGGGAAATTAAAAAAATCGAATTTTGACGACAAAATTTAGGGGTGTAATCATTACGCGAGTGCGATCATTATTCGAGTATATACGGTACACAATTACATTCAGAATCAAGGGCGGCGCCAGGATTTTTTGACGGGGGGGGCACCTGCAACAAGTGAGTTCCTTCAAGGGGGAGGGGGGTGCAGGGAGCCATCGAACTTATGCGTTGTTTTGACTATTTTTAACTGGGCTGAAAGCCTTCTAAACACATTAGTGTGTGTAAGGTATTCCAGCATTGCAGTAAGATATAAATCAAAATTTAGCATATGTACACAGCAGTGCTTCTGCTAAGAAAACGAAAATTTATATAATGCATGGTACAGCACATACATAAAAAACAGTATTAAATAAAAAAAGACAAGTACCCAGCAGCAACAAAATAACATCGGTTAACTAGATCGCAACCTAACTTCAAAAGTATATTTTACAACAGGATAAAGAACCAGCACCTCTAAGCAATGTGCATATCAATTCCAACTTTGTTAAAGATGCGCTAGATTACAAAAAAAAAAAAAATTGAACACTTGTGGCGCTGGCTGGCGATTCTAAATGCTCGAAATGATAGTGTCTACCAACCGGGAAAACTGAGGGAATTTGTGCTTCTATCAGGAAAAATTAGCTGTAAATTTGTTGAAAGGGAACGAAAGTTGTGGTAATGCTGGCTCAAGTAACAGACAGCAATCGTAACGACGGCCTTTTGTCGACTGGAGGAGTTGCCAGTGTACAGTCAACGATTGACTTTCTGGATGCCCAATAATTCGGACGGTTTCGCACTATCACCACGTACCCCATAGATTCACCGTATCAGAAAGACTGAAATTTCGCACACGAGAACCCTTTGCCATCCAATTTTCCAGACTTTTTGTCGTGACCCTAGGTCCGAAACGGCATTAATCAAAGCCACCACCACTGCTGTTTTGATTACCTTGCCACCTCGAACCGGTGCTCTTGCACGCAAATCTGCTGGAAGCCATAGCCACCACTGCGGCAATGCTAGGCCTAACTGCTTAGATGTTCGCTATTAAGCTTCTTTCCATTGGGCGCCGTGTTTTTCATTAAAATAATTCTCCGCTGTCAGCAATGGCATTGACTCCGCCTTTGTGGTCCTCGCAATTGGCTTCGAAGCTTGGAAAGCACTGTGCGTTGTATAATGCCGGTTCCCGAAAGTCAGCTTTGCCTCTGTACAGAAATGTTACTTGGTGAAGCATAACAAGCGTGGGAAGGGGCAATTGCCACGGGACACAGTATGTATTCCTTAATTATACACATGTGCACACATGTATCTCCTGTCACATTACGAGCACCAATATGCCTAATAAGTGTACTGACAGGCCTTCAGAGCTTTTTCGAATGTGCCTGTGGCGGTTTGAGCCCTTAAAGGCAGTAAAAGACATGCATTAATTTTTTTCCAAGTGGCCGATTTTTCGGACGTTTTCGCGGCCCCTAGGCACCAAGAAGATGCTTCGAATTGTCTGTGGGGTGAACGAGTGGCGGAAGGAGGACAAGAACAGAAAGGAAGCGTGCTGCAGCCGCTTTGAAGGAGCTTGATCTCAAAAAGCAATGTTTTGGCTGACGCCGAGATGCAGCTGTCCCTCGTACAAACCAAAATAAAGTCTTAATAGCAGTGAAGCACAACACTGAGGCGTCGTACGCGGGCTGAGAGTATGTCAGGACAGTTAAGGTTGACTTATGAGCTGTTGCGAGAGAATCTCAATTATGACGAAGCTTGGGCCTCATACCATTGAGCTTGCTATCAGTTGATAGAAACAGCTCATATTTGAAAATACTTGCTTCTGTATGCGTCTCCTTTTTATTCGTATTTGAGAATGTCCGACTTGATTTGCAATTTTTTTTAAAGACATTTTATTTGCTGTGCACTTTACTAACCCCTCCCTTCTATTCTCTTTTTCAATAAAATAAACATCGCTCCTTAGTATTCAGATTGGATTAAGTCGTCTTTTTTTAAATTTTTTCAGATGCTTGCTAGAAAGTGACAGCATCGGGCGACATAGTTACCCGTCTTGACATAAAACACAGTTCTGTGTTGCTCAGGAAAATTTGCAAAGGCACTCGGGAAAAACCTGGAAAACTCAGGGAATTTGCAAATGTCAACTTGGTAGACTACCTGGAAATGGAAAAAAGAATAACAAAAACAAATAGAAGAGAGGAGAAAACTGCAAAAATAGAGCACACGATAGGCATTTCACTCAGTGTCACATTTAGTCATACAATACAGCAGGCTTCACAAATGCAATAACAGCTCTCCGACTATTCACTACACAAGCTAGGCCACCGACGTGGCCTCGGACAGCACCCTGTATGGAGCCTATTTCAAAGCAATGACAGAGACAGGGGAAAGCTTTGTCACAACAACAGCTGCCAATGCCTGTGCTGTGACAGTATGAGACAAAACACAGCCGGGATTTATTCGATGGTGAGTGGGTGTTCTGATACTGGTATGGGTATTGGTCCTATGCCTGTGCCGCACAATTTTCCCACGAAGTGCCGCAAAGATGCGGCGGTGGACCATTGTGCTGGCAGACGTATATGTCGATTACTGCGTGCGGTATCAAACATGTGGACTACATGCTGAAGATCTGTCTTATATGCAAGAGATCGCTCGACCGCAAGCACAGCTAGGTCGCTCAGACGGTTCTTTGTCATCTTGCTGTGAAGATAAGTCTTCAATCTTCGAAGGCACGAAAATGTGCGTTCGCAAGATGGTTGACGACGCCGATGTCGTCACGACAATAACACCTAGCTTGTGCAGTTCATGCAAGGCTAGTTTATATTCTCCCAAGACAGTCACCAATTGCAGCAGTGTCTATATTGCACTTCTTTTCGGCTTCAATGCGCTGAAGCTGTGTTATCAGCTTGCACTCAACTTCAATGCTTTCAATGTCGCATGCATAGTGCTTGGCAAAAGGTTTGAGTAAGGGGATGTCCATAAAATTCTCACTCCGTGGGTGCCAATTCCGCACAGTACATCATCATTCTCCGTGAACCACCTAGTCAGCTCCGCAATCAGGTGGTCCAAAACTGGTAGAAAAACTTTGACTCTGAATGTTTCCTTTGAATGTGGAGACTCTTCTTATGTTTGCTTTGAATCTGGAGACTCTTCTTCAATGGGCCATCCTTCGCTCAATACGTACTGTTCTAAATGCAGCGGAAGACGCGTCATTCTCTGCTTTTCTCTTTGGGATGCTCCATTCTCCTCAGAAATACTGCAAATTTGCGCCCAGACAGTGTCAAATATGTTCTGCAAATTTCTCATTTCGGAGAACTTGTCAATGACTGTGCGTGCCATGAGGCATGCCTAACTAATATTGCAGTCTCTACGTCGCAATAGGTCCGAAAGAACCTTAAGGCGGCTGAGTACCTTGGTAAATAGGCTTAAATGAAAGAGAAACGAGAAGTTCATTTGCTCAAGCAATCCGTTACCTGCCTGCTGTTTGTAGCGATGACTTCGGCGAGACGTACAAGGATAGCAAGAAAGCTTTTCATTGCCGCTGTGCAAGCCGCTATCTGACAGGCCCATCATGTATTGCTGAGATGCCGCAGTTCTGTCACTGGCAAAGACCTTTTCTGTACGTCTATGCACAGAGAGTGAATTGCAGATCCACTCAAGAAAACGTAGAGGCATACTAAAAGAGAGAAAAAATCCCTCACCGGTTTTATCACATTGCAGATATCCACGATGACTATAGATTGAGGCAGTGGTTCATGCAGCGAACGTACACTGCTTGCGGCACTTTCTGCCTGAAGAGCGCCTGGGCACCCCTTGAGGTACCGCTGCGAGCACTGCTTGAGAGTGAGCAAACCAACTAGCTGAAGTGGTTGGTGCCACCACTGCAGTGAACTAGAAGACTAGAAGGAGTCAGTGCAATGAGCGGAACACCTGCATCACATCGTGAATTGTGTGCCCAATGTGATCGTAGCTGCGGCACTGTCGTCACTCACTACTGAAGCTCCTGTTAGAACTCAATACGGTGAAGAGAATTTCTTAGACGTTTACCAGAGGCAACCCACCCCGTTCATCACCCGCCTATGCAGATGTCAACACAGCTTTGATGCCAACCGGTGACGGATCAAGAACCTCTACCTGAAAATGACAAACTGAACTAATGGCTGAAAGAGGCCCAAGTTGACGGCTACAAAATTGGTAGCTTGAGAGCACTGCCCCGGGCTGAAGCTTTTCACTGTTGACCCTGTCGCCATTTTCTCTTACTTGTGAAGCTCAGTATGTGCTTTTATAAAAATTAACCATGTATTATGTGCAAAGTAATGACAGAAATTTGGCGATGTTGTAAATACTAGGATGTGAACATTGCTTGGCATTAACGCTGGTCATTATTTGAGAAGTATTGGATATTTTATTCAATTCCCTTCTGGCACTATTGTGTTAACATTACAAAGTATATGTACACCTATGAGGAACTGTTGAGGTAGATTGCAAGAGCTAGCTTCACCTTTTTATTTTCTTTCTCTTAAGGGGGATGGGGGAGATAGAAAAATTATAAAAAGGAAAAGTAATTTCGTACTGTAGGCTCCTTAGTGAGCTTGTGCACAAGGCAACATGACTGTTACTGAACCATTTGTTCGATATATTGCTTTCCACCAGAGGTGGTGCCTTAATGAAAATGCCACAGGCAGCTTGTTTCTGACTTTTGAACATACTACTTCTACTGTTGGTCGCCAAAGTATAATTGTCACTGCCGTCTCTTGGGGAACATTACGACTCTAGTGTATTGGGGTTGCTTTCGCTTGCACACTTTCAACTAATGAGCGGCAACTTTTACATTGCCCTCTTATTCCCGTGTATGAACCAGAAAACACATCTGCATTTTCCAGTTACTGATATCCATCCTAAGGTTGTTTTTAGTAGGGATGTGTGAATAGTGAAATATTACTTGAATATGGATATTCATTGAAAGCTTTGCTTCAGAGATCAGATCAACTAGTAAACATTTCTTGCTATATCAAGATACAATCGAACCCACTTATAATGATACCGGTTGTAACAATATAGTATCAGTTATAACAATGAAAAGGTGCTGCACTGTCAACTTTTGTATGTTTTCCATGGTGAAAGAGCCCGCTTACTACAATGCCTCGATGCCACATTATCAGGTCCGTTCGATTTACCTTGCACTGCGTGAACTAGTTCCTGGCAGTTCAGAAAAAGTGCCACACTCATGCAGCGCCAGTTCAGCAGTGCAGACATAGCGCGACACTAGCGCCAAACTGAAACGAATGCTGAAGTGCAGGTAGTGCAGGCCTTCTGCTGGTCTTGGCGCTTCGCGAAGCGCCAGCTGCACGTCGACTTTTGTTCATGGATTGATCCAGCCTGCTCGCGGTTAGGCTAAAGTGTTTTGAAGGGTGTACAGGCTGGTTGATATGGTGGAAAGCGCTATGGATTGCGGCGCATCATCTGCAGCCATCGTTCAAACAGTTATTGAGCTGATGGACTCGGACAGTGAAGACGAGGACTTCGACGATGTTGTCACAATTCTAGCGCTGAAGCTAACTAGGTTGCAACGCAATAGAATTCCTAAGTACTGTGAAGAAGTCGTGAGTCGCTACTTTGATTTTGAATTTAAAAGACTTTTCCGCCTATCGCGCGAGACGTTTGATAGACTTGCTACCAGATACATGGCGTCGCCGTTCTTCCCGAGCGCGACAAGAGGACGTCCAAGGGTTAGTGCCGAAAAGACATGCTTGGTGGTTTTGTGTTACTTGGGTGGACAGTGCAGTATGTACTCTTTGGCTGACCGCTTCGACCTTGCCGTGTCGACTGTACACAGCTGTGTCGTGCGAATGTTGGATTTCCTCAACAGTATCAGTGAGGAGGTTATTGCGTGGCCTGGCCGGCAGGAGCAGGAGCGCAGCAAGGCGAGCTTCCTCGCAAAAACCGGTGGCAAGGGGCCCCAAAACACAGTAGGCTGTATTGATGGCTGCCACGTCGAGATCAACAAGCCGACGGAATCTCCTCATTCTTACTACAACCGAAAGAAGTGGCCTTCAATTGTGCTGCAAGGCATTGTCAATGACAGAAACAAGTTCCTGGATGTATTTATTGGATTCCCTGGCTCGGCACACGACGCAAGGGTGCTGCGTGAAAGCCCTTTCTTTGAAGAAGCCGCATTGAAATGCTGCAATGGATATATCCTTGGAGATTCAGCATATCCCCTCCTACCATGGCTGATGACGCCTTACCGAGACAACGAGGCTACTTTCCCGTCGTGGAAGAAAAAGTTCAACGTGGTTCATTCGCAGCAAAGAGTTGCAGTTGAGAATGCTTTCGGATTGCTGAAGCAGCGCTTCAGGCGGCTGTATCTCGTCGATGCTGCAAGCATCAAACAGTGTGTACTTACTGTCATGGGTGCATGTGTTCTGCACAACTTGTGCAATGAAGAGAGAGATTTTTTTGACGAACTGCGGCAGCTGCCAGTGCAAGAAGAAGTTGTCAATGATGAAGACACCGATATCTTCATTGACCGTGGTGTGGCAGGATTTAGCGAGAGCTTGCGAGAAAATATTGCTCAGAATCAGTGCTGATGCTGTATACATTTCAGTGTACACATGAAGCATTTTTTGTCATGGGCATGTGTGCACAAGTGCCAGCAGCAAAGAACAGTGTATTGAATAGCACATCCATTTCTGGTACCTGCAGGGCTGATAACACTGCCTTTATAGCTATTCTAACTACTCTTATAGTCACTGCAGCTATGTACAAGGTGTGGATGCACAGTTTTTGAATTTGAATGTTGCTGAAAGTTAATGCCATTAGCTATTGACCCCATAGAGAAAGTCAATAAATGGTTAATGCATGTAAGGGTGCTGTGTGCGATTTACTACTTAGCCGAAATGAGGGCTGATGCAGGATGTGTTGCAAGACACATCGTTATAGCACATGCATTAAATGAGGCTTGAGAACCACTGCCAAACATATGCTTGTAGTAAAGCATGTTTTAGTCATCTTGTATCAGTGACTGGTGAGAAAGCAACATGACAATCAATGTTTTTGGCAATTTATTCGACCTGGGTAGCTTTAGCCTCAACTGCTGTAACAAGCCGCTCCAGCAAAGCCATCTTTTTTTCAAAGCGCTCGGCCCGATCCTTTTTGGCCTCCTGGAAAACATCCAGGAGGGTGTTGATGGAAGTGTCCCTGCGGCGCCGCTTGTGGAGTACATCATCCTGGGGCTGTTGCGATGGCCCTGCCTCGTTGTTGCAACTGGCCTCTGTGTCTGAAGGTGTACTGGAACAAGCATTTTAGGTTGAAAACACTTTTTGGAACTGCTCCATAATTAAGCTCAGGCAGTCTTACCATAAATCTTCAGCCTGTATTGCTTTTCCTGGGGCTAAAAGGAATGGGGGTGCAATGTGATGCTCGCGCTCCAGTACCTCACCTAGCTCCCTAAAAAAATATGTTCAAAACATTCATGAATGGCAGCTCAAGTAAATCCACAGTGGCAAGAACCGCAGAACATTTCATGATGCAGCACAAAAGGCAAAATGAGCAAGGGGTTTTTGGTGAGCCTCTGTCTGCTAACCAACATTCCAAGAAGTAGACTTGTCTGTCTTGGTGAAAACGAGTCCACTTGTTAAATGTTGGCTATCAGGCCAAGGCTCTCCTCTACCTCTTGTTCAGTTTGCTATGATTTTGACCTCCAGTAAATGTACTTACTCTTCATGGCTGCAGTTGACGCGCGAATGGCCTGAGGAGTTGTTCTTCGTCTTTGCTCGTTTGTATGCCCTTTCTAAACTCTTCCATTTATTTTCGGCCTGAATTGGGCTCACATTGCAATTAAAGCGTTTGTTTATTGCATTGGCAAGGGCTTGCCACAGTGCCTTCTTCGTCCTGAAAAGATGCAGAGCATAAAAATATATTTTTCCATTTAACAAAGCAAAAGTCAGCAACAGGGGTTTCTCAAAATGTCTGCAGACCAATAAAGACCACTGAGAGCATTTAGAGGCTCCTGCACTGGTGTGATGACCTCTAGGGTGGACTCGCAAGGAGCAAGGAAAATGATCTCGTTCAGCAGTTTCTGAAATTTCATTACTCTCAATGGCCAAATTGGCATTACATAGGGAAGGAAGCTTCATCAAAACGTAGTTATATCAGCATGTTGTGATGATCATGATGTTACTAACAGGTTAATACCAGTTATTTAAACAGACGAGCCAAACCTACCAGTGCTGGCAGCATGATGAGAATAAACATACACATGATGGAATATTTCAACAGCGCTAAAAAAGACACACACATAGACAGGGTCAGGAGGGGCACGCCGAACTCCAACTGGCTTTATTTTTCTTTTTTTTTTTAAACAAGTAAAAACGACAACTTTCCGTGCGGGCTTCACAATGACAGTAGGCATCCGAACCTGTATACATACGTACAAATGTGCATATTAGCAGCTATATATGTGTATATATATATATATATATATATATATATATATATATATATATATATATATATATATATATATATATTGCATAACATATATGAAAAGAACCAGGGAATGAAGGAGGGAAACCGCTAAAATTATGGTCAGTAAGCTTGTCTAATCACCCAGTAGCTTGGCCAAGCATGATAGAACCCCACAAAGACCTTTAACAAAAAGCTTACCGGAAGCCCCCTTTTTTCCCAAGAAGAGCCTTCTTTTCCTTGTAGTCCGAAATCAGGAACCGTGTCCTGCTTTCAGACCACAGTTCAGTGGTATCTGATTCCGGCACGTCCCGTGCCACTTCTGCAGGTGCCTCCTGTGCCGCCGTTTCTGCTGCTGCTGGCGACTGGGTGCCGGTAGACGGCTGCTGATCCGCAAACACTACGGACATAACTGTCCCGTCTGGTTAAGAAGCAGAAAATTACTCAGTGCAACATAATAATCTAGTCTGTGGCTGTACAATGCCGGATGTACAAAAGCTAACAATTTTTGTTTTTGTCAAGAGCAGTATATCCCAACAACGTAAACACAACTGTTTAGACGCAAGCGTACCGCATCCAATAGCTAGAACACCATTGAGTGCACATGCGGAATCAATATAAGTATAAAAAGTTACCTTTAAACGCTAACCTACGCACCGATATTGCGCCCCGTTAGCACACACAAAGAAGTATTAGTGCTAATAAGCACAAATAGGTATCAGTTTACTACAGATAGTCGTGGGCCAAGGAAAGGTAAGCTGTCATACAGAAACTAACTCGCAGCAGTTAATGATGCGATTAGCGCGCTGACTACAGCGAAATATTTCTTGCGGGTATGACGTTACAAGCACAATGCTTCGTGCACACACGTGTCTCATGCAACATGGAGCTGTGCCCAAACATACCTTCTGTCCTGTACGCATAGCCGTTCTCTTGCCAAACACGGCTCCCATCTTCATTGACGATCGGCGTCAGCTGCGTTGCCACGCCGTCTATTGAAACGCAAATGCTGCCGTCGTCTGCTGCCATAGCTGTTGCGCTTGTGCACGACCGGCACTACCTCCGAACACGGTGCAGGGCCTGCCTGAACTAGCCCTGCACGACGCCTGCACTTGTTTAAAACGAACGCCGTAGTTCAGAGGGCGCCACGTTGCACTGCCAAAACGAATGGCCGAGTGTGGCACTACATGAACTAGTTCAGGTAGTGCAGATAAATCGAACGGACCTATCGGTTGTAATGATGAAGTCTGAGTGCTAGGTGTCTGTGCTGAAAGGTAGTGAAATGCTAAATCCTTGAAAAGAAAATAGAACACGCGAAATTCAAGCTGCTACATGATGGCCTACTGCTCCAACAGCCGCCGCGCGTTAATTTTCTATTCTCTGTGCACCTTTGTCCCGTGGCCTTTCCACCCCTCCGAACACGAATGGGCTGCACCCATAACTCTATGCCGCGCCACCCTCCGAAACACGAATGGACCATGCCAACTGTGCTGCTCCCAGATTTTGCTCACTGGATCCGCATTCAGTGCAGTTCTGCAAACAGCTTTAATTGTTTGCATTTGTCTTTGTTCGTTGCGTCGAAATCATTCTTGGCCATGTGGTTTCTCAGCCTCGTTTGACTCGCCTCCGAAACGGAAAATGGCTGATCCGCTCGCTTATTATTGGCAATGCACGGCATTGGTGATGAAAAGAAAGCTCATGGCTATAGATTTAGAAACTAAGTGCTTCTAACTGATGAGGCAATCGGTGCAAGCATGCTTGCAACAGATAGTGACTGCGATGACAGCAGCGATGACGGGGTAGGGCACGCTGCCTCAACATTGTCCTCACAGGAGGCCTTGCAGATGATTCAATCTTTCCCTCCGGGGCTTTGTTTTCGTGAGGAACCTTCCGTGGAACACCTGGCTGCCTTGGAGAAAGATGTCTGCAAGCTTTGAGTAAAGCATGCAAGGCTGACGGACATGGGGTTTTACCCAGCAAGCCAGTGAGAAATATGTGGTGAGATGCTTGTGGTGATCTCACCTCAGCATTTCTTCTAGATTTCTCAAGCTCAGATGCTGCTGCGACAAGCTTCCCGCATTTTTTAAGAGGCGCCTTTTGGGGCCACCAAAGCGATGTCTTGGCGGAGCTCGCATATCACTCGCAGCCTGTGACCCCTCCTTGCAGTTGTTATAGTAGTGCCATGACTTAACACCGACAGCCGCAGCTTGTTTCATGCGATCGGAGCGCCCAGGAAGCAGTTAAACGAGTGAACATAATAAAAAACTGGATGGAGGAAGGTGGTGGGAAGATGCACTCGCCTCCCTGCCATTATAGTTTTCTCACACCAGCTCTGCCATCTCCCTATTTTGATTTTTTTTTCCTGCAACCCGGTTATAACAATGGAATTTTTGTGGCACTTGAATATTGTTATAAGTGAGTTCGACTGTATACAGAAAACACAGGACAAGCTAAGGTATGAACAAAAGAGTTGTATTCCCATCACATCCCCTATTTGTTAAGGGGACCGAAAACCAATTTTTGTGTGCACAATGGACAGTGTACCTGTCATTGTTCAACCCTGCAATGGTACACAGAAAACACCGTGGAACATCCTTTATCATAATTTTTTAATCTGTAGTTATGATCATGATCATGAAGTCGTATGCTGGAAACAGTGATAGCTGAGTGTGATAGTGATTGCATTGGTGGAAAGCAGTGGAATAGGCATGCCAATAGTGTTATTTGTGTAACACTGGCATCCATTTGTGGCACGATTAGCCAATGACATTTTGTATCTCACAGGGACACCACTTGGGGTACTCACTTGCATGCGTCACCATGCAAATGAGGGACACCACAGCTCTGCCGTTCCGCTCAGTGCCGGTTGTTTGCGTTAACCTATTTTTAGCTCATAATATGCATGGAATAAAGTGCAAACATCTATGTAATATAAAGACTGCGAACTTAAAAAATAATTATGGTGCACTTAACAGTGAACTTATGCCCTGTAATCTGATCGCGTAGCTGTGTTTCGTGCAGTGAACGAACGTCTTTAGGAAAAAAATTGTACAAAAGAGAAAGAGTGTAAAACACCACCATGAACTACTATGACCAACTTGACCTACACTATGACCAACAAGCGAAATTAGTTATCTCCCACTCAAATTTTCACCGCTCTAGATGCCACATTCACTCTCCCATGATGTCATGTGGTGGCACCAATAGCAGCAGGACATTAGCAAAGTTGGTGGGCCACGGTTGCCGAGCCTGTTGACGGTGTCACCATGGCTTCTGCAAAGGGGCGGCACTTGGTCATATATCAATGGCCATTGCGTCACTTTTACAGTTACAACAGCTTCGCAAGAAGGCCGTTGGTGTGCTTATGCGCATGACATGCGATGCATGATTCCCATAGTTGCAACACCTTGGCCGTGCGATCCTTAAAATGGTTGTAAAATGTAATGCATTAGCTTTTCTTGCAGTACTGGCAGTATCTTGTGAACATAGATCGCACATTACATTTTTAACCAATGATGATAGCGTTAGTTCTTGACGTCACGTCCTGTGTACAAGGTACACGAAATCACTCCGTCGAGGCAATGCTATCAGTGCCGCCCAACATGATTTTCTTGGTGTGTTGCAGGGCCCCTGTAATGGAGGCAAATGAAAGCGCACTTATTGGGCATGCGAAGTGAGCAGCAAATAAAAGGTCAGCCCATTTGACATAGTCATGGCCATGAAATACAGCTACAGAATATGACCATAAAGTATGTTTTGTAGGTGCTGGTTTCAATGTAATGATGAAAGCGGCTTCTAGTTCTAAGAAATAAATTGCAGTAAAACACTCTCAATACATTTCTTAGAGGATCACAGAAAAAGGACATATGATCTGGGAAAACGTAACATTTGGTAATGCTTGTGGCAGCACTACTGATGAGACCAGAAGCTATTCTCACAGAATAAGCATATTTGAAGTTGAATAGGAAGCCAACAAGCTGTTGAAAGCATGTTCTGTAAAGCCTGTTATCGCTGTCTGGTGAAGGATCATTTTTGGAGTGGTTGTAGCTATGAACCACAGTAAATGTATCCTGTGATTTCCATCTGGTGCTCAAGTTGAATCTTTGATAATAATCTCTTTTCGAGGACTCGCAGCCATTTTTAATTTTCCGTTCAGCCTTGTATTTCAAAGTAACCATGCAAGGTCATGAGACAGCTTTTGTGAACGTAGGGCATTCCACCTCCTCTCAGTTCTCAATTTGATAAGCTGCTTTTAGGTCAGCAACCAGCTGCAATCTCAACAGGGCAGGGGTCTTCCTGTGCTGCACCGCCGATTTTTGTAGGGTAATGTTTTCATAGCGATATGCGGCAGTTAATGTAGGCGCAGCCCACAGATGATGCCACATTGGCCCCTTCATGACCTCAATTTTGGAAGGAATACACATTACCTTATGGAAAGTAAAAATAGCTGGTGCTGCAGAGTGCGAAAGCCAAGAAAATTGAAGAAACAGGGACATATTAACGCAGTTATACTGTACCATGCACAATGTTGCCGATTTGAACATTTGACGTCATCACAAACAAAACAATGTTGAAGAAGTCAAGGTAACAAATCTGTAGAGGACAAGGTGGTCCTAGTTGGGTCATTGAAAATTATTATGTAGGATAACACTGTCAATGAAAAATGCTCTTCACATGGAGCAGAAGGGACAGCCTGATGCAGGCCAGCCACAAACGACTAGGATGTAAAGTTCTTGAATCATTGTCAATAATGCGAGATATTTAGTACAGACCTCATGAAATTACAATAGGAGATGGTCCATTCATACTGAATTATGCCAAGTAAAACTAATCACAGCAACTAACACAAATACACTGAATGAGATGGCCAGCTGTAGGGCACTGTGCCAACTTCTACACAAGCCAAGATGCTATTTTATCTGCCGTTACGCACTGCAGAGAATCTTGCTTTTCTACATTTCGTATTGCTTGGCTCACTGCCTGAGAATGGCTGACCAGTCTGTCAAGTTGTGCCATGTTTCTTTTTTCTCTTCACTTTACAGCTGAAATGAAGAAATTGTTGGCCAAGTTCTCGGATGACACTGAGGGAGGAGCCCACAAGGACAAACTGCAGGAGCTTGTCACTAGGGTCCACATTGCCAATGACGAGTGCGACTATGGCATGGGTCTCGAGTTCAGCATCACCCTGTTTTGTGCTGGCCATACCAGTCTGCACCCAACCATCGACATGCTGGGTGGCCTTGCCTACCATCTCCTTGATCGGGAACCATTTGCCCGTATCCTCAAGGCCCACCTGAAGCGCAGACTTAAATCCCCTAATGTCATTGTTCCAAGCTAAAATGCTTCTGTTTGGCTTGGCATAGCAAGCGAGTGTACTCCTGTATGTAATAGGAGTGTGTGGCACTGAATGGAGTGGGCATAGCAGTGGTGCCCCAGTTTGCACAGAATGGTGTAATGTTCGGATGTCTGCTCACATTTGAGTATCCGTGATGCTAAGTGGTGGATATAAGTGGCGTGATTTTTCCTTACAGATGTATGTTAGTCAAGAATTTAATAGAGCTGCTGTTTCATCTTTCAAACCACGCAAGGGCATAGACATGTTTATAAAACCCAAAGTTTCGTTTACGGATGTCTTATTAATATCCCTGCTCATTCAGTTTTTGGGGTTCCAACACTCTAATCGATTGTGCATTGTCTAACCTTTCGAATCCACCCGACGCAGGAGTACTTGAAAGTGACATTACTGACCATTTTCCCCTTTTTCTGTGCACTACATCTGCACATTGTTCCTATTCCCATTCTTACACCAAACTTGTTTTTGATAAAAAATTGTTCTCAGCAGCTATATCTCAGTGATTGGTCTTTCACTCTTGACACCAGTGATCCGCAGGTAGCCTTCTCTCGATTTATAACAAAGTTGATATCTTACTATGATACCTACTCTCAGATAAGTAAATGCAGAAAGAAAGTAGCTTCACCTGAAAATCCCTGGGTCACCGATAGTTTGGTAAAGGCCATGCGCACACGATAAAACCTATATAAAAAAACTAAGACAATGATTCAATATAAACCTACATGCGCAGTACAAGAAATTCTGCAACACACTTTCTTCACGGCTTAAAAAAGCTAAAACCAAATATTATGAAGAAAAAATACTTAGATGTGGTTCTGATGTAAAGAAAAAAATGGCAAATAGTGAACTCATTTTTTAATAGGAAACAAAGAGCTGATAGCATAACTAAAATATCCCACAATGGTAATACTTATTGTCCTTTACTGTTCTCATTCACAATGTACACTGTTATTTTGTAAATCATTTAAATCCCTTTATAATATTGTTACAGATGGGATGGGTTTATTCACAAGATGAGATGGTTAGCGTAGAGCAAGCAACAGGATGGTCATGCAAGGCCAACAGGCGCCAGCCAGCTCCTCGTGCACACCTCTACTTTCTCTTCCTTCGGCTGTGTTGTGCAGTGTGACAGCTTCTCTGGGGGCAGACGAAGCTCTCCGAGCGAGTTATGTAGCCCGATGGTGATAGAGCTTGCGGCGGGCGACGTGCACGACTTATGTTTTACGTGACCACCGGCTGTGCGAAGTCACTCTTGCGATTACGTATGTCACGTCACTCAAGCGTTTCAGTATGACGTATGGGCCAGTGTATCGTGATAAAGATTTTGTGTACAGCCCCTTTTTCTGTACCGGTGTCCAAAGCCAAACAAGGTCCCCAGGAGCAAATGTGACGAGCATATGTCGATCGTCATAATGAGCCTTCGCACGATTTTGAGAGGAGAGTCCTCTCAAGACGGGCTTCTTCGGCACGACATAAAGTCTGGCCTATGTAAGAGTCATCATGTGGAGACCAGGGACGGATAGTGTCGATAAAGCTTTGGGGGTTGCGCGCTTACAGAAGAAAGGTGCATAACCTGTGACTTCATGCTTGGAAGTATTGTAAGCGTATGTAACCAATGGTAAAATAGAATCCCAATTTTCGCGATTTGTGGAGACACATGGGAAGCATGTTGGTCAGGGTATGATTTGTGCGCTCAGTGAGGCCGTTTGTTTGCGGGTGGTAAGGGATTTAGTGCCGGTAATCACATCAACAAAGACGTAGTAGTTCAACAAGGTCTGCAGTAAACTGCCGCCAAAGATCACTACTCGCAATGCGTGGAGCACCGCGAGGGAGAATCGCGAAGTACAGCAGGAAAGATGAAACGTCAGATGCTGTAGCCGAAGCAAGTGCCGCCGTCTCAGTATACGAGGTCAAATAGTCCACACACACAATAATCCAGCAATGTCCGGTAGTAGACTTGGGGAAGAGAACCAGCAAGTCGACGCCAACTTTTTCAAATGGCAAGGTCGGCGGCTTAACTGGCTGCAGGATACCCGCACAAGGAGTCATTAAGTGCTTATGTCATTGGCAAATTGCACAGCTGGAAACTTACTGCTTCGCTGTCTTCCAGAGCTTGGGCCAATAGAAACGTTGGCGCAGTCAGTGGAGCGTCCGAGCAAAACCAAGGAGGCCTGACGTGATGTCATCGTGCATGGCCTGAAGGATCGTAGGTCTCAATGTTTGGGGAACAACGAAAATTAGTGGAGCACCGTCAGCAGAATAATTAGTCTTATATAATAAACCGTCAACAATAATGAAAGGTGAGCCCTGTGCTGGTGACCGAGCGGTGTCAAGAATAGGTCTAATGGAAGGCTCATGCTTTTGCTCATGCTTGAAGGCGGTCGCATCAGGAAACTGTTCAGAGATGGTAAGGAGGTATTCATCTAAGTCATCGTCCGTATTTCGCATGCTTGCTAATGGAAGGCGAGATAAACAGTTGGCATCGGTGCGACAGCGACCACTCTTGTATGGGATGTAAAAGTTGTATGCTTGAAGCCGTAATGATTACCGAGCTGATCAGCTAGATGGATCGCGTAGTCCAACCAACCAACAAAGAGAATGGTGGCCTGTCACTATCGTGAAGTGGCAGCCGTACAAGTATGGTCGAAAGTCCAACCAACCAACAAAGAGAATGGTGGCCTGTCACTATCGTGAAGTGGCAGCCGTACAAGTATGGTCGAAACTTGTGGGTGGCGAAGACTACCGCGAGGCATTCCAATTCGGTTATGGTATAATTCCGCACAGCCTTGGTAAGAGTATGGCTTGTGCAAGCGACGACTTGGTTGGCATCCGCCATCTTTGGCTGGTGGAAGTCACGAATAGCTGCAAGCTTCTGCGGGTCTGGGCGGATGCCTTCTTTGTCGATGAGGAAGCCCAAAGCAATGGTTTGACGCTCGCCAAAATGGTACTTTTTGAAGTTTAATATCAATCCAGCTTGCCCTATGCAGTCAAGGACAACTTCCAGTCGTTGGTTGTGCTCATGAAATGTCTTTCGTTCTCTTCTTCAGTCCCTTTGCTATGCTATACATTCGTATGTCCCAAAAATTGTGTCCGAAATAACTGACATCAATGCTTCCACGTTTTTTGTCTATTTAATAAGTAAAGAAAAGATCACCTGAACTTTAGAACTATATCGGTTTGAAACCAGCAAAGCAGTGCTTGCCGCTGATATGAAAAATAAAAAGGCCATGAAATGAACAAGTTGAGGACAGTTGTTTTAAGGAACCTTTGTCAGTCAACAACTTCGTTTACATTTTTGTACATATGCAATGACCAGGGGAAAATCTCAATGATGCTATCCTTTGTTCGAATGTATTGCTCAGGAGCAGCTGTCACCGGTCGTGTATTGTAATTGCACCGAAATTATAGTCTCAACAAAGAGCACATATAAAAAGCAGGAGTTCTGCAAAATATATGAGGGTGAGTCAAATGAAAGTGAGCCAATGCAAATATATGACAGACGGGGTAATTTATTTAAAAGTAGTCTCCGTGAGCATTTGGACATTTGTCCCACTGACTAACGACTCGCGTGATTCCCGTCTCATAAAAACTCCTTGGGTTGCTGCTTGAAAAATCTGACTCATTCACGCCATTGTCCGACACGAATCTGGTTCGCTTGAGCTGTTTTTTTTTTATTGCCCCAAACTGAGGAAGTTGCAAGGTGACAGGTATGGGCTGTATGGCGAATGTTGCGTTTTCCACTTGAACTTTGCCAGTTTTGTATTAATTACATCAGCGAAGTGGGCACAGGCATTATTGTGGAGCAAGATGACCCGATTCGTCAATTTTCCACACCGTTTGTTCTTGATTTCGACACGCAGCCGATCGGGCATTTCAAAATATCAGAAAAGCTTTATAGTCTCTATAGGTTTAGCAAATTTTGTTAGTATGGGCCTCTGCCGATCGAAAAAAATAACATCTCTGCTTTCTTTGGCGGTGTCAAGTTCGAGTGTTTCTACTGGAAGCTTTGCCGTCATGTTTCAGGCTCGTAGTAGTGGCCCCATGATTCTTTCCTGGTCACAATTGCAGACAGGTCATCACCCTCATTGTGATACCGGATCAGATGAGTCAAGGCAGCGCCGAACTTCATCTTTTGGCGGTGGTTCAAAATCCTGGCCATTCATTGCGCACACAAGAGCCAATAACACAGATGTTAGGAATTATGGTGTGAACCGAACCGCGATTGATTTTCACACGCTCAGCCAGTTCATCTATGCTTATCCTCTGTTCTTGTCTAATCAGCTCATTGTTTACAGTTTCGTTGGGGGTGATTGCGTGGAGGCTTTGGCCTGGTCTTGAATTGTCTTTGCAACTTTCACATCCTTTGAACAGTTTGCTCCGACGCTTCACAGTGGCCAATGAAATGCAATGTTCAATGTACACGGTAGCCATACAGCAACTAAATTCTTTTTAGGAAAGACCTTCAGCTGTCAAAAACCTCGTGACACCAAGCTGGTTAACTTTTGGAGTGTCCATTATGTCACGCAACCATGTTCAACACAGTGTATGAGAGCATTAAAGCACCTTTATCCTCACACCTGCATGTCACTTTTGTAAATGAGAGATGTCTGTGTGCAATGCACATGCTTTGCAGATAATGAACAGAACCATTATTGTGCGGGGTTGGTTGGCTCACTCTCATTTGACTCGTCCTCGTAAATTAGAAATGCAAAGATACAATGAAATATACAAATGCGAAGAAACAGCTTGATAAAGGGCAAGAAAGTGTCATTGGCAACAAAATTCACTGCACGTATACACAAAACCTTGCAATAAGATATTTAAATACAGCTATAGGTCTCTAATAAATCTATGTATTTAAGAAAAAGTCACGGTATATAATGCGTCAAACAAGGCAAATAAGCATGTTCCGCAATCATAGATCACAGAATCCTAAGGCCCCCCCCTCCTCCCTCCCCTCCTCCCTCCACTCCCCCCCGATATATTGCGCGCGGCAGAAAGCACTGCACTTCCTCGCCGCTTTTCTCCCTTGTGCACAGAAGACCAAGCCACCATCGTCGGCTCACCCATGCCATCCCCCACCCTTTCACTCGCACATACAGCATGCGGCGCGGTCATGATGTTATCGCCCTTGGACTTAATACGGAACATGACGCCGACGTCAGGAATGTGCCTGGAGCGTCCATATAATGGCTATCGCAATAATATAATAAGAATATCCGGAACTGAAGCATCCCGTGGCCCATTACTTTCTGCAAAAGAAGGAGTAACAAATCGAGCTTTCACCATGTGACAATTTGTTGCGCCACAATTATGCCTTTTGTGGGGGGGGGGGGGCACCGAAATTAAAAAAAAATGAAACGCAGCGGGAAACATGTTGGCCACAATTGAATGTCTACTTTGGGGCACCTAATGTGGCTACCGAATGAATATAGAAGAAAGTACGAGATGCTTGGTCCATAAAGAACCATACTCATACTGCTCGGTATCCTACACCGGCGAGACAAGACTTTCCGGAGAGGTTGCGCTAAAGCGAACGCGTTGCAATACGCCGAGTCCCCACAGTGATGGCGGCAAGCGACCATTGTTTCTTTTTTTTTGTCTGCTAGCCAGAAGGCGTCCAAAACTCTCCCAGGCAGAAATGCACTCAGCCAGAGAAAAACAAATGCGCACCAAAGTGCGCCGGGCGGTGGTCGGGGCAACATGAGAAAAACACATGCTCTGGCTGCCTCTGGTAAACCGCGGGTAGTGAGAACATGAAAACTGAAGAGCCTCAATGTGTCCTCGCAAATAAATGTCAAAGTAGAAAAATAATTAAGAATGTAGTTACCTTTGCTGGCTTTAGTGTCTTCACCTGGATCCTTTGGAGCAGGTAAAAAAATATTCTGTTGAATGACTGCACGAATGAACCACCACAATGCTTCGTCTCATCGGACCTTGCTGCGTGCTTTGTTGATTTGGCTTGTCTCGTTGTATGGTGCGATGTACGACTTTAGAAAAGTCTATACACTTTTGGCGTCATGTTTACAAGAACCTTAAACCCACAAACTTCCGGAATTGAAAATGAAAACCATGACTTTAGAAATGTCAATGCACCTTTTGCATAAAATGTTTGAGAAATTTATACCTATAAAGTTTCGGAATTGAAATTTATTCGCTCCGTAGATTCTGTGGCCTCTGCGACAAGCCCGCTCACCATCAAAACGCCCTTGAAACTTTGTGCTCGGATGGGGCAGCTCCTTGCGTTATGCGACTCCCCGGTGCCGTTTTTACAATTGCTAGTAGGTACAGCGGGGCATGGAACTTGCAGAGACAACAGACGTTTGCGCGCATGCATGAGTAAGAGTGGGTACAAGAGAAGAAATTTGGGGACTTTTGCTCCTTGAATATACGACTCTGCCAAGGCACTACGGAGCAGTTTCTAAGTCCATGTTGTATGCGTTTGTTCCTAGGCTTGCCGGCAGAAGTCGTGGGGTGCGGTAGTGCTGAACTTAGCATCGCAGGTTGGTGGCTGGACGTAGTTATATTCATTCAATTGTGTTTTTTACTAATTAAGACAATGTGTCATTATTACACATTATTGGCGGCGCCTCTACGACACCAAAGCTAGAACCCGGACTGGTTCGTGGGTTGGGGCCGCAGAGGCCGAAGCGTCCCAGGAGGTGTTCACATAGTCGCTGACAGCCAATTTTTTATGTGGACACCCCCTGGCACACTTCAGCCTCCACGGCCGCAACTCACGGGCCGCCCTGCTTCCAGCTTTCATCCCCCGCTACCGCTTGGGTACCCTGGAAATCCTGCGCCGCCTGCTTTAATGTAACCTCAGGTGCTCTCCTGATGCCTCCGTTTGCCAGTTAAGCAACCTGCGACTTATACACCAGTCAGAACCTTGCCCCTTCAGACAACGATCACCAAATGGGGCGTCCGTGCCCACTGCCTCACCACACGGGCAGCCAGCAGCGGAGCATGAACAAACTGGACCGCACTCTGCCTTGCCTAGGGGACAAACGCATACAACACGCGTTAAGCCTCCTCCGTTGTGCCTAGGCAGACTCATATTCAAGGAGCAAAGGCCCCCAGATTTTCGCTCTTGCATCAGCGCTTACTTGTGCCTGCGCAAAAACGTCGAGCGCCGCGAAAATTGCCACGCCCCGCTGTACCTACTAGCAATTGTAAATACGCGTCCTGGTACGTGGGCGTTGCCGCGAAATCCAGCCAGAGTTCGCAATGTATGCGCTGAGATGTCTTTGGGCCTGAAAAAGACCATTCTAGACAAAATCCAGAATTATTTCCGGCGCCGGGGGTTGTTTTGGTCGGCGGTGCATGACAGTATGAAAAAATTTCAGAGGGGGGGGGGGGGCTGAAGCCCCATAAGCCCCCTCCTCTACGCCCCTGCCTCTGGTAATGTCTCAACCAGTCTTCGATGTCCTCACTCGCTTTGCCTGAGAATATGCGTGCTTCTCGATGAGGTGTCCAGTAGTCGGCTTGCCTAGGGCGAATGCTTTCTTCCGTGGTTTCCTTGCGAACGTCACCTCCGTCCGAATCACTCATGCCAGTGTCTCCCGGTGGTAGCCTGGCCAACCATTTGCTGTGTTGAAGGGGCTAGTATAGCTCGGTCGTCCAGTGTGATCTACCCAGCACCTCCACCAAGATTGTTACGGATGGGATGTGTTTATTTACAAGATGATGGATCGTTGGCGCAGAGTAAGGGACAGGACAGTCATGCAAGGCCAACAGGCAGCGGCCAGCTCCTCGCGCACACCTCTACTTTCTCTTGTTATGGCTGTGTTGTACAGCGTGACAATATATTTACCTTGCACGCTAAACCTTTTATATAATGTGCATCGGTTCGTTTAGGATTCAGGACATATTGACAGTGTTCAGGTAAAATGCAGATAGCCTCAATGGTTGTGACAGCCTAAGGCATTGCCTAGCTGCAGAGTCCAACCAGACTACAAGATGACTGCTTGAGTGCTGTCAGGTTGTCCAGGAATGCAGTTTCTGAATGTCGTGACACAGCAGGTCCAAATGCTTGCAGAAAATTTTGAACAGTATACAACTCGCAACACATGAGGTGCTTTGCTATGACCATTCCACATGTTTACACTACGAGTAACCCTAATCGTGATGAATAAATTTCGTTTCGTACAATGTTATCCAACATGATGAGCGCTCGTCCTGTGTCCTTTCACTCCGTCGTCTTGTTCGCGCTGTTACCATAATGAATGTACACCAACTGGCCCAACTTTCCATTTTAATAATGATAAACTAAGTTGCCTCATTTTCCAGCTTTGCCAACAGATACCAGGTGCACTGCAACAGGGGAGGTGAGATAGGACCATCTTGAAAGCAGTTTATAGAAAAAAAAAAAACTATTTATTTCCCCCACCATTTTGTTGCTCCCTGGAAATATATTGTGCCGCCATTTGTACAATACAATTTACAACCACCAGGGTACCTACACCCTTGAGGTGGTGTACTCCACTGGGAAGGAGAATGAGTGCATGCCTGTGCCTAGGATGTTGGGCAGGCTGCCCGCATTGGGGATGACGTTCCAGGACAGGGTGAGCGTAATATTCCTGTTGCCCCTGGAAGGAAAACAGCAGCACCATTACTAGTTGCTCTCTTCAATAAATGTCTTGTACTGCTACTTAGTCCTTGCTTTGTTTCAATTGTTTTCTAAGCTACATGTTGGTGAACAGTGGCAGGATAAATAGTTGCTTCTTGACATCTGCAAATGGCACTACGTGTTTATGTTCATTAGTGCACTCTTCTCAAACAAAAAGCACTTGTTCAACAAGCTGTGTCCTATGCAGTGTAAATACCAGATACAGGTCAGTGAAATAGATGAAAGGCATTCTCAGACATTTTGAAATTACCCGACATCCATGGATACAGATTGGGCACTCTCATTAAGTGAGCTGTATGGAAGCACTTGTAACTGTTAATCGGTGGTTGCATTAACTCTGATGGGCATAAGATAACAGATTGCATTGTGTCTAAAGCATTATGCGAGTGTTTTTGGTTCCATATTGTTCACAGAAAGTCCAATTTGAAAGCTGACAAGCATCTTGTATCAGACAATGTGGGTCGCGTATGTCGCACTATCAATTCATCAGAATCCCTGTTGCCCACTTCAGACCTCCTCCTGGTTGTAGCCTGTGTGCACAAGCTGGTACACTGCACAAGCAGCATGTGCACATTTTGTTGTGTTTACGGCACAACCTTGGTGTGTGCCATATTGTTCAGGGCTGCCCAGTTTCACAGTTCCCGATAAAGAAAAGGTGCACTTAGTCAAGGTACCTTCAATGACTGAATATGAGGGAAGATATGCTTGGGCTTTTTCTATGTCTTTAGTGGAAGAAAAATTTTTTCTTGAAACAGTGTCCATTTATAATTGCAGCGGTTTGAAGAAATACGAAACAAATCACAAAACAGTGCAAGAGGAAGTAAACAGTCTTTGCTACTGTTATGCCTTAATATGGAATTAAACAGAAAAAAATACTCCAACGAGGTCTAGAAACAGCCACATGGAAAAGGCCAATAGCAGTAATGGTTGCCCTTAAAAGTGTGGCCATCAAAGGGTTAATACTATAATATACGAAGGAACTTGTTTCAGTTATGCATACCTTTCATGCCAGACCTTTATGAAACATTAAAAATTTATTCATACAAAAATGTCGCAGTTTCTCCCGAAAGGCAAAGCACTGATTGCAATAGCAAATTAGTAGACAGCTACATAAAGTAAGGATAGTAGTTTTATTTGCCGTATGAACTTGTAAACATTCACTTAACAAGCATAGTGTCACGTGCACACTCGCTGTCAAAACGCTAGAGTGAGGAAGCACAGCAGCAGTAGCGAGCGAATCGCCCTTCGTACTGCCTATTGCTTCAACGCGAAGTAAGCGGTAAGAACGCAGCATACACAAAGCTATCAGCACTCGGCGCACTATGTCCCCATTGCAGATAGCTTTTGAGATAGGGCCGGCGTGGCTGCACCAGATGCAGCCGCTGCTGGAGTACTATTCCCCCCACTGGTGCCTTGTGTGAGAAGAAAGACTGTGCGCTTCTTCCACGCTTTGCTTTCTTGCATGCGCGAGATTGAGTCACCATCTTCAGCTCACCTTTGCACATACAGCATACGATGCGCGGTGACATTGTTATCACACTTGGACTTCATACATAACACCACAGTGATGCCGACGGTGGAAATGCAACTGGAATGTCCATATAATTGCTATCGCAATAAAAGTTAGGCTGTAGTGTTTTTTTTTTTTTTCTTATGACACCTGCACCCGAGTAAACCACCTAGCATGAAATGATTGTGTGAGGTTTAGTGCACAACATGCAGCAACTCCATCCTGTAGACTTGAAATACCACATTACAGGTTTCAGGGCACAATTCTTACAGGCTGTACCATTGCTGTACAAATGAGGAACACCGACAAAATCGGCGCCATTGCATACATACAATAGTACAGACATAGCTTACGCCAAGCTCTGCTCCGAGAGCAGCACCATGAAACAGGATTTCGTGTGCTAACACACACAGATCAAATGAGAACAAATTAAGGTCCACAAGAATGCATTCTTTTGCTCCTGCTTTCACCACTCAATGTACTGTTATGATTTCAGCTTGTGTGCTTAAAGGGACACTAAACGGCAACACTAAACCAAATTAAGACTTGTAAAGTATATGGTAAAAACTATTCCAATTAATTTGACAGAAAAAGTTTCCTAGTGAAGAAAATGAACGCAAAACCTCAATTTCCTGAATTTTGGGCTGAACCAAGCTACAAGCTCGAGCACTTGCAGCCTCGTTTATAAGTTTGCAGAATATTGTTTGTTCATTCATTTTCCTTTTAATCGAGTGCTACAAAACAGAAGAAAGAAATGAATCAGCTTACTTTGTCAATGCAATCTTTCAGTCAGTCAAATGTGTCAAAAGAAAATGATGTAAAAAAATCACCTGCGATTACGATACTCCCTAATGCGAAATTTGAGCGCAGCACTGTAAGTGTTGTTATTTCACTATATACTGGCTGGCGTGGACTACCTTCCTAGTGCAGCACATTGTGAACGGCGTTATGTGTGGCACGACTGCCTCGCTAATTGGGAGATCGCAAGACACAGCATGTGGGTGGCACGCGGGCCCAATTCACAGCAGCCGCTGCAGACATGTCTCCACTCCTGCAGCGCTTTGTTTCCATACAGACGACGCGTGCTACTCTGCTGCAATCCCGAAGCCATCGTCGCCGCAAAGCTGGTCCTGCGCAGCACTACGCATTTCTTCTCCCGCTTTCGCCACAACCTCCCTCCACCTTGCACTCTCTTCGCTATTGCAGTTTATTATCTCTCGTTGCGCTCCGCATTCGCCTTCATCCTTCACTGTGTTCATTCACTTGGTTACGAGGCAGAATGCTGACGCTCGCTGCAGGAACGGGCGCCTAAGAGCTGCACTCTAAAATCAAGGCCAACTTTTGCTTTCTTGAATTTTCTAATCAAGCCTCGGCACCTGTACATCACAGATGTCAATGTAGTGTATTTGGGCCATTATGGTACAGCCACAAGCTTGCCAGTTTGTGTCCTGTGTTCTCTTAGAATTCAATGTAGTCCAATAGACAACTAAATGTCCCCAAGTGAATGCGGCCAAAATCCATGATGTTGCAGTGAGCTGGTGCAGAAACTATAGCTGGTGCAGATGTGCTATAATCGTCACTTCTCACAACTTTGTGCATCCTTTCTGGGTTACCAAGCCTCTTTTCACGGTGATAGCAAATGCTTTGTGATTGGAGGAGGGTAATTCACTAAGGGTGTGTGAACAAAAGTTTTTGAGACAGAATCAAGCCATGCCAGAAGTCATGCCAGTAGCCCATTGTGAACAAGGCTTCCCTAGCGAAGCCGAAACGTCTTAAGGAATTGTATAACTTTAGCAATTCTTTTGGTCGGTGTCTGTTTTATTGCTTCATGTCCTAATCTGTGGTCATCATGGTGATATAGGTACGCACACACATTCACATATCACCTCTGTTAAATGTGCCCATGTAAGACAATGAGTAGCTCATACACCCGTAAACGGCCTCTTCATTACGACGACAGATGTGAAATTCTACGCTGAAATGATGAGCAGCAACTGAGTCAGCCGTGGAAGACTATGATGATTAAAGCTCGCGCAGTGGCACTAGCACGTTTGAGCGGTTGGTGCTGATAATCTTTTTTAACAGTCCTTCTTGAAAAAGTTGTACAAAACATTTTTTTCAAAAACACCCATTCTTACCATTGTGCCTGGGAGCTCTTTGGGTCCCACGTGTGACAAGTGTAGCTCAAGGGCGCGTTGCAGGTCCCCAAGTCCACAGGGGTATGTGTCAATGAGCTTGGGCCCTTTCTGCCCTATCACAAGAATCGGCCCACATGATTTGTTTTTGTCAACATCTCTGACAAATTTTTTTCCAGATCCTAGCCAAAGACAGCTTTGCTGTAAAACGTGCTGCGGAAGGGATGGGTCTGCGTGGCGATGAGTGAGGAGACCAACGGGAGCAACCGTTTCAGTCACATGGCAGCCAGTGTCCTCGGGACCTGCAGGGCGGCTCGTTTTGCATGCGTTAATCTGGCTTCAAAGGTAGTACACTGAGGTAGTACACTCTATCGAAGGGACACAATACCTTCATGCTGTCAAGTGAGTGCCGCACCTGCATTTTAATGCCAGCTCTGTTCATTTTTTCTCAAGTGTGGCCTTGCCGTTCTCAGGCGGGCTCTCCAGCAGCAAGAATTTTACTTTTTTGCCTTCCCAGTGTTCAGGCAAGTCAATGGACCTATGGACGGCGATGGGTAAAGTCAAAACAAAATACACTATACTGATGGGCGACTTCAATACCAAGGTAGGCAAGAAGCAGTCTAAAGACAAGTCAGTGGGCGAATATGGCATAGGCTCTAGGAATAGCAGGGGAGAGCTAGTAGATTTTGCAGAACAGAATAATATGCGGATAATGAATACCTTCTTCCGAAAGTGGGATAGCCGAAAGTGGACATGGAGGAGCCCGAATGGAGAGACTAGAAATGAAATAGACTTCATACTCTGCGCTAACCCTGGTATCATACAAGATGAGGACATGCTCGGCAAGTTGAGCTGCAGTGACCATAGGATGGCAAGAACTCGAATTAGCCTAGACTTGAGGAGGGAATGGAAGGAACTGGTACATAAGAAGCCAATTAATTAGTTAGCGGTAAGAGGGAAAATAGAGGAATTCCGGATCAAGCTAGAGAACAGGTATTTGGCTTTAACTCAGGAAGAGGACCTTAGTGTTGAAGCAATGAACGACAATCTTGTGGGCATCATTAAGGAGTGTGCAAAACAAGTTGGTGGTAACTCCATTAGACAGAATACCAGTAAGCTTTATTAATCAAAAACGCTAGCGCGAATAACAGGGACACAGACAGAGAAGACAACAGGATACCAGTAAGCTATCGCAGGAGACGAAAGTTCTGATCAAGAAACGCCAATGTATGAAAGCCTCCAACTCTACAGCTAGAATAGAACCGGCAGAACTTTCCAAGTTAATAAACAAGCGTAAGACAGCTGACATAACGAAGTATAATATGGATAGAATTGAACATGCTCTCAGGAACGGAGGAAGCCTAAAAGCAGTGAAGAAAAAACTAGGAATTGTCAAGAATCATATGTATGTATAATCATATATGAATCATATATGAGACAAAGCCGGCAATATCATTACTAATATGGATGAGATAGTTCAAGTGGCTGAGGAGTTTTATAGAGATTTATACAGTACCAGTGGCACCCATGACGATAATGGAAGAGAGAATAGTCTAGAGGAATTTGAAATCCCACAAGCAATGCCGGAAGAAGTAAAGAAAGCCTTGGGAGCTACACAAGGGGGCAAGGCATCCGGGGAGGATCAGGTAACAGCAGATTTGTTGAAGGATAGTGGGCAGATTGTTCTAGAAGAACTGGCCACCCTGTATATGCAATGCCTGATGACTTCGAGCATACCGGAATCTTGGAAGAGCGCCAACATAATCTTAATCCATAAGAAAGGGGACGCCAAAGACTTGAAAAATGATAGACCGATCAGCTCACGGTTCGTTGCCTACAAAGTATTTACTAAGGTAATCGCAAATAGAATCAGGAACACCTTAGACTTCTGTCAACCAAAGGACCAGGCAGGATTGCGTAAAGGCTACTCAAGACTATATTCACACTATCAATCAGGTGATAGTGAAATGTGTGGAATATAACTGACCCTTATATATAGCTTTCATTGATTATGAGAAAGCGTTTGATTCTGTCGAAACCTCAGCAGTCATGGATGGAGGCATTACGGAATCAGGGTGTAGACGAGCCGTATGTAAAAATACTGAAAGATATCTATAGCGATCCCACAGTCACCGTAGTCCTGCGACAGACATAAAGAAACTAGAAAGAGTACAAAGCTTAGCAGCCCGTTTCGTGGTTCAAAATTATACTTGGTATTTTAGCGCATCCGAAACAAAGGAAACATTAGGCTGGAATACACTTCAAAATCATAGAAAAACATTTAGATTAAAATTTTTGCACAATATATATCATTCTAAAACCGGCCTCAATCGTGATAGCTACATTAGGCCACCGGAGTACACTTCTGGCAGGCGCGATCACCCACTTAAAATTAAAGAGTATAGATGTAGAACGGAGCTTTTTAAGATGTCATTTTTTCCAAAGACCGTCAGTGAGTGGAACAGGTTGCCCAGCGATGTTGTATCGCTATCTTCAAATGATGCCTTTGCTTCAGCCGTATGACTTGCAATTTTTTTTTCCCTGTACGTTGTGCTTGCGTCAACAGAACCGCTTTGTTTCACTTTGCACATGTACGGTTGTGCTCTGCTTCTTTGTTTCTTCTTTTTGTTGTGACGGCGATTTGCCCTGATCTGTATCTTTTTTTTTCATGTATTCTATATTAACTGCTGTTTGTCAATGATATATGTACTTCTCCCTCCCACTGTAATGCCAAACTGGCGCTGTGGGTACTGTGATAAATAAATAAATAAATAAATAAAATAAATAAATAGAGAAAGCAACAAAATTCCAATAAAGAAAGGCGTCAGGCAGGGAGATACGATCTCTCCAATACTATTCACAGCGTGTTTACAGGAGGTATTCAGAGACCTGGATTGGGAAGAATTGGGGATAAGAGTTAATGGAGAATACCTTAGTAACATGCGATTCGCTGATGATATTCCCTTGCTTAGTAACTCAGTGGACCAATTGCAAAGCATGCTCACTGACCTGGAGAGGCAAAGCAGAAGGGTGGGTCTAAAGATTAATCTGCAGATAACTAAAGTAATGTTTAACAGTCTCGGAAAGAGAACAGCAGTTTACGATAAGTAGCGAGGCACTGGAAGTGGTAAGGGAATGCATCTACTTATGGCAGGTAGTGACTGTGGAGCCGGATCATGAGACTGAAATAACCAGAGTAAGAATGGGCTAGGGTGCATTTAGCAGGCATTCTGAAATAATGAACAGCAGGTTGCCACTATCCCTCAAGAGAAAAGTGCATAACAGCTGTGTCTTACCAGTACTCACGTACGGGGCAGACACCTAGAGGCTTACGAAAAGGGTTCTACTTAAATTGAGGACGACGCAACGAGCTATGGAAAGAAGGATGATGGGTGTAACGTTAAGGGATAAGAAAAGAGCAGATTGGGTGAGGGAACAAACGCGAGTTAAGCGAGAAAAAGAAGTGGTCATGGGCAGGACATGTAATGAGAAGGGAAGATAACCGATGGTCATTAAGGGTTACGGATTGGATTCCAAGAGAAGGGAAGCGTAGCAGGGGACGGTAGGCGGGTGGATGAAATTAAGAAGTTTGCAGGGACAACACGGCCACAACTAGTACATCACCGGGGTAATTGGAGAAGTATGGGAGAGGCCTTTGCCCTGCAGTGGGCGTAACCAAGCTGATGATGATGATGGACCATTCCAAAATTTTGTACATGTACGAGGAAACTATATTCCAACGAAAATGCCCTTAACCACTGACTAGATGAAAAAAATTGGCCACAATGAACAGTTTGGCCTTTAACTACACCAAGTACCCTGCACTGCGGGGATTCAGCAGTACAGTAAGTGCTGCTGAATGGCTACAATATAATACCATCTCAGTGGCTGGGTGTTGATTGCACGAAACTAATATAGCAAGACATTTTTGAAGTAATTTTCTGAAAGCGTTTCGGTTTGCTGGGGGTCGGACAGGGTGGAATGTATTCAGTGGACAAGTGTCAAGGAATCTGGTTGCATGGTCGATGATCTCATCAAGTGAAAAAAATGCTAAGCTTCTGGTGCCACAGGTAGCGACAATGGCTGCACATGTGAAATGCGGTAGAGGCACGCCTTGGGTCGGAGTGGAATGTTCTGCTGCTACAGGTAGGGCACCTTGCTATTGACATGTGTACTTATCTTATCGGGCGACAACGTTTTGCCGCCTAACAAATGTAATCGCACAGCGCGGGACGCGCCTGCATGTATCCGAAATTTCTGGAAAGTTATCGATGCTTCTACCCGGCTGTCTGTTGTCGCCGAACCTTGTGTTATCAGATTTCATCGCGTGACGCGAATGGTGTAGAACTTTGTGGAAGGCACGCGGGTCCGAATGATTAGTCTGGAACATTCGACGACTGCTGTATAAAAGCCGACGCGCTTGACCCGTTGATCAGATTTTCGACGATCGCCGACTGTGTTCACCGCTCTCATTGTGCTTTAAGTGTAGCCTGTTTTGTGGGCACAGGTTCGCCCAATAAAAGCTAGTTTTGCCTTTCACAGTATTGCTACTGTGTTCTTTGACGTCACGACCACATGACACTATTTTGGAATGCTTGGATGGGGAAGCACTTAGCATAGTGTTACTAGAGTGTAGCTGCTAAACAGGAGACTATCCTGTGCTGGCGAATGCAAACTCAAAACCAGTGGGGGCGATGCAGGAGCCATTGAGATGTGTAAACAAGCTGGTCACCGTCTGTCATTAATGGTTTGTCTGCCGAAACTGTGGCCGACAGCGCTTCGTAGACATACCATACTTTTCTCGCTCGCCCAGATGCACTTGTATACATTTTCTTCCAAAAGCGACCTGCTCCTTGTGCTCCTTTGTGTGTATTGCAACAGTAACACAGCAAAAACTATTTGGGGGTGGTGTTCAGTGGGAGGGGATATGCAGTCTGATCATTGCGTGCATGTAGTAGCAAGAACACATTTGAAAACTGAACATAGATGTGTCGAAGCTTAATTTTCTTTTTTTGATGAACAAGCAGGCAATGAACATTGTGACCTATTTTATTTATTTGAACAAGAAACTGCTTTTTTTTTTCTGGCTGGTTGCATGCACTTACCCTGTGAACGAAGTCGTGATCACTGTTCTTTCTTTTTGAGTGCATGTGCATGACCACATAAAACTGTGTGTCACCTTACAGATCATCACATCCAAGCACAGGCACACACAGATGGCTTGTCTATCCTGACCGGGATGTTACAGAATATATTGCCAAAAACATTCCTCTCAAGTCTCTGAAGAACAAATTATTGTGTATTCAATAACAGTAAATATATTAAGGAGCAGTTTTGGAAGACCTCATCTCTGTGAAGGGGTTGTATGGAGGGTCGAGAATCGCTTACATATTCGATGCCACAGGCAGTTTTCTTCATTTTGCATATGCAGTTTCTGGCATCTATTGGTGGTTGTGTTCGGAGGCTTTATGACCGAGGTTACCTTGGCCATTACCTCCGCAGACAGATGTTCACACCTTTTTTATGTGCTAGTGTACCACACCAATTGTGGTGCATGTGATATTATAATGCACATGTATGCCACCATTTTACTTCGGCCTTTCCTCTCCCTTGCTTGTTTTCAAGCTGCCTACTTCTCCAACGATTATCTCATCACTTCTGATGATAGTATAGCCATTTGAAATAGCCTTTTGTGGATATTATGAAGCCCTTCATGCAGCAAGTGCCCTACTCTGCCAGGACAACAGTTGTCATATCTCAGATGCTTCTATACCAGTTGTCTCGTGTAAAATGCTCCACATGTTGCTTCTGTGTGGGATTGCTTTCTCAATCAAATTTTCAGAGTACAACAGGTAAAGTCACGGTGCTAAGCTTGCTGAACACGAAGTTAGCATAGCATATTTTTTAGCTTGATTCTTTCCAACATAAGTGCATGGTTTGAACATGCTCAAGCGCATTCACTAAAATTAAGCTTCCGCCAGAGTGCTTTATGACACTCAAGCTCATTCTTTTGGTAAACATCACCTTTGCATCACATTTGTTGCCTTCGAGATATGGTCACGAAGGCACACCCCCCCCCCCCCAAAAAAAAGCAGAATTGTGCCTGGAACCAGTGTCCATTTCTCGCGAGGTATCAATAGTTCTTTGTTATCATTAACATACTAGTAGTACTTCAAATTTAAGCGTACTCTAAATGACACCCGACTGACACATGGTGTTACCATTCCTGAGCATGCGCTGATGAGTTTTGTGTCTTCTTTTTTCGCCTCAGTGCTCCCTTCAGTTGATAGTCGGCGTTCATGTTGTCCACTTCTCTACTCTTGCGTCCTGTCTGCACGCCTCACTCCTTTTTTGCATGATGTTCACACACTTTGCACTTATCTGTGAGGCGTTTTTTTCTTTTGGCATAGCCTGTGTTCCTATTTTTACAGCTCTCCAATGTCGCGGCAGCACAAAAAAAACTGGTGGCTGCCATCATCACAATGTGCCTGGCCACTGGTGCAACAGAGTGCAAAGCAGGACCACATAGGAAACTTGTTGCTGTTATGACATGCAGAAACGCTTCTGCACGAAGCTTCTCTGGAAAAAACCACTACACATCACACGACCAGCAACACGACAACAATAAAGCCAGATGAAGCAGCACCACGGAAATGAGTCCGGAAGTGAAAGCAGAAACGAAACCAGAAGCCTCACAAGTTAAGAAAGATGCAATCACAGCACCACTAGTTCGCACTTCGATCACCACTTCGGTCACCTCTTGAGCGGAGTTGTGGAACTGAAGTATGTCTAAGAATGTAGACCACCACATGGTTTATATGTTACATCTTGAATAGTGGGTAAATGTCTAGCCCATATAATGAGTGGAGCGCATGTCTGTAAATATAACGGCACTCACTTCAGTCCGTGGCCATCATCCCAGAAGTAGTACTTTGTGTTCAGATTCTTGTAGTCCAAAATGGCATTATCTCCCCGCCTGATGATCTTGTCCCATAAGACAACTTGATTAAGTGCCTGAAAAAAAAAAAAAAAGGAATATTGGCATGATAAAAGAAGTTGGTGGAATGCACAATACTAACAGGGGTGAGACCGTGCAAACAACTTGCTTTCTGAACATTCGCTTGTGCGCTCATGATTCACAGGCATCACGCTGTCGTCAGCGTGGCAAGACGGAAGTGCGAATTGTACACTGCCTACTTGGTGATGCAGGGGGCAAAGCGAACTTTTGGAAAGCGAGATGCTTGTGCAACCTTGCCCCAGCTGAGCGCGTAAACTATGTCAGAATGTCTACTACCGCTTGAGCTGCATGTGTTCAAACAGATCTAGGGAAGGTAGACACTGATAACTCCTGTTGTGAAGTTAGATTGTTGAAAGGTATAGAAATGGCCACTCTGTCTGAACTGTGTGCAAATTTGCACCATTTCTGATGGCACCAGATTGTTTCCTGATGTCGACTGCTACGCCTTTTACTCCAGCAACGGTCTCTGCGTTATCATACTGATCTAAGCAAAAACTCGTGGCGCACGTGACCTATCAACACCCTATTGGCCTCGGAAAACTACCTCCCTCTGTCCAACAAGTCACGGTGCAGGGAGCAACGTGCCGTACATGCGGCCCAATGTCTGACATGAGATAGAGTCATAGAGTCCCCTGAACTAACATATTTCATTAATAAACTGACACGCTAGTAATGCAGCTGTTTCAACGGAGCAGAGCTTGACAGCTGCACCCAATGGCAGAACCGGATGTAGACGCGGCGTTTTCACTTCGCAACATAGTGGCACTAATCACAATTATAGATGCGCTGCCGGCCACTTTGCAAGCAGTGCAACTTTCGTTGAAACGTTGGAAAGCGAAGCCGAGAAAACTTCATGATGCAAAATGTGCCCACTTACGTTGCTCTCCGTCTCGTACTCTGCAGTTACATACAAGAACAGCTGCTTCACGTTCCAGTTGAACAGGTCGGTAAGATCTGTCTGAAGTCAAGGAGGCGTCGTCAACGACGTATGGGAAGTGTAGTAGGACGTATTTACCTTGTGCCAACGTATTAAGTAACATGTAAAACAACAGGACTGAAACCGAACGACAGCGACTAGCCCTGCCGTTATTGCTGTCGCCCAGTTTCAGCGCTGTTGTTTTCCAGTTGCTTCGCATTAACAGACCCAAGTATGCAAATTAAAAAAAAAAAACATTACAAAGGATACTGGCTTTAAGGTCGAACGTGACAAAGCCCAGGTCATTCTTTCCTCTTGCTGTACTGAAGTCCTGGACGTTCTTCCTGAAACACACACACAAAAGCCGCTAAGTTCAAGTATTCGCAAAATACGCGAGCGGCTACGCGGTCAGGCGACTTTCGAATTATTTTAATGCTCAACCAGAAACGAGCGTTTAAAGGGACATGCGTGGTCGGCCGAGTCAACTTACACGACAGCTTTGATGGCCTGCAGATCAACTTCTGACTGGTACCTGTGAAATGCCGTGGACAAGAAGCAGCAGAAGGTTAGCGCTGTTAATACACTTAGCGTAAATGCGAATATCGCGTTGGCTCGGGAAATAACCGTGTTCATAGCTGCACCGACTTAACACACGTAATCAAAGCTACGGCGGCTGTGGCAGGCTGTAGCTGTAGTGGCGACAACCGCGACGTGCCAGTTGCCGGCACATTGTTGCTGGTTGGATGCAAGTCTCAGCGACGGCAAGTCTTTTGGCTGAATACGACGGTTTGTTACCAAAAACGGTTTCAGGTCACTTCACGCAAATCCAACCGTGATATTTCTACACATATAGTCTAACTGTGGCACGCATACGTTAAGTCGAATAGCTTTCGTTGGCTCTTTCGGCTGTTTTCGTGGCTGGTAGTCGCATATAGTTTCATACAATAATTAGTAGAGGGAACTTGGAAGACCTTCTTGTTGGGCGAGTTGGTGCATATTAGCAAACAGTTTTATAACTGCGCAAACAAACGACCACAGAGAAGGACATGTGCAGACTTGCAACTAATCTTTATTCCACAAAGAGCATATATAGGTACATCTCAGAAATACACCACTGCGCGTGCGCGGAGAAACCATAACCGCCCAAGAACTTTCTGTTCTAGCAACACGCAACCTAACCACGTTCATCACGAACCATCACGATATGCTCTTTGTGGAATAAAGATTACTTGCGAGTCTGCGCCTGTCCTTCTCTATGGTCGTTTGTTTGCGCAGGTATAAAACTGTTTGCTTGTAGAGCGAGCTTTGGCGGTATAGTAGTATAGTGCCTATATAGAGTATACTCACCCGCCAGTATTGGCGGCGAGGAGTTACGGAGTCGCCATCTATCGGAAGCGCCTCGCTGGCGTAGTGTGAGGGATCACGGGGCGCGCTCCTTATAGGTTTTGCTGTCAGCGCTCACTGAAAACACCACGCACGAGCTCTTCCGGACATTTCTGTACGTACTTTCGAAACGAGAGAAGTTTTTTGCTGTCTAAATAATAATCTTGGGCAAACTGAAAGCACAGAATCCTTTACAGACGCTATCTCTTTTCCGAATACTACAGTGAACGCCACTGCGCGCGGTCGCCGCGATAGAGTCTCCCGAACCTCCTCCTTGCGTGAAAGGTAGGTAAACGCTGAGAGCAAACTATGTGAAATACGTTCTTATAGCGTTTGTATAACAAAATGGAGCGTAATAGAATGAAGCCTGAATACAGCGGTCGCACAGATTCGCAGCGACCGACTGCGCGCCTGCATGCTTGTCCGCGCACTGTTTCGCTTTGGCCGCGTGCACGTTTTCGCACCGTGTCATGAGCTTTAGGCCGCAGAATATGAGCATTTGACAGTATACAAGCAACCACTGTTGCGTGGGCGCGCTATCAGAGCTGTTCAAAAATAATTTCATTGTAGAGACTTCGACGCCTACGGGGATTGTGATGTGCCGTCGCGACAATTCAATCTTTCTTTTTCTTCTAAATTCTTGGACGTCTCAATATTATTTCTCGAGTTGCGTCGCACTCTATGTTTATCGGTGTTCTCAGCGTGCGATTTCGCGCTGCTGCTTTTTTGTAATCCAGTGCATTAGTTCGTAACACAAACATGACCATATGCCATGCTTTTTTTTAAAAATGTGCTTCTTACCGCTCCCTTTCCACTCCAGTGAACTTGCCAGTACCTATAGCATCGACAAGTTCATAGACCAAACCGTCATGACATTAGTCGGGCGGCGGACTCGGGCGAGCGTCTCAGTGCGCGTTTTCCGAACATCGCACACTCTACACTCTAAGAACAGTTTACACCCTTTGGCTTGCCCCTTCTGCCACACAAAGATAATCGTCATCTGCCTTGATGCGTTTCCTTTCTTTATCGCTGCAAGCCCGGAACTTTCCAGTGACGAACGGCACGCGCGTTATCAGAAGGGGCACTCCAAAGGGTGGAAACTGTTCTATGCTGATAACGCGCGTGCCATTCGTTACTGGAAAGTTCTGGGCTCGCAGCGATAAAGAAAGGAAACGCATCAAGGCAGATGACGATTATTTTTGTGTGGCAGAAGGGGCAAGCCAAAGGATGTAAACTGTTCTTAGAGTGCAGACCCGGCGCCGTAGCAGAAATCTTCCTCGCGCCTGTGCTTGCTGCATACCCGAGTTGTAGCCGACGACTGTTTGTCGGTTTTATGTTTCGCGAGCCAAGCTTCACGCAGCTTGTCCTGCGGCTACGTGTGAATAAGGCTGACACCGGGCTCCGTTGCGTACGTCCGGCACTGCGGCACCGAGCAGTAGTCTACCGTGTTGCGCGCCTTCAAAGGCAGCCACTACCTATTGTAGTACTTTCAAGCTTTGTAAAGGAGACACTCGAAGCGGGAAAATCTCGCCACTAAATGAGGACCGCAGCGTACGAGGAAATTTAAACTCTCGTTTTCAGCTCGCTTCGGCGCTCCCGAAGCAGCCGACGCGGCCGCTTTGTCCACGTCATCCCTAATAGGACGTCACGCCGACGGTGGCGCCAGCTTTTCCAGTGGTAGAGCTCGAGGCCAATATTCTAGGGTCTATAACAGTACGATGCAACTGAAAAACAAGAAACAGCAGTTGGCAACCAAGGCGCATGAACCGGCGTAAAGTATTCTACTCTATTTTATAGTCATTGGTCTAAAATGTCACGCTCGGCGTGGCCTCGACAGTGGCGCCGCCTATGTTGTCCCTGCCCTAGCAGACGACGGCTAACGCGCTACCGGAGGAAATCCGCGGAACAGTTCGTTCGAGCCCTGTGGAGCAGTTTCTAAAGCGAGATTGTGCTTCGCCAGTGGGTAACTAGCCTTAATAATGTCGTGCTGGAATTGCGTCAAAGAAAAAAATGAAGAAAAGGACTGCTATTTAGGGCGCAAAGCGCCCGCACGTTGAGAGTTCGTGTTGCTGAAAGACGACGCATGCACATGGTGTGCTCAAACACGCGCGTAATTACTTCAGTTTCAGGTTTTGACTGCGTGAAAGTATGTGTACGTGGTTTCGTGGGTTCATTTACGTACCTGCAGGATGCCTTTGTTTGGCCGGCGCGTGAGAGATTCCAACTGTCTGGGGTCAGCAAAGCCTAGCAACAGGGCCGCTTCTGCTCAGCGCCTTTTACAGATGTGTGTAGCTTATGCACTGGTTGTGGTGGCCATGAGCAACGTTTTCACACGTAGACATGTCTACGTAATTACTGGCGCGCTGGAAAGAAAAAAAAATACCCAGAAGAACCCGTTAATATTCGCGCATGTTTAACAATGCTTCAACACCATGGCGCCATTCAGGCTCTGGGGTTTGAAACTGGTACACAGCTATAATTCTGCTGATGTATTCCTTGAAATATAGCCATATCGGCTTCGCGTCTATCTCAGCGTTCCGAACTGCCATCCTAGATCGCCAAATGCTATGGAGGCTCAAGAGCATAATGAGGTCAAATGGAATACCATCCTCATTTTCAACTGGCAAAAATCTAATGCCCAAAGCGTCGGCAGATATGCCTTTCTTGAGGGTACGTTGTAAGATATCCTAGAAGAAAAATGCTTCACAACAATCCAGAAATACGTGCTCGATCGTTTCTTGCTTTTGACATATGAAACAGTAAGTCCGCCAAGGTACAAAATATCCCTTTTCCTCCAGATAGCCTTCACATCTAACGTGTTTGTATGCACTATGAAGACAAATGTTTAAACCCCTCCTGGTACATTCATGCTTTTAACTCGTTTGAGAACATTTGCCCTTGGTCCGGCACGAAAGTGTGATCTATACAGACGAACGGGTAAGACCATATATCACATAGATCTTTATATAGTTTCTTCCGCGACACAGTCCAAAGGTAGTCCAATGAAAAACGAGCCTGCAGGAAAGTACACGACACGTGTACTTTTAGGTACCCGCCGAGGCTTGCCGGCATACTATCCGACGCGACTACTAAGCTAGGCAGTGCTCTTCCCAGTCTAATTTTACAAAAGTTCACAGAAACGGGTCTGATACGTCTCGAAAAAGCACGAATCTGTTCATCGCTCTCGTATGTAGAGGTGCGACAACAGCAGTTCTCCGTAGCGCGCACGACGGTTGGCTCACCGCGTGCGCTCCCACGTAAATCCCCAAATGAAAACGGCAAAAAATCTATGCATCCTTTGCACATTCACACGTGAACTATGAATTACTTGCATTATATACCACAATTTTCCTATTAAAAACAAATTGCACGTCATTGCTCTCGCAAAAGTTGATCAATAAAAGCACTTGCGATTGACAGCCTTCTCGCGCGCTTCGCCGTCTTTCCGCCGCCACAAAGGCTCGCTATCTTTATAACTTTCCAACGGCACTCCCAAACAGGTTGCTCGAGTCGCATCCCACTTTATATTACAGAAAATATTTTGGGCCGTTGGCCAGTATCCGTGCCAAAATCCCAAACACTTCCCCCAGTTGAATCCACTGTCCCTAACCCCACAGAATTATTTGACAACTCTTACTGCATTAACGATGCTTTCATGATCAGCTCAAAAAATGTCTGCATATGCAAGCAGACGTACTTCCGCTGTATGGAGACGAAATCCTAGTATGGTGGTGCTATCGATTATGCTCAAACAAAAAGATTAAATGTACATGGAAAAAAGCAACGGCGACAGAGGGCAACCCTGGCGTACCGAGCGTTCCACTTTGATGCGCACTCCTACCATTTTATTTACCACCAAACGCGTCGTGCAGCCTCTGTACGCCTTAAAATTGAGGGGCTTTATGTACGCCATGGCTACATCCTCTCTTACAACGGGTCCTGTGTTCACGTGTTCTAATATAGCCAACAGTATATCGTGACGTACTCTATCAGACGCTTTTTCGAGGTCTAGCTGTAGCATTGCGATGCTGTCAGAATTAGCATCATAAAACCCCAGAACGGACCGGGCTTTATGTGTATTTGTAACTATTGATCGACCTTTTATGCCACAAGTTTGATGTTCAACGACTATATAGTTGTTGAATTAGTTTGCAGCCTCTTAGCAAGAATTTTCATGAATATTTTGTAGTCTATGTTTGTGAGTGATATCGGCCTATACAAAGTAACTTCAAGAGAACAGATTGGTGTGCTAGTTGTTACTGCATAACTTGAGGCAAAGTGCAAATATACACGAGGACAAGAGAAGGAAACGAAGAAACGAATTAATTTGCATAAGCACATTCTTATCTTTAGCCTTAGGTATAAGAACAGTATGTGGCGTAGGAAATGATGGCGGAAGGACGAACATATCAAAAGCCTCGTTAAAGACTGACACAAAGACTAAAGCTACCCTAACCTTATAGAATGAAGCTGTAAGCCCGCAGAAAATCCGGTGTCGGGCGTCGTTTCGGAAAAAAAGATTTTCGAACCATCCATACCCAGGCCCTCCATCTGGCGCAAGGAAATTACCGAACTAATTGAATATCTCAGGCTAAAATACATAAAAAAACGTAAAGTACGACTTACACACAACCTACAGACATGATAGCGTCGGATTGTAATTTGACTATACAAGAAAACATAATTCTGTTACGCGAAAACTCAAAGAAACCCCCTTTCCAGCGTTTCTACCATTCACAGACCAGCCACGGCGTCCGCCATTTGCGCGCTCGCGCGCGAGTATCTCGGGGGCCACGAAGCGGCGCACCCGATTCCTTTCAATACCTTCAGATGGTGCTCGCCTCCGCCGCATCGCAGCCCATGCAGAGGCCGCGTTTCTACCAGAAAGCCTGCCATCGTGCAGAGCGTTCGCGGCCAGCGCTTGTAGGTAAGCATTACGGTTACATACGCTGCAGTGACCGGGAAGCGTGAGAAGCAGTCAGAGATCTTTGGAAGCTATCGGGGCATTCCACTACCAGAGGCGAAGCTTAAGCGTCCTCCAAATTTTTACATTTGAAAGTATAGTGACGTCACTAGATCTCTACTTCGTATGCTAGAGTTGCTGCTTCACCGCCCAACTGCAGCTTATGCATCCATAATCTTTACCGGGAAGTGCTTGCGGCGAACGCTTTGCGCGAAGGCGAGCTTTCTGGTCTTTTTTTCTTCCCCCTCCGCACCCCCACACAGTGCCATCTGGTGGTGCGGCAAGGAATCCAGCGGCGCATGCGGCTCACGCCTTCCGCTGGGATTGGTTGAGTCCTCACCTTCTCACCAAGCAACTCTCGGCCATAGAGACGGACGACAGCGTGGGTCAGCTTTGTCAGCTTAGCGCGAAGCCCCCGTATAGCGCAGGCCATGGCTACCATGCTTTAGGCACCCCGGCGGCGTAGGCAGGCGACGTTCTGAGTAACGTCTGAGTCTGAGCCACGAACTCTAGAAGCGGATCGCAAAAGGTGTCGCAGCTGTTGCAGTTGGAGGTAGTCTTCCTTTTTATTCTGTGAAAAGAACGAGGTGTGTCGGCACTGTCCAGTTGTAAACGGGGGAGAAGGATATCTAATGCACGGTCAGTTTTACAGCGAAGCTGTATACCTCTACCGTCCAAGGAAATTTTTGTGTCGTTGTGGTAAGCAAATAACTCCCCATACATAGGCCGATCCCAGAGATAGTGCAATGCCGGACCGACCCGCGGCGGAGGTGAAGCTTAAGCATTCCCCATACGTGGGCCCATACCGAAGATATTGCAATGCCGGGCCGACCCGCGGCAGAGGTGAAGCAGGCGTTAAGCACTCCCCATACGTGGGCCGATCCCGAAGATAGTGCAATGCCCAGCCGAACCGCGGCGGAAGTGCAGTTCGCCATTAAGGGGCCCACATTACACAGCTTCACTGGTCGCCCTTCTTCACAGAGCGGAAGGGCACTGAGATTTTTTTAAGTTCGCAGAAAATCGTACTGTCGATTAGATACAGCTATGACGTCTTTATTTATTTAACAACGCTGACGGCTTCCTTTTGGAAGCCCAGGTAGGAGTGGTACAGACATCACATGATTTCAAACTCTTAACCTCAAGGGAATAAAAAAAGCACAATGATAAGCAAGACAAACATGTTCTAATACACAAGTCATTACGAAGGAATATGATGACGACATCGCATTTACTGCTAATAGGAAAGGCGTAAAAAAGAAACATCATAATGTGTAACACAGGGAAAAAATAAACAATGAACACATGGCTTTACAAGTACGCTTGCGCTGCAGATAAAAAGGAACCGGTAGTGCTTGAGTTGACCACGCCTTCCGGAAGGGCATTCCATTCGAGTATTATTTTGGGCAGGAAGGAAGAAAGAGATACGTTTGTTTTGGTATGCGGCAATAATATTGTTTTATTGTGCTTACCTCTGGTCTGTAGCGATTCATTAAATTGCATGTAGTTGTCAAATCTCATTTTAGTACTGTAAACCACATATTTTCATACAGCGTTACACGCAGCTTGCGTAAAACACTTTTCGCGTCAAATTGACCGAATTCCAGATGAGTTACTGCGTAAAAGAGCGAGGATAAGCCGCCAGCCGGTCGGCCACCTCGTCTCCGGTTGCACCAATGTGACTGGGAATCTGTGAAAAGTGAACGCTACGGCCGTAATGGGATGCAATCGTGAACGCCTTTGCTACCGCATACTTTCGCCAGCAAGAATCGTCTTGAGCCAATGACTCCCTTGCAGCTTTTGAGTCACGATATGTGAGCTAATTATTTATTTTGATATGAGCTATGTATACTGTTGCCTGGAGAATTCCAAATATTTCTGCTGAGGTAGATGACGTCTTGTGCGTCAAACGGTATGCTGTAGGTTATTTTACAATATTGGCATGCTACATCTACATCCTAAAAGAAGAAAGGATGGTTCACTTCTTGAAGAACTACACTGGCATCACTCTCCGACAATATGAACTCATTTTATGATGTTTTCGCCTCTCTTAGTAACAAACAGCTGTGGACATCATGAACACCTGTGAGGAACTGCTGCCAGGTAAGCGCGCGCTCCTATTCTAGCCCGGCCGTTGCTGCGCGGCTGAGTGTGGCCGCAATCTTGGAGGCGGCGGGTGCAAAGCCACGCGAGCCGCGATGGCTTGTGGCTGCGCTGTGTTCTGGCGCGCCTGGCGTCGGAGGTGCTGTAAGCTGAAGCCAGAGGCAGCGCGAAGCGTTCTATCACTGCTGCTGCCGCTCTTCATTTCGCTAGCGTTGCCCAAGGTCGTGGAGATCTATTCATGTTTGTCTGCGCACCATGCCATGCATGGATGTTTACTGGAATTTATACGGCCGACAAAACTACACTAACCTTACTTGGTATATCTGTCCAATAATTTGCTACCGCAATCAATGCTTCGCCTTTCGGGCGAAACTGAGTCTTTCTTCAATGGGCCGAACATAAGAAGGATCAGAAACACAACTTCGCGGTTATCTTCGATTTTATTGGCCAGCGGCTTCGGTCCGTTAAAGAAGGTGAGATTGAAGACAACCGCGAAGTTGTGTTTATAATACCTATACTACATTCATTATTTAAAAACGTTTTGTGTGCAAACAAAGAGGGACAAAGAAGAGGAGCAACACAAGGACGAGCGCTTACGGATTTTCTTTATGCACACATTGCCCCTTGTTTGCGTTGTCTTGTAGTATTCTAAAGTTTTTGCATTTCCTGGATATTGATTTTCTCCTGTACGTGTATGGAACTGATACCAGTGTATGTCATGCTGTGGTGAACGGACCCAGTCAAGCGTTTTCAGGCTTTTTGTCCGCTCTCCAAGCAACTGACAGATGTTGAATAAAGCTGAATTGAATTAAATATATACATTCGATACTGCAACACGTTTACTGGCAATGCGCTAAAATATGAATTTAAATATTTCACCATGCGTTCTCAATTAACCTCGTACTCTCTTTATGTGCATAATGTCACTTTTAATCCCTTCTTTCTACCTTAATGTTTCTGCATGTTTCCCTAAATTCTTGCATACAAGTCGGTTACAACTCACGCGTTAGCACTGGTCACTATGTAGGAGTGTCGGAACCCATCTCATCCCTGCGCGAAGGTTATTTTCTCATCCTTCCTTTAGGCCCAGGGCCGGTGTTGCTTGTTGTTGTCCTGTCAACTCGTGGCTCATACCCCCGTGGTGGATTGGCGAAGACTCGGGAGGATAAAGCTATAAACAAATTTAGGAAATAAATTTCACTCGTAGATTAAAAAAAGAAACTGATAAATCCCACCTGACAGCTTCAAGAAAATGCATGACATGGACTGAACTGAAATTTAATAAAGTAATAATGATAAAGGAAGCAGATTTAACTGGGCAATCGCTTGGATACAATAATAAATTCCTGTACGGTGGCGCAAACATCTCTGTGACTGCAGTTGAGAGTCGAAGCTTCCAATGAGAGAACAGCGGGGATTATAAAATCCACGCCAACGCTGCGAATGGGAATTTCAGATTTTTTTTCTCACTATAGAAAAGCGGCGGCACGACAAGGAGAAGTGATCTATTGCCTTTCCCTATAGTTAGGGAAAATGCTAAGGGGGCAAGCTTCATACCAGATTTGTGTAAGTAAATACTTTGGTGAACGATACTTCAATCTTTTGTGCATTGAATGCCATGAACTTAGGACGTGCCGGTGGTGTCGTTGCTCAGGGGAGGCAGTTAACATGGGATTAGACAACGCGTGCTGTCCACCCTATGCATGCGAAGGAGGAACCTGTGGCTAAGCATAGAACTCGAGGGTACGTGGTCAATACCCCAGGGTGGGTACGTGCCAGTATTGCCAAGGATTTACATCGAACTGGGCCCAACAGTGGGTATGAGCCATAATGTAAGAGGACAAAAACACTCAGGTAAACAAGATCAACAATGTCCTGCTGCACGAAAGAAAATCAAACCGTCGTGCACCGAATTCTTCGAAATCCAACTGGCATCTTCAACACATTCGACAAAGCGTACGTATATTTCATGTGTGGTACACAGGGACATTAGATGTTTGCAAGTCAAGGGCGACCACGGCCTCAGCTCGCGTTCATGAAACAAATTATTCGGTTGGTTTGCATGTGGCGTTCGCCTAAGGCTGCAGTTTGGTTTACCACTACAAGATATATGCCCCGACAACAAGCTACCACCTCGGCTCAGGGTAAGATTTGCTTCGCACTACGTCTTATGTGAGGGCGCATTTTCATTCGAACTCTCGATTTTCCACGATTGTCGTGGAAATCTGTGAAATGTGTTAATTCCAGAACTCGTGCGCTGGCGTTTTTACAACTGTACAATTCCGTACCTCTGTGACATTAAACAATGGTTAAAAGTGATTCATCCTGTAGCTGACGTGGCTCAACGACAATGTGTTGCTGAGCGAGTTCGAGCAGCTGAGTATGGAGCGGAGTCACTGCGCTCTTCCCTCGCGTGAGCAGGAGCGGAGGACGTTTATTTCTTAACTACGCTATCTTTAGGATTGGCCCACGAAAAAGGCTAGAAGCCCACATACCCGACACGGAAAAGTGGGGCTAATTTGCTAAGAAAGACAGTCTACCCCTGGTACTTATGAACATTTTGTTTGATTTTGGAAGTTTGCCCAACGGCACAAATTAGCATTTGAAGTGGTCAGAATTAATTTTCACTTCGCGTGCAGTTGCGTTCTGCTTGAAATTGTTACGTCACAATTACATAACATTTTTGTGAAGTAAGACATACATCTGAATTTAATTGAATCAAGTGTTATAAATGAGACTTTTGAAAATACTCCTCAAGTTTTTTCAGAGGGCAGTAACCTTCTTCAGAAAGAGAGAGAGTAAAACGTCTTTACTAATAATATCTGAATGGCGACAGCAGTGCGGGACGAATCCTCAGTCCAGGGTCCCTAAGATGATTCCGGCGATGTTTCGACAGAAGCGAAAGCATCACACGGCCCGTTGAGCGGGAAGGGCGGCGTCTGTAGCCGGCACGTAAATTCCCATTGGCTGCGACGTCACGTCCCGTGCGCGACTCAACAGAGCAAAGCGGGCGAAAGGAGGGGCACCTGCTGCTGCGCGCTGCAGTTGTTGCGTGAGGGCATCGCCGCGTCGGCACGTCATCCTCGCTGTCGGCAGCCTGTGTTATCCACGCGTTCCTTGTTCGCGCAAGCTCTCGCCTGCGTTCTAGCTTCGCTTCGGTAATCGCCATGAAGAGATTAATGTGTAAAAAACACAAGAATTGAAAAAGAGAAACGTTGCCGGTAGTGAGTTTCGGACCACCCTCACCACCCAACTATCAGAAGCCGAGTGCCTTAACCACTGGACTAAACCAGCGCTACCTAGGTAGATGCATGTGCACTCTGCTTTATGACATCATGCTACTTGGAAAAAAATTTCCATGTTCAAGCCCAGCGTGACGAAATCGGTGACGTCAACACCACCGCGGCTTACTCGGGAGCTTCCACATTAGATCTGTGGCAGTCGGGCAAGGTAGCATGGCGTCATGAACCGAAGTGCTATCTAGGAGGCACTGGCCAAGCGTCTCAACGCGCTCGATTGCCCGCCAGGAGTTTATAACTCGAATTGGACATTAATGCTTTCGCATTCACAGCTCAAGTGATGAGGTTTCCTGAGATTTTTAGATTCAAATATAAAGTTTTAAATATGGTGCTACGTTCTAATTAAAGTGGTTTCGTTCATGGCGTGGGGATATTTCGACGCGCAATGGACCCGGGTGTCTAGGCACTAAGAATGAAAGCAGCCAAAGTGATAATGTCATGGGAGAGCTGGCGTAGTTCTACCGAGTTTTATTGTGCTTTCTTTGAGAAGACGGAACGGACGCGGTAGCAACGTGTGGTTACCGTAATAGGACGTCCAGACGAGGAAAATACTGTGGCAGAAAATGAAAAAAATTTCAAAAGCACATCGCGAGAAAACGTTGGCAGACCGTTGGCCGAGCAGGGGCACACTTGCTCATCGAATAAAGCCTATCGTAATCCACACATGCTTGCAGTTGAGAGGTGAGGACGGCTTCTCGGTTTATGGGGGGGAGGAGGGAGGGGAAGCAGAGACTGGCTGCTTACCCCGTGCTCTCCCCTTTCTTCCTCCGTCTATAGAAGGGGACAGCATGTGAACCATATCCGGTTTCTGGGAGGATTATGCTTGGTGCCTAAGGGTACTTTGCCGTCCCATTGTTTTACCTTATTGTCGTCGTGGCCACCACGCTTGTATAAGACATCCAGTGTTGCCAACTCAGTGTGCCGTATTATCTCTAGATTGATACTCGAGAAATCCCTAGATTGCGAAAAAATCCCTAACATTGTTAAACAGTGACGACGTTATGCTTTAGAGGGCTTTGTGCGCGCTTGTGTTCACACCTTTATATGTACTGTTGAATGATCAAGTAAATTTGTTTCGTTTTACTCGGCTCACTTTGCTCGTCGCCGCACGTTCAACAAGTTGCCATTTGCTTTCGTAATGCGTCTGCTGTAAACACAGCTCTTGGAACCAAGGACGTATGAGGTGCTGTAAAAGTAGAAATATTGTGAACTGCCACGCATGCGTTCTCGAGTGTGGCGCCGCAGCACCGAATTAAAAAAAGAAAGGACTCAAAGAAAAGCACGTTGGCGCAATCGAATGCCTACTTTGGGCACCTAATTTGGCTACCGAAGGAATATCAAAGACGCTTGGTCCCCAAAGAACCATACGCATACGCTAAGTATCCTACACCGCCGAGACAAGGCTTTTGCGTAGATGTTGCGCACAGGCGAACACGTTGCAATCAGTTGAGTCCACACAGTAATGGCGGCAGGCGACCATTGTTTCTTTCACTCGTCTGCTATCCAGAAAGCGTCCAAAACTCTGTCAGGCTAAAATCCACTCGGCCAGACAAAAACGAACCCGCGCGGTGGTCGGGCCAACACGAGAAAAGCGCATGCGCTCTGGCTGTCTGGCAGCCCGCGAGTAGCGAGAACATGAAAACTGAAGAGCCTCAATGTTCGCGAATAAAAGTCAAAGTAGAAAAATAAGTAAGAACGTAGTTACCTTTGCTGGCTTTAGTGTCTTGACCTGGATCCTTTGGAGCAGGTGAAAAAAAAAGATATTTTTTCCGTTGAATGACGGCTCAAATAAACCACCACAATGCTCCGTGTCACCAGACCTCGCTACGTGCTTTGTCAATTTTAGAGTTGGTACAGTTGGTTGGTAGAGTGGTACACTTAGTTAACTTTGGCTTGCCACGTTGTATGGTCCGATGCACGACTTTAGAAAAGTTTATACACTTTTGGCGTCTAATGTTTGTGACAACTTAATTAAACCCACAAAGTTCCGGAATTGAAAATTTAAAGCGTGACTTTGGAAATGTCAAGGCACCTTTCGCATCAAAAGTTTCAGAGCTTTATACCCATAAAGTTTCGAAATTGAAATCCATGCGCTCCATAGATGCCGCGGCCTCCGCGAGATGGCGCGACTAGCGCACTTGCCATCAAACGCCGTTGAAACTTTGTGCTCGGATGGGGCTGCTTGGCGTTATGTGACTCCCGGTGCATGGGCGTTGCCCGAAATCCAGCCCGATTTTAGCAATGTTCGCGCCGAAATGTCTTTTCGAGCCTGATAAAGGCATTGTAGAGAAAATCTAGAATGATTTCCGGCGCCGGGGGTCGTTTTGGTTGCGGTGCCTGACAGCACAAAAACATTTCGAGGGGGGGGGGGGCTGAAGCCCCATAAGCAGCCCCCCTCTGGCTACTCCCCTAATGGACATTCATTTTCTCTGTCTGGGTGGTTATACTCTGCGTCGGTTTTGAAATGGACAAGATAGTTCGCGAATAGTGCTTTTAAAGCGTCACGTGCAGAGTACGCTTTCTTGTAGGAAATCTTTGGCCGAAGTATGCGTACATTTTCATACACGATTCAATTTACTCTTCATTGTGACAAATGGCTGACGTGGCACTGTAAGGCGTGGACCTGGCACCAAGACAACTCTCCCCTTCACCACTCGCGGTAGCAGTTTTGTGCACAAGCGTGCGTGCCCTGTCTGTGAAATCGGCGAGATTATGTGTGTCGCCGCGAGGGAAGCGAGCGCCGCAGGAGGAATGCGCCTGGAGGTGGAAAAGAGAATCGCACGCCAGGAAAAGTACGGAAGAGCGCGCTGAGGATGGATGTTATGAGCGTCCCCTTTGGAACGGAGCCGTGGGTTGCGCCACCAAGCTCTTGCTATTATACTGCCTAATGTACTACCTAGGTTAAAAAAGAAAAAAAAAAGCACTATGAACTACCACAACCAAATTTTCTGATCCCCTATTGCGAACTGTGCTTTTGTACGTCTCGATTTTTTGACGTTTCCCTACTTTTCTTAAAACAATCCTCCAATCGCCTCTTGCTAATCCCTATTGCGGACATATTTACTTTTCTACTGCTCTCGCTGAACCCAAGGGCTTCAAGGAGGCCAGTGGTGCCTAAATCGACCGCTGGGTAGACGTATTCACATTCTAATAAAACATGCTCCATAGTTTCCCTAGCTTTACCGCAGCAAGCACATGCTTCTTCTTCCTTCTTATATCTCGCTTTATAGGTGCGTGTTCTAAAGGGATACGGACACAAAATCTGAACATTTTACGATAATACAGAAAATGAGTCCTCAGTGTGCGAGTACACCGAAAACAAGTAGTCACTTCGCTCATTTTTCAGCGGATGGCTTTATTTTTGGCGTTTTCGTGAGCGCGCGCAACGCCGCCCGGCCCAAGCGAGTTGGAAGGCGTGACGTCACGACACCCCCGTCGGGTAGCCAGCCGGCCGGCCACGGTCATTCGAGGCGCGCCGCCGCCGCAATCGCGAGCATGGATTCGGGTTCTGGTGCCTCTACCAGCGATGAGTACACGTCTGCAGACGAGGACCGTTCCAACTTAGCAAGAAATATAACGAGCCTTCCGCGTCAAGAGGCGAAGAAGAGCAGGCGGCCTTGAACGTGCCGGTCAGGCAGTCCGGGCCAGCAACATGGTAATTTATTTTTCTAGTAAACTTGAAGTGCAGCAGCAGCAGTTCGTAAAGTTATGTTACGTAGGAGGCAAAATGCCTAGTTTCGTGACCCGCGTTGACGCAGAAAGGGCTGAATCGTAGGTAGCGTAGCTCGTCGCTTTGAGCTTACCTACGCTGTCGGCTTTCGATCGCTGCACACTTCGTTTTTACGTGACGAGGCACGGCATGTGTAGAATTTTCCACCCGTTTCATAGCCCTGTGTTTACGGCTACTTTCACATTCACGCCATTAGAAGCCATTTACTGGTTGAACTCGTTGAGATGGGCGGCTGCGCTAGGGACTCGTCGACCAGATCACTTAGCTACATCGATTCTGAGGCCATAGACAGAGGAAAGTCTTTGGCTGTGACATTTAATAGGGAAATGCTGCGCGAACAACCAAGTCATGAAACCCGACGCATGATTATGCAGAGACCTATGAAAATCCGCAATTTTTTACTTGAAGTTGAAAAGCAACGTGTGACACGGCAATGTAGACAAATGTGCTGCGCATTTTAGATTACTACACATGTATGCTGTTGTCTGGCGTTCATTCACTGGCTGTGTTTTGTATATTTGGTCAATTAAAAGAGCGCTCGTATGCTGTCGTTCAATATTAGACGCAGCGAGAGTGTACACAATATGGCTATTTTGTTTTGTGATAAACACATGCATCCGCAGGGTAAACAATTTGTCACAAGCCGAGAATATCTGTTCCTGCACAGCCAATGAAAGGCTAATTTCCCTTCTTTCAACAGGCACTCCTGCAGTCACCGCTGCGGCTACATGCATACAGAAAGAGGGAGGGTCTGTTGCCAGAACAACAAAAGTTGGCGGACACAGCTAACAGTTACGAATGTATCACTAAGCACCTGCTCTTTGAATTGTATTGCCTCAACAGGAGCCTTTTGAGCGGCATGCCAAGGCTTTCGTCGAGGCGCGCCGCCGCCGCAATCGCGAGCATGGATTCGGGTTCTGGTGCCTCTACCAGAGACGAGTACACGTCTGCAGACGAGGACCGTTCCAACTTAGCAAGAAAGCATCGTCGACGAAGTGGTCCGCGCAAATGAAGCCATTTTTTAGAAGTCTCCATGCTGGGGGTGGTGGCTGACAGGCGCGTATGCAAAGTTCACGCACCTTCTTGTCTCTGGGAAACGTGCGCGACGGCGTGTCACGACCGATAATGCTGTTATAACAGCCGTGGGCGCAGTAATGTCTGGGCATTTTCTTCCGCCACGATGAATGCTTCAATACCGATCGACGACCGTGCGAACACGCGTGTAAGATGCACCACCTGCATGGAGCGCTGACGGGGATAATGTTTCAGACAGACCAAGTGCGAACATAGCCGACGGCGATAAACAAGCGCTGCAAGGGACCGACACTCCGGAAAGATTGCGCCGGCTGTGGCTGACCTTGGCCGCGCGCGCACGAGCACGCGGGGGGTGTCATGACGCCAAGTTTCAGCTTCTCCCGGTGGCCGCTTGGAGGCAAGGCGTGTTGTAATCTCAGTGCTGACTCCCGTTATTGCAATCGCACCGCTAGCACGAGTTGTTGCAAATGGGTCGCAAGCCCCAAGGGTAGCGTTGGCCTGGCGGCCTGGGGCACAACTGGAAGCATCCGAAGGTCCCGGCAAAGCATGAGTCGACTGGTAACAGAACAACTTGTTTATTCTATCATCGCATAAGAGCGGGCGGTCAGGTCGACCGAAGTGGAGAGACGGGAGAGCACGTTACTCAACAGAAGAAATCGGAGCCTCTCTCGGCGTCCGGGAGCAGCTGCCCTTATACACCAGAACACCGTGAATTCAAAGCGCGCTGCCATATTGGTGAGCGCCGGTCGCGCCATCTATTCTTAGCGCCGCGAAGTAGCAGGCCTGGGCTGCCACACCGGGAGATGCGACCCGGCGCAGAAGCGAAACTTGGGCTTTTTAGCTGGGCGGATGGCGTGTTTCGAACTGCAGAAGCGAATACATCGGGTAACTACGCTATTACGTTTGTACAAACCGCGTGCTATATGCTAGAACACGTGTGAGCTGTAATATCTCCGTATTTCTGGCACGTAACCTGTGAAGGAATGTACAGCACTGTGTTGGTGCCATATATTATTGAAGGTTGCGCGATATAGCTTTATGAAAATTCTACTTTTCAGCATGCATCACGCGGCAAAATTTTGCGGCAAAATTTTGCCCGGGCGTATGAATTGCGAAGAGTTTCGCGGAAAGCGGTGTTTCTCCCATAACTGCTCAGAAGCATGCGGTAAGTTCCTCGTTGGCGTCACTTATTCTCCTTGCATAGGCGCGGTACATCAGACACATTTTCTCGCGCCTTCCGGAGCTCTAGCTTCAAGATAGCCGCACTGATTTTCCCGGGATAGCAGTAGGGGCCGTTGTAGAGACAGGGCCTGCTCTCCTGGAACAGTATCTTCGCTCGTGCCGGTCTTTTCGTTTTGTGCTCTCCGTGACTTTTCAAATGCATTTTTTAATGGTCCCCTTTCAGTTAAAATGTTTTGAAAGCATGCAATTGCCGAGCATCACCTGCGATACTCACTCGTGCATATTTACTGGGTTGCTAGTTCTTCCTATTCACTGCAGCTATCCACCGGTGGCGCAGCTTCGCGTTCTTCGTTGCGGATGGTAATCGGTGTAAGCTGAAAACACCGCACCGGCACGATTCCATACGTGTGTTGTGCTCTTTGCAAGCAGCGCTAACTAACCTGCTCCTTTTGCGCTGGTTGTTTTGGTATCCAAACACGACGCACTGCCGCCCAGATACCTTCTTGTACTTTGGATCAGCGTGAACGGGCACATGTCCGCGCTTTGGAGACCTAGAGCTGGCGCTTGCCATGTCTACTGGCCGCCGACGAACACACATTGGCAGCCCAGTACAAAATGGCGCTGGCCGACCGGGCAACCCGGGTGCGAGAGTATGCGTTCGCTTAGTCTGGGTGCGAGGCTATCGTGTTCTGGTCTATACTCTCGGAGTCGAGGGGAAGAAGGAACGAGGCGCACGTGATGCGCCGCTCGGGAACGTTGAGACGAGTAGGTGACGCATCCGCCGGGCCGGCGCCGAACAGACCTCCTCGCTTCACAGTTGGGGGAGCTCCTCTCCCCGGCTGCCGCGCTTTGACAAGCGTGGGCACCAACATGCACACACACACACACGCACACACGAAGACACGTGGCAGTGGAACATGCCTGGACGCGCTTGGCGGGGAGGCGTAGCAGCGGCGCCGAACGGGCCAAAATGTCCGCCGCTTTGAACGAAGCCCCGGCGTCCGTTGCATCCGCGCCGGCTATACCGCGCGTTGTAGGCGAAACGTAACAGACCGCCCCGCCGGGGGAAGGAGATCCCGATGGTCAGGGGACTGCATCCGCTGTCCGGAGGGATGTCGCTCGACGATGCTCGCAACCGAAGTCGGTCGTCCCTCGGCGTTTCTAGAGCGCAGCGCACCGAGAAGGCCTCGTTCTCACGTTCAGGTTCACACAGGACACTGCAAAGTGACTTCGGGAGAGTTGCCATTTTTGTTTCTCGTTCCCAGCTAGCGTTAGAACTACGCCGAAACTCAACCGCTCAGTCAGCAAGCACGGCACAACCCTCACTAAGCCCTGCCAGGCTCTTTCCCCTTTTATACCACTGCCTAGTTCCTTACAGTAGTCTAGCAGCACTCAGAACGCGTCCACAAATTGGAAAATTGCACTAGAAAGCACGTCATCACTTTGAAACACTAAACAAAAGCAATATGTTAAAAATGCTGCCTCAGGAAGAAAAACATCAGTAACAAACAACTCTGAGGCTGATTCCTACGTTAGGGGCTTCGACTTAAGCCATCGGCGTTACCGTTGAGACTCCCCTTTTTGTAACGCACCTCAAAGGAATATTGTTGCAAAACGAGGCTCCAGCGCAGGAGGCGGCCATTTGTGGAAGAGATGTTCTGCAGCCATTGGAGAGGGCAGTGATACGTCTCGAAGCATGCGAAGCGGAGATGGCAGCGAGCGACCGTACACTAGCTCAGCTGGCGAAAACCCCGTAGCCGCATGCGGCGCGGTCTTTAATGCAAACATCACTCCAGGCAGACACAGCTCCCAGTCAGTTGGTTGTTCAAACCACAATGCTCTCAACACGCGCTTCATGACGGAGTGGAGCTTCTCAACGGAATTCGACTGTGGGTGGTACACTGAGCTGTGTAACAGCTTTACCCCGCACCTTTCGAGAAAGGCTGTCGTCAAAGCGCTCGTAAACACCGTGCCCTGATCTGACTGGATTTCCGCAGGAAAACCAACTCGCGCAAATATGGACAGTAGTGCATTGACTATCTCAACTGAGCTGAGTTCTTTAAGCGGCACTGCTTCAGGGAACATTGTCGCTGGGCATATCACAGTCAAAATGTGTCTGTACCCCTTGGCTGTTACCGGCAGAGGTCCCACTGTATCAATAACGAGCCGTCTAAAAGGCTCCGTAATGATAGGTACCAACTTCAACGGCGCCTTCGATTTGTCCCCTGGTTTGCCCACCCGCTGACAGGTGTCACATGTCCTCACGAAGTGGTCTGCGTCCCGAAAACACCCTGGCCAATAGTACTCTTGCAAGAGACGGTCCTTAGTTTCCTTAACTCCTAGGTGTCCGGACCACGAACCCCCGTGCGACAAGCGCAACAGATCCTGACGGTAGCACTGAGGAACGATCAGCTGATCGAACTCCACTCCCCTGCGGTCTAGATACTTCCGGTACAGGACCCCACCTCTTTCCACAAAACGAGCATTTTTCTTGGCGATACCTTCCTTGACAATGCAGCGTATGTTTTCTAGGCTGCCATCCTTCTTTTGCTCGGCTATCAAAGCCGCCCGGCTGACTTTTAGCAACCTATTAAGTCCGTCTGACGTAGGCGCGATGAGCAAATCTGCAGATAGCTCTTCTAACTTTGCCGCATCGGGCATTTCCTCTCCAGTATCTGGTGCCTTCAACGCTACAGGCTCAATTTTATTCAGTTTGGGCGTGCTCTGAATATCACCTTGCTGCGCCTCTGACCCTTTCTCATTGTTCGACAACGTCGGCCCCGCAACTACCGCCTTTGCAGCGAGCTCCCGAACCTTCGATCTGGTTAAGGCCTGAACGCTAGCCTCACCAAACAAAAGCCCCTTCTCGCGCAGGAGGTGATCGGACCTGTTCGAAAATAGGTACGGGTACTGGGGGGGCAGCATAGATGACACTGCGGCCTCCGTCTCAAGCGCTCCGAAAGGTCCTTCAATAAGCACTTTTGCTACGGGCAGACACACGCTATGAGCTTCCACGGCTTGCTTGATCCATGCGCACTCGCCCGTGAACATATCGGGTTCTACGTAGGAGGGGTGAACTACATCCATCGTAGCTGCGGAATCGCGAAGCACTCGGCACTCTTTCCCGTTCACGAGGAGGTCTCGCATGTAAGGCTCGAGAAGCTTCATGTTCTCGTCAGTGCTGCATAATGACAAAAACACGACTTTTGTTTTTGTTTCCGGACACTGCGCCGAAAAGTGACCCGGCTTCTGGCACGTATAACACACGCGCGCTTGCCTCGTCTCGAACCGCTTTCTGCGTTCGGCTTCGGCTGCCGCCGTCTCCTTACGTTCTGTCGGACTGCTTTCACTCGCATCCGCACTACGTGTGTCCGCGTGCGTCTATTTGTCGTACAAAAATCCCTCCGTACAAAAACGTCTTCTTTTCTTTTAAATCTTTATTTGGTCGGCGAAGTGCCCCGGGTTTTTGTTAACCTTTTAACCAAAAATCCCTCACGTGACCTGATCCTAGGTGCCTAGGGACAGCATCGTTTAGGGATTTTTGAGAAGGCGCGATGCTGGCGCCGACCGACGCCGTGTCGTGTTCGTCCTCGGCGTGATCGTTCTCTGGACCGCGCATTGTTCAACACTGCTCATGTGATCGTGCGTGCTTGCTTGTGTAGTGGTTGTAGGCTTACTTTTGGCGGAAAGCCATGAGTAGTGGCGGTGCGGCAGTGCGGCTTTGGCCTCGGTGAGCTCTGGAACTACAGAATCTGCGTTGTGTGACCCGTGCTTTCTTGAGAACCCGGCGGTGGTGACAATTGAAATATCGAAGTGGCCTAGCGCCTCGCCAAAAAGTTCTGCGAACCGCGATGTGGCGTCGCCGTGTCCGACTTTGCTTAACGGACATCGAGGGATGTGCTGCTCGTTGCAAGTCATGTAAATGCAACTGCGTCGACCGCCCACTGTTCAGCGCTGAATGTGTGTTTGGTGCGCTGTGCTTGAAACGAGTGGTGCAGCCTGGCAGCGGGGGTAGCGGAGGAGCAGAGTGGCTTAGGGTTTGCTCGTTCACAGACATGTGCTCCCGTCTTGGTCTCATTAGCGGCTGTCGCGGGACTGCGGTGTGCTAGCTCCTTGCCTAGTATAAAGTTTACGACGCTAACACACAGCATGTTCACGTTTTTCCGCGCTATATGTCATTTGCATGACGGCCGAGTTGAAAACGAGACATATAGTGTTCTTTGCATTTGTGTGTTGTAAATTACTTTCTAATGTGAAGGTTCTGGGAGTCTTATTACGCAAGGAGTGCGAACGTAAAGATAAACACACATATGTGTGTCTGAAATTTTGAATTACCCATAATACCTTTTACGACTGATAAGTGGCCTACACGGCCTGTGTGAATCAGCTACCGTATGTTGTGACGCTCTTCCGTGTGGTAGACTGATGCATGGTGCGCGTTTATTTCTGTACTGTTGTAAAAACCATTTGTTTATTCACTCAATACAAATGTACGGCTTCTTCGCCGCAGTACATTTTAGGTACGCGGTGAAGCATACTAAGAAGTGGGAGGGGGCCGCTATCAGCCAGCATAGTATGTCCACTTAGGCGACCTGAGAGGCGGAGGGTTCGCGAGTGTATAATTAAAGAACTCTTATTATGTCCAGTGACAGTGGAGATCATTAACTGTAGCACCAAAGTAGTGGACCACTACCAGAACAAAGGCATGTAGTATGCCCATCTCAATTCTTGTGCTTATGCCAGTCTTCTTTTGTACAGCAATAGCTGCTATGGGCGAACTCCCCTGGTTGTTCTGATGTTACTGGTGTTGTCACTGGAATTCCCGAATTTCTTGCTGGAATATTGCAAATAATGTTCTCATTGTGCTGCGAGGATTCAAACATATGATCAAAAGAGTAGCAGTCCACAATTCTACATTTTAGCCACTCTGCTGAAGGTTCAGTCGCGGTGAATACCAATCCCGGAGAGCGTGATCTAGCCAACAGGTGCCATGATTGGCCAACACCTGCTCAATGTCTGTGTACTGTATATAGAGCTGGCATCCACACCTTCAAGTTCTTACACATCACCTTCCCACTTGTGAAGGCAGTCCTATGTTAAATTTTCTTCTTACATGTGATGACAATGATTGGGTGCACCTGCTTCATTAATCTTCTACTGCTTGGCTTCTCAGATTTACTGGATGGAGCTGTTGGTGTCTTGTTTTCCTCAAGCAAAGCGCACGACCTAGCAATGGCTAGCCCAAATATAGATTTGAGAAAACCACAACGAATTCAGCAGTAAGAAGCTAAAGTGTTGTTTTGGTGTAGATCAGTGGCTAAGTCCGGATATGAAAGAGGAGGAAGAAAAGCTGAGTCTTTCCACGTTAACACTGTGAGGCACAACTCCCACAAATAAATACGACTCTTACTTATTTTACTTTTTTAAGGAGATTACCGACTTGCATTGGCAAGTGTTCACTTCAACAAACACTGCATGAAGTAAGCCTCCTGCGCATATTTCACCAGCTTCTGCATCATTGTTTCCCATTATGAGTGAAACTGCAATTTTCTTTATGCTACAAGTTGCCCAATTTTGTGTTTTGCAGTAGGATGTTAGCAGTGCTATTAAGGCACTTAAAACATGAATTGTAGTAGAGAGAAAAAAAAGTAAGAAAGCAGTGGCTTTTTGTGCGTAGACTATGCATACACCTGGTGCTCTTATGGTCATTTTTACCCTATCCGCTAAACCATTCTAAACAAGAAAAGTTTATACACAATTAGTTTTTACACAGACCACAACTAAACCACAGGTATCGTTGGTAAGCAAAGTATACTTGTCCGGTGACATTTTCTGCAGCCCTGCTATTGGGCTTTCCTTCCTTCCTTTTCAGCTGTGCAGGTTCATTAAGAAGTGATGATACAGTTTGACAATTTTAATCGTTGAAAGACTTAGCGAAACCTTTTTCGGGTTGTTTTTTCTTGGTTTCAGACTCTGCACATTGCATTTTAAGGCATGTTTTCTGTGTTTGTTGCTTTTTCTTTATGGGTAGGGCATGTCAACATTTTTTACACCATTTCAAGTATGTGGTGCCATAGAGTGTTCTTAGACGGAGTCTTGCCCTTTCATTCTGTACAATTTGATGTCATTTTTTTGTGTCCAAGGCCGTTTTACAGTGCGATTGTAGTATTTTGCTAAGTTTTGCCTCTGTCACCCAAGCTTGAAAGATTGCTACCCACTGCTGGTGGCATGCCACATGTGACATTTCTTTTTCAATAAAAGGAAGTCTGTCACTTATCCTGTGCACTGGTTGTCTTTTGTCTCTTTGAATTGCAATTTGTTGCCTATATTTGCTCTTTTGTTGCATTTCAGATTAGGAATGGCTATCATAATTGACATTTAACCATACTGCACACAATGTGGATGATATGTAATTGCAATATATGGCCACCATAATTATAATAGAAGTTAATAATTCAAGAATAGTGCCTTTGCATGGTGGTGCAGCCATGAATTGTGGCTATAAGGTACCAGCGCTGCAGATAGCACTGCTTGTGCAGAATATAGTTCAACTCTACTACTTTCAAACATCATTGTTTTTATCTGCATTTGTATAGCTCCAGTTTCTGTGAAGAACACACATCTGGTGGAAGAGTGCCTTGCACCTGCAGTTGGGCCCAATGAATAGCCAAATTTCTGCCAGTTTTCATGTTATTAGCATATTAGTAAAGGCAGTCGTTTTTATAGTAGCCTGCTTGCCCAGTGTAGAAGCCGCTGCAGGGTGTCAGGATCTCGTACACATCTTCAGCTTTGCAGGGGACACAGCATCTGGCACATAGTTTGTCACAGGCCATGTATTCGGGGCAAGTTGAGTTCACTCACTAGCAAAGGGAGAACCAAGCTTATTGGATATGAAGTAAACCGCCTGTATACTCAGTAGCCTTTTCCATTTCGTGTGACATATATGGTTATAGCGACCCTTGTTTTAAGCACTTCTTGTCCAGCAGCAGTCATTTGCTTTTGAAACACTCAGGATAGCTTTCAGCAAGCTGGACAGGAATAACACTGAAAAACCAGCAGATGTTAATTCTCACACTTATCATGCGAAGCTTCGTACGGTATGATGAGGGCGTAAATAAATGAGGGTGTTCCTCAAGACCTTGTAGCACATGTGACGAGTTTGGAGCAACATGATGTATAGCACTTTTTTGATTGCGTGCTATAGGTTTAGCAGGTGTGGCCATGGTTGAAGTGCAGTGCAAGGTCAAGAAAACATATCTATGAGCAGCACCCTGGTAAAGGAGACTCTGGGAAAACTAGTGGGAAGCCTGTTGAACATCTGGTTGACCCACTTGCTGGCTCCATCAGGCAAAGTATGATAAAGAGAAGGAAGTCATCAACACATCAGAAGGTTTTTACATATAAACACTGTGCTAAGGTCATAACATGCCAACAAGTCTTAGTGCGCAGGCTATGCACAACCAACTACATATGCCTTCTGTTTGGACATTGCTCATTGTAACTAACAAAGATGGAGCGGACAAAAAAAGAACAGCTCCATTAATTTGGTTTCACTGGTATCAACAGTGTTTTGTAAGTGTACATTGCCATACTCCCCAATGCCTTCTTGGGTGACATCAGCAAGGACCAGCTTGAGGCAAGGGGTAATGGACGTCTTTACAAGCTAAAAATGCATGCATGCATGGAGAGCACATTTTGTCCAAAAAGTAGGCACTTCACCGGGGCACTGGAGAAGGAACAGGTTATTAACAGTGGACAAAGACAAGCTACTAAACACCCAACACTGTTGCCATGTAACGACCTCTGAAACAATCCCTCTTACAGAGGAAATCATCTTTGTGTATCCATAAAGAGGGCAGATGGGCAAAGCCCCTTCAGTAATGCTGCCAGCTTCAAACGCCCATTTTGCACATCCTGAATGCTTCCTTCTCAAGACTTTGCTGGGTGCAAGCATTCTACTGTCCAAAAGCTGTCATTGAGAGCACTGTTGGTTTGGTGGCAATAAAGTTCAGAAGCAATTGCAACAATCCTCCCTTCCTAGTTGGCCTGGATGCTCATGGTGCTTATGAAGCAGCACCATGAGGCAAGCAAGGTGAACGGATGCCTCCAAGCCCTTGTTCATTTATCACACTGTTCTGTTAGTAACAACCACGAGACTTGAAACCAACAAGCTCAAGTTCGGCACTCACATGGTTACTGCGGAGGATCCATAAAAAGCACAAAAACAGAAAACTCAAGGAAAAGGATAAAGCACCATTTAACACTTAGTATTGCTACAGCCCACCCCCTTCTTTTATTTTGTCTGGTCGTGCTACATCTTTTTACTATAGATAGGCATGAACTTAGGTGATGTTCCCAATCAGTGTCCAATTTTTATATACACTATGTGCTGGTTCAAAGAGGTTCGAAACACTGCAATGGAAGCTTCAAGTATAAAAGGTGCCCGGAAGAAAAAAAAAAGCTGTGCTGCAACCATCTCGGCAACATCTTGTCCCTTTAATAAAAATTGTGCTTCCATATTAACTTGAGCCCTCCAGTTTAGAGTAAAGTACCAGTGCACTTATGAACAATGAATCAATTCTCAAAGAGCATGTGCAGTCCAGACAAAAGCAGGGGCAAGAATCCACATTGCGCTCCTGCATTGAAGGTGAATAACACATACCATAATGGCGAATGTGCTTTAGTAAGCTTCCCTGCAATATGAATTTGTAATGTACAAAGAATTGTCAATGAAGCTTACCACGAGCACAGATGCACTTGCAAATTATATCACAATTGAAGATAATGAGCAAACCTATGTGCCCTTTCCACTCTTAGTATGCTTTACTGCACAATGCTTATTTACACCCATGTATTGCGGTGTAGCAAGCTACAAAAGAAACTTAGAGTGTGATCAAGGAACCCGTACAGGTCCCGAAACGTCTCTGTGTGTTCTTTCACCTTGACTTGGTCAGTGGCCGTAATTTCTTCATCATCATGTTACCTGACCAGACGAACTTTCGTCGAACTCTTGACTAAAAGAAACTTTGCATAATTAGGCTTTTTAGGATCATCTTTCTCGCAATACACTAATATTTCGCGGTGAAGCCTAAGCAATGTACTGCGGTGAAGCATACTAAAAGTGAAAAGGGGCAAGAGTTCTTTAATCATACACTCGCGAACCCTCCGCCTCTCAGGTCGCCTAAGTGGACATACTATGCTGGCTGATAGCGGCCCCCTCCCACTTCTTAGTATGCTTCACCGCGTACCTAAAATGTACTGCGGCGAAGAAGCCGTACATTTGTATTGAGTGAATAAACAAATGGTTTTTACAACAGTACAGAAATAAACGCGCACCATGTATCAGTCTACCACACGGAAGAGCGTCGCAACATACGGTAGCTGATTCACACAGGCCGTGTAGGCCACTTATCAGTCGTAAAAGGTATTATGGGTAATTCAAAATTTCAGACACATATGTGTTTATGTTTACGTTCGCACTCCTTGCGTAATAAGACTCCCAGAACTTCCACAATAGAAAGTAATTTACAACACACAAACGCAATGAACACTATATGTCTCGTTTTCAACTCGGCCGTCATGCAAATGACATATAGCGCGGAAAAACGTGAACATGCTGTGTGTTAGCGTCGTAAACTTTATACTAGGCAAGGAGCTAGCACACCGCAGTCCCGCGACAACCGCTAATGAGACCAAGACGGGAGCACATGTCTGTGAACGAGCAAACCCTAAGCCACTCTGCTCCTCCGCTACCCCCGCTGCCAGGCTGCACCACTCGTTTCAAGCACAGCGCACCAAACACACATTCAGCGCTGAACAGTGGGCGGTCGACGCAGTTGCATTTACATGACTTGCAACGAGCAGCACATCCCTCGATGTCCGTTAAGCAAAGTCGGACACGGCGACGCCACATCGTGGTTCGCTGAACTTCGCTGCCGAGGCGCTAGGCCACTTCGATATTTCAATCGTCACCACCGCCGAGTTCTCTAGAAAGCACGGGTCACACAACGCAGATTCTGTACTGCCAGAGTTCACCGAGGCCAAAGCCGCACTGCCGCACCACCACTACTCACGTCTTTCCGCCAAGTAACACAGAACCTACAACCAACACACAAGCAACGCACGTACTGTACAATCACATGAGCAATGTTGAACAACGCGCGGTCCAGAGAACGATCAGGTCGAGGACGAACACGCCACGTCGTCGCTCGGCGCCAGCATCGCGCCTTCTCAAAAATCCCTAAACAATGCTGTCCCTAGGCACCTAGGATCAGGTCACGTGAGGGATTTTTGTACGACAATTAGACGCACGCCGTGTGTCCCCCTTTAATCTCATGGGCGTGAACTTCGGCCTCTCAAACTTCGAGCCAAATTCACCCTTTTGACCGTCCTTAGCTCGGCGAGCCCGACGCGTCACAAACTCCTCGGCTAGCTCAGCGGCTTTAGCCACTGTACTAACGTCTGGCCTATCCAAGACCCAGTACCGCACGTTCTCAGGTAACCGACTATAAAACTGTTCTAGCCCGAAACACTGCAGAACTTTCTCGTGGTCACCAAACGCTTTCTCTTCTTTGAGCCACTCCTGCATGTTTGACATAAGCCTGTAGGCAAACTCTGTATATGACTCACTTTTGCCTTTCTCATTTTCCCGAAACTTCCGACGGAACGCCTCCGCTGACAGCCTGTACTTCTTTAGCAGACTCGATTTCACTTTGTCGAAATCCTCTGCCTCCTCTCTCTTCAAGCGAGCGACTACGTCGGCCGCCTCGCCGGGTAACAAAGTGAGCAAGCGCTGTGGCCACGTTTCCCGAGAGAACCCCTGCTTCTCGCACGTTCGCTCGAAGTTAACCAGGAACAAACCAATGTCCTCTCCAAGCTTAAACGGCCGCATCAGGTCAGTCATTTTGAACAATACTCGTTCTCCTGCACCGTGTGCCTGACTTCCATTACGAGCGCGTTCCATCTCTACCTCGAGACGCTTCATTTCCAAAGCGTGGTCGCGCTCTTCTTTTTCTTTCTATTTTTGTTCTTTTCGTTCGCGCTCATCTTGCTCTTTCTGTTCTTTTCGTTCGCGCTCCTGTTTCTCTTTTTGCTCTTTAAGTTCGCGCTCCTGTCTTTTTGTAGTCTCCCTCTCCTCAATGGTCTCAAGGCATTCCGACAGCTCGTCATCCTCAGCTTCTAACTCAAGAATAGCCCTTAGCAGTTCTGGTTTTCTGAGTTTGTCCGAGACATCCAGACCCAACTCTCTTGCAAGCTCCAGCAATTTCGGTTTGCGCAACGACTTCAAATCCATGGCTGCTCTGAATGCTGCTTTCTCTACTGCCTACTATTGTCCTGCCGCAAACTAACCCGGCAGCAACGACAACCACAATTACCAGCTCTGTTTCTGACACTAACAAAAGCCTGGCAAAACTCAGAAGAAGAAAGTCCCGCACTCACCAAACCTCGCAGCCAAGAATTCAGCGCAGTCGTTCCGCTGCAGGCAACCAGTCATCACACAGGGCTCGTTGCACTGCTCCCGGATGGTCGTTGTGCTGCTCAGCATACAGTCAACTGCATATCTTCGCTGCTGGCCTCCGTTGTCGCGATCTCACCGCTGGCAGACAGTTGTTGTAATCTCAGTGCTGACTCCCGTTATTGCAATCGCACCGCTAGCACGAGTTGTTGCAAATGGGTCGCAAGCCCCAAGGGTAGCGTTGGCCTGGCGGCCTGGGGCACAACTGGAAGCATCCGAAGGTCCCGGCAAAGCATGAGTCGACTGGTAACAGAACAACTTGTTTATTCTATCATCGCATAAGAGCGGGCGGTCAGGTCGACCGTAGTGGAGAGACGGGAGAGCACGTTACTCAACAGAAGAAATCGGAGCCTCTCTCGGCGTCCGGGAGCAGCTGCCCTTATTGGCGGCGAGGAGTTACGGAGTCGCCATCTATCGGAAGCGCCTCGCTGGCGTAGTATGAGGGATCACGTGGCGCGCTCCTCATAGGTTTTGCTGTCAGCGCTCACTGAAAACACCACGCGCGAGCTCTCCCGGACATTTCTGTAAGTACTTTCGAAACGAGAGAAGTTTCTTGCTGTCTAAATAATAATCTTGGGCAAACTTAAAGCACACAATCGTTTACAGACGCTATCTCTTTACCGAATACGTACAGTGAACGCCACTGCGCGCAGTCGCCGCGATGGAGTCTCCCGAACCGGCTTCTTGCGTGAAAGGTAGGTAAACGCTGAGAGCTAACTATGTGAAATATGTTCTTATAGTGTTTGTATAACTAAATGGAGCGTAATAGAATGAAGCCTCAATGCAGCGATCGTACAGATTCGCAGCGACCGTCTGCGCGTCTGCATGCATGTCCGCGCACTGTTTCGCTTTCTCCGCGCGCGCGTTTTCGCACCGTTCCATGAGCTTTAGGCCGCAGAATATGAGCATTTGACAGTATACAATTAATCAACCATTGTTGCGTGGGCGCTATCAGAGCTGTTCAAGAATAATTTCATTGTAGAGACTTCGACGCCTACGGGGACTGTGATGTGCCGTCGCGACGATTCAATCTTTTTTTTCTACTAAATTCTTTGACCTTTCAATACTATTTCTCGAGTTGCGTCGCACTGTATGTTTATCGGTGTTCTCAGCGTGCAATTCCCCGCTGCTCCTTTTTTGTAATCCAGTGCATTAATTCATAACACAAACATGACCATATGCCATGCTTTTTTTAAATGTGCTTCTCACCGCTGCCTTTCCACTCCACTGAACTTGCCAGTATCTATAGCATCGACAAGTTCATAGACCAAACCGTCATGACATTAGTCGGGCAGCGGACTCGGGCGAGCGTCTCAGTGCGCGTTTTCAGAACATCACAGACCGGGCGCCGTAGCAGAAATCTTTCTCGCGTCTGTGCTTGCTGCATACCCGAGTTGTAGCCGATGACTGTTTGCCGGTATTATGTTTCGCGAGCCAAGCTTCACACAGCTTCTTGTCCTGCGGACGTGTGAATAAGGCTGACACCGTGCTTCGTCGCGTGCGTCCGGCATTGCGGCACCGAGCAGTAGCCTACCATGTTGTGCGCCTTCAAAGGCAGCCACTACCTATTGTAGTGCTTTCAAGCGTTGTAAAGGAGACACTCGAAGCGGGAAAATCTCGACACTAAATGAGGACCGCAGCGTACGAGGGAATTTAAACTCTCGTTTTCAGCTCGCTTCGGCGCGCCCGAAGCAGCCGACGCGGCCGCTATGTCCACGTGATCCCTCCTAGCACGTCACGCCGACGGTGGCGCCAGCTTTTCCAGTGGTGGAGCTCGAGGCCAATACTCTCGGAGTCGAGGGGAAGAAGGAACGAGGCGCACGTGATGCGCCGCTCGGGCACGTTGAGACGAGTAGGTGACGCATCCGCCGGGCCGGCGCCGAACAGACCTCCTCGCTTCACAGTTGGGGGAGCTCCTCTCCCCGGCTGCCGCGCTTTGACAAGCGTGGGCACCAACATGCACACACACACACACGCACACACGAAGACACGTGGCAGTGGAACATGCCTGGACGCGCTTGGCGGGGAGGCGTAGCAGCGGCGCCGAACGGGCCAAAATGTCCGCCGCTTTGAACGAAGCCCCGGCGTCCGTTGCATCCGCGCCGGCTATACCGCGCGTTGTAGGCGAAACGTAACAGGCGCAACAGAAAATCGCAAAAGAAAGGTGTTTCTCGTTCTTTTTTTCTAAGCAGCTTGTTGTATTCGTCATTTTTAACAGTTCAACTTTTGTTCTGACGCAGAAAACCACCCACCAATTTTTGTGTCCGTATCCCTTAAGGCATCCCGATCTTCGAAAAGTAATGAGCTTCCCTTTGAGTTATCACAAATTGTTTCTTTCCTGATTTCTTTTTTCTTCTTAACTTGTTACTCATGGCAGGTTTCTTTTTCATTGCCGCCACCCATGACATTATTTCAGCCTCTCTGACTTTCCGCTTGACATTAATTCTTGCTGTGTTGCCCACCTTACAGGCTGCATACTTGCTGCCTAAGCTTCCTAGTTCTTTTCCTCCACTGTGAATTAGTGTTTTTCCTGTACAGATAACTCAATACTCTCCCAGCCAATTTACTTTCTTCCATATTCCTCAGTCGTTCTTCGTACTCAATATTACTGTGAGCTTCCCTCACTTGAAAACTAGTCCAGCCCATATCACCCTGCACAGCTTCATTTGTAGTGTTCCCGTGAGCGCCCATTGCGAGGCGTCCTACTGACCTGTGTTTCCCATCGAGTCCTGATTGTACCCCTGATTTAAAGTAAACAACCGCATTTCTAAAAGTAAGTCCTGGAACCATTACACCTTTCCACATACCTCGGAGGACCTCGTACCTATTGTATCCCCAAAGCGCTCTGTGCTTCATTATGGCTGCATTTCTCTTCCCCTTGACTGTTATTGTTTTTTCTTGTATTTCTACATATCTATTGCCTTCGTTTATCCATGCATCAATGTATTTATATTCTGTTACCGGAGGTATTTCCTGGCCCTGCATAGCCACTGTCTGTACATTATTTTCATTGAATACCATAACACCTGATTTTCTAACACTACATTTCAAACCTAAATTGTTGCCTTCCTGTCCACAGATATTAGCCAGACGTTGCAAATCACTTTGCTCGTTAGCTAGCAATACAATGTCGTCCGCATAAAATAAATCCGAAAGCTGCTGCTCTACTAATGTACCCGCCTGTTTGTATGAGAGATTGGTTAATTAACTATTCGTAAATCGCAGACAGATAACAGTGGTAAATGGATGTTGCTCATCAGCTGTTCCAGTCACGTCCGGAGTACCGCAGGGGTCTGTTCTGGGGCCGTTATTATTTCTTATTTTTATTAACGATATAGCTAAGAACATCCAGTCGAACCTACGATTGTACGCAGATGACTGCGTTGTTTACCGCTCGATAAACAATCCAAATGACAGCAAAATCCTTCAAGAGGACCTTAATAAAATTTCTAACTGGTGTACCACTTGGTGCATGACTCTAAATGAACCAAAATGCAATTACGTGTGCTTTTCTAGAACAAAAACTGACGTTTCCCATTCTTACAAGCTAAATAATTCGACCATTTCGAACGTAACAGGGGCCAAGTACCTCGGCGTTCACTTCTCAAGTGATCTTACTTGGCAGGATCACATTGCAGAGATTTCCGCGAAAGGGAATAACACACTAATGTTCTTGGCCCGAAATTTTCATCCCTGTCCTCTGGCAACCAAAAAGTTATTATACACGACATACGTAAGGCCTATCCTTGAATACGCGTGCACGATATGGGGACAACCTTAAGTACATCTTAGAGCGCGTGCAAAACCGAGCGGCACGCGTTATCACTGGGAGCTATCGCAGATCTAGTAGCGTCACACAAATGAAAATACGCCTGGCGCTTACGACGTTAGCCGAACGCCGGCGCTGCTTGCGTCTCAAATTTTTTCGTAAGATCTTTTACAACAATACTGGCATTAATAAATCAAAATACATGCTTAACCCGCATTACATATCCCATCGCCGTGAACACCCATTAAATGTAAGTTCAATGAAGTCAAGAACGAACTTGTTAAAGTATTCTTTTTTTCCCAAAACCATCAATGAATGGAATGCTCTGCCTCAAGATACTGTTTCTAAAACATCAAATTCAGCCTTTTTCAATGAACTGCTTGACATGTGATCATTTCGCGTGTTTCGATGTTTTTCTCTCTTTTTTTTCTATTTTTATTTTTCGCGTTTGCTTGCCTACTACATGCATTTCTGAGTGTATATTTGTTCATATGTTCATGTATGCCCATGTATGTGTGTATATAATAATAATAATAATAATAATAATAATAATAATAATAATAATAATAATAATAATAATAATAATAATAATAATAATAATAATAATAATAATCTTTATTACGTCCAGTCATGTCATGGTTACAGATCCAGCCCGCATAAGCAACATTGCTTGTGTGCGAGGCTGGGCAGTCAGCTGGTAGTACTGATATGTGTACAAATAAATTAATAAAAAGAATATAGAAAAAAATTATATTGCAAAAGTGAACAAAAGATATTATTTGAACAAAAGATATTATTGCATCAACAGGGAAAAAAATACACATTGACATTAGAGATGAGTTCGCAATCAGGTTCGCATGCTTCAAATCCTGAAGAGAACTTCAAAGAATGTGGGCATTACTTATCACCCATGACCTTAAATGTGATTTTATTTGTTTAAATGTTCCCGCGATATCATTCTCATTCAATTTATTGAAATTAGCCGGCACGTAGAAAGCACGAGTTCTCTTGCCATAGTTTGTGTACACACGAGGTACCACATATTTTTCTGTCTGACGTAAGCTGCGAGATTTCACGTTCAAGTTTTTGAATTTAGTAGAAAAATAACTTTTACACATGGCGTCGAACAAAACTTGTTGCTCGACAAACAACATGCCTGACTGGCACATGCTCAGCAAGAGATCTTCCCCGTGACCAAGTGTGCCATACGAGAGGCTATAGGCACATATATATGTGTACATATAGTCCATTTCTTCTTTTCTTCCTTTTTGTTTTGGGATAGTTATGCTGCCTGCACTGCATTATTCGTCACCGTGTTTTTTTTTCTTTTTTGTTATGTAACCATAATTACAGCTGTTTAACATATGTATTACTTCCCCCCACTGTAATGCTCTCTGAGCGAATGTGGGACTGTATAATAAATAAATAAATAAATAGAAAAGCCGATATTGCTTCCTTCTAGCGCCCTCTCCATCCTCACTATGTACATCATAAACAGCAGTGGGGATAAAGGGCACCCCTGCCTCAGTCCCTTGTTGATATGAAATTTCTCCTCGCTCTTCATCCCTTCCCATTCAACGCAAACGGTATTTTCTAGGTATATCTATCTCAAAAGCTGTAAACAATCGTTACCTAAGCCTTCCCCTTCCAGAATATCCCACAAAATGTTGCGGTCTGCGTTGTCATAGGCTCCTGTTACACGCGCGGCGAAGCAACGCCACCTTGTGGAAAGCCTAGGTGGCGTTGAGCAAAGCGGGGAAGAAGAAAGCAAGCGAAGCGTCTCGGAGGAGGAAGGTAGGAGGAGGCGCGCTGGGTTGACCTTCTCTGGCAGTTTCTACGGGTTCTGTGTGGGCCATGCATGTGGGCTATGGACGTACTGGGTTCCTCTCGTGATCAAGAGGGCGAGCGCCGGGCGAGAAGGACGGAGAAGCGATGCAAGCGGCGAGTCGACCGACCCTGAAGTCTTCGCCAAGCACGGGGCACGAGCTTAACAAGTCCGGCAGAAAAGGCACGGGCTTGCTGTGCCCAGGAAACTCCAGAAGAGGAAGGAGAAGAAGAAATAGAATAGCGTGAATAGTACATTAGCAAATTGCTTGGAATAATAAGTACTGTACATTTCCTTGCAGTGCCTTACCATATTTCCTAATGGTACTTTACACTTTATAAAAATCGCAAAACGGGCATAAAACATCCAAAATTAGAAATAGGCCTTGAAACAATATGCCACACTTACGCAGAATCAAAGCATTTATAAAACATTCTACGTGGCAATGTACAAAAAGGGAACAGCACCCATTGCGCTTGCCTGTGACCCGTGTTAACGAAGTGAAACGTATCTAACTTTTTCATTTGTCTCGCGCGGTAGCGCATCGTGGTACATGTGTGAAGCATGCACTGTTTAGTTGTCGACAAAAAGCTTTCCCCAAGTTGGCAAGCGACAGCTGTGCACACTCGGCGCCTGCAACTTCGCCGTATCGAGCTACGCATACCTGGTATATTATTACATAGGAACGATATGGCCATCACGCTGAGACATTATATGCCAGTTTACACAACCGTGATGCGCCGGATGCCAGCCATGAGGTGTCACATTCGTCAAACTCTTTCTCCGCCGAGCACCTGGGGCTCTATTCTCTATTTCTAACTTGGGGTTCTATTCTCTACACGCTTGGCAGCTGCCCGGCCACCACTACCCGCCATGTTGACTCTCTGATTGGCTGTCGAGAGGTCATGTGTTTTGAAATTTGTGCCGGGAAGCGGAAGTTTTGCAAAATGCAATTTTGCGTTTTCACCAAGATGACGAAACGTGACGTCAAGCTGCACCTTTTATCGACTAACGCTTTATTCTGCTCCTTGGCAGCTATATAGTGCGACGAAAGCGCTTCGAAAAGAAAGCGAGCGGTAGCGTGCAGAAGCCCGTGCAATGCACCTATAAAGCGCACCTTGTGGGGTTTCCGGTTCTCGCGGGGGTTGTGTAAAGCCGTTGCGTTGTGTTGCCGGGGGCTCCGTGTCCCTCTCCTCCTTGTCTGGACGGGGTGGCAGCGGGTCATAAAACACTGTCACTCTGCTGTCATCCCGCCCACGGGAAGGTCAACAGGCTTTCCCCATTGGCCGACATTTTGGCGGGATTCGGGCCCTGCTTGCGTGCACTCCGGGTAAGCGCGCGCAAGACGGGGCCCGAGGAGACCACATCGGGGCGTCGGAAGGTGCGTACGTGTTCCTCTCTGCCGGCGGCGGCCCCCTTTGTCCGCCGCCGGCCGATGGTTACTTCGGCTCGTCGGGGTCCCGGCCTCGGCGGGCGCACGGGCACTCTTCCGTCGTCTCGATGTCCTGAGGCAGCGTCTGCCGATCGTGCCCCCGTCTGTTCGTCTGTCGTTTCTCTCCATTTCCCTTTTCTCTGCTGGGGGGGCGCACGATGGCAGGCGCTGACCGAAGGATAGGCAAATTCTTACTGCTCGGGTTCTTTGTTCTTTGTTCCTCGTTTCTCTATTCTCTCTTTGTCGCGGTGCGCCATTAGCGGCCACCGGCGACCATTCGGGCATGTTTTGTGTAATTAGATTCATATTCGGACGTTGACATTAAAACGCGTGTTTGTATTGACTCCCAGCTCAATAAATGTTCTTTGTTTCTTCTCGAGAGATTTGCCTAGGCTCTCCCTTGCTGCGCGCGCGGTCTCGCCTTCCCCTAAGCTGTGGGGCCGGCGGAGCGCATACGCGCGCAGCTGCGCGTCGGCACACGGAGCGGACCGGAGCGTGCGCGGACGCGCGGTGCCCTGCACGCATGGCGGCTCGGAGTGCTCGAACCCGCGGTGGTCGTCCGGCGCGCGCGGAATCGGAGCGTGCGCGCCGTGAGCGTTGCTAGTGAAGACCACAAATTGGCGCCCAACGTGGGGCCAGAGTACGTGTTCCTCTCTGCCGGCGGCGGCCTCTTTGTCCGCCGCCGGCCGATGGTTACTTCGGCTCGTCGGGGTCCCGGCCTCGGCGGGCGCGCGCGCACTCTTCCGTCGTCTCGATGTCCTGAGGCAGCGTCTGTTGATCGTGCCCCCGTCTGTTCGTCTGTCGTTTCTCTCCATTTCCCTTTTCTCTGCTGTGGGGTGCACGATGGCAGGCGCTGACCGAAGGATAGGCAAATTCTTACTGCTCGGGTACTTTGTTCTTTGTTTCTCTAGCTGTCGCGGTGCGCCATTCTAGCGGCCACCGGCGACCATTCGGCCATGTTTTGTCTAATTAGATTCCTGTTCGGACGTGACGTTAAAACGTGTGTTTGTATTGAGTCCCAGGTTAATAAATGTTCTTTGTTTCTTCTCGAGAGATTTGCCTAGGGTCTCCCTTGCTGCGCGCGCGGTCTCGCCTTCCCCTAAGCTGTGGGGCCGGCGGGGCGCATACGCGCGCAGCTGCGCGTCGGCACACGGAGCGGACCGGAGCAGGCGCGGACGCGCGGTGCCCTGCGCGCATGGCGGCTCGGAGTGCTCGAACCCGCGGTGGTCGTCCGGCGCGCGCGGAATCGGAGCGTGCGCGCCGTGAGCGTTGCTAGCGAAGACCACAACCTATAAAGCACCTACAATGCACGCACCTATAAAGCGAGATATAAGACAGAAGAAGAAGCATGTGTTTGCTGCGGTAAAGCTAGGGAGACTATGGAGCATGTTTTATTAGAATGTGAAGACGTCTATCCAGCGGTCGATTTAGGCACCACTGGCCTCCTTGAAGCCCTTGGGTTCAGCGAGAGCAGTGGAAAAGTAAATCTGTCCGCAATAGGCATTAGTAAGAGGCGATTAGAGGATTGGTGGAATAAAAGTAGGGAAACGACAAAAAACGGAGACGTACAAAAGCACAGTTCGAAATAGCGGATCAGAAAATTTGGTTGTGGGAGTTCATAGTGCTTTCTTTCTTTTTTAACCTAGGTAGCACATTAGGAAGTATAATAGCAAGAGCTTGGCGGCGCAACCCACCGGCCCGTTCCGAAGGGGATAACATCCATCCCATCCAATGCATCTACAATTTCGCGAATATGTGATGGTGGTCCAAGATAGCCCCCATGTCAGCTTGCTGATTGGTTGAAGGAATATCCCATGAAGAGCGTCGCAGGAAGGGCCATTTCGTAAACGTAAATTTGACACTGCGTGACGTTGCACTGGGCCGCCATTGCAGAGATTTTCCGCCATAATTTGTCCTTCGACGAGCCGCGCGAATTATGCTAATGAGCAGACATATGCATTGGCGGCCGAGAGGCATGCGTATCGCCGCATTTTCTCTGTCGTCTACGGCCATGAAATTTTTTTTCATAGCGCGTGCTCATAGCATTTGCGCTGCTCTCGGGTGGTGTTGGCATTCCTGTTCTGGCCCATCATGTAAAAAAAAACGCGTTTTTTTGTAGTAATATTCATTGAACATTACAAACCTTGTGCGACGTTTTGCGCTTTTCACGTCTGTGTTTGTATTGTAATCATGATGAATGACTTTTCACATCAGCAGAAGTTATGACAACGGCGGTTCTTTAAGGTAAAACTTGATTCTGGTCCTTCGGAACGCTCGTCAGCACGTTGCGCGCCGCTCCCACGACGGTACAGAAAGGCCGAGCCTCTGCTGCGTCGCGTGCCCCAGCCCATAGCTATGCTTCAGGGTTAGGGCAGCCTCCCAAGTGATAAAAAAATTGGCAGTGGTATAAGCTATATAAGTATTAGCTCGGCTATGCCAGAATATACGTAACGAAAGCTAAGGCATAGCATGGTTAGCCTTGGTTAATCTTGATTGCAAATCCAGGTTAGTCTGGTTGTCTAACTATATTGCGGCGTTTAGCCAGTCGTTCGGCGCGCTGTTCGTCTGTTCCCTGGGCGATTCGTTTCCTCTTCATCTCGTTCCGATTTCGATTCTAGGCCTCCTCCTGCTTATCAGAATGGTCGCCGTCCATACTGCCGCCTCAACTGTGGTTGCGGCACACGCGAGCTCTCCTTTTCAATCCTCCGACATGTTATCAGGCATGCGACGCAGCTGGCGAAGCGAGCGGAGGCGAGCGCAACGACGAGGAACGCGGTATGACGTCATACCAAACGGCGGCTGCAAAAAGGCGCGGCGCTGCGCAGCGATGTAACACCTGTGACTCGGTGCTACTAGTGGCGCATGCGCAGTAGTGACTAGGGAGCGAGAGATAGACAGAGAGAAATATCCGCGACGAGGCGCGCTTTGTGATGTCATGTGCCTGCTCGGAGCACCGCCACGGCGAAATCGCAAGTTCGCGGCCAGTAAAGCTTTCGCTTTCAAAATGTACGCAAGGCGGCGCCTTGAAGTTTCCTCACGCAGTGCAAGTAAGCAGCGAAGTGAACAAAAAGATGGCAGCGCCGGTGCTTGCGTCGCGCAAGCGGATACCTGTGGCACGCGCAACGTCGCGGTGATATTCGGACGCTTCTCAGCCAGCCCAGTCGGGCTGAGATAGCGATGACGCGGCCTAGAACGTGCGTTCATCACCTCTGGTAGCGTCGCCTATGTTGTCTCAAGGTAGAAGACACCGTGGTAGAAATCAAGCGCGTTGGCGCCAATATACGATGACTCATTCCGTTTTCCGGGGACACGCATCCTAGCTAATGAAGCAGACGATGGAAGCGAGAAGCGTTTTCGTCGGAATAATGGTACGCTTTGAGCTAGCTGCTTTATTTGTACTGTGGAGGAAAACGGTTTCGCTTCATCAAGAACGTTCAGTATACCTCTATTTCAGTTTCTTAGGCAAAGCGTGAAGCTTGCGTCACGTTACGAAAGCAAGACAACAGTGCCATTTTGAACTTGTCGCACCTACGTCACGCCTCCAAGAAAATGGCGGAATGTCCAGAATGGAACCCCTGGGGTGCTTTTCTAGACATTGGCAAATTCCTCCATTTCGTCAGCTCCGATTGGCTGAATGCTCAAAACAACGTCACTGGCGAGTGTGAGCATGTCGCGCAATTGGGCGACGTCCAGAATGGCAGGCTTCAGCTAAAGGTGCGCGGCACATCGCTGTAGAGAACTAAGGAAATTGGTGCGCATATCATCTTGGCATGACATCGGCAATAAGCCGGCGAAAAGAGCGGGCCGTGCATGAGATTTCACGCGTGGCTGATGCCGGCAGATAGCGCAGCGCCGAAATTCAGTCGCCGTTCGCGCGTCTCGGTCACTTTCGTTCCCGATGGCACATAATCGCCACGTTCTGCCGCTACTAAACTGTGGGGCTGGAACTTTCGTGATAGCAAAGGAACTTGAGAAGAAGCGAAGTAACGCAAATGTTAGACGAGAGAGAAGACGGCAGTATATGCACTGGAGAATAAATGCATGTCGTGGTTGAAAGAAGTTAAGCAATTAAGTGCTGTTGGGCAAGTGTATCATATGTAAAATAAATAACCACAGTGCTCTATTTTAGGCGCCAAGAAAAGAGCTGACGGCAGAGGATTAGGTGGACATCGTGAGATCTGCAGGCTGACGCGAGCTAGTGTTACACTCGCTGGCAGAGTTATTGCAATTGGCATAATATAGTTATTCCGATGACTAGACAAGCGGACGTAAATAATGAAGTGATTTGGCGTCTGCTGAACAGCCCGTTCTGAATAGTTGGTTGTTTTTTGTTGTTTAATTTGTTCAGACGTTATTTGCCTCGGAACACCCAGACGCTTTATGCTGCATGCAGCAAGTCTCCGTCTCGATGCGTTTTTTTCACGTCTATCATAATTTCGTCTCTTCAAATGTACAAAAAGCACTTTTCCTCACCGAGAGCCGCAGGAGCTGCTGGAAGTCCTGTACGTGCATGGCTCGGAAAGCGTGCACGTGTTCGGCGTGCGTCCCCTGGTGTCGGACTGCGTGGAGCTCAAGTCCAAGTTGGAATGCGGAGATACCATCCAGTGGCACGCCTACTCCGTTTACGTCCATGCTGCAGTGTTCCTGGTGACATTTGTTTTCTTGTGTTGGTCTATATCGCAATAGACATTGGCCTAAATCTAGGCCTATATCTAGGCCTTGTGATGCCTTAGTTTTGAAAGGCTCATTCTTTCCGGATGCAAGAAAAAGTCGCAATTAGGCCCGAAAGGCGTCGATTGCGATAGCAAATTAGTAGACAGCGCGCAGTAAGGATAGTAGCTTTATTGGCCGTATAAACTTGCAAACGTTCGCTTACTAACTAAATTGACAAGCATGGTGTCACGCGCGTACAAGCAAACAGTCTCACTCAATGACCGCGGTCATTCGCTGTCATAACGCTGGCGTGAGGAATAGCGGCACCGAGTTCACCTTCCTGGTGTCTCTCCCGTCACCGCACGCTAATGCTAGCGGCCCTCGGCGCACCAGAGCCGCGCGGCCGTCGCCGGAGTGTGTGTAGCCCTCGCCCTCGTTCTCTCCGCCTTCCACGCCTCGATCGCGACGACGGCGCGCTTGTCCCCGCCTTTGCGCGCTCGGGATCGTCACCCTCGCACTCTTCCACTCGCACGCACAGCACACGGCGTGCGGCCACGTTGTTATCGCGTTTAGACTTTACACGGAACGTCACGGTGACATCAACGGTAGAAATGCGCCTCCGTATGTGGCTATCGCAATAAAATGAAGGTAATCGCGAAATATTAACAAACCTTTATTTCCTATAATAACAGATGCGACTATGATACCAGGTATCGGCTTCCAATTGAGCACCAGTAGATTAGGAAAAGTGCTGTACGTGAAGACAGGTTAATTAATTGAAGTGGGCGCAATCCTACCGGTGAAAAACAATGTGTGTGGGTATATATATATATATATATATATATATAGTGGATTGCATAGAATGCTTGGCGCACGCATAGCTCTAATGCATAGCTGCGACGCCCCGCTTTCGTGCAACTTGCAGAACTTCTTGCAATGCCTGCCGACTCCACTGTTGGGACACGATTTTTACGACGACTGGATAGACGTGGCCACGTCCAAGAACACACTCGAAACGAAGGCGAAGCTGATGAGGTCTGTTATTGCACAAAGTGTCACCCTGCCCTTACAAGAATTCTTGTAGACTGTTTTGCATTTCGATAGATTTGTTGGTTTGTCTATGCGAAATTTACTCACTGTCTGTGGACAAAAGATGAAAATGCGTCTATTTCTTTTTGTCTACTCCCACCCTATTGTCAGCCTATAAACAAAAGTCGATAAGGTGTCGGTTTCTTTTTGTTACTTCCGAGTGTATGTATGATATTCAATCAGGAGTTAATTATTTTTGTCTACTCCCGGCTTTCAGACTGTCTATAGACAAATCTCGATAAAACATCTGTTTCTTATTGTCTATTTCCACTGCCTATGTACAAAATTCCTACAGCTATGTATTTCATTGACCAATTTCCAGCCTATAGAATGTCTACACACAAAAGTTGTCAAGGTGACCATTTCACCTTTGTCAGAATGGCACGGTCATTCACTAGTATTTTACCAGACAATTAAGCGTTTAAGGGTCTGCTCGCAGAGTTTCATCGCGGAAAGCACTGGTTTTGAACATGTAACCTCTGGTGCACCCTTGGCTGGGATGCGTCACCGACGGCTGTTTGCACTTACGAACCGTACTAATGCAGAATGTATACCTCTGCAATTGTAACGATTCACTACGGAAGCCTGTGGTGAAGCCTGTAGGCTGTTTCACATGGCGCAATTGGGGCGAAAAAAATTGTTCTGCCGTGCACGTCGCAGAGGGATTTTCGCTGACAGCTTTCACATGCGTTTGCGGCAGAGCCATTTCTGTCGCAGCGATGCACAAGGTTGCCCCCTGTCCACGAAGTATCCATGCCTGCATCGTGAAAGAAAAGCAACGTGGAAACTAGTCAAATATTCGAATTTTCCTATTATTGTACGATAATAGAATAAGTGCACCATTTTTTAACGTTTAAAAGCGTTGAGACATTCCGACAGCTGCAGAACAGCTCAAGTGTGAGCTCGTGCGACATCGGTGGGGTGGCCCCGTTTAGTGCACTCTAGCTTCGTTGTTGATGCGGAAGCCACAACTTTCTTCCTGGATTTGCTTTTGCAGAAGAACAAGCTACTAATGTTTATGAAGCTCGCAGGCGCTGGTAGGTGCGGCCTATTAAAACGTAACTGCGCGCGACATTGCTGCATAGAGCTACCACCACGCGGTAAAACAGGAAAGCGCCTATTTTGACGGCGCTTTGTTTCGTCATGCATGGCACCGATCGCCGCGAGTAATTTAATTACGGGACTTATCGTGCCAAAACCACTTTCTGATTATGAGGCACGCCGCAGTGGGGGACTCCGTAAATTTCGACCACCTGGGGTTCTTTAACGTGCACCTAAATCTAAGTACACGGGTGTTTTGGCATTTCGCCCCCATCAAAATGCGGCCGCCATGGCCGGGATTCGATCCCGCGACCTTGTGCTCAGCAGCATAACACCCTAGCCACTGAGGAACCACGGCGGGCGATCGCTGCGACTCGGCGACCAACTTGTTGGAATCCAGTCGCCCATGACGTCACCCACTAAGCGACGGAAATCGCTGTGTCGCTGACTGAAAATCGCGCCATGTGAAACAGCCTTATGGTGGATTGTGAGCAAAGGCCATGATGACTTGAGTGAACAGCTGTGTGTTAGCGATGTTGTCAGGGAAGCAGAGTGAATTACAGCAGCGACTGAAGAACATTACATTTAGTAGAGTGCAGGGCCATTGTCCAGTCCTCGCATCAGTTTCGCATCTGATCCGAGTCTTCGTTACTGCGATCCGATGAGCCTGCAATGGTCCTGTAAATCACACGATCGTGAGCGAACGTGCGAGTCCTGGAGCCTTGGTAAAAAAAAAAAAAACCCTCTGCGCTAACGGCCGGGGAGCGGCTGCGACGCTGTCACCGCCGGTACGCGCCGCTGCTCGCTTGCGCCGAGGAGGGCGCGCATGCGTCGACAACAGCGCTCGTGAAAAACTAGTGCGTCGTTCGTTCTGCCAGCTGCGAGGTCGTCTTGCGGCCGCTGTCACACGAAGCGCCGTAGCTTCGTGTGAGTAAATGCGCTCGCCTGGGCAAAACTGCCCGGCTTTCATGCAGCGCATTATGCTATAAGAATGGTCCTATATAATAATCGAAATTAACTATTACAATTTTATCCTACACATTCAAAGGCGATAGCCTTCGCATTATGCTTTTAGATAAACATTTTGAATGTGTTTCGCCGTGCGATGAAAACAAAAGCTAAAATATAAACTGGCATCTCTCAGTGCTGTATAGCGTTGTTCCAGGTTTTATTGTAATATCCGGGCAATTCAATCATCGTTTGTTTAGAAGAAACCAGAAGCAGTAACTTGGACTACACAGGCTCTCTTCGGAAAGGGCTTGTAACCACCGCTACAATATTTCGGATACGTTGACCGCACTTCTCCACTAAGGAACGACCACACGAGTGTGTTTGGCGTTGAAGTTCTTTGATTAAACCCACAGTGAAATTATGGAAACTTTTCGGGACTAGAAGAAATTTGCCCTGCCTGAGTAGCCGATTGAGTTAGACCCATTCACTCGGCATTTCGGAAAATCCGCACTATCTCGCCTTTTCTGATATCTTCGTGCACAATGCGTCATTGTCGTTACGGCCCACTTTCATGCACACAGGAGGCCAGTGTAAGTTCATCTAGTTTGCATCGGGCATCACGCGTTTGAATCGCGTAAAGTAAACCAGGGCCACGAGATTATAGAATTCTCGCATAGTGAAGGCGTCACACCGGCGTTGTTGTCGCTGTCACGGGTTCACAGGGAGAAGTATTGTGGATATAGTTTGCTGAGGTATCGTTCGTCTCTACGAGAAAGAGCTTCACAGGCAGTTAAAAAAAAGGTTATACGTAGCGTCATTTAACCAGAGACCTCGGCTATTTTACAGTCAAGCACATGGGCAAGCTGTAATTGTTCGGGGCAACCACACACCAAGCCTCACTCAATGCCTTGAAGACATGCTTCCCCTGTGATTTCGTCGAGGGACGCAGGTACCACCCTGAAGCTTATGCTTTCTTGATTAATTTGTTACTTGTGACTTTCATGATTACAAATTCGAGATGCCATTATGGCACATTATTTAATATATCATTCAGCTGCTGAAGACAGATCTTAGCTACGATCCTCGCAAAGTGCCCGTGTTCGAGCAGGCGCAGGACTATTGATAGCGTTGTTCCTTTAATTTGGTCCCGAAAAATATTAACTGATGATAACGATACTCGGCATTGCGAAATTTGAGCGTATCGCGTTTGACAGCGGTCGCCAGAGACCGCTCACCCAGCACACGCTGCAAGGCGGGTGGCTTTCGCTTCGCCGCACTAGTTTTTAACGAGCGCTGTTATCGAGGCTCGAGAGACGAGCTTCCCTCGCCCTCTTTATCCTCGGCGCAAGCGAGCAGCGCCGACGGTGGCAGCTGCTCCCCGGCCGTTCACAGCGGGTTCAAGTTTTTTTACCAAGACGGGCACAGGGTGACCATATTTAACTTTTCCGTAATTAAAAAAAAAACGCCTTTGGCAGATAGCGTAATTCTTGTCATTGAGCTGGATTATTCAAAGAGGCGGACATAACTAGCACGAGAAATTGAAACACATATTCAGCTAATTAACGAAAATTTGCTGATTAACTTAATTAAATTACGGCACGTATTGCAGTTTGCGAATTGTATCCAGTGAATTTGCGAGACTTGAAATGAATTTGCAGGATTATTTCGAGATGTGGTTTTGCCAAGTGCGGGACGGAATACATGGGAGTTCCAGCTATTTTTGCGCTTCAATGCATAAAAGAGCGTTTTCTAGAAGTAAGTAGAACAACAGTGCATTCGTACGGCGACTTTGATGGCGCATACCTTCAAGCTGATGTCATTCAGGAAATGACATCAAATCTTTCACGAGGAAAGGCGCCTCTCCCACATTTATTTCAGCAAATTTGTAGAGTGTACAGCAGGAACTTCTGGCAAAATAATTTAATGTGCGATGCCTTTGTGTTTAAATTATACACGACACTATTTTATTATTGACTTCACCCGCCTCCCCCTTGTTAGTATTTCGTGCACAAGCTGTTTCATTCGGCTGTCTCTATCGGTACTTTGTTTAGTTAGTTGGATAAGTCACTTATACTAGGTTAGCTAGTTCACGGTGTTAGTTATTAGTTCATTAGTTAGAAAGTTAATTATATTTGCTCAGATAACATAGTTAGGTCAGTTATGAGTGAATAATTTTGTTATTTCAGTTAGATTACTTAACTAGTCAGTTGGTTAGCTTTTTTAGTTTGATTAGTTAAACGGTTTTGTAAGTTACCATATTTATTTAGTTTGCTTGGTGCATTACTTAGTTATTGTTATGTAATTAGCTTATTCGTAGAGCTGTTATTGTAGTTTGTAACGTTACTTATTATTGCGTTTAGTTAGTTCATGTAGTTGTTAGAATAGTAAGTAAAGTTTTGGGTATTAGCTTGATAATTAGTTGATTACCTTTGCTAGTTCAGTGACCGATAATTAGTAATAGGTAAAACAGACTGGTGGGATAGTTGGTATTGCATGTTAATATTTTTAGCGCGAACAAACGCACGACACGAGAGAAGGCACACAGGACACAGCATTGTGTGCTGTGTGTCCTGTGTGGCTTCTCTCGCGTCGTGCGTTTGCTTGCACTAAAATATTAACAAGTGATTAGTAATTCGCAATTAGTCGGTATTTAGTTTAGTTATTGGTTTCGTAATCATTTACTAATTTACTAATAATTTTAGTAATTCGGTAATTAGTTTAATAATAAGTTGGATAGCGTTGTTAGTTCATTAATTGCCTATTTGTCAAGTTAGTTGATCAATTGGTGAGCTTTGTTAGCTTAAAACACATTTTTTTGTTTTTTGTTTTGCGCGAAACAGCATAAAAGTGCGACGCGGTGTGTGGTCGCTTTCCAGCGTAGTCCGACGCCGTATAAAAGAAACACTGAATTGGGAGCATTTAGATAATCGTCGACGTAAGTTGCGATTGAAATTCTTTCATGTTGTTTACCATGGTCGTGTCGGGATTGAAAATACAAGATATTTGCTTGCACCTCACTATGTCTCAGACAGAGTTGATCACATTTTCAAGGTAGGGGAAATCGCATGCAGGACTGATTTGCTTCGATTGTCTTTCTTTCCTAGAACAATCACCGAATGGAACCAATTGCCGTCAAACGTTGCCTCTGTTATGTCTAACGATGTTTTCTTTTCTATGTTAGCATAACCGTGTTTAAATATGCGACAATAACATGTGTATTTTGTGACTGATTGTGATTAGTGGTTGTTTTTATTAGCTGTGTCACTGGGACTGTATGTATTTCTTTATCTTTTTTTGTGTATATTCTCCTCCACTGTAATGCCTGTTAAGGCGCTGTGGTTAATAAAGTAAATAAATAAATAAAACTAGCGTTTTCTTTTCTCGAGACGTTTTCGTTATCTATTAAACCACGGATTCTGAGAATTAGCGTGAAAACTGGTAGTTGGGATGAATTCGCGCGTCAGTTCGAATAACTTGTTTTTAAATGTTAGCTAGCTTTTATAAATACATTAAGGTGAAAATTCGCCTTGTAAGTTACAAGATAGGTGCTAAATTCATTAGTAATGACTTCATAATCTCCTTTGTCATGTAGCGTTATTGTTCTATTGTGGATCCGGCGAAGAATAGGAGTAAATGTGAGGTGAGCATGAATAACCTTGTGGTCACTGGGTTCTTAGATGTTAGGTTATCAAGATGATAGAAGTTCAAGATTAATGGTCAATATAGGGTCAAAAATATTGACACAATCTCGTTTGACATGCGTTGGTTGTGTTACTAACAGTAATATATTGTAATTTAGACAGATCTTTAGGAAGTCCTTGGTCTCCGTTGGGCTAGTTGAATTTAATCTTTCCCAATCAATACCTGGAAAGTTAAAGTCACTAAAAAAGTCGCAATTTCGCCCAAAAGGCGAAGCGTTCATTGCGACAGCAAATTAGTGGACAGCTATACGAAGTAAGGATAGTAGTTTTATTGGCCGTATAAAATTCTAAACATTCGCTTGCTAACTAAATTCACAAACATGATGTCAAGCGCGTATAGGCAAACATGAACACATGTCACTTGATGACCGCCGACATTTGCTGTCAAAATGCTGGCATGAGGAAGCGCCGCAGCAGCAGCGAACTGACCTTCGTGCTGCCTGTCGCTTCAACGCGAACTAAGCGGCGAGAACATAGCGCACACAAAGCCCTCGGCGCACCTAGACTCTCCCCCTCACTCCCGGTGCCTTGCGCGCGATGGAAGGCGGCGCGCCTTCCTCCCTTGCGCGTGCGAGATCGAGCCACCATCCTCGGCTTACCCTGGCACGCTTTCACTCGGGGTCACGCGGGGTCACAATGTTTTCGCACTTGGTGACGCAACACCCACAGCGTGCGGCGACGCTGACGGCGATGACGACGGAGGAGTTGCGCTTGGAGTGTCCGTATAATTGCTATATCGCAATAAAAGGCGTTGCTTTCAGCCGAACTCGGGAACGCTGTACTAAAAGCGGAAGTGCCGGTAATACTGGGGAGCTAGGTTAGGTATAGGTATAGGGTCCTTCGTTTTCGGGTTGTATCTTTTGAAATTCGGGGGGTAAAAATCGGGCGGTAAAGAGCTAAACCCGTGAGAAATCGTTTTTTTTTTCTTGTCTGTCAGGAAACCTGGGGAGAAGTCGCCACATTTGTTTTTGGCAATGCAAGACTTGCGATTCTTCTCATAACCTTTACAAACGAGTAACACAAAACTCAACAGTTTTTCTTTGGACACAGACGTTATTTTAAACCAGCGACATCACTCACAGAAACATGCAATGACAGATAGAGCTGCTCGTAAATCATGTGACGAACTCATCTGCACGAATCCTCGTTGTCAGGCATTATTAAAAGACTTCAAAGAAACCACATTAACAAACCAACAAAATGGACGAATCGGCGATCCCTTCTTCAATTTGTTCAGATTATTTAAAAAATGAAAAAGCGCAGCACGCAGTGCGAGCGGGCATGCTTCGCAGGAGATAGTGTTTTTGATTATACTACAAGACTTCATAATTTTTGACGTACGGTATTATGTGCAAACAGCAGCATTTTGGTGTCCATCCTGGGCCTGTGAAACCTTTAGTCCTTGACTGTGGTCATGCTGTTTTACTATTCCTCAGTATGCGCTGTTGAAACAAAATTAATAGAATACCAAAGGCGAATCAGCCACCTTTTGAACGCAACGTATTTTTTGAACGCAGCTAAGTTCGCTATGCAGTGAAGCGTAGCACTGCGTTAATTCGCTCATCCACGCATAAAATCGGCGTTTACAGGTATGTGACGAGCGGGAAATCAGATGCAGCGCGCCCTTGTTGTATTCTTGTAAACGTATGCATAAAAAAATAAAAATAAAACAAGCTTTCGTTCACTTTTGGCCGGCATGGCACTGAACTTATATTATTTAAGTGCGCCGGTTCTCGCTTGTTAGGTGAAAACAAGGCATATACCATATTCATATAGTAATGATATTAACAATCTGACATAGTCATGACCACTTGCTTGCAGAAGGTGAGCAGCGTTCATTAGTTTCGTAAAAGCTGCACCTATTATTATTCTTCACCCGCCGTGGTTGCTCAGTGGCTATGGCGTTAGGCTGCTGAGCACGAGGTCGCGGGATCGAATCCCGGCTACGGCGGCCGCATTTCGATGGCGGTGAAATGCAAGAACGCCCGTGAACCGTGCAATGGGTGCATCTTGCAGAATCACAGGCTTTCAAAATTATTCCGGAGTCCCTCATTATGTCGTGCTTCCTAATAAAATTGCGGTTATGGCACGTAAAGCCACAGAATTTAATTTTTCTCAACTACTGTAATTAATAAGATACTATGCACATTTATGGACTTGTATTTGTGGATGTGCAACAGAGCGGCCTCTAGTTTCTTAGAACACGCGATTTATTTTCGTTGTATGACAAATTCTTTTTAAAGCAATTTTTTTTTCACATCAGCAAGAGGAATGCTTCTTTTGATTTTGCTCCTCGCGTCACTCGTAAGATATCGTACGTCGCATAATAACGTATACTTCATCTTAAATACGCAAGAAAACGGCGAACTAGAGTCAAAACGATACTGAACATCGTAGAGAGCCACTTCTCGTACGTTAGTGGCAACGTTAAGGAAGGTGCACGGTGGAACATGATATCGTGTCTCGATCATATAAAGCGTGCGCTGCTCCTAAGGCACCCTGAACCCTCCATAGCGTTTCGCACAAATCTGCCGATCGAGGGGCTTTCCCATAGAACAGTGCAAAGCGACATCTTGGGACAGTGTGCTTATAACTGCAACGAACTGTAAGCGTTATTGTGTCGCCCGGCCTCTCCTTGACGAAAAGAAAAAAATTATAAAAGGATGCCTTTATACGTATGCTACAGGCCATGACGTCATACTGAGATCTGTCTGTGGTGAACCTGCTGGCTTTGACGGGCACATGTGATTCTATTATTTATGAGCCTTTTATCGTTCCTACAGAAAAAAAAAAAACTGCGGCCACGCACTGCAGTGGCTCGACACAAAATCGCAAGAAGTTTTTTTGCGATAACAATTATATGGACACTCCAGGCGCATTGCTGCCGTGGCTGTCGACTTCGCTTTCATGTTCCGCATAAAGACCAAGGGCTATAAGATCGTCACCGCACGCCGTATGCTATATGTGCAAGTGAAAGCGTTGTTGGAATCTCAGCGCTGACACCCGTTATTGCACCTGGGTCGCAAGCCCCAAGGGTAGCGTTGGCCTGGCGGCCTGGGGCACAACTGGAAGCATCCGAAGGTCCCGGCAAAGCAAGAGTCGACTGGTAACAGAACAACCTGTTTATTCTAGCATCGCAAAAGAGCGGGCGGTCAGGTCGACCGAAGTGGAGAGACGGGAGAGCACGTAACTCAACTGAAGAAATCGGAGCCTCCTCGGCGTCCGGGAGCAGCTGCCCTTATACTCTCGGAGTCGAGGGGAAGAAGGAACGAGGCGCACGTGACGCGCGTCGTAGGCGAAACGTAACAGACCGCCCCGCCGGGGGAAGGAGATCCCGATGGTCAGGGGACTGCATCCGCTGTCCGGAGGGATGTCGCTCGATGATGCTCATAACCGAAGTCGGGCGTCCTTGGGCGTTTCTTGAGCGCAGCGCACAGAGAAGACCTCGTTCTCTCGTTCAGGTTCACACAGGACACTGCAAAGTGACTTCGGGAGAGTTGACATTTTTGTTCTCGTTCCCGGCAAGCGTTAGAACTACGCCGAAACTCAACCGCTCAGTCAGCAAGCACGAAACAACCCTCACCAAGTCCTGCCAGGCTCTTTCCCCTTTTATACCACTGCCTAGTTCCTGACAGTAGTCTAGCAGCACTCAGAACGCGTCCACAAATTGGAAAATTGCACTAGAAAGCACGTCATCACTTTGAAACACTAAACAAAAGCAATATGTTAAAAATCCTGCCTCAGGAAGAAAAACATCAGTAACAAACAACTCTGAGGCTGATTCCTACGTTAGGGGCTTCGACTTAAGCCATCGGCGTTACCGTTGAGACTCCCCTTTTTGTAACGCACCTCAAAGGAATTTTGTTGCAAAGCGAGGCTCCAGCCCAGGAGGCGGCCATTTGTGGAAGAGATGGTCTGCAGCCATTGGAGAGGGCAGTGACCCGTCTCGAAGCATGCGAAGCGGAGATCGCAGCGAGCGACCATACACTAGCTCAGCAGGCGAAAACCCCGTAGCCGCATGCGGCGCGGTCCTTAATGCAAACATCACCCCAGGCAGACACAGCTCCCAGTCAGTTTGTTGTTGAAACCACAATGCTCTCAACACGCGCTTAATGACGGAGTGGAGCTTCTCAACGGAATTCGACTGTGGGTGGTACACTGAGCTGTGTAACAGCTTTACCCCGCACCTTTCGAGAAAGGCTGTCGTCAAAGCGCTCGTAAACACCGTGCCCTGATCTGACTGGATTTCCGCAGGAAAACCAACTCGCGCAAATATGGACAGTAGTGCATTGACTATCTCAACTGAGCTGAGTTCTTTAAGCGGCACTGCTTCAGGGAACTTTGTCGCTGGGCAGATCACAGTCAAAATGTGTCTGTACCCCGTGGCTGTTACCGGCAGAGGTCCCACTGTATCAATAACGAGCCGTCTAAAAGGCTCCGTAATGATAGGTACCAACTTCAACGGCGCCCTCGATTTGTCCCCTGGTTTGCCCACCCGCTGACAGGTGTCACATGTCCTCACAAAGTGGTCTGCGTCCCGAAAACACCCTGGCCAATAGTACTCTTGCAAGAGACGGTCCTTAGTTTTCTTAACTCCTAGGTGTCCGGACCACGAACCCCCATGCGACAAGCGCAACAGATCCTGACGGTAGCACTGAGGCACGATCAGCTGATCGAACTCCACTCCCCTGCGGTCTAGATACTTCCGGTACAGGACCCCGCCTCTTTCCACAAAGCGAGCATTTTTCTTGGCGATACCTTCCTTGACAATGCAGCGTATGTTTTCTAGGCTGCCATCCTTTTTTTGCTCGGCTATCAAAGCCGACCGGCTGACCTTTAGCAACCTATTAAGTCCGTCTGACGTAGGCGCGATGAGCAAATCTGCAGATAGCTCTTCTAACTTTCCCGTGTCGGGCATTTCCTCTCCAGTAGCTGGTGCCTTCAACGCTACAGGCTCAATTTTATTCAGTTCAGGCGTGCTCTGAATATCAGCTTGCTGCGCCTCTGACCCTTTCTCATTGTTCGACAACGTCGGCCCCGCAACTACCGCCTTTGCAGCGAGCTCCCGAACCTTCGATCTGGTTAAGGCCTGAACGCTAGCCTCACCAAACAAAAGCCCCTTCTCGCGCAGGAGGTGATCGGACCTGTTCGAAAATAGGTACGGGTACTGGGGGGGCAGCATAGATGACACTGCGGCCTCCGTCTCAAGCGCTCCGAAAGGTCCTTCAATAAGCACTTTTGCTACGGGCAGACACACGCTATGAGCTTCCACGGCTTGCTTGATCCATGCGCACTCGCCCGTGAACATATCGGGTTCTACGTAAGAGGGGTGAACTACATCCATTGTAGCTGCGGAATCGCGAAGCACTCGGCACTCTTTCCCGTTCACGAGGAGGTCTCGCATGTAAGGCTCGAGAGGCTTCATGTTGTCGTCAGTGCTGCATAATGACAAAAACACGACTGTTGTTTTTGTTTCCCGGACACTGCGCCGAAAAGTGACCCGGCTTCTGGCACGTATAACAAACGCGCGCTTGCCTCGTCTCGAACCGCTTTCTGCGTTCGGCTTCGGTTGCCGCCGTCTCCTTACGTTCGGTCGGTCTGCTTTCACTCACATCCGCACGACGTGTGTCGCCCCTTGCTCTCATGGGTGTGAACTTCGGCCTCTCAAACTTGGAGCCAAATTTACCCCTTTGACCGTCCTTAGCTCCGCGAGCCCGACGCGTCACAAACTCCTCGGCTAGCTCAGCGGCTCTAGCCACCGTACTAACGTCTGGCCTATCCAAGACCCAGTACCGCACGTTCTCAGGTAACCGACTATAAAACTGTTCCAGCCCGAAACACTGCAGAACTTTCTCGTGGTCACCAAACGCTTTCTCTTCTTTGAGCCACTCCTGCATGTTTGACATTAGCCTGTAGGCAAACTCTGTATATGACTCACTTCTGCCTTTCTCATTTTCCCGAAACTTTCGACGGAACGCCTCCGCTGACAGCCTGTACTTTTTTAGCAGACTCGATTTCACTTTGTCGAAATCCTCTGCCTCCTCTCTCTTCAAGCGAGCGACTACGTCGGCCGCCTCGCCGGGTAACAAAGTGAGCAAGCGCTGTGGCCACGTTTCCCGAGAGAACCCCTGCTTCTCGCACGTTCGCTCAAAGTTAACCAGGAACAAACCAATGTCCTCTCCAAGCTTAAACGGCCGCATCAGGTCAGTCATTTTGAACGATACTCGTTCTCCTGCACCGTGTGCCTGACTTCCATTACGAGCGCGTTCCATCTCTACCTCGAGACGCTTCATTTCCAAAGCGTGTTCGCGCTCTTCTTTTTCTTTCTGCTCTTTAAGTTCGCGCTCCTGTTTCTCTTTTTGCTCTCTAAGTTCGCGCTCCTGTCTCTCTTTTTGCTCTCTAAGTTCGCGCTCCTGTCTCTCTTTTTGCTCTTTAAGTTCGCGCTCATGTCTTTTTGCCCTCTCCTCAATGGTGTCAAGGCATTCCGACAGCTCGTCATCCTCAGCTTCTAACTCAAGAATAGCCCTTAGCAGTTCTGGTTTTCTGAGTTTGTCTGAGACATCCAGACCCAACTCTCGTGCAAGCTCCAGCAATATCGGTTTGTGCAACGACTTCAAGTCCATGGCTGCTCTGAATGCTGCTTTCTCTACTGCCTACTTTTGTCTTGCCGCAAACTAACCCGGCAGCAACGACAACCCCAATTACCAGCTCTGTTTCTGACACTAACAAAAGCCTGGCAAAACTCAGAAGAAGGAAGTCCCGCACTCACCAAACCTCGCAGCCAAGAATCCAGCGCAGTCGTTCTGCTGCAGGCAACCAGTCATCACACAGGGCTCGTTGCACTGCTCCCGGATGGTCGTTGTGCTGCTCAGCATACAGTCAACTGCATATCTTCGCTGCTGGCCTCCGTTGTCGCGATCTCACCGCTGGCAGACAGTTGTTGGAATCTCAGCGCTGACACCCGTTGTTGCACCTGGGTCGCAAGCCCCAAGGATAGCGTTGGCCTGGCGGCCTGGGGCACAACTGGAAGCATCCGAAGGTCCCGGCAAAGCAAGAGTCGACTGGTAACAGAACAACCTGTTTATTCTAGCATCGCAAAAGAGCGGGCGGTCAGGTCGACCGAAGTGGAGAGACGGGAGAGCACGTAAAGAAATCGGAGCCTCCTCGGCGTCCGGGAGCAGCTGCTCTTAAGGCTCAACCAGACGTACGCGTTCCAATGCGCCCGCACGCGCCGCACCACGCCTGGGCGCGTACGGCGTCAGGCGCGGAGGCTGTTTCGCGTGTCGGCGCGCGGCGGCGTGGAGACCTACAACCGCTAGAATTTTTGCGCCCGCGCCGGAAGCTGCCGCTCGCGTCAGTAGCATGACACACCTCACATGACCACTGCAAGCCAACGTCACTTCCGGAACGACTCTTCGCGCGACGTTCAGGCAAGCCCGGGTCACCCTAGCGTTGTTGCGGGGTTTGCGGAGCTTGCGGCAAACATGGCGGCGGTCCCGGCTGCCCGCTTCGAATTGAATTTGGCGTTGCTTTTGTAAAATGCACTTCGTTCGTAGCAAATTACTGTGTAAACGGCTTTCGCTTAGTCTCAGGCCGCTTCGACGACAGAGTATTATGGATAACCTCGTATTGTTTTCGAGATCGCTTCTCGTTTCGAACGAGTCGAAGCCTAACGAAAGAAACGTTCGAGATGTCAGCGCCACCTGTCGCTAATGGCGCGAAATAGCCGCAACAACGGCATATGACCTCTGAGATTCGAAGATATCGCCGGTCAACTAAAATTGTAGAAAACGTGCGCTGCTTAGCGTACGCTATATTACAGCGTACAGCGTACGCTATAGTTGCTGACGCTAAACTAAAACTGTCTAATATGTAACACATTGCTTAACGTGGCCGTTAAGCGAAGGCTAGACTGCCTTGAACATGGCAAGCTAGCAACACTGCGCCGCCGCGACGAGACGCGCGGCTACGCGCGGCAACTCGTGCATCGTTTGGGTGTGCGCCCTCTTCCTCCGTCGGGCGCCACGCGACGTCGAATCAGCGCGGCGTGTGCGGACGCATTGGAACGCGTACGTCTGGTTGAGCCTTTATACTCTCGGAGTCGAGGGGAAGAAGGAACGCCTCGTCAGAGGCGCACGTGATGCGTGTCGTAGGCGAAACGTAACAGCGTGCAAAGGGGACCCGGCGATGGCGGCTCAGTCTCGCGTGCGCAAAGGAGGAAAGTGGGGAGGAAGCGCGTCGTCCTACGCAGCGCGCAATGCACCAGAGGAGGGGAGGAAGGGGGGGTGTCACACTACTGCGGCCGCTGCTGCGTTCGGCGCGGCCGCGCGGGCCCTGTCTGACAGCGATCTGCGATGAGCACAGAGTGCGAAGTGCTGCTAGTTTCCCGTGCGCTCTGTCCTTGTCGCTTACTTGGCATTGAAGCGAGAGGCAGCACGAAGGTCAATTCGCTCGCTGCTGCTGCTACCGCGCTTCCTCACGCCAGCGTTTTCTCAGCGAGTTTCCGCATCCATCGAGTGATGTGTTCATGCTTGCTTGTGCCCGCATGACACCGTGCTTGTTAATTTAGTTCTCCGATATTTACAAGTTTACACGGCCGTTGAAACTACTATGGTTACTTCGTACAGATGTCTACTAATTTGCTATCGCAATCGATGCTTCGCCTTTCGGGCGAAACTACTTTTTTTTTATTTTGCTCCTGCACGCTAGCGACGTCATAGGTTTCTTGTTTACAACACGAAGCTCGTCTACAAAACTTGCCTTCCGGCCGAAATATTTAGGCCAGCAGATAAGTTGAACAGAGTAATTCATAGTACGACGCGTACACTGATGTTCTTGTGTTGACATCACAAATGCTAGCTCGAAGCGGCCAGCAAATATCGCCATTTCGGGGGCATATATCGCAAGCGTGCATGCCGGCCCTTAAGAATATTTTGCGGGAATCGTGTAACTCTCAGCTACACCGTTCGGCACAAATAAATAAAATGTGCAGGAAAGTAGGTGATACAAATTTCGTGCATATCCGAATGCACGCGCATGCATCCATCCATCCATCCATCCATCCATCCATCCATCCATCCATCCATCCATCCATCCATCCATCCTTCCATCCATCCATCCATCCATCGAAACATACATACATACATACATACATACATACATACATACATACATACATACATACGTACATACGTACATACGTACATACATACATACATACATACATACATACATACGCACAAACCAACAGCCGCTCTTAATAATTCAAGTGGGAACTCATCAGAATGCCAGAAAAGGTGCAAAAAGGACCTACGGCGGCGGCGCGGTGACGCTGCCGCACTGGCTCTACCAGTTACTACGCCACAGCTCGCGCTATAGGTTGTACTTGTGAGGAGCAGGGGTTTTAAGGGTGCGACTGAACTTAGGCCTAATCTCTCGCGGCTGTGTCTATCGTTACGAGTGCCCTTTGCGTTTAGCCGAGAGTAGTTCCCCAGCACTTGTCTTCATTTGTACGCGCTCTCTGCCCTCGTCACGTAACGAGATGTTCCGCGCGCAGGACGAGCAGGCGCCTGCCGCAGTGCCACCAGGAGCTTCTGCGCCAGTGGCTGCTGGTGCTGCGCAAGGTGTGCCGGGCCGTGCCGCGCAGCCACACCACGCCCGCGCTGGCGGGCCACTTTGTGGGACCCTCGATGCTGTGGCGACCCGGCGCCAGCTTCGTCGAATACCCGGCGAGCGGAGAGCACGCCGCGCTCGCCACCGTGGTCCGCTGCTTCGTCCTCTTCCTGGACGACGTGTGGAACGACGTCGACGAGAAGGTCCGTCGCGCATTTGTTGCGCAGCGCACGATTTTGCCTTTCTTTCTGCATACGATGCGCCATCTGGCAGTGCTGCTGAGAAGTGCACGCCTGGCCTCAGGTACAAGAAGCGCGGCGCCCCGGTGCCTGCGAAAGCTACAATTACTTCCCGCTTGCCGCACACCCAGTGGTACATACACATTGACCCATGTTGGCGATATGTTCATTGCAGATGATGATGTCTAGGTGTTTAGTGGCGCAAGGGCCAGGTATGGCCAAAGAGCGCGTATCTAGTGCATTCATGGCACAGCTCACTAAAGCATTGGCGTGAAAGACGTTCATTGAAAAGCGGCGCATAACCAGCGAGTTTGTGGCGCAGCCTGCCAAAGCGTCGGGCTCTTGCCCCTGAGGAATCCTTGTGACGTGGTTTTGATTCCGCCCAGCATCGGATAAATTTAAGGGATCTTTCTCTTCACTGCAGAGTGGCGTATTCCCAGTGGCACATACCCAGTTACCCAAATTGGCGTCGAATGCGTTCATTGAGGAGCAGCGCGCACATCCTAGCACACGCCCTGTGTCTCAAGCGGTCATCAAAGAGACACAGACTGAGCGACACACACTCAGAATTCAAAGGCGGTGTCAAAGGGTTTCATTGAACACCTGCAGTGCCTACCCAATCCCGCATCTACAGTTACCCCTGCCGGAGGGAAAGAGGTTTCTTGACGAGCGGCACGTATATGAACATTGCCCCATACAGAGTGACCCAAGGTCGACTGGCCAGTGATCCAGGCAGGCGGGAAAACGGTTAGATACAAACAGAGACAGATAACTCTGGAAAAGTGCGCGAGGTATCCTAAGATGCTAACACATTAACAAATAACAACAATGACAAGCTTTGCTCCCAACATTGAACACGTTGAGCACGAATCACGATAAAAATGCAACGAAGGGCTCCGCTGTCTGCCACCTTCGTGGTGTTTAATCCCCAATCAACATGTTCCAATGCCATGTCGCATTGAAATACACGTATCTGTTTGAATCGCACGCCTTTTAAACAAAATCTAAAATGTTTTGCTCCATCGACACCGTGACGGTGACACCGTGACTCGGGGCCGCTTATATCGAAGAGCGTCTTCTCCGCAGGCGATCTTCTCCCGCAAGCGCAGCACCCGCGAGTCGGTCGCAGACGCGAGGCCGGATACGTTCGCGACTTGCACGGCGTCCCAGTATGTCGACAGCCTCGAGAGGGAGTCGAGGCGCCAGGCGGAGCTGCACAACATGATTGTGGCCGATTCGTCGCCGAAGCCTCCGCAGGTGAGAGCGTCGCACTCCTCGGTCGCATAGTTGTCACGAAGCCGCTGCACTCAACATATGGGCGAGAAGCCCTGGTCCAGGTTAAGCAATGTGCTGGTGCACAAACACACGAACGGGAAAAGAGCAGCTGTGTCAATGCTTTTTCACACCATACACTGTACCGCAGTATATGCAATCCACTAGTTGGCGGAGAGTCGGCAGGTGCTTTTGAGCTAGGAAGACTCTGAAGAGTGCCGCACGACCGTTCGAGCACAGCTGCGCTCGTTCGCGACCAAATCTACGGATCCTTTTCCTGAAAAAATAACACATTTTTTCTTGTTTATAAAATATATGTCAGGGAATAGGAGGCTGGTCCCCGGCCCAAACGTGGGAAAAACAAAGTGCTTTCGTTTCGTGCGTCCTATCATTCAAGCACTTGAACTCGCTGAATCCAATGACGTGTTTGACTTCATATGTATATGTATACTGAGAAGTAACGGTTTTACTCGGCAGTTTTTGTCCAAAAGCACGAGCTCGCGCGCCGAACATCAAGATGCGAAGCGATGGTGATGGTTATGAACAGATGAGCAATATGACGTCCGCAATAGACACTCTCGCACTAATTGCCCCGGGCAATTACGGCAGCAAATTAAATTAGCGTAAAGCGCCGATGGAATTCCTTGAGGCGGGAAACATGCACGATTTCTGTCCCGCGGCAGCGTCGGTTTGTAGGTGTGTCAACAGGTGTAACGCGATAGTTCACTGGGGAGATCTTTTCTATGACCTTGTAGGGGCCGATGTACCGAGATTGAAGCTTTTCACATGAACCACACATTCGCACAGTGGTCCAAAGCAGTCGGCAGGGCAGTAGAAAACAACACGTTGAGTGGCATCCACCGTGGTGGCATCATAACGACTCTTGCGGCCTTCCTGGCTTGCCTCGGTGTTTACACGACCATGGTGGCGTCATTGGGCAAGACGAGACACAAACTGTTCGCAAATCAATGGAGAAGTGTTGAAAGTGCCAGAAAAGAAAGAAACGTCGAGGGCAGAGGTTAGATGCCAGCCATAGACCAGGAAAAGCGGAGAGTAGCCTGTCGTGCGCTGTACAATGGTGTTGTAGGCAAACGTCGCAAAGGGGAGAATGGCATCCCAGTTACGATGGTCAGGTTGGATATACATGGACAACATATCACTGAGCGTGCGATGAAATCTCTCTGTCAGACCACTGGCTTGGGGGTGGTAGCCGGAGGTTGTCTTGTGCGCGTTGTTGCAACCTCGGAGAATTTCATCAAGTATGTTTGAGAGAAATGCCTTGCCGCGGTAGCTCAAAAGCGCGCGAGGAAATTCGTGGCATGAATAGATAGTTTGAAGGAAGAAGGCAGCCACTTCTGAAGAAGTCCCTGAGCGGACAGAGGTAGTTTCCGCGTGAAGTGATCCAGAGCAGTGACGATCCGCCGGTTGACGCCTGCAGTGGTCGGGAGAGAGCCGTAAAGGTCATTGCTGACGACAGCGAAGGGTTCTGCTGGACAAGGTAGTGGTTACAGCGTCTCGACGAGTGCAGTGGTGGGTCGCTTGCGGCGTTGGCAAAGAGTGCACGAGGTGACATATGGAGCTACGCTGGTTGAAAGATCTGGCCAGAAGAATCGGCTGCGTAGCCGCTCACGGGTTTTTGTGGTAACCCAAGTGGCCAGACGTCGGGTCGTCGTGAGAAGCCTCGAGAACTTCAGCACGAAGAGAACGCGGAATGACAGGAACCCATCCATCGCCCTCCGGGTGAGAAATGCAGAGAACGTCGTTCTCTAGTTTGAATAGCTTGAGCTGTTTTCCAAGCCTGGAGTTATAGGTGGGATCGAAACACCAATGAATGTCATGGTAATATGGATCAGTGCGCTTGTTAGCGGAAAACACAGAAGGGCGGCTGGACGGCAACTGGGTCAGGGAACCAATAGGTAACACGGAAGACGCGACATCCGTGCGGCCAAGTTGATAAGATGACGTAATGTGATTGAAAGATGGCGGTAATGGGCAGCGAGAAAGTGCGTCGGCGTCTTGGTGCTTCTTTCCGGACTTATAAATGACAGCGAAATCATATGCTTGTAATCTGAGGATCCAGCGGCCGAAGCGTCCTGACCAGTTTTTGATCGTTGACAACAAACATAAGGCATGGTGATCGGGGAATGCCGACCGTGGACGTATGGGCGAAATTTCTGCACGGACCATACAACGGCCAGAAACTCCTGTTCGGTGGTTGTGTACCGCTTTGCCGCGGAAGTCAAAACGTGGCTTGCGTATGCGACGGCTTTCTTGCGAGAAGCAAGTTCGTGCTGCAGCAGCACGGCACCAATTCCTTGGCTGCTAGCGCCAGTGTAAAGTAGAGTGGATGCCTTACCATCAAAATGACAAATGGCGGGCGGGGAGGTTAAGGTGTGCTTAAGTTCCTGAAAAGCGACTTCGCCCCGATCGCACCACTGGAAGAAACTGGCACTGGAAAGAAGTCCATGGAGGGGCGCGGCGATAGTGGCAAAGTCCCGGATGAAACGTCGGAAGTACGAGGCGAGACCGCGGAAGCTACGCAGTTCTTTCACACGAAGTGGGCGTGGAAAGTTGAGCCCTGCAGAAATCTAATCAGGGCCAGGTTGACCGCCGTATTTGTTTACAAGATGGCCTAAAACATTAATCTCTGTGCTAGCAATGCGGCACTTCTAGGTGTTTAGTTGAAGACCAGCACTTGCAAGGCACGTGAGCACTTCATCGAGACGCTGTAAATGCTCAGGGAAAGTCGACGAAAAGACGACAATGTTGTCGAGATACCATAGGCAGGTTTTACACTTCAGGCCGCGAAGAACAGTGTCAATCATTCTTTCAAACGTGGCGGGAGCATCGCATAAGCCAAAAGGCAATACGTTGAACTCGTAAAGACCATCAAGAGTAGAAAATGTGGTCTCTTCTTTGTCAGCTTCATGCAGTGGAATCTGCCAATAGCCCGAACGAAGATACGGGCTGGAGAAGTATTGCGCCCCTTGCAGAGAATCAAGTGCGTCATCAATACGCAGCATCAGGTAGACGTCCTTGCGGGTGATCTTTTTGAGCGCACGGTAATGGACACAAAAACGTCATGATCCGTCTTTCTTTTATACTAAAACGACAGGTGATGACGAAAAACTTGCAGAGGGGCGTATGATGTTCTTTTCCACCATGTAGGCGGCGTTCTCCTCAATGATCTGGCGCTCGGCTAAGGAGACGCGGTAGGGACGACGGCGCACAATAGTTTTGCCATCGGTGTCGATGCGGTGGGATGCGACGAAATTCTGTCCGAGTAAAGACGAATTGGCGTTAAAGGTTGCGTGGTGCTTCGTAAGCAAATCTAGCAATGCCTGAGTCTACGAAGAGGTAAGTTGAGGGATCATTACGGAAGCAAGGGCGGATGGAGTAACAGGTTTGTCCGGCCGAGGGGGAGCTTGAGGAGCATCAAGGGGAAAAACGGAGAGTGGTTGAGTGTCCCCGCAGCAAGTGGCAGTGGTGCCTTCAGGTAGATGAATAGTCTTTTGGGTTGTATTCACAGCGGTGATGGACGCACAAGAATCTTTGAAACGCACCAGACTTGAAGCAAAGACAACCACACGGGAAAGACGTATGGGGTAAAAAACACATCGTCAGCGGTGATGGCGGGGTGCGAGAGGGTAATAAGTTGCCCGTGGCAGGGAGGGAGCCCAGAATCGGCAGCTATGAAGAAAGGCAATCGTTGTTCGTCGACATCAGTAGAAAGGTTGGTCTCGGTGATTTGTACGACGCGTTGATGATATGAAATGAAAGCGAACGCCGAGGAGACAAAGTGCCGTCCTAAAATAAGATGATCGCGAGCGCACGGGAATAAAATCGCAAACTTGATGTGGTGACGGGTACCATCAGTGATGACGCGTGCAGTACATTGTGTGGAGGGTCGAATAATTGCGTCATCAGCTCCGCGCAGAGATGGACCAATGTAAGAGGTTTTCGCTTTTTCTCAGGCGAGAGCACAAGTCCGCACGCATAACACAAATATTAGCTCCCGTGTCAGCCAAAGCTAATAACCGCACACCTTACACAGCCCCGATAACATGTTTGACCGGCGCTCAGGAGGAATTAGAACAGTTCGCGAACCTGCAGCTTCCCCTCCAGAAACTGCACCGGTTAGTTTTCCGGGCGAAGCGGAGAAATGGAGCGTTGTAATGGGAGAGCGGCGTCCTGAGGTACATGAACTCGGCTGCGTGTTGGAGAAGCCGGCCGGAGATGGAGATATGGATTATCATAGGGTCGGTTGTATGGCCGACGAGGAGTATGCGCATCGCGCTCAAAGGCAGCGCAGCCTCGTCGTTCGTCTTGCTGACGGCGCCTGCAAAACCGGGCGACGTGCGCACGCATGCCGTAGCAAGTCGGGCGCGAATGACGCCAGGCAGAGAAGTCAGGTGAACTGGGCGCTCGCATAAGTAAAGGTGCTGGCTGTGATGTGTGGTGCGCGACGTGGTGCGGGGCTCGGGACGGTCGAGAGCAGACGACGCGGAGTGCACGCGCGCCGAGCTGGAAGGAGGAAAAACGACGACGCCGAAGAGCGCCCGGCACGTGAACGCGCGGCGCAGGAAAGACAACAAAAGGAAAAAGCAACCAATTAGAAAAGACCACGGGGCGTCGGGCAGCCAATCAGTAAATGCCAAATCGGCCAGACCACGAGAAAAAGCGTGGTGCGCTGGCAGAAGCGGGGCGACACGCAAGAGGACACGCAGGGAGACGCCGGGGAGACGCCAGGAGAGTCCCAGGAAACGACGGCAGGAGGAGGTCAACCACCGGAGCGGGCGTTGAAGACGGGCCGTCGGGTTCCGGACCCGAGCCCACCAGGACTTCACCCGCCCGGGGCCTCCTGCCAACCTGTTCCTGTGCGTCGCCCGTCTACCTGAGCGTGCCGTCGGCTCCTCAAGGCCGGTGAGCTTTTGCGCCAGTGGGCAGGACGGGAACAGTCGGGCTTCGGGCCCGAGTTTTACGCCAGCTGCCCGGCCAGAACGCCACCCCCGTCTGCCGTGCCGCCTGCTGCCCGAGGCCGGCGTTCGAGCTTCCGTGCCCGTGGGCGAGAGGGGAGCAGTCGGGCTACGGGCCCGAGCTCTCTGCCCGGCCAGAACGCCGCCGCCGTCCACTCCTGCCCCAAAGCCGCCAGCGTTACCTCGCCTCGCCAGAGCTGGCGCGCTCCCGGTACCCGGTCGGTCAACCTACGCCACGAACTTTGGTGAGGCCGGCGCCACTCCTTCTGCCAGCTTGTCGCCGCGTTGCCGCGTCGAGACTGCGACGCGTCCCCGCCCTCGTGGCAAGCCCGGACTAGCACCCTCGTTAAAGTCCTAAGTGTGTTCCTTACCGCAATGTCTTCTTGAGTGTTTATTTTATGCATGCTTTCTGTTTCTTTCTATTTGCTTTTTGCCTTTTTTTGTTTGATTAAAAGTCTTTGTGTGTGCGTCCAAACCAACGGCTTGGTCCTCAATTGGGTTCTCGGAGGCTCCGCCTAAGAGAACCAACCGAACAATTGAGAACACGAACCTTTGCCCCATAAGTGGGTCATCACACTGGCTGACCTTGTACCCGCACAGGTGACGTGGCGCAAGGAAATAGGGCTGGCATCGCGGCAACGTGCGGCGGCAGGCGAGGATAAGTGGCCGGATTGGCGCTGTTCAGGGAGGCCAACTCCTCCTTCAATGACGCCGCGTAGGCTGGTAGCAGCAGGATGAACCTGAGAGCTGGAGGATGGTGACAAATCGCGACCTTGCAGTTCTTCACGAACGAGAGCTCGAATGAGAGCGCAGCACTGTTGGTCAAGGGGTTGTCGGACGAGTCGGGCTGCAAACGGATTGACTACAAGGAATCGAGGCGCTGACACACAAATATGGCGTCATGTACACTCGTGGGATCCCGCACTGCAAGGGCGTTGAAAGCGATAGATCCGATGCCTCTGAGAAGGCGGCGGACGCGGTCAGTGTCTGGCATGGCGTTGTCGACGCGACGGCAAAGCGCGAGAACATCCTCAATGTATAACGTATAGGACTCGCCATAGTGCTGCACGCGCTCAGAGAGTTCTTTCGCGACTTCAGAGCGGGCCGTAGGCGTGCCAAAAATACGCTGGAGATGCTCTTCAACGCCGAATCTGCTAATCAAAACTTTGCTCCAATTGAATGGTGGCAGCTTTTCTTGAGCGCATTATTAAACACAGGGCTGCTATGCCACGCTTCACTAATTTTGAGTGTGGCGATTCCAACGGTAGAAGCTGTTTCTTAGTGCGGGGCGCATATATACATCCAGCATACGCGTCCGGTGTTAGAAAAGGTTACTTTCAAGTCTGAAAACCTTTTGCTTTCTGTGACGCCAATTCGCTAGTAAAATTCAAAGCTTTGCTGCATGCTTTGAATGAGCTATATATAGATGGAACATGATACTATATTTATCTCCACAGGGTTCTTCAGGTTTTAAAAAAAACCATCCACATACCTGAAGGCAATTACACCCTATCGTCAACGAACGAGCAACTCAATGCATTGTCGAATTCAGAAAGAAAAACATTCATACTTCCACCAGAAAGCGAAGCAGCGATTGCAATAGCAAATCAGTAGATAGCTGTACGAAGTAAGGATAGTTATTTTAACGGCCGTATAAACTTGTAAACATTCGCTTACTAACTAAATTAACAATGATAAAATGTGTAAGCGTGACTCAACGAGGACGTAGAAAGAAATAAACACATGGAGACAGCGCTGTCTTGTGTGTCTGCTTCTTTCGATGTCCTTGTTCAGTCGCGCTTACACATTCTATTATGGATTCAAACCAACTAGCCCGTCAATGTGTTTTAATTGAATTAACCAGCATGGTGTCACGCGCGCACAGGTGAACATGAACGCACATCGCTTGATGACAGCGGAAACTGTCTGTGAGAACGCTGGAGTTAGAAATCGCGGCAGCAGCCCCGAGGCAATTGGCCTCCGTGCGTCTGTCACTTAAACGCGTACGAAACGTCGAAAGTACAGCGCATACGAAGCTACCGGCACTAGGCGCACTCTGCAAACATCGCAGATTAGATTGAAAATGAGGCCCGCGCGGGCACGCACTTCAACCACGTCGCAGACCACTTTCAAGACACACGAGCGCCGGCAACGTGTCCCTACGGCCTCCGCCAAAGGCGTCTACTACGGCGTCCGCGATTCGCGTGGCCAACGCCGTAGGAGACGCCGCGGTTGTCTCCACTCTGTACGGAGCGGAGGGCGAGGAGGACATCGAGGCACCGTAGCAGCCACCGGCGAAGGAGAGGACAGGCATCTGTGCAGCGTTCGTCGCTCGCGCACGCGAGGTTGAACCGCGTAGCCCGGCTCACCCTCACAAGCTTTCACTCATACGGAACCTCACGGCGTCGGCGTCGGCAGAAATGTCCATATAATTGCTGTCGCAATTGCGCGGTTGGTTTGCGTGTTCCCGCGCTGCAGGCAGAGCCACGGCAGGGCAGCTGAACAAGCGGGCACCGAATAATTACTGGCATAACTACTGGGAACCAAACGTTTCAGCAAATCTCGATTCTTGCTCTATGGTTGTGGGGTCTAGATACCATACTATGGTCTCGACGCAAGAGGTCATGCGTTGGGCCACCACTGTGGCTTCACGGAGCGTTCGCTTGCCAAGGCTGGCTGCGTGACCTAATGCTTCCTCCTACAAAGGGACCTGAATATGTCGCTGCGCGTGTTCGAAAAAAAAGGTTTTGCGCTCACCGCTGTGCTGTTCTTGCTCATATTTTGCAGAATGATTTCGCTGCACGTGTTCGAAAAAAAAAAAAAGGTTTTGCGCTCACCGCTGTGCTGTTCTTGCTCAAATTTTGCAGAAGGATTGCACTGGGTGTCGACTTCGTTTAGTATAACGCGTGGCTCAGTTCTCTGCCTAGTTTTTAAGAAACAAATCCAAATTTGCTTGCGCTGGTGGGAATGCGAGCTGCTGCCATGACGGCGCAAGCATAAACTTGTGTCGCCGCCTGTCGTCATCTGCAGAAAGCAGCGTTTCAGGAATGGAAGTCGCCTGTTTCAGGAGCGGGCAACACGCGGAAATATTGTCTAATTTGAACCATGTTCTGCAAATTTGAATTTATAGCCAATACATTATGCAGTTCTGAGAGTTGCTGACGATCAGCAGACGATAATTGCTCGATCCGGATCATTGGACCGTGAAGTACGATCCGGATCGGCCCCGATCGCGACCAGGGGCGGCTTGCGCGAACATTTAATAATTAAACGAAAATAATAACACATTTGAGAAGGCGTTCTTAAATGTTCCTAGACAACACCTAGTCCGCGCTAGAACGCGTTCTTAAATTCGTTATTATTCTCGTTATTAAATGTTCGAGCAACCCGACCCAGTTGTGTGCGTGCGACACCGGCATAACTTTTTCTCGCATAATTTGTCCGCCTTCGTTCCAACGCGTCCTCTTCAGCAGCTGTTGTCGGAGGCTCTGATTGCTTGCGTTATCCGTGCCTTCCTCGTCAGTGCAAGCCTGCCTTCTAACTGCACCTTGGCAAAGACAAATGAAAAGGGTGTTCTAGGCCGCTTTTCGATGCAAGCCTTCATGGAGTTATGGCTCCAAAATTGGGATTGTGTACGTGTGTTCGAATCCTGCCAACGGACAACTTTAATGGCGCCTAATTATTCATAAAGGAGTACCTTGTTAAACATGATGAGTTTACAAAGTCACGAAGCTGTTTGAAGCCAGAAGGACGAAGTTTAGGCCGGTATGGGCTAACCATCACGCCCATACCAGCTGACGAAATTTCGCGTCGGAGGCGATTCCTATGAAAGAGGGATCAACCATAGTTTTCAAAGTCCTTTCCTCGAAGCATATGACGCTACGCAGAAGCTGTGTGACAATGTACCGCCTCGAGTATTGGCCTACGTCGCACCGACGTTACGTTTCTTTGCCGGAGTACAAGTGCCATCGTCGATTTAACAGTGATCACATGACACAGGCATCAGTGCGGACGATTGTACAGCATTACCTCGCTATCACATCACAGTCCGTGTCATTTATAACCCAACAAACGGCATGCCGTAAACTCGCGTCCAACGGCCGGAGTAGAAATCATGCCGTCGTCTTGTAATGTCGCCACGCACAGCTTTTTGCCTTGCGCGAACACGCTGTTTCACCTGGAGCTCTATAACGCAAAGCTATTTCTATCTGTTTTTATTCGAATCTCATGACGTAAAATTTACGTAGCCGCCGACGCAAGCATCGGCGGTGGCTCGCAGCGTTTTTTAAACAGCTCAGTTAAGAGAATTCCTTGTTTATTGTAGGTCGCCTTTATTTGCTTTCAGAACGAATAGCATTGCGTACCTTAGCATGTCTTTTTTTTATCAAATTGACCGACGAGAGCTGAGGAGCACGCCGAGAAAAAGCGGGTTTCCGAGGGCAAGCGCAGTGAAAGCACGCGCTACACGCAGAAAAGGACTGGTCCCTTTGTTTCGCTTACGGTGGCTGGTCGTGCAACGCAAGGCTATAAAACGCATCCTCAGCGAAGGAGAGTCGTGTGCGTAGCCGAAAGGGCTCGACAACTTTATACCGCCATGCAAAAATTTGCTTTATACACAAATAAGACTATTGTTTTCCCTGCAGCTCTGAGTAGCCAGTGCCAGAGCGATGGGCGGGCAGCTATCTTCTATTCTTGTCTGAAGGGGGCATTCTCTTAATATTCTTAGAAAAATGAGCTTTTCTTTGACATATTGATGTACCTTCAATGCGTACAGGTCACTTTGACATGCTCAGTTTTCAAGGTTTTGTGACATCCCGTAACTGACAGCGGGCGCAACCCGAGATGTTTTGTCCTAAAGCGGAAAACTAATGACAAGAAAGGGGCAGAATCGCGAATAATTCTTTTTCTTTTGTTCGGTCTAACCATGCTTGCTAAGTGTGTACAGTTATATCAGACGGAAACATTTCGCTGTTCTTGTGATGTCGCGTGACAGACAGGCGAACGGCGGTGGCCACAAAAATTTGTCCAGTTGTAGAAGGCTGATAGAAGGAATGGAACGGAAACAGTTTGGAATAGCTTTATGTTATTACGCCCTTGGTAATACTTTATAAAACCCCAGACAATGCGGGACAGTCAGCTGTCTGAAAAATGTTTCGCACAATAAGGATTGACAAAGTGCATCGGATGTGCATAAATGCTGCTTTCTTTTCACAGAGCCATTAAATTATTTTAACAGCTTCCGTTCTATAACACCTACCAATGATCTTTTCTTGAAAGGACTACAATGACATATAAGACGAAGTGGGAAACGTATAAGCCGTTACATGAGTGCTTTCTGAGAGCTGACTTCCTGTGACCAAACAGAAGCAATAACTAGTAATGAGAAAAGCCAGCGAGCGCCCACGGGTTTTCGCCTGCAGTAATAGTCGTATGCAAGGCGTAAAATTGATATGCAAAATTTGTTGCTAGGAATTGCCGCTTCCAGTGTATGGTCGTCTGGATGTTCGAGTTGTCGCAGCCTTTCCTGAAGGCGTCGACGTACTTTTTTACGCGTAGTAAAAGGAGTTATCTGCACAAATACACCAGAAAGACGAGATTACGAGGTTTCGAGGAAAGTGTTTCCAGTGATTTGTCCGAACGCCTAGATTTTGCGCGAGTGTTCACGCGAGCGGTGACCCGCAGGTCGGTGCGCTGCGCCGGTGCAGTCGGTCTGTGCACACGTGGCCCGGGCGCGTCCGGCGCGGCCCCGCATCGCCTCCGGCCCCGTCGGGCGCGGTCTCCAAGGTGGCCACGTTTCCGCGCTGCTCGCACTTGGACGGCGGCGAAACGGGTAACTACGCGCGGCTTCGAAGGACGCCCCGAAAGGCGCTCCTCACCACTCTCAATGAGGAAGACGTGTGAGTGCTCGAATAGCCAAATTTCCGAACCCCGCATCGAGTATTAGATAAAAAACGACCTTCGAGTATCGAACCGAATGCCAAAAATTTTTTCTAAAACAATTGTGAGGAAAAATGTACAGACGCCATTGACGAACATTGCTAATGTAAGCGAGTTGAACGAACGAACGAACGAACGAACGAACGAACGAACGAACGAACGAACGAACGAACGAGCGAGCGAGCGAGCGAGCGAGCGAGCGAACGAGCGAACGAACGAACGAGCGAGCGAGCGAGCGAACGAACGAACGAACGAACGAACGAACGAACGAGCGAGCGAACGAACGAACGAACGAACGAACGAACGAACGAACGAACGAACGAACGTACGTACGTACGTACGTACGTACGTACGTACGTACGTACGTTTCCTTGTGCTGAGTGCGACCATCAATAAAACACGAAAACGGCTGAAATCGGCAAGAAAAAAAGAAAAGGTCATTCGCTTTAAATTATTGCGTGGAGTCCGCACATCGTAACGCACATAATATTAAAGCGATGCAAACGTCATGAGATTTCGAAAAAAATGATTAGGCTGCCTAAAGGCGAGTCATTGTGATTGAATGAGTGGAAATTAGTGCGCAGAAGTCGGTTACTACATGCCATTGTGAGCGACTGCTCTACATCCCCACTTGTCCTCGGAGGCTCACAAAAACCTCTAAAAACTTTTGCAAGTGCAACACGTTTAAGGAAAGCAACACACATACTAGATCCCATCTACAGGTCTGCCCGCGTTGATCACTTCCTAAAGGTCCGAGAATATGAGCGTCCACTCAACAAACATTATCTTTTTTTTTTTGTCTTCGCGTCGCCCACTTGCTGCGAAGGCAGTCTTGCTGAATTTTCGTTTAATTAGGCGTCGTGTAGCATTTGTGCGACATTTGAACTTCGTCTGCCCGAACTGTAGTTTTTATATCCAGCTTTTTCACAATACGTTATGTTGTGCTCCTTTATTTCATTTATGTGCATGTTTTTACTGTTAATGCGTTGTGATTGGTTATATTTAGTGACAGCGTTACGTTTTTTTGTTCTGTTTTTCTACCTGGACTACTTTTCTATGTTTCTCCCTTACAGTAATGCCCATATCATGGCGCTGTAGGTATCTGAATAAATAAATAAATAAATAAATAAATAAATAAATAACGATACTTTATGTTCGGACACAGGCGAATATTTGACAATTTGGCATAGAAAATTTTCGAATTGAATGCTAATCGAGTAGCAAAGACTGCACGGTTTGTATTCGAGATATTGAATATTCCCACAGCCCTACAAATTGCATGGTCATTTTGTTGTGCCCGAGGGGTCCGAGTAGGGCCCTTCCCTCAAGTACGCGAGCCCTCATTGTGCATAGCTGAGTAACCGTTGCTGTTTTGACGCCTGAACAGCTCAGATGCTCACGTGGAAGGAGTGTGATGTGGTTTGGCAGAGCTTGCAGTGATCCCAACCTTTCACGTCGCAGGCGATTAATTGTAACTGTTGTAACATTGCGCTTCTGCTCAATTTGATTTCTTGTAATAATGTAACTCCTAGATCAACATTTTAGAGTGCTACGGCAGTTTTTTTTTCATTAGTCCTTTGTAAGTTACATTATCCAATAACATTATCGGAACACAAGCAGTAAAAAGACGCTACCATTCCTGAGGTCACGGACGGTGGCGAGGAATTCAGCCGCTCTTGGAATGTGGAAAAAGTGTTATAAAAATTGAGGAGCCATTTCATTCTGTGAAGGTGGATGACCAGCGAAGCTGTAACAAAAGACAGGGCTAGACGAGGGCGCATGTATTTGTGTTCATCATTTGGTGACGGTAGCTTTGTGATTGCTGTGATATACAGCGATTGGTTCGGTTACAACCTTAGGCGGAATCTTGATCAAAGTTAACTTTATACACGACCGGTGTTGAGTAGTTGAGTGACTTGGATTAGCGTGGAACGTCAAACCAAATTCTTCTAGCAAAAATTTAGTGAACTATTTCTAGTCTCGTTTTGAAACGTCCACATTGAAATCTGCAACGATGATCACAGGAGTAGTGTGATCACGGCTAACCCATGCTAATTGGGTGGTCATGAACTTCTCGATATCACACTGGGGCGTGCCTGGAGATAACGTACAACACACAGGGATATCCACACAGTGCATATCACAATTCCGCCTTTCGTTTGTACGGTACAAGGCATCTCCACAGTCGGTGGCATTGTCCTCTGGCGAGTCAAGGGTGTATGGTAGTACACCCGTGAGCAAAAGTATACGGACCACGGGAGCGCGTGCCAAACTGCATTGACGCGCCGTCTACCGACGCGGTGCCTGCTGTAGAGAGGGCCGTTAGAGCAGCGGTGCGCATGCGCGTCCCATCATATCTGCTGGCCTGACATGTAGCCTTGCCTGACGTGGCTGCGGTGCTCGTAGACTAAACGTCCACTGGGCGTCGTTTTCTCTGTTCCGTCGCGTCTGGGCCGTTGTTTTACGCAGCGGCTAGACTGGCACGCGCGTCCGCCGCGCTTCGTTTTCATTCTTTCTTTGGGGGGATTATCGCGCGCCGCACTGCCTTCTCTGACGTCTTTAGATGACTCGCGCAAAATGTCTTTCTGCGGCGTTGTATTATCTCGAACTGTTCCAATGATTGCTGCCGCAGGTAGAAGCAAGGTTTTGCAATCGGTGTCCGCCGTCGCGTTAAGAAGTAGAACTGAGTTGCTGACGCTACTATGCTCCGCAAGCAGTAAGGTGCTAAAACGAGAAATTAGCGGCACCGTACTGCCTTTATTTCTTCAAACCCTTCAACAAGACTTGAACAAGAAATGCACGCGAGGGTGCCACTACAGACAGCTGCGGCAACGCTGACACATTCGCGAGAATATAAAATCAGGTGCAGCTGTGTGGTGCACGCAGCTGTGAAGTTCCAATTACAGTTGCCCCCTTGCGATCGGGGTGACCGACCTGAATCACTCACTGGTCGGGGTGACCACCGAAAGACTCCGGTCTTGAGGGAACTTAGAACAAGCCAACGTGCTGCTGTTATTTTCGGAGATTATAATTTTCACTACTGTATGCATGAGTTCACTACGCTGTTAATTTTCCATAGGCGGTGATGACGCCTCGGAGGTCCCGTGGTATCCTCTCGTAACGCGATGCCGTGAGGAGACCCCGACAGCAAACATTGGAACAGTTCGAGATAATACAACACCGCAGAAAGGCATTTTGCGCGAGTCATCTGAAGGCGTCAGGGAAGGCAGTGCGGCGCGCGATAATTCCCCCCAAGAAGAATGAAAACGAAGCGCGGCGGACGCGCGTGCCAGCCCAGCCGCTGCGTAAAACAACGGCCCAGACGCGACGGAGCAGAGAAAACGACGCCCAGTGGGCGTTTAGTCTACGAGCACCGTAGCCACGTCAGCCAAGGCTACATGTCAGGCCAGCAGATATGATGGGACGCGCATGCGCACCGCTGCTCTAGCGACCCTCTCGACAGCAGGCACCCCGTCCGTAGACAGCTCGTCGATGCAGTTTGGCACGCGCTCCCCAGGTAGCACACAAAGTCTTGAAAACGTCGTATTAAGGGATTCAACGTCTGAAACGGATTTTTGACCAAAATCGACGCATCAAAAACGTTCCAAACAAGATAGCTTAAAAACTAGGGGTGAATACGTTTTGAGAACGTTGGAAGCCAGGCAGCTTAAAAACGAGGGGTGAATACGTTTTGAAAACGACTGAATGTGCTGCCGCTGCCCTTTGGTATGTAAGTGTTGCAGTGTTTTGCTGTCAAGAAAACGATATTCTGTGATCAGTTTGGGTTGTGCCATATGTTTGTGTGGTTTTAATTTGGAAATCAGTAGTGTTTTCAATTGTTATGTGACCAAGGCGGCCACGTTATTCGTGAAGCCGGGCATAGTTGCGTTATCGCACTCGCATGGCACTACGGTCTGTTTGAGACTGTTCTGAATGTGCTGCCGCTACCCTTTGTCATGTAAGTGTTGCAGTGCTTTGCTGTCAAGAAAACGACATTCTGTGATTAGTTTGGGTTGTGCGATCTGTTTGAGCCGGGCATAATAGCGTTATCGCACTTGCATTGCGCTGTGGTATGATAGCGGCTGTTCTGAATGTGCTGCCGCTGCCCTTTGTCACGTAAGTGTTGCAGGGTTTCGCCGTCAAGAAAACGACGTTCTGTGATTAGTTTGGGTTGTGCGATCTGTTTGTGTAGTTTAATTTGGAAATCAGTAGTGTTTTCAATTGGAGGGCGCGGAGTGGAGGGCACTAATCAGCTCTTCAAGTTCATTGTCATGTTATGTGAGGCGCCTTTTCACTGACGCTGTAATTATGGCGTTAAGGGCAGTATAAGGACGAAAGTTAGAGGAACGAAATCGTGCCTGTGTGTCCCTAGCGTCGGGATCGGCCGCTATGCGTGATCCTAACAAGAAAGCATTTTACAGAATGCGAAGAAAGGCGGCAAAATTTCTGTATGTGCGCACCTTGCCGATCTCCGCAATAGAGCCGTCATCGTGGTATTTTAGTCTCCCGTTTAGCAAGAGTGTTGCAGGCAAGGGAACTGGTTCAAACAGGCTTTTTTTTAATTATTCAGTACTAGTGCGGTATCCCAAAAGGTGAGTTCAAGTGCTCGCCCTATTTTCTTCCCTCGCGCTACAGCGCACTGACAGAATTTTGCGTGCACCATACCGTGCTTTTATCGTTTGCGCTTCAGGTTCTCGATTGTGTTTTCGCCCCCTTTACCCACGTGATGGGTATTTCATGGTATTACCGGGCACTACATGTGTCCATATATTGTGTCCAATATATGAAACGGCCAAATTCGATTTTATGTGAAGCCTCAAATGGTAGTAACGTATTGAGTCCCTTGTAGCTTTGTGCTTGTTATCAATTTTACTATTTGGCGAATGGATACAGCATGTACGTTGCATTACTCGCTTGTGGATACTGCATACGGGAGTCGAGTATGACCTTGGTATAAAATAATTTGTATGCTTTAGGTAGTACGATTGTTTGCAGTTTGGGACATGTGTCGGAATGTACGCTGTGCGCCCTTCGCGCTTTACGGCGGCCTGCCGAGTTCATGCGGGTGCCATGTGTGCGCATGGAGTTCGCGAAGCGCTCTCGCAGTTTTATATATATATCTATATATACATATATATATATATATATATATATATAATATATATATATATATATAAATATATATATATATATATATATATATATATATATATATATATATATATATATATATATATATATGCATATATATACATGTGTTCTGTTCGCGCGCTTCGCACAACAAGGCATGTCGCAGTTATTTGTCGTTGTGCAACACATTTTCCTAGCGTACGTCTGTGCATTATTTGATACCGGTTTCACACGGGGCTCTTTTAGCCGCTATCCAGTCCGTTACAAATCGAATTTCTCGGTCGTGATTGGCTCCTCTGCGCAAGCTACGAGAGTGAGCCAGTCGCATCGATAATTTCGAACCGGATCGGGCTTGATCGCGATCGAGAGTGGTCTTGTGACACCGGTTTTACACATGGCTCCCACATAGGGAACAATTTAAGTTCAATGCTACTGAGTGAAGAGCAAGTGCATATATATGCCAGTGGTGGTATGTGGGCAAGTCTTTCTGGTGAAGCCAATACTTGTGCATTCAAAACATTTCAATTACCAGCGTAGTGCATCAATGTGTCTACTTCGACAAAATGGAGCACCAGTGCAGATATCTGAGCATACCTGTCCAGGGCAGCAAGTGTGTCTACATTGAAACCACTACCAGCATGTGCGGCAGTTCTATTTCCAGCAGCGGTACTGCACAATAATCAGTAGGGTGCTCTCAAGCTGTTTATCTATGAAGCTCTGCCTGGACTGTGTGCCAAATATTTTTGGACGTGAAAGTGGGGGTGAATTGGTAAACATCAGTGGAACTGTGCCTGGACTTTGTGGCAAATGTTTTTGGATGTGAAAGTGTGAGTTAACCGGCAAAGAATTTGCTCTGGGCTACATGTGTTAAACGTTTTTCTCATTCAGAGTGCTTTTTTTTTTACTTTAGGAGACTGGAGATGTGCGCAAAGTGTGACATGTCAGTGTGCTAATTAATGTATTTTCTGGTTTGCAAATTATTCGTTGCAACTTTGTTTTTGCCAGAGAGGTATAACTTTGCCTCTTGTAAAGGGCTTTTTAGATAAAACACTTACTATTTATTATGACCATTGCTTCCTTTGTTACACAAATGCAGCTTCCAGTGCATTCCAGTTTATATCCATGTTTATGTAAGTTTCTAATATGAGGCTTGCATATTCATTTCTCACGTTCTGGAGTGGCAAGATGCAGCATTACTGTCTCATCGTTTGCTGTACTACAGTAGTGTTCACTTGTTACACTGAATCCCCCGTTTAAGTATTCTGTACTAATTTCACTTTATTACTTTTTTGTTGTATGGTTATTTTTTCTCGCCATTACCTTCTTTGATATATCCTAAAGCCAATATTTCCAATTTTGCATTGTTCCCATTTTTTTTTATTTCTGCCACAGGATTGTTTTACGATGGTATGCGGTGGTATTTCTTTTGTGCCCTTTTCAAGCTTCTAGCTGATTGGTAACATTGCTTGGAGGCAGTTACCATCCGATTCATACTCTTGCATTTTTCAGTCTACTTCTTCCATTCGCTCCGATGTCACTTCTGCATAACTCTAGTCCATCTAATAGCACGTACACTTCACTATGATAAATTAGACACTTTAGTACACTCCAGGTTTTTCTGTTCATTTTGTATGTCTACTTGCAATTTTGTTTATGTGCTAGTGAATGTTCACTTTCGAGTTCATTACGTATCCTTTCTGCGACTTTTGTCATGGTTGATGTACTTTTACTTCTATTTGCATTTCTCACACAGTTTGTTCGAACCTTGCATAAGCATTACATTTTAATAAAGTGTTTTCGCTTTGTCACAATGTTCTCATTTCATGCACTCTTGGCATGAAGGGCTTGGTCTGGCCACCTGCCAAGACGTGGCCATTTGTTCTTTGCAGGATGTCATTCCCATTGTGGTTGTAAGCATCGTAGCTTACTAAAGGCGGTATTAAGGATTTATTATTCCTAACAGGCTCATTTTCGTGCGGCTTGGTAGAGGATGCACCGGCCATGCGGGGAACAGTGCTTGGCACTGCGCCATGGCTCTTACAGTCAACACCGACGCTTCTACTCATCTGGGGCGCGACTGGAGATCGTTGTTCGAAACGCCCGATCAGTTTCACCTCACGCGATTGGCCTAGGCCGTGCCAACGGGTGCGGCTGACGACGTCTGCGCGGCATAGGTCAGTCGCGTGAGGCGAAACTAAACGCGTGTTTTGAACAACGATGTCTGATCGCGCCCGTCACCCGCGAAAATTAGCTTCAGATGATCGTAAACCTTTCAAGACCGCTTCTAGACCAGCTTTTTGATAACGTCCTAAAAACGTTTAGAAATTGGTTACGAATAGTTTTGGAAAAGGGATTACTTGTGTCTTTCCCAATCCTATTTCTAGACCAGATTTTCGAATACGTCTTGCAGACCTGTTCTAGATCGTCTCAAGAAAGTAATTAAGCCGGACATTAGCAGAGATATACGACGTTTTCCCGCCGAAGTTCTCTCATTCGTGTCTTCTTTCCCAGGTAGCACAAAAGAGCTACGTAACGTTTTCGTAGCGTTTATCTAAGACGATAAAAACGGGTTAAAGAAGACACGAATGAGAGAACTTCGGCGGGAAAACGTCGGATATCTCTGCTAATGTCCGGCTTAATTACTTTCTTGAGACGATCTAGAACAGGTCTGCAAGACGTATTCGAAAAGCTGGTCTAGAAATAGGATTGGGAAAGACACAAGTAATCCCTTTGCCAAAACTATTCGTAACCAATTTCTAAACGCTTTTAGGACGATATCGAAAAGCTGGTCTAGAAGCGGTCTTGAAAGGTTTGCGATCATCTGAAGCTAATTTTCGCGGGTGACGGGCGCGATCAGACATCGTTGTTCAAAACACGCGTTTAGTTTCGCCTCACGCGACTGGCCTATGCCGCGAAGACGTCGTCAGCCGCACCCATTGGCACGGCCTAGGCCAATCGCGTGAGGTAAAACTGATCGGGCGTTTCGAACAACGATCTCCAGTCGCGCCCCGGATGAGTAGAAGCGTCGGTGTTGACTGTAAGAGCCATGGCGCAGTGCCAAGCACTGTTCCCCGCATGGCCGGCGCATCGTCTACCAAGTCGTACGAAAATGAGCCTGTTAGGAATAATAAATCCTTAATACCGCCTTTAGTAAGCTACGATGCTTACAACCACAATGGGAATGACATCCTGCAAAGAACAAATGGCCACGTCTTGGCAGGTGGCCAGACCAAGCCCTTCATGCCAAGAGTGCATGAAATGAGAACATTGTGATAAAGCAAGAACACTTTATTAAAATGTAATGCTTATGCAAGGTTCGAACAAACTGTGTGAGAAATGCAAATAGAAATAAAAGTACATCAACAATGACAAAAGTCGCAGAAAGGATTCGTAATGAACTCGAAAGTGAACATTCACTAGCACATAAACAAAATTCCAAGTACACATACAAAAATGAACAGAAAAACCTGGAGTGTACTAAAGTGTCTAATTTATCATAGTAAAGTGCGCGTGCTATTAGATGGACTAGAGTTATGCAGAAGTGATATCGGAGCGAATGGAAGAAGTAGACTGAAAAATGCAAGAGTATGAATTGGATGGTAACTGCCTCCAAGCAATGTTACCAATCATCTAGAAGCTTGAAAAGAGCACAAAAAGAAATACCACCGCGTACCATCATAAAACAATCCTGTGACAGAAATAAAAAAAAATGGGAACAATGCAAAATTGGAAATATTGCCTTTAGGATATATCAAAGAAGGTAATGGCAAGAAAAAATAACCATACAACAAAAAAGCAATAAAGTGAAATTAGTACAGAATACTTAAACGGGGGATTCAGTGTAACAAGTGAACACTACTGTAGTACAGCGAACGATGAGACAGTAATGCTGCATCTTGCCACTCCAGAACGTGAGAAATGAATATGCAAGCCTCATATTAGAAACTTACATAAACATGGAAATAAACTGGAATGCACTGGAAGCTGCATTTGTGTAACAAATGAAGCAATGGTCATAATGAATAGTAAGTGTTTTATCTAAAAAGCCCTTCACAAGAGGCAAAGTTGTACCTCTCTGGCAAAAATAAAGTTGCAACGAATAATTTGCAAACCAGCAAATACATTAATTAGCACACTGACATGTCACACTTTGCGCACATCTCCAGTCTCCTAAAGTAAAAAAAAAGCACTCTGAATGAGAAAAACGTTTAACACATGTAGCCCAGAGCAAATTCTTTGCCAGTTCACTCACACTTTCACATCCAAAAACATTTGCCACAAAGTCCAGGCACAGTTCCACTGATGTTTACCAATTCACCCCCACTTTCACGTCCAAAAATATTTGGCACACAGTCCAGGCAGAGCTTCATAGATAAACAGCTTGAGAGCACCCTACTGATTATTGTGCAGTCCCGCTGCTGGAAATAGAACTGCCGCACATGCTGGTAGTGGTTTCAATCTAGATACACTGGCTGGCCTGGACAGGTATGTTCAGATATCTGCACTAGTGCTCCATTTTGTCGAAGTAGACACATTAATGCGCTACGCTGGTAATTGAAATGTTTTGAATGCACAAGTATTGGCTTCACCAGAAAGACTTGCCCACATACCACCACTGGCATATATATGCACTTGCTCTTCACTCAGTAGCATTGAACTTAAAGTGTTCCCTATGTGGAAGCCATGTGTAAAACCGGTGTCACACGACCACTCTCGATCGCGATCAAGCCCGATCCGGATCGAAATTATCGATGCGACTGGCTCACTCTCGTAGCTTGCGCAGAAGAGCCATCACGACCGAGAAATTCGATTTGTAACGGACTGGATAGCGGCTAAAAGAGCCCCGTGTGAAATTGGTATCAAATAATGCACAGACGTACGCTAGGAAAATGTGTTGCACAAGGACAAAGAACTGCGACATGCCCTGTTGTGCGAAGCGCGCGAACAGAACACATGTATATATATATTAAAAAAAACTGCGAGAGCGCTTCGCGAACTCCATGCGCACACATGGCACCCGCACGAACTCGGCAGGCCGCCGTAAAGCGCGAAGGGCGCACAGCGTACATTCCGACACATGTCCCAAACTGCAAACAATCGTACTACCTAAAGCATACAAGTTATTTTATACCAAGGGCATACTCGACTCACGTATGCAGTATGCACAAGCGAGTTATGCAGCGTACATGCTGTATCCATTCGCCAAATAGTAAAATTGATAACAAGCACGAAGCTACAAGGGACTCAATACATTACTACCATTTGAGGCGTCAAATAAAATCGAATTTGGCCGTTTCATATATTGGACACAATATATGGACACACGTGGTACCCGGTAATACCATGAAATACCCATGACGTGGGTAAAGGGGGCGAAAACACAATCGAGTACCTGAAGCGCAAACGATAAAAGCACGGTATGGTGCACGCAAAATTCTCTCAGTGCGCTGTAGCGCGAGGGAAGAAAATAGGGCGAGCACTTGACCTCACCTTTTGGGATACCGCACTAGTAGTGAATCATTAAAAAAAGCCTGTTTGAACCAGTTCCCTTGTCTGCAACACTCTTGCTAAACAGGAGACTAAAATACCACGATGATGGCTCTATTGCGGAGATCGGCAAGGTGCGCACAGACAGAAATTTTGCCGCCTTTCTTCGCATTCTGCAAAATGCTTTCTTGTTAGGATCACGCATAGCGGCCGACCTCGACGCTGGGGACACACAGGCACGATTTCGTTCCTCTAACTTTCGTCCTTATACTGCCCTTAACGTTTTAATTACAAGCGTCAGTGAAAAGGCGCCTCACATAACATGACAATGAACTTGAAGAGCTGATTAGTGCCCTCCACTCCGCGCCCTCCAATTGAAAACACTACTGATTTCCAAATTAAACTACACAAACAGATCGCACAACCCAAACTAATCACAGAACGTCGTTTTCTTGACGGCAAAACCCTGCAACACTTACATGACAAAGGGCAGCGGCAGCACATTCAGAACAGCCGCTATCATACCACAGCGCAATGCAAGTGCGATAACGTTATTATGCCCGGCTCAAACAGATCGCACAACCCAAACTAATCACAGAATGTCGTTTTCTTGACAGCAAAGCACTGCAACACTTACATGACAAAGGGTAGCGGCAGCACATTCAGAACAGTCGCAAACAGACCATAGTGCCATGCGAGTGCGATAACGTAACTATGCCCGGCTTCACGAATAACGTGGCCGCCTTGATCACATAACAATTGAAAACACTACTGATTTCCAAATTAAAACCACACAAACATATCGCACAACCCAAACTGATCACAGAATATCGTTTTCTTGACAGCAAAACACTGCAACACTTACATAGCAAAGGGCAGCGGCAGCACGTTCAGAGCAGCCGCAAACACACCACAGCGCATTGCGAGTGCGGTGACGCGACGGCGCCATGACGACGCGACTATGCCCCGGCTCGCCCGGCTGCCCGGCATCACGAATCACGTGGCCACCTTGGTCACATGATTTGACGACGGTATCGCCACCTTGCGCAAGGTTGGATCGCGTTGATGGGTTGTTGAATATTGTAGAAGGCGGTGGCGTTTTGAGTCGTTTGCAAAACGTATTCACCCCTCGTCTTTAAGCTGTCTGGCTTCCAACGTTATCAAAACGTATTCACCCCTCGTTTTTAAGCTATCTTGTTTGGAACGTCTTTGATGCGTCGATTTTGGTCAAAAATCCGTTTCAGACGTTGAATCCCTTAATACGACGTTTTCAAGACTTTGTGTGCTACCTGGGTTAACCCGTTTTTATCGTCTTGGATAAACGCTACGAAAACGTTACGTATCTCTTTTGTGCTACCTGGGTCCCGTGGTCCGTATACTTTTGCTCACGGGTGTACATACATTTTGTCCTTTGCGTATATAGCAATGCTCATTCTCTATTAAGTATTTTAACGTTTTAACGTTTGCATAATCATATTCATTTGCGCATTGCAGTTCTGACGTACAAATAAAAAAATTTTTTACAAAGTCCATCACTTCAATTTCATCAACACGTAACGCAGCCTCCAACACGATGCTCATTATTAACGTTAACAGTTTTACATGCGCGCACAAACTAAGAAACATTTTTCTTTACAAATACTGCAGTTAGTGCTTGGAATACCCTTCATAAAGATATAACTTCATCATCCACTCAGTATTTTCAAACTCAGTGCGCCAGCATTGTCCACGCACTATGCGCCAGCACTATGCTGACGACATAGTGCTACTGGCGGACAATGCCAGAGATTTACGTAGACTTGCGAACATTTACAGCAAAGCAGCGACAAATCTAGGCTTTAAGTGTAGCTCAGAGAAATCGGGAAATACGATCTTTAATGAACATATGAGGTATGAATTCAACATCAAGTCATACCCATAGTCACACTCTACGAAAACTTTGCACCCTTTGGAGTGTATCTCTGCCACACAACAATAATCGTCATCTGCCTTGATGCGTTTCCTTTCTTGAAAACGCCGCGCCCGCTACTTTCCTGTCGGGAATTCTATGTCATGCTGATAACGCGCATGCCGTTCGTTACTGGAAAGTACCGGGCTCGCAGCGTTAAAGGAAGGAAACGCGTCAAGGCGGATGACGATTATCGCTGTGTGGCAGGCATACACCCCAAAGGGTGCAAACTTTTTTTAGAGTGCAAGAAATAAATATACCTCGGCGTATGCATACACGAAGAAAAGGGTTATGCAAGCACCCACTCAGATAATCTGAAAATAAAGGGGAATCGGAATGCAGCAATAATGAACCAAAGATCAATTTGGGGCTACACTAAATATGAAGTGGTGTGCGGAATCTCGAAACGAGTAATGGTACATGCGCTGACGTTCGCAAATGACCTTCTGTGCTTAAAAGTGGATATCTTGTCGGGGTTGGAAGGTAACTAAACATCCGTAGGCCGATAGGCTTTGGGAGCCCACGGTAAAGCCACAAATGAGACGGTGTAGGATGACATGGGCTGGGCCTATTTTGAAGTCAGAGAAGCGCAGAGCAAAATTAGTTTTGAAGACAGACTCAGGAACGCGGATAAAAAATAGTTACCCCTACATGGATAAATGCGAAAGCATTGCGATCACCGCGCGATGCCTACGTTCTTTCAGTCATCGTAATTTGACTTCGCCCTAATTAACGCCAAAACTCGTGGGTTTCACTCCCAGAAAGCGTCGGAGGATCGAGTGCCCCAATTAACTCTATCCTAATTACTTGGAAAGCATATTTAGCACTAGCGAACAAGGACAGAAGGGAGACGACACAAACAATGCGCTTTGTGGCGTCGTCTCCCTTCTGTCCTTGTTCGTTAGCGCTAAATATGCTTTCCATGTCAGTTTACCGGCACGCCCCACAAATGGCAGTGAGGAAATTTATCCTAATTAACTGTGACTTAATTTACACTAATTGTCATGCGTTCGAGTGCCTTAATGAAGTCTATCCTAGTTATTCGACCCTTAAGTTCACCTCTATTAACACCAGAGGTTGTGGGTACGACTCCCACCAATGGTTGCGGCTTCGATCCAGTGCCCTACATACCTCAATCCTCATTAGTTGTACTTTAATTAACTTCACCTTAATTAACACCAAAGGTCGTGTGCTCGGCTCCCATCGAAGGTCGAGGGCTTGTAGCTTTAATTAACACCAAAGGTCGTGTGTTCGGCTCCCATCGAAGGTTGATGGCTTGTGGCTTTCATAATAATAATAATAATAATAATAATAATAATAATAATAATAATAATAATAATAATAATAATAATAATAATAATAATAATAATAATAATAATCAGCCTGGTTACGCCCACTGCAGGGCAAAGGCCTCTCCCATACCTCTCCAACAACACCGGTCATGTACTAATTGTGGCCATGTCGTCCCTGCAAACTTCTTAATCTCATCCGCCCACCTAACTTTCTGCCGCCCCCTGCTACGTTTTCCTTCCCTTGGAATCCAGTCCGTAACCCTTAATGACCATCGGTTATCTTCCCTCCTCATTACATGTCCTGCCCATGCCCCCCATTTCTTTTTCTTGATTTCAACTAAGATGTCATTAACTGGCGTTTGTTCCCTCACCCAATCTGCTCTTTTCTTATCCCTTAACGTTACACCCATCATTCTTCTTTCCATAGCTCGTTGCGTCGTCCTCAATTTAAGTAGAATCCTTTTCGTAAGCCTCCAGGTTTCTGCCCCGTAGGTGAGTACTGGTAAGACACAGCTATTATACACTTTTCTCTTGAGGGATAATGGCAACCTGCTGTTCATGATCTGAGAATGCCTGCCAAACGCACCCCAGCCCATTCTTATTCTTCTGATTATTTCCGTCCCTCTTGTGGCTTTAATTAACACCAAAGGCCGTGTGCTCGGCTCCCATCAAAGTTGGAGGGCTTGTAGCTTTAATTAACACCAAATGTCGTGTGTTCGGCTCCCGTCGAAGGTCGATGGCTTGAGCTTTAATTAACACCAAAGGTCGTGTGCTCTGCTCCCATCGAAGGTCGAGGTGTAGCTTTAACACCAAAGGCTGTGTGTTCGGCTCCCATGGAAGGTCGACGGCTTGTAGCGTTAGTTAACACCAAAGGTCGTGTGTTCGGCTCCCGTCGAAGGTCGATGGCTGGTGACTTTAATTAACAACAAAGGTCATGTGTTCAGCTCCCATGGAAGGTCGAGGGCTTGTAGCTTTAGCACCAAGGGCCGTGGGTTCCACTCCCACCGAAGGTCGAGGGTCCGTAGGTATATTTAACACCAGAGGTCGTGTGTTCAGCTCCCATGGAAGGTCGAGGACTTGTAGCTTTAATTAACACCAAAGGTCGTGTGTTCGGCTCCCGTCCAAGGTCGATGGCTTGTGACTTTAATTAACAACAAAGGTCATGTGTTAAGCTCCCATGGAAGGTCGAGGGCTTGTAGCTTTAGCACCAAGGGCCGTGGGTTCCACTCCCGCCGAAGGTCCAGGGTCCGTAGGTATATTTAACACCAGAGGTCGTGTGTTCAGCTCCCATGGAAGGTCGAGGGCTTGTAGCTTTAATTAACACCAAAGGTCGTGTGTTCGGCTCCTACCGAAGTTCGAGGGTTCGCAGCCCTTTTGGACCATCATGGCTCATGGCTCATTGAACGGCTCATGAGGCGGAAAATCAGGTGTCGGCATGCGACGATCGATTTTCCGCCCCATGAGCCATTTAATGCTTTCGCATTAATAAATGTGTGGCTAAAGTGCACGTGTGTTTTCCTGAAAAGCGTGCACACAGTATGGAGAAAGAGGTCAAAAAAGTAGGAAGCTACGTAGGTGGTTAATTGAGAGCGTGGACAGACAAGCGGAGACACCGGAGTGGGGCTGAGCCCACTCCGGTGATGCCGAAGCCTATTCCACCTTCCCCCCACCTGAAGTGTCATTAGCAGAGTTTTGTTACTCACATCATTTGAGGTTTCTTTTGAGTTTCCTATGCCTTTTCACCTAACCTTTACTGTGGCTAATAGCTTACTGCATCATTGTTGGCGCGAACGTGCCTGGCTTCTAATTCATAATTTCGCTTTATTTCTTCAAATCCTGACAATAGGATGACAAGCGCATTAGAAGCATCAGCGGTGGCTGGCTCATCAGTATTTTCTCACTTCAACATTGCTTTAAATTTTCACTGTAAACACCATGCACAAATACAATATATTTAGATACATATACAGGACAAAGTTTATTATATTATTGAAGATGAGGAGGTAGCCAATTAACAATGATCTCTAAAGGTATGGATAGCCTATGTCTAGAGCATGAATATGTTGGTGGCTGTTCACCTCGTTTCAAATTGCCTTGCGTACTTTCTTTGACCCTGAAAAAAAAAAAAACGTGCAGACTTCAGTGACCCTATCGGCAGACTCTTTTATTAGTGGCGAGTGAAATGCACGTGAATGATGTCTGTTTCAATATTGCTTCTCTTTCCAGTAAGCAATACTAACGACCCATTAAAAAAAGAGGAGAAACTCTTCCAATAAGTTACAACATTTATTAGGGATGGAAACATCGTCGCTTGCACGCAGAGGTCGGAAATATATACAGGGTGTCCCAATCAACTATGATGCACCAAGATTTAAAAAAGGTGCGATTGCATTACTAGAAGAACATCTAGTGCATATTGTTTCCAGTACAGTGTAGTAGCTGCCAGTAATATTATCGTCACTGATGTTTATTTAGGTAATTGTAAATAATTATCTAACACAAGAGGTACAATCCTAATTATAAAAGTGTCAAAGAGGCATTTGTAGGCACAGCCAAGGGACATCTAACTGCGATATTATCAGCGCAGTGCTAATTGCGTGCGATTTTTCTCCGAGTGATAAATAAACGCCGCGACATACGGAAAATACTGCGTGACGGTGCTCCCACCGGCATCACAACGCAGCGCCCACGAAGGGGCTCCCTCTGAGTTAGCCAGAACGAAATAAAGAAAAAAAAATATCGCGATCGGGCCTTATCTGTCGCGCCCCGGCCGAAGTAACGCGTCCCGTTTGGTGTCAGTTGGAATCAAGCTGTGATAACTGTTGTCTTAGCGTCGATAAAACGCACGGATGGTTCTTTTTCCTTTTTTTTTGCCACGAAACCTATCACCACAAAAGCGAATTGACAACGCCAGTGCAAAGGTTTGCAGGTGCGTTTTGTTTTGCCCCCAGTTGTCATGTCTTTCTCTAATGAGCAGTAGGAAAACATGATCCTTGCCTCGGGACCTGCAAATGGCAACAGGAGAAAAGCCGAAAACATACATCAGTCATAGAAGTGTGGCGGTGTACCAAACGCATCGACTATCATCAGAAATTACGAAAACCTGAGACAAATCGGCAGCTTCTAGAAACAGTGGCGGAGGACTCTATCTTTAAGTCCTAACGTATACGCACGAATGTTATAGCATTTATGGCCTGAAACCCTCACACTAGTGTGCGGACGTGGCCGCCCAAGTACCGATTCCCAAGTCATCAGCTTGGAGGATTCTAAACCACTCGGCCTTTCACTCGTATCACCTTAACCAGCATCAATGATTGGAAAATAGGGGCCTGCAGAATCGACTAGATTTCTTGAACTGGGTCCTCACAAAGGCCGATGAGTCACCGGAGCAACATCATGTACAGAAATGAAGGTAGTCTTCGCAGAAACGCCCACGTACATTTGCATAAGGCACACTATTGCAGTGACTCCAATCCACACTGGATAAAGCGCACTCGGCACCACTACCAGTGGTAGTTGAATGTGTGGTGAGGAATTTATGCCGATGCCATGATCGGTCCCATCTTCTTCGATCACACACTGACTGGGCAGCGTTACGTGGACGAAATCCATGAGGGAGTGGTGGATGGTTCTCAGCGAAGTCCCACTGTCACGTCTTCCACTTCTGTGGTATCAGCAAAATGGGGCGCCAGCACACAACAGCAGCCGAGCACGAAGCTGGCTGGAGGGTGACTTTTCATGCGCAATAGATTAGAAGAAACGCGCTTTTAAATGGGCCGGCTAGGTCACCTGACCTCTCTCCTTTCGATTCCTTTCTTGGGGGTTATGTGAAAGGTCATGCTTACATGATCGAGACGGACGTCAGATTACCTCAATACAAGGATAACGGATGTCTATTGTAAAATTCCAGCGTCGGTCATCATATGTGATAAAGTGGACTCAGTGCTGCGTAGTTGCAGAAAGACACCGATTGCAACACGCCCTCTAGGCAGCAGCTGGCGTTCACGAGCGCTTACGAATTCACAGAGGGCACTGAAATCTGATGTTTCCTTTTTCTCTTGTTTTTTTGTGCAGACGTCCCGATTCCCATTTCGGCCCATTTAGAAGTGGTACATTTACTTACTTGAATGCATCGGTTTCGCCATTTCTCTATACGTAGGTCCCTTCACTGTCTCTTTATTTCGCTTTTATTTTTTGCCGCGAGCTTGTTTTTGCAACAGGTATAGACTCTCAGGAAAAATAACACCGTCACTTTAATTTAGCTTTGCTCCGAAGCAAGTTTCTGGCGCTAAATATAGCTGTGCAAGCACTCTTTCGATGCAGTGCGAGCAGAGCCAGGATTTTGAGACATGCTATGCCTATTCATTGTTTTTCGCGTTTTGTGCCTGGTCAGAGCAGCGCTTCGGCCGCGTTATCAAGGGCCTTTTGTTATCTATATGATCAGTCGGCCGTGAGAGACGGATAATAAGTGTGATGTAGAAATGAGAGGAAGGAATAGCTGCGAAACCTGCCTTTGGTGCACCTTCCCTATCATTATCAAAGTGATGCGCTGTCTCTTTCTTCGGGTTTGAGACAGGCAAAGCAGTTGCTTTCGAACAGCTTATCTGCGTTCGCTGCTTTATGATGTGGGTGGGAGCGCAGTCTCGTGGTATTTTTTTATATTTCGCGGGGTTTCTTTACCAGTCGAAAGAAAAAAAAAAACACTTGATAATGTGTTGTGATTAGATACATACATTGCATAGGGGGCTCCCTTATGCGCTTATCCACTGCCAAGGCACATTGTTGCTGTAAGTGCTTACTCGTGGCAAATCAAAAGTGCATGTAAAAAAATCTCGATTTGCATATATATATATATATATATATATATATATATATATATATATATATATATATATATATATATATATATATATTGTCAGTCGGTAATGTGGAAAGAAGACGACGCTGATGGTGGTCTTAGAGACGACGAAGAAGAGTTTAGCGTCATCGCTGCTCTACGCTTGTTGGCTCAGCCATTAAAAGCCACTTGTAAATAGACGAACGCTTCTTCCTTCCCGTAACATCATTGGTGGAGGTGCGGGGTAATCACTTGAGCAAGACGGAGCTCCGCAGCGGACGTAACCTGGCCGCCATGTCATCCGAAGGAGAGAGTTCCACCGCGGCCCCGGCGTCGCCACCGACGGTCATCCTGGCTCAGCCTCGCGACCCAGGCATGTTTTCCGGGATTGACAACGTTGACGTTGACGACTGGTTGCAGAATTATGAACGGGTCAGCGCACACAACAGGTGGGATCACACGCTTATGCTGGCTAATATAATACTCTACCTCAAGAAAACAGCACGGGTCTGGTTCGAAACACATGAAGAAGAGATTACGAGTTGGGACCAGTGTAAACAGAAGCTTAGAGATTTGTTCGGCAAACCCGTCGGCCGCCAACGTGCTGCGAAGAAGGACCTTGGGACCTGTGTACAGACGTCCACTGAATCTTACGTGGCGTATATCCAGGACGTCCTCGCTCTTTGCCGCAAAGTAGATAACAATATGGCAGAGGCAGACAAGGTCAGCCACGTCTTAAAGGGCATCGCGGACGACGCGTTTAACCTGCTTGTTTATAAGAACATCACAACGGTCAATGAGATAATTCACGAATGTCGCCGCTTTGAAGACGCGAAGAGTCGCCGCATAGTTCGACAGTTTACTCGTCTACCTAATACCGCAGCTTCGTCGACGTGCGAAGACATTGGTCCACCGCGTGAGTCCACCTCCAGCGAGAACGTCGTACGTATCGTTCGGCGAGAAATCGAAGCAGCGTCTCCTTCCACGCCAGTCACGCAGTGCTTTGGCGATTCCCGGCCGCTTGTGTCCCTCATTCAGTCGGTCATTCGCCAAGAACTTGCCAATGTAGGTCTTCCATCCATCTGCTCCGCCAGCCGTCCTGACTTTGCTTCGTCTACTGCCTCTGCCCCTGTTCACCGGAGCCAATACGGTCCATATCCGAGCTATCGCAACCCGGCCGAATGGCGCACCCATGACGATAGACCCATCTGCTTTTCCTGTGGACGTGTGGGCCACATCTCTCGCCACTGTCGAAGTTCCTGGCCAGCCCACTCACGACCAAGCTTTCCCGCCTACCGCCGCTCTCCACTGAATCCTCGCCCGCCATCACTCTCCACCGAGGTTGAAGACGCACCTGACAACGCTCGAGCCACCGCGACCAGCCGATCGCCATCACCACATAGTCGCCGCTCCCGTTCGCCCCAGTGTTTGGATCCCACCGATGGCATCGGTTGTTGGGAACTCGGCGCTGACGCCCGTGGTTGTACCTGGGTCGCAAGCCCCAAGGGTAGCGTTGGCCTGGCGGCCTGGGGTACAACTGGAAGCATCCGAAGGTCCCGGCAAAGCATGAGTCGACTGGTAACAACAAAACAACTTGTTTATTTTAACATCGCAAAGAGTTGGCGGTCAGGTTGACCGAAGTAGAGAGACGGGAGAGCACTTTACTCAACAGAAGAAATCGGAGCCCTCCTTTTGGCGTCCGGGGGCAGCTGTTTTTATACTCTCGCAGTTGAGGGCAAGAAGGAACCCCTCAATAGACGAGCACGTGAGTGTACAATGGGCTAAGGTGACGCACACTGCCGCCGGTCGGGCACAAAGACTGGAAGGAGAGGGTGACCCCTTGCTTTCGCATCGCCTGGTTCGGGCACAATGCCTGGAAGGAGAGGGTGACCCCTTGCTTTCGCATCGCCTGGTTCAGGCACAATGACTGGAAGGGGAGGATGACTCCTGCTTTCGCATCGCCTGGTTCGGGCACAATGGCACATACACTCACACACGCACATGAAGACACGTGGCATCGGAACATGCCTGGAAACGCCTGGAAACGCCTGGCGGGGAGCGTTGCGGCGACGCCGCACGGGCCAAAATGTCTGCCGCCCCGCCGCAGTCGCGCCGGCAAAACCGCGTGTCGCAGGCGAAACGCAACAGACCGCCCCGCCGGGGGAAGGAGATCCCGATGGACAGGGGACTGCATCCGCTGTCCGGAGGGATGTCGCTCGATGATGCTCATAACCGAAGTCGGGCGTCCCTCGACGTTTCTTGAGCGCAGCGCACAGAGAAGGCCTCGTTCTCTCGTTCAGGTTCGCACGGGACACTGCAAAGTGACTTCGGGAGAGTTCACATTTTTGCTCTCGTTCCCGGCAAGCGTTAGAACTACGCTGAAACTCAACCGCTCAGTCAGCAAGCACGGCACAACCCTCACTAAGCCCTGCCAGGCTCTTTCCCCTTTTTATACCACTGCCTAGTTCCTTACAGTAGTCTAGCATCACTCAGAACGCGTCCATAAATTGAAAAATTGCACTAGAAAGCATATCATCACTTTGAAACACTAAACAAAAGCAATATGTTAAAAAAAAATCCTGCCTCAGGAAGAAAAACATCAGTAACAAACAATTTTTAGGCTGATTCCTACGTTAGGGGCTTCGACTTAAGCCATCGGCGTTACCGTTGAGACTCCCCTTTTTGTAACGCACCTCAAAGGAATATTGTTGTAAAGCGAGGCTCCAGCGCAGGAGGCGGCCATTTTTGGGAGAGATGGTCTGCAGCCATTGGAGAGGGCAGTGATCCGTCTCAATGATAAACCTCGAGCCGGCTAGATAGCATGACAATTTCTGAACGGCCCACACGAGACACGCACACTCTTTCTCGGTGGCGCTATACGCCTGCTCACGACTGGTCAGCTTACGACTAGCATACAGGACGGGGTGTTCTACTTCTCCATTTTCCCGTTGGCACAGTACAACGCCCATGCCTCGCTCACTAGCATCGCACTGAACAATGAACCCTTTTGTATAGTCTGGCGATCGTAGCACAGGCTGGTTTGTTAGGGCACTCTTTAGGGCGCTAAAAGCTCTTTCCTTTGTCTCGTCCCAGACGACTGTTTGAGGCTCTGACTTTCTTAGAGCATCCGTCAGGGGAGCCGCGATATCAGAGTACCTGGGGATGTACCTCTGATAGTAGCCGGCGACACCTAAGAACGACCGAATATCGGTCTTCGTGCGCGGTTGCGGGAAGTCTCGCACAGCGGCCACTTTTATTTCAGAGGGGCGGCGACGACCCTGACCAATCACGTGACCGAGGTAGACAACCTCGGCCTGTGCTAACTGGCACTTAGGAGCCTTGACTGTCAAGCCCGCTTCGCGCAGGCGGGTTAGCACTGCCCGCAAGTGTGCCATATGCTCAGACCAGGATGCGGAGAATATCGCTACGTCGTCTAGATACGGTAAAGCGAATTCTTGCTGTCCCCGCAACACTTTATCCATGAGGCTTGAAAAACAGTATGGCGCGTTCTTCAAACCAAAACTCAACACTTTAGGACGGAATGCTCCCATTGGTGAAATGAACGCCGCATACCTACTAGCCTCTTCTGTAAGTGGAACCTGCCAATAACCCCTGACAAGATCTAGGGTGGAAATAAACTGAGCGCTACTAACTTTCTCAAGGCGCTCCTCGATGTTAGGGATCGGATAAATTTGATCCTTAGTGATGGAATTAAGCCTGCGGTAGTCGACGCAAGGACGAGGTTCCTTGCCCGGTACCTCAACTAAAATCAAAGGGGAGGTATAATCACTCTCACCTGCCTCAATAACACCGAGCTGTAGCATTTTATTTACCTCAGCCTCCATAATATCGCTCTGGCGGGGTGACACCCGATACGCCTTGGATCGTACTGGCTCTGGGGAGGTAAGTTCTATATCATGAGTAAGTACAGAAGTCCTACCAGGCCTCTCAGAGAACAGACCTTGAAACTCTTGTAATAGCTGGTGTAGTTCGGTTTTCTGCTCAGGCGACAGCGGTGCTTTACTGATAAGGTCACTAATGACTTGACCGGTGTCTTCCCTGTTCGTCACTGAGCCTAGTCCCGGAAGCTCGACCGGAAGCTCTTCAGGAACGTTTACCATCATGCACACCACTGCTTCCCTTTGTCTATAAGGTTTGAGCAGATTACAGTGGTAAACTTGCTGTGCTTTCCGCTTTCCTGGCAGACTTACCACGTAGTTAACGTCCGACAGTTTCTGAACAATTCGTGCTGGGCCCTCCCACTGCACGTCTAGTTTGTTGTTTAGCGATGTGCGCAATATCATGACCTCATCGCCCACCTCAAAACGACGGGCCCTGGCTGTCCGATCATAATAAACCTTGGCCCTCTGCTGGGCCTTTGTCATTGCTTCACCTGACAACTCCTGTGCCCTTCTTAAGCGTTCGAGGAGCTTAAGTACGTACTCCACCACGACTGGGTCGTCGCCCCTACCTTCCCACGATTCTCGAAGCATGCGAAGCGGAGATCGAAGCGAGCGACCGTACACCACTTCAGCTGGCGAAAACCCCGTAGCCGCATGCGGCGCGGTCCTTAAAGCAAACATCACCCCAGGCAGACACAGCTCCCAGTCAGTTCGATGTTCAAAACACAACGCTCTCAACACGCGCTTCATGACGGAGTGGAGCTTCTCAACGGAATTCGACTGTGGGTGGTACACTGAGCTGTGTAACAGCTTTACCCCACACCTTTCGAGAAAAGTTGTCGTCAAAGCGCTAGTAAACACTGTGCCCTGATCTGATTGGATTTCCGCAGGGAAACCAACTCGCGCAAATATGGACAGTAGTGCATTAACTATCTCAACTGAGCTGAGTTCTTTAAGCGGCACTGCTTCAGGGAACTTTGTCGCTGGGCAGATCACAGTCAAAATGTGTCTGTACCCCGTGGCTGTTACCGGCAGAGGTCCCACTGTATCAATAACGAGCCGTCTAAAAGGCTCCGTTATGATAGGTACCAATTTCAACGGCGCCCTTGATTTGTCCCCTGGTTTGCCCACCCGCTGACAGGTGTCACATGACCTCACGAAGTGGTCTGCGTCCCGAAAACACCCTGGCCAATAGTACTCTTGCAAGAGACGGTCCTTAGTTTTCTTAACTCCTAGGTGTCCGGACCACGAACCCCCGTGTGACAAGCGCAACAGATCCTGACGATAGCATTGAGGCACGATCAGCTGATCGAACTCCACTCCTCGGCGGTCTAGATACTTCCGGTACAGGACTCCACCTCTTTCCACAAAACGCGCAGTTTTCCTGGCGATACCTTCTTTGACAATGCAGCGTATGTTTTCTAGGCTACCATCCTTCTTTTGCTCGGCTATCAAAGCCGACCGGCTGACTTTTAGCAACCTATCCAGTCCGTCTGACGTAGGCGCGATGAGCAAATCAGTAGATAGCTCTTCTAACTTTCCCGTGTCGGGCGTTTCCTCTCCAGTATCTGGCGCCTTTAACGTTACAGACTCAAGTTTATTCAGTTCGGGCGTGCTCTGAATATCAGCTTGCTGCGCCTCTGACCCTTTTTCGTTGTTTGATAACGTCGGCCCCGCAACTACCGCCTTTGCAGCGAGCTCCCGAACCTTCGATCTGGTTAAGGCCTGAACACTAGCTTCACCAAACAAAAGCCCCTTCTCGCGCAGGAGGTGATCGGACCTGTTTGAAAATAGGTACGGGTACTGGGGTGGCAGCATAGATGACACTGCCGCCTCTGTCTCAAGCGCTCCGAAAGGTCCTTCAATAAGCACCTTTGCTACTGGCAGACACACGCTATGAGCTTCCACGGCTTGCTTGATCCACGCGCACTCGCCCGTGAACATATGGGGTTCTACGTAAGACGGGTGAACTACATCCATCGTAGCTGCGGAATCGCGAAGCACTCGGCACTCTTTCCCGTTCACGAGGAGGTCTCGCATGTAAGGCTCGAGAAGCTTCATGTTCTCGTCAGTGCTGCCTATTGAAAAAAACACAACTTTTGGTGTTGTTTCCGGACACTGCGCCGAAAAGTGACCCGGCTTCTGGCACGTATAACAAACGCGCGCTCGCCTCATCTCGAACCGCTTTCTGCGTTTGGCTGCCGCCGTCTCTTTACGTTTGGTCGAACTGCTTTCACTCGCATCCTCACTACGCGTGTCCCCCTTTAATCTCCTGGGCGTGAACCTCGGCCTCTCAAACTTCGAGCCAAATTCACCCTTTTGACCGTCCTTAGCTCCGCGAGCCCGACGCGTCACAAACTCCTCGGCTAGCTCAGCGGCTTTAGCCACCGTACAAACGTCTGGCCTATCCAAGACCCAGTATCTCACGTTCTCAGGTAACCGACTATAAAACTGTTCTAGCCCGAAACACTGCAGAACTTTATCGTGGTCACCAAACGCTTTTTCTTCTTTGAGCCACTCCTGCATGTTTGACATAAGCCTATACGCAAACTCTGTATATGACTCACTTTTGCCTTTCTCATTTTCCCGAAACTTCCGACGGAACGCTTCCGCAGACAGCCGGTACTTTTTTATCAGACTCGATTTTACTTTGTCGAAATCCTCTGCCTCCTCTCTATCCAAGCGAGCGACTACGTCGGCCGCCTCGCCGGGTAACAAAGTGAGCAAGCGCTGTGGCCACGTTTCCCGAGAGAACCCCTGCTTCTCGCACGTTCGCTCACAGTTAACCAGGAACAAACCAATGTCCTCTCCAAGCTTAAACGGCCGCATCAGGTCAGTCATTTTGAACAATACGCGTTCTCCTGCACCGTGTGCCTGACTTCCATTACGAGCGCGTTCCATCTCTACCTCAAGACGCTTCATTTCCAAAGCGTGTTGACGGTCACGCTCTTGTTGCTCTCGCTCTTTCTGTTCTTTACGTTCACGCTCTTCTTTTTCTTTTGCAGTCTCCCTCTCTTCAATGGTCTCAAGGCATTCCGACAGCTCGTCATCCTCAGCCTCTAACTCAAGAATAGCCTTTAGCAGTTCAGGTTTTCTTAGTTTGTCTGAGACATCCAGACCCAACTCTCTTGCAAGCTCCAACAATTTCGGTTTGCGCAACGACTTCAAATCCATGGCTGCTCTGAATGCTGCTTTCTCTACTGCTTACTATTGTCTTGCCGCAAACTAACCCGGCAGCAACGACAACCACAATTACCAGCTCTGTTTCTGACACTAACAAAAGCCTGGCAAAGCTCAGAAGAAGAAAGTCCCGCACTCACCAAACCTCGCAGGCAGGAATTCCGCGCAGTCGTTCCGCTGCAGGCAACCAGTCGTCACACAGGGCTCGTTGCACTGCTCCCGGATCGTCGTTGAGCTGCTCAGCATACAGTCAACTGCATCTCTTCGCTGCTGGCCTCCGTTGTCGCGATCTCACCGCCGGCAGACAGTTGTTTGAAGTCGGAGGCGATCTCACCGCTGCCAACCAGATGTTTGGATCCCACCGATGGCATCGGTTGTTGGGAACTCGGCGCTGACGCCCGTGGTTGTACCTGGGTCGCAAGCCCCAAGGGTAGCGTTGGCCTGGCGGCCTGGGGTACAACTGGAAGCATCCGAAGGTCCCGGCAAAGCATGAGTCGACTGGTAACAACAAAACAACTTGTTTATTTTAACATCGCAAAGAGTGCGGTCAGGTTGACCGAAGTAGAGAGACGGGAGAGCACTTTACTCAACAGAAGAAATCGGAGCCCTCCTTTTGGCGTCCGGGGGCAGCTGTTTTTATACTCTCGCAGTTGAGGGCAAGAAGGAACCCCTCAATAGACGAGCACGTGAGTGTACAATGGGCTAAGGTGACGCACACTGCCGCCGGTCGGGCACAAAGACTGGAAGGAGAGGGTGACCCCTTGCTTTCGCATCGCCTGGTTCGGGCACAATGCCTGGAAGGAGAGGGTGACCCCTTGCTTTCGCATCGCCTGGTTCAGGCACAATGACTGGAAGGGGAGGATGACTCCTGCTTTCGCATCGCCTGGTTCGGGCACAATGGCACATACACTCACACACGCACATGAAGACACGTGGCATCGGAACATGCCTGGAAACGCCTGGAAACGCCTGGCGGGGAGCGTTGCGGCGACGCCGCACGGGCCAAAATGTCTGCCGCCCCGCCGCAGTCGCGCCGGCAAAACCGCGTGTCGCAGGCGAAACGCAACACCAGCTACGTCGCTCTCCATCCCCAGCTTACCGTCGCCGCTCTCCGACGGGAAACTAACTGGGGCAGCTCCTGGAGGTGACGCTGCTCTAGAACACCGGCCTGAAATTCCTCTGCTGACCCTGCCTACTAATCGGAACCTTCTGGACGTGGACGTGGATGGTTTGCCCGTTACAGCACTCATCGACACTGGAGCCCAAATTTCCATCATGAGTGCGGAGCTTCGAACGCGCTTGAAAAAAGTACTTACCCCTGCTCCGACTCGACTGCTCCAGGTCGCCGATGGTGGTACTCCGGCTGTGCATGGAATGTGTACTGCTCGTGTCAGTGTCGCCGGTCGCCACACGTCCGTTTTGTTTAGTGTGCTTGAACATTGCCCTCATAATGTGATCCTCGGACTTGACTTTTTGTCTGCCCATTCTGCTCTGATTGACTGTTCCGCCGGTGTTGTACAACTTGACCTACCCCTACCTGTTCCCATTGACCTTCCGGCTCAAGCTCCAGCTCAACTTTGTTCCGCGGATTTTATACGCCTGCCATCTCTTGCAGCAACCTTCATCCCTGTTTTAGCCAGCCCACCTGTACCTGACGGAGACTATGTCCTTACTCCCTCGACGTCAGTCCTGCTTTCTTACAATGTCTCCTTCCCACACACCATCGTTTCTGTTGCGGCCAATCAGACATGTCTTCCCATCCTAAATTTCGGACAGAGCCCACAAGTAGTTCCTCGAGGCATGTCTCTTGCCACGTTGTCTCCAACGCACGAGTGCCACATTTCTGCTCTATCTGTTGCGCCGTCTTCGACCACTGCTCATTCTGCGCCTTCTGCATCAGTACCGACCGACGACTTCACAAAGATGATTGCACCGGACCTCTCAACCCAAGAAGCCGCACAGCTCCGTGGCCTCCTCGAGTCCTACTCCGACATTTTCGATCTGAACGATCGCCCTTTGCGTCAAACTACGGTCGTGACACATCGGATAAATACCGGCGATGCAGCACCTGTTCGCAGGCGCCCATACCGGGTGTCGCCCTCTGATCGACAAGTTATCCAGAGCGAGGTTGACAAGATGCTTGCCAAAGGGATTATTGAAAACTCTTCCAGCCCGTGGGCGTCCCCTGTTGTTCTCGTCAAAAAGAAGGATAACAGCTGGCGATTCTGCGTTGACTATCGTCATCTAAACACGATCACCAAGAAAGATGTGTATCCACTTCCCCGCATTGACGATGCTCTGGATTGTCTCCATGGTGCCACTTATTTTTCATCTATAGACCTTCGCTCTGGATATTGGCAAATTGCCGTGGACAAAATGGACCGTGAAAAGACCGCATTCGTCACACCAGACGGCCTATATCAGTTCCGGGTAATGCCTTTTGGCTTGTGCAATGCCCCGGCGACCTTTGAACGGATGATGGACATGCTCTTGCGTGGTTTGAAATGGTCCATCTGTTTGTGCTACCTGGATGACGTCATCGTATTCTCTTCAACTTTTGCGACTCATCTTGAAAGACTTTCTTCTGTTCTTTCTGTTTTTCGCACCGCTGGCTTGCAGCTCAACTCGTCCAAGTGTCACTTCGGTCACCGCCAAATAACTATGCTCGGACACCTCGTCGATTCATCAGGCATTCGCCCCGACCCCGCTAAAGTTCACGCTGTGCAGAATTTCCCCGTACCAACTTGTGCCAAAGATGTTCGCAGCTTTATTGGCCTATGCTCGTACTTCCGCAGATTTGTGGAAAATTTCGCCCATGTTGCCCGTCCCCTGACTGACCTCCTGAAGAAAGACGTTCCTTTCTCTTGGGGCTCTCAACAAGCGTCTGCTTTCTCGCAGCTCATCACGCTGCTCACCACACCTCCTGTTCTCGCCCATTTTGACGCCTCCGCTCCGACAGAAATCCGCACTGACGCTAGTGGCTACGGCATCGGCGCAGTTTTAGCTCAACGCCAATGTGGGCACGACCGCGTCATCGCCTACGCCAGCCGCCTCCTCTCTCCCGAAGAGCGCAATTACTCGATTACTGAGCGCGAGTGTCTCGCCCTCATTTGGGCGGTGGGCAAGTTCAGACCCTATATATATGGTCGGCCATTTACAGTTACCACCGACCACCACGCCCTTTGTTGGCTTTCCTCCCTTAAGGATCCCACCGGACACCTCGGTCGCTGGGCCCTACGGCTGCAGGAATACACATACACTGTGGTCTACAAGTCGGGTCGTCTACATCAGGACGCCGACTGCCTGTCTCGAAATCCCGTCGATGTACCGGACGGCTTAGTGGATGTCGCACCGATCTGCGTTCTTTCGCTTTCTGCCTTGCAAGACATTGGCGCTGAACAACGACGAGATGAGTCGTTACACCCAATTATCGAACGCCTGCTCTCTGATCCGTCTGACCCATCCCTCCACATGTTTCTGCTACAAAATGGCATCCTGTATCGCCGCAACATGCACCCCGACGGGCCCGAGCTCCTGACCGTCATTCCGTCTCATCTGCGACAGACTGTACTGCAGCAGCTGCACGACGTTCCCACCGCTGGACACCTTGGCGTTGCGCGGACCTATGACCGAATTCGGCGACGGTTCTTCTGGCCCCGTCTCAACCGCTCCGTTCGCCGCTATGTTGCCGCGTGTGAGTCGTGTCAACGCCGGAAAAGACCAGCTGTGCCTCCTGCCGGACTGCTGCAGCCTTTGGATATACCGGCCGACCCTTTTTTTCGCGTTGGCGTTGATCTTCTCGGACCATTCCCTATGTCGACTGCCGGAAATAGGTGGATTGCCGTCGCTACGGACTATACAACTCGCTATGCCATTACTAGAGCCCTACCGACCAGCTGCGCTACAGACGTCGCTGATTTCTTGCTTCACGACGTCATCTTGCACCACGGTGCACCTCGTCAACTTCTCACCGATCGCGGCAGATACTTTCTTTCCAAAGTCATAGGCGAGCTACTTCGATCATGTGCTACTAAACACAAACTTACTACCGCTTACCATCCTCAAACTAACGGTCTTACCCAACGCCTGAACCGCACATTAACTGACATGCTCGCAATGTATGTTTCCTCCGATCATAGCGACTGGGACATTGCTCTACCATTTGTCACGTTCGCCTACAATTCCTCGCGCCACGACACAGCTGGCTATTCCCCCTTCTATCTCCTCTTCGGCCGTGAGCCAACTTTGCCTTTCGAGACCCTCCTCTCGACCACGCTCGATTCGCCGACAGAGTACACTCGGGATGTCATAACCACAGCGACCCAAGCACGCCAGATTGCCCGCATTCGTCTTTCTGCTTCACAGACACGCCAGAAGTGCCGTTACGACCAGCGCCATCACGACGTGCATTATGAACCAGGTGCCCTTGTGCTAGTCTGGTATCCAACTCGGCATGTTGGTCTTTCGGAGAAATTCCTCTCGCGATACCATGGCCCTTACCGCATCCTTCGCCAGGTGACCCCTGTCACGTATGAAGTGTCTCCGTTGGATGCCACGATGCCTTCACCTCTCTCTGACATCATCCACGTCAGCCGTCTCAAACCTTACCTTTCTCGGACAGCTGAGCCGCACCAATCAGGTACTTTTTCCGACGGGGGTGATGTCACAGTCGGTAATGTGGAAAGAAGACGACGCTGATGGTGGTCTTAGAGACGACGAAGAAGAGTTTAGCATCATCACTGCTCTACGCTTGTTGGCTCAGCCATTAAAAGCCACTTGTAAATAGACGAACGCTTCTTCCTTCCCGTAACAATATATATATATATATATATATATATATGTGTGGGGGGGGTGAGGGGGGTTTAGGAAAGCTGGTCGGGCACCAGCCCCCCTCCCCCCTCTTCCACAAGAATGAAAACTGTGCGCTTATGGAAGGCAAAATGTGCATGATATTGCCAAGGGCAGTGCCTCGCTATTTGAGGCTGGTTGCTTAAGGACAAAAACATACCGGAGACAATATTAGCAATTAGATGAGGCATGTGTATGCTGCAGCGAAAATCGGGAGAGCAGTAAGCAGACATCCTTATGGAGCGATTCACCCAGTGAGACCCTAGGTAATGCGCACCTTCCAGAAGCGCTTGGATTTAAAGTGAATGAAAGCATCAACTGGTCAGCAGTCCAGATGAGCAACATACGTTTATAGTATTGGTAGAGAAAATGCAGGGAAGAGAATGATACGACCGGATCCGTTACAAGTATAGGTAGCGTTACAAGGTAGATAAGGACGGGGGGGGGGGGGGGGCTAGAATGAGGAGCATTTATAGCATACTTGATTAAGTCAAGCAGGCTAAGTGACTATTCGTTAAAGCGCCGTTTCAAAGGGGATGCCAATAAATCATCATCATCATGTTGACTGGTGGAAGGAATATGACCTGAGTAGCATCACAGACGTTGCATGACGTGGCGCTGAACCGCCACTGCAGGTATTTACTGCCATAATTTGTGGTGCCGCGCGAATTATGACAATGGGCGACCATATATGCCGGCTGAGAGCATGTCGCGCCTGTATACGCATATCACGCCTCGAAGAAAAAAAAATGTGGGCCGTTCGCCCTAGGCGTGCAAGGCTGGGTGACAGTAAAGCTAGGTCGGCTTTTGCTAAGTAGTGCTTGTTTTGTTAAGTTTTGCTAGGTCAGATATGGCTCGGGTAGGTTCATACTAAGTGTTGCTAGGTTTTGCTAAGTCTCACAAGGTTATGCACGGCTGAACTATGCTCATACTAAGTGTCGCCAAGATTTGCTAAGTATTTTCGCCAAGATTTTGTGAGGTCATACACGGCCAGGCCGGTGAGCCACACAAGCCCCAGCAAGGCACACGCATAGAAGCCACAGTACGTGCATCACAATTTATTTATTATTATGTACAATGCTTCAGCACCAGTCGTCATCATCGTTGATCCGGTCCTCGACGTCCGACCGTCGTCGTGGTCGGGGCCGTCGGGGAAGGCTTCGCGAAGCACTTGCAAGGCAGAGCTCTTCTGTTCAAAGTTCCGCACCGAACTCACCGTGGAGAGACTGACGTCGAACCAGAGCCGGTCACAGACGCGACAGCAGTGCCCAAACTCTATGCCCAGAAATTCGCGCTGGAAGCGGCTGTTCGCACCTCCCATGGATTTGCGGGCTTGGCGTTGTAAGTTCGCGGTGACGCGCAGGCCTGGAACCGGTTCCCGGCGGCGCCGCGGGCATTCAGCCCGCAGTTGTCTCCGATAGTCGGGATCCTCGGCGCGACGGGCAGGATCGGCTCTCCTTCGTCGATCGTAGTCCCGCTGAGCCGCGCGCCGAGCTTCCGTGCAGGTCACAGACGCGGCAGCTGTGCCCAAACTCTATGCCCAGAAATTCGCCCTGGAAGCGGCCGTTCGCACCCCCCGTGTCTCGGCGGACTTAACGCTGGAAGTTGCGAGGTGTGCCGCCGCGCTCGCTGTGTTTACTCGCCTGTAACGTCACGACTCCGCCCTACGCTCGTGGGGTGCGAGGAAGTTACTTGGCCCGGCGCTCTCGCAGGTGGTTGCTAGGCAACGTGGGGCGGCGTACTGCTGGGCTGATTTTTCTGGTAACATTCCACGGCAGAAAGAAAGCTTAAACAGCTCCACTTTTAAAAAATGAAAGCCCCTTTCTTAAAGACAGACGGTTGAACGCAAAGCTTTACGCCAATGCAAACTGAATCAAAGTTAAGATCAAAAGCCAGCGATCACGCAACGAACTCAAGAAATGCTGAGCGACATGATGCTATGCATATGTGTTCTGATTGCTTGTTTAGGATTGTATTCTTAGAACATTGAAGTTGAATGAAGACACCTTTCGTTAAGTTGCATATAGCCTTTATTTTAGATCATGTAGCCGTTGATTACACGCGCACACTCACAATCTCGCGGATGACTCTACACGTGCACAGTATCGCCTTGTGATTGCTGTGGTAGACTGTCAGAGGCGTGACGCGCGTAATGCAATGCAGCTATATGCAGTTCATCTGGGTAGCGTGGCGTTCAACCATCTTTCTTTACGAAGGAGCTTTGATTTTTGTCCCAGATCATAAGACCTTGTTCACGCGCGCTTGCTGTCTCCGATAAGCAGGGAATGCTCAGTTATGGTATCTTCGACTGGTCGCTTCCATCCCCCGAAGCAGAGTCGGGCAGATCCGGCGTTCCCCGAGCTCAGAGGTAGAGGGAAAGCGCGCAAGCCGAACGTGCGACTCGCTCTCGCAGGAGGCAATGGCAGATGCTAAACCACGTGGCTACTACCAACGTCCGATGTTTCGCTTATCCAAAGCTCCCGGCGCTGCCGGGAAAACCGGCGGACACGCCGGCGGGACGAGCGTTCGTCGCAGTGGCCTAGGTTGCCTAGGTTACGGTGGGCCGTCGCCAACAGCAGCGACGCGGCTCTGCGATGACGTTTCAATTTCGACGACTGCTCCGACGGCATGGCTCGGAGCGCCTCAGAGCGTTCGAAGGTGGAGGAGAGCAATCGAGAAGAACCAGCCGAACGCAGGGCACGCACCCTCTTTCAACCAGCCGAAGACAACGCCGCTCGCGAGAGCACTCCAGAGCGCTCAGAAACGACCAGTCGAAGATGGCATTAGTTAATCGCGACAGGGGTGGTGTCATGCCTAGCAGACGCAACTTGCGCTTCCAGTGATCTGTGTGTGCGCATGCTCTAGTCTTGCTGAGCTCGTCGGTTCGTGCTGTTATCAGGCACTGACCGCCTTGCCAGTCGACGCTGGCGCGGCACTGCGAATGTAAACTGTAGTGTTCTACTCAGATGTGTAAGTTGGCTTTCCTTCAATGGGTTTTCGGCGCTCATAGACGAATCAGTGATACATAGGAAGCTTCACTTAAAAAAAAAAAATGAAGGCCCAATCCAATCTGTGATGGTGCATTGCCAGCGAAGCTGTTACCATCCAGTTAACCTATGCTAATCTAACGAATGAAATTAGTACGCCGTAAGATGCGGCGTATAACCATTTATTGCGCAACGACATTTACGACAGCTTTATGATCGCTGTGGTTTTCGGTTTTGACAGTTGCCACGGTCTTCGCCAACGTTAGGTCGACACACGAGTCACGGATGGCGGCTGGTAGTTTCGTACTCGCTTCTACCCAGGAACCTCATAGCAGCGCCCACCCATTGTTCGGCGACTCTCGCCGCGATCCACCACGCACGTGACACCATGCCGCCCGCGTGCGCGTGCTCTACATGTGTTTTTTGCGCTAAATCGTCGATTTCTAGAAAGCCGAGTTTTCTGTGGACCGCCACGAAAGAATCGCCGGTCGGTAAACAGCTTCGCTGTAAAAGTATCGAGCCTCATTCGTCAACGTCTGCTCGAGCTGCGCATGAAAGGTGGCGCGTCATGGCGTGATGTCCTTGGCGAACGCAGGCTTGGCGCCGCTGCGTGACGAAGACTACCTCTACCCCGACTGGGCGTTTCAGTATCCCGAGTGGCAGCTGTGCGGAGAAGAGTTGCCAGCGTGGGCAAGTCGTTCTTGTTTCACCATGGACCTCAACAGCCTGCACGGCCAGACCATGGTTAGTGCTCCGCGCATTTGCTGGCAGCTGAAATAGACCGCGCACGGAAGTGAACGCGCTTTCGTGGGCGCCGGGCAACGCAGCGTGCCAGCTCACGCGCATTTCGATGGTGCAGCCAACTCTCGAGCCACAAATTCATCCTGCGGTTAGTGCAACAACACGAGAACGAATTTTGTCCATGTTTTGGACTGCACTTGCTCTGCGAGGTCACGAAGCCACGAGTTCTCGCGTAAGCCGCTCAAAGAGGCACCATGGAATGCTGCTTAGCTTTGGACAAACTACCACCTTCGAGATGATGCACGCAGGTTTTTTCGGTGCCAGCGCATCGCATCATGACCGCAGGCGTTCCTCAGGTCGCTATCGTGAGTAAGACTACCATGCGGTACCCGCTATCTTCTTCTTTTAACCGCCTATCTTTCATATTTGTCCGTGTTTTTCAACCACTATGTCAATCTTAAAAAGCATTCAAAAAGACCTATACCTTACCATATATTTATTGGTTTTCTACTGCCTATTTAGTAACACGGACATCTCACAGATATTGATTTCGTTCACCAAGTTGAAGTTCGTGTAGACGACTATCGTCTCTGCCATGGTCTGTGAATGTGCTGTAGTGAAAGATACAGTTTCGCCATACCTTTGGTGTGGTGCACGAAGAGTTGCACGCTCTTTCTTACGTGCACGTGCGCACGCAGTCTTGGCTTTAACAGTAACCGCACAGTGAATGTGGCAAGTGATTTCTGCGGTAGCCGGCAAGGTTGATGAAAGTTCGTTAAAGGAAAAAAATGACGCCCACCCCAGTGTATTGCACGAATGTTCAAAGGAAACCCGATCGGGTTTCCATTTCCTACGCGCTCATATACGTCATCGACGTCCGCGCCGTTTGTGCCAGTGAATGTCCGTGGATGACGAGGCTTCGAGAAGGCGACCGGCGACGGGTCTTTTCGATCAGACATCGTGATGTGCAGCAACGAGCCGTCCGCTGCGGAAATTCATTTCCCTGTGTTGTAGCAAACCTCCCCAAAGGCGTTACGAGGTGAACGTATAGGGAATCTCAAGGCGAGATGCACGACGCTGTGGTAGGGCCAGCGCGTGCAAGAGAGCCGCACCGTCGCACAATAACAATAGGCCGGCACGGCCTTAAATATGTTCGGGGTCCCCGGCTCGCCAGTCCATTTTTGGGCACAAGAAGGGACGAATTTCTGTGCCATGGGAAAGCAGTCGCAGCGGACCCTGGACGCTCGCTTAATCGCCCGCACATGTTTGCGTAGGTAAAAGCTGTTGTTTCCCAAAAGACGGCCCCAAACGCGACGAATTGCCGTCAGAAGGGTGGCTAGGTTGCCTGCACACGTTTGCAGGGCGAAAGGTTTGCTCGTCTTCACGAGTGACCACCACGAAACGTGACCCAGTCGTCCATGAGGTGGGTTGTTGGGTTACCCGCCGCCTTCTTTCGTTACAGCTTTGGCGCCTCTCTGCTGTTTGAGTGGCGAGCCGCGTCAACGTGATGTGTTTAGAACGACAGAAAGCTGAGCTATCTGATAAGGATTCATTATGTAAAAAAGAGGTGAGGCGTGCAGACAGGACACAAGAGTAGAGAAGTGGACAGCACGAACGCCGTTCGTATTGTCCACTTCTCTACTCTTGTGTCCTGTCTGCACGCCTCACCTCTTTTTTGCGTAATGAACGTGATGTGTGGTGGTTCGGTTCCTTAACTGAATGACATAACACGGACTCGACTGTTCCACACGCTTGAATTTCTTCACTAACCTCGGTATGCGTTTGCCACACCTACTGTGTGCGCACATTCCGAAACCCCCGCAGCAGACGCAATCAAAGCGAGCCGTCTAAATCTACCGCTTACCTATCACGTGAGGGCCTATTTCTCGTTAAATATTTTAGACTAGGCTTCAAAATTGTCGCGCGACGCTCCCTCCAAATCTTACCCTTCCTCCACACGCGCTGGAGGCAAAGAGGAGACAGGGCACCTTAGAAATGTATGTATGTATGTATGTATGTATGTATGTATGTATGTATGTATGTATGTATGTATGTATGTATGTATGTATGTATGTATGTATGTATGTATGTATGTATGTATGTATGTATGTATGTATGTATGTATGTATGTATGTATGTATGTATGTATGTATGTATGTATGTATGTATGTATGTATGTATGTATGTATGTATGTATGTATGTACGTGTGTGTGTGTGTGTATGTATGTATGTATGTATGTATGTATGTATGTATGTATGTATGTATGTATGTATGTACGTGCGTACGTACGTATGTATGTACGTACGTACGTACGTACGCACGTGTGTTGAGTGAGCTCGTGAACATTTTGCAACGGGGTGAACGCGGTGTGCGACGTAACGCCCACGCAGTTCTCGTGCATTTGCAGCTAAATCGCTATTGAATTTCTTTTCTGTGCGTTATTTCGGTGCCTTTGCTCACAGGTCGTCCTTTTCACGCTGGATTCGCTTTGCGTGACTGGTCTGAAATTTCCATGCGTGCATTAGGTCACACTGCGTTCATTTTGCTTCACAGAGCAAGTGGATCGCCATCAACACGGCTCTCTACAACCGAACACTGAACCTTGCTACGCCAGAAGCTCCGCCTGCGCACGACACACTCTCGGGAGTGAGGTTTTGAGCGAAAATAAAATAGACTCTGAGATGGGATTCATCTGGCTGCCGTGGGCTCTGTTGGGCGTCTTCCTCTCGGCTCGCGTCCGTTCGTCGTCATTTTACGAGTCTGGCAACAATGGCCTGAAATACCGTAAGTTTGGGCATGTTTGTGTTCCGTTACTGCAGCCAGCGCACAACGCAAGGACCGAGTGCCTTCGTCGGTATTCACTCTGTCCTTGTCTTGCCTTGTGAGCTAAATGCAGTAATATGTTCTTGCCGGTATGTGCGCGATATCCAAGTGTGCTATAAGGTTGGTATTGGTGCGATATATACCGGTTCTTAAAATTTAAACTAATGCTAAACTTAATAAAAACACAATGCCAGTTACGCAAGATATGCTTAAGTCTGTGGTTTATGCGTTTTGGAGGACATTATCTTTGCGAGCAATTAGAGTCACCAAACGCATAGTTAACAATAATTCCGTCATTAAGGTTTCGCTATCACAGTTACGGTGTAGTTTTTATATTTGAAACGTTAACACAATCTATTTGAAGACAATTTAACATTGTTTGATTGCCTTGGTGCGATTCTTTTCCGATATATTCATCATCAAATTGGACACTCAGTGAGCTAATTTTACATTCAGGGTTGTGGTTCTCGACACAATTTCGATAGGAAAAAGAGAATTGATTGAAATGTTTTTGTAAGTTATGCTTGGTGAATCTAATTTGTTGCGAAAATTGTATGCCAAAGCGTATAAGCCATCTGTGCAAGCAGATATTGCGTAGCTAGCCTTTCTACTTAAATTACCATTAATTTAAATGCGAAGACTCTATATATAAGAATGCTATAAATGCGGCACTCCTCAAAAATGAACTTTGTAGAAGGTAGCGCTGTGTGGTCGTTCGATTCTACATATGTCCTTGCTCCTGCATGCATTACCTCTTCATATAGTGAATTTTATTTTACAGCTGCGCTATGGCCACATTTGACGTAACAATGACAACTTGTGTGTGCGTGTTTGTGTTGGTCTTTACGCACACGCAACTCATTCATGTCTGTTGAGTTGTCTGTTGAGCATCATGTGACCACCTTGAAACCTTGTCATAATAACATACAGTAAAAGCTTATTGGAAATAGGCCCTTACAAGCTGAGGCGCAAGCTGTTATTTCTAGCCGCCAAGCGCGTCGACAGGACACGAGAGAATGGACCGGAGTCAGTCGCGCTGATTGCGAGCACCAAACATGGAGGAAGTAAAAGACTAGGAGGCGGCCCGACCTGACCACCTTGAAGCGTAGTCTCAAACATATAAAATACGGGCTTACAGAAAATGTCCCTCACCACGTCATGCTCAAGTGGTAATTTCTAGCCGCTGAGCGAACAAAGAGTACGGGACAGACTATAGACGGAGAGGGCGTGGCGACGGCGGGCGATAGCCGATCGAGACACGGGCGCCACTAAGCACGAAAAGTACGCAGTGCGGGACGTCGACGCAGCAATGTCACGAGGGCAGCGCGTGATGCTTCTCGAGGGAAGAACGGTGATGGCAGGAGGTGCGCGCAAAGGGACACGCTCCCGTATCATCCTGACACACACCCGGTCGGTCTTTTTTATAACAAATACCATCATCATCAGCCTGGCTACGCCCACTGCAGGGCAAAGGCTTCTCCCATACTTCTCCAGCTAACCCAGTCATGTGCTAATTGTGGCCATGTTGTCCCTGCAAGCTTCTTAATCTCATCCGCCCACCTAACTTTCTGCCGCCCCCTGCTACGCTTACCTTCTCTTGGAATCCAGTCCGTAACCCTTAATGACCATCGGTTATCTTCCTTCCTCATTACATGTCCTGCCCATGCATATTTCTTTTTCTGAATTTCAAGTGAGATGTCATTTACTCGCCGTTTGTTCCCTCACCCAATCTGCTGTCTTCTTCTCCCTATATATATATATATATATATATATATATATATATATATATATATATATATATATATATATATATATATATATATATATATATATCTTAAAAGGGACGTACAGAAAGACGTCTCAGGGTCAAAGCTGATGGGCAACCTGCTGTACAACAGATGATGACAACACTAAAAAATGCACTGCCGTATTTAGGCCGTGTGCGAAACTACGCAGTGTGTCAATGTAATTTGAGGGAAAATATGACAGAGGGAAAAAGGAAGAAGCGTAAGATAAGGTGCGATATAAGCTACTATGAAGGAAGAAATGAGCGTACATTGTATTTGAAGTCCATCATATTAATTCTATTCTTAATTTTCGGTGGCAGGAGGGGTAACTAGGCGGTGCTTACACTGGTTAACCTCCCTGTCTTTGCTTTTGTCTCTCTCTTGGTGGCTGGGGATTTCAGAGGGAAGTGGCAATAAATGTAGATGTGAATTTACTACAGTTGATTTTAGGCATAAGTAACAACAAGCTAGCAGTGTGTTCAAAGCGGCTTCATCATTCGAATAAAACAGAAACAGCGCCACACACGGTGAGCGAGCAAAGAGCCAGAGTGCTGACCAGCAACCAAATGCTTTATTTGCAGAAACAGCATATAAAGACATCATTGAAGGTGACGTAAAAGAATGAAAAAGAATGATAAGCGTTAGCCACGAAAATAATTCAGTTCTTTTGTTGACAGCGTGAGGGACGCAGAACTGAGGCATGTGTCGCCACTTGTGAATATGCAAAACGCCTCAAAGATTTCCCGCGCGCGCTGTTCGCTATATCTTCCAATTCTTTCGCACTCCTTAAAGATTGTGGTGCAACCACACGTGTTATAGTAGGCAATCAGGCGAGTGAGTGAGTCGCGGCCACGCCGGACAGCCGGGATTTGCTTTTCTAGGGCGGGGCTACGCTGAAGCCAGTTCTCCTTGATTAACTTGGGGTATGTCGACCTGCAGAGCATGTGCGCTAGAGTGGAGGTCTGCCCGCAGGACGGGCAGGCGTCGTCGCTCTACACGTCGGGGTAAACCTCGGAGAGAACGGACAGACACTGTAAGAGTTGAAGAGGACGTCGAGATGAAGAACTGGAGGTTTATTTACATTATTTACAGTGAGAGTCAATTAACACTCTTAAAGTCATTACGGGCCGGCAGCAACTCGGACGCTGCGGCCCGTGGCAAGAAGCTCGAAAGAGATCTATGAAGGAATGCTCCAGGAATGCTCTCTTGCTGCTCCCGGTCTGGGTCTTTTTAAGCCCTTCGGTGTCTAGAAGACACGTCACGTTCGGCCAATGGGAGAGCCCGCTCAGGTGACGCCATTTTCGGCCAATCGGCGAGACCACTCAGGTGTCATTTTCGGCCAATGGCAGGCGCCCGTGCGATGGTGTCACACCCGGCGGAGAGGGTCGCTGCTTGGTCCCCAATTGTCCGAGGGCTTACTTCTCCCTGCGGTCTTGCCTTGCTTACTTGCAATGCGCCGTCACAATAGGCGGATGGGGGCGACGCTGCCAGGGTTTCACGGTGCATTACACCCGTCTTGCCTCTTGGGCCCAAGTTACCTGGAACAGTGCCAGGCTCTCGCTTCACTTTCGGGAAGAGTCAAGCAGTGAATAGCTCCAGCTGCGGCAGACGAGGTGGGGGCCGCCAACTTGATTGCACGTGCCGCACCTCGGGAATGTGGTATCCGTGCTTCTGCGCTTCTTAATTAGCTGTGGCGCGATTCGATGTGGTCTGGTGAACTCGAAGTAGGCTCAGGAAACGGTCCCGTATCTAACAACACGGATATGCGCTGGTCTGTAAAGTCTAGCGAAACGGCTTGCGCCCTATTCAACTTGCGGTGAGGGGGTGGAAAGACCCTTCTAGACATAATAATAATTTTTTTTAATATTTGGGGTTTTACGTGCCAAAACCACTTTCTGATTATGAGGCACACCCTTGTAGACATGTAGAAGCATTTAATAACCTCGTTGTGAGTAGCGAGACCGTTCCAGGTGACTGTACGGGTTTCCCTTTAGTGAAGCTGCATGCTTGCGCAGGCGATCGTTGATGCACGTCCCCGTCTGCCCGATATAGCAGCGTTCATAATCGAGCTGGATTTTATAGACGACCTGCGTTGTGCAGTCAATCAAGCCGCGAACATGATTCTTATAGCAACTTTTTCGCGCAGCCGTATCCACACTGTTGACCATTTTGCACAACCCGCGCTCAGCTTTTTTTTTCGCCAAATCGACAATAAAGGTTCAGTAAAGCAATGAAGGGGGCTAGTTGGTGAACGTTCATGGTTATATTGCGCTCAGTTTTACAAACACGATATTAAGGAAGGACAGGACGTGGACGGACGAAGCGCAAACTACCAACTGTTTGATACTGTTAAAGAACGCGCTTATATACAAGGAGATATGGTGCGGGGGGGGGGCTACATATAAAAAGATATGACAAGGTGACGACATGTGATTATGGTTTGGGTCAGGCTTACATCCTTCACATGCACCCGTTCGCCCTGGCGAACTCGACCTCAGCTTTGATAAGCGCGATGGACGGAGTGCTTACGCACGTCTCTTTTTCTTTAGCTATCGCAAGCGCCTCCCATATTTCTCGCTCCGTTTTTGTTTTTGATGTTCCGATGACTGTGGTGCTTTCTATTAGCGGGGAGCATTTGCACTGTTTGCAATGTGCGGCCAAGTTGCTAGGTGCTGTCAGAAGCTGGCACGTGTATTTGTGCTCCCGTAACCTATCGTTTAGACAACGTCCAGTTTGCCCAATGTATACTTTCCCGCAGTCTAGTGGGATTTGGTAAACAACTGAAGTAGCGCATTCCACGTACTTTTTTGCGTGCTTAGTCTGACAAACCGTACCACTAGGGTTGGCCTCTTTGGATCCTGCGTTCACCTTCTTGCACATGCCTTTTAGTTTTTGCGGGGCGGAGAACAGAACTTGAACGTCATGGCGTTGGGCTGTCTTTTTTATCCGATGTGACAAGCCATGGATGTAAGGCAACACCACGCGTTTTTTCAATTTTTTCTGTGTTTTCTGCCTTTTCCTGTTGGCTCTGATTTCGGGCAACAAGTTTTCACAGATTTGCACCACCATGCTGTTCGGGTACCCACTGTTTCTCAAGCGGCTTACTTGCAGATCGATGCTCTCCCTCACAGCATGGTGGCATGATTTTTCAATTGCTTGACTGATGCAAGCCTTGGCGATGCCTCTTTTAATGATTTTAGAATGGCAAGAGTCGTACCTCAGGATTTCTTTTTCTCCTCTAGTTTTGTAGCACCAGCACATGTGGGAGCCTCTGATCCTAATGTTTATATCAAGGTACTGCAATCGACCTTCGGTAGGAGTCTCGTACGTGAACTCTAAACCTTCATGTGCTTTTTTGAACATGCTGATGACAGTTTCTACGCTACATGGATCGGTTTGGTTTTCTTTCATGCACACCAAATAATCGTCAACATATCTGACAACATATCTGATTTGTCAGACTAAGCACGCAAAAAAGTACGTGGAATGCGCTACTTCAGTTGTTTACCAAATCCCACTAGACTGCGGGAAAGTATACATTGGGCAAACTGGACGTTGTCTAAACGATAGGTTACGGGAGCACAAATACACGTGCCAGCTTCTGACAGCACCTAGCAACTTGGCCGCACATTGCAAACAGTGCAAATGCTCCCCGCTAATAGAAAGCACCACAGTCATCGGAACATCAAAAACAAAAACGGAGCGAGAAATATGGGAGGCGCTTGCGATAGCTAAAGAAAAAGAGACGTGCGTAAGCACTCCGTCCATCGCGCTTATCAAAGCTGAGGTCGAGTTCGCCAGGGCGAACGGGTGCATGTGAAGGATGTAAGCCTGACCCAAACTATAATCACATGTCGTCACCTTGTCATATCTTTTTATATGTAGCCCCCCCCCCCCCCCCCCCCGCACCATATCTCCTTGTATATAAGCGCGTTCTTTAACAGTATCAAACAGTTGGTAGTTTGCGCTTCGTCCGTCCACGTCCTGTCCTTCCTTAATATCGTGTTTGTAAAACTGAGCGCAATATAACCATGAACGACAATAAAGGAAAAAAAAAATAAAGGCACGCAAGCATTTCTAGCGTGCAGCGCAAGAATGCCCTATAAACGCGCCCTAGCGCGCGAGGAGACACGCCACGTGACATGCACGCTGCGTAATGTCGATACGTGCACGTTTTGCATTGCACTTGCATATTATTACACCAGGTAAAACGGCATGTAGCAGATGCCCAAGTAACGATCTAAGGCATTCAAAGAAAGTTTGATGAAGAAAAAGGAGCTTTAGGAGATGTGTACAAAAATGCTAGAAAATATATATTGAGTACCTGATTAAATCACGCGGGCTAGGTGACTGTCACCGCTGCATTTCAAAGGGGACGTCAATAAGTCGTCACTGGCATCGTATCGCACCACTTGCCTTTCGATGTGAGATGAGCGCCGCGTATAGCGTCTATGCGGGCACGCTTTGAATTACAGTTGCATATTGTTACACCAGGTGGCACGCCACGTGTAGCAGTTGCATAGTTTCCGGTACAAGGTAGTTAGAGAAGTCTTGACGAAGAAAAAGAAGATTATGGAAATATATGAATATTGATATAATGAAAAACACCTTTCGGCATACGTGATCATTTCAAGCAGGCTTGGTGACTGTCACCGTAATTAGCATCGTATCATGTCATTTGACATGCGATGTGACATGCGCCCCACGTAGCATTGATACTTACAAACTTTGCATTGTAGTTCCGCTATATTCCGTCAGGTGCCGGGACATGTAGCATTTGAGCATGAGTGAGTGAGTGAGTGAGTGAATAAACTTTATTGTAGGTCCGGCGAGGACGCGAACTCGTCGCGCACCCGGCTAGTCCCACGTCGGGACCGGCAGGTCTAGCCCACCGGCCCGGTCGCGGGCACGCTGGACGGGCAGGATTTGCTTTTCTAGAGGCGTGCAGCGTTGTCCCGGTTTGGTGTGCTGATCACCATTATGTTTTGTTGAAAGTTGGGACACATCGTGTCCGTGTCTCGCGACGCCGGATCGAGCCCGGCAGCCTGCCATATGGCGTCGGCGACTGCGGTAGGTCCACACTTGCTGATACACAGGCCTCCCCTGGGCCGCACGACGATCTTTGCCTCTTCTTTGGGCAGCGGAGGCATCCTGGCCCCTCGAATTATCTTGCTTTTAATGCCCGAGCGGTCGGCGGGACGCCGAGCGTTGGAACCGGCGTTATGCTGAACGTCGGCCGCACTGGCATTGGCCGCATTTCTCTTGCTCCTTAAAGAACGTCTGGCGGCAACGAGCTGCCACCCGGAGTCTTTAGTGAAGTCCTCGGGGGATAAAAACTCCCCTTCCACCTCACACTCCATCACAAATTCCGTGGAAAAAGCCTCTGACGAGAAGAGGTGGGCGTGCGATGCCTCGCCTCGCGAACCCTAACACGGTTAGGCTCAGCACACAGTGATGGCGTAGTCGAAAGAAAAACGGGAAGAAATGTCACAAAAGTCCACCCACCCACAAAAGTCGGGTATCGGCGTGTTCCTCGTGACTTCACAGATCCGGAAATGTGGAAAGTTCAGGGGTACACACTCGAAAAACATCCGAAAACGATGGCAAAAAGCGGAAGCCGAGCGAACCACGTCAGGTGTGGCTCAAACCCCTTGAGCATGACAGTTACATGCTGCAATTACATGCTGCCTCGTCTGTTCTGTTCGCGGGCTGTTGTCCCTGGTTCCTGCTGGCCTCGACAGAGCGACCGTTTCGTTGACCTGCAGTGGTGTTTTGGCTGAGTATCGGGTGGTTTAAGGTGTCTCAATAAGCGTATTTTAGTTCCTGGTTGATTGGCATTCCTTGCGTCAGCCGTCTTGAGCTGATGTCGACCAGTTCTCCTGGCCAAGCGCGATCCGCCTGGTCAGCATCCCTGCCACCTAATGAATTGCCCATAGATTTATTTTTTCGCAGTGGCGTCAGCACCATTCCTGTGGCGCTTGTGCCTACCAATGGAGGTTCCATCAGGATCACGAATCCACAGGCTGTCCAGAAGGCACTTAAGGCCATGTCCAACCACTTCCAGACCATCACTGATGTGCGAGCGTTCGGACGGGGAGGTATAGTGTGTCGTTCACCCGACCAGACCTGTGTAGAAGACCTCTTGAAATGCACTTCATTTGCTTCCACCCCGGTGAGTGTTTTTATTCCGCCTCACCTTGCGTGCACCAAGGCTCTTGTACGGGGCGTAGACTCCCTAGTAAGTCCTACTAAAACCCTGGACAAGCTATCCGCAGCAGGCGTCATTGCCATCTACCGTTGCAATCGACTGGCCAATAACGAGAGGGTTCCGACAGAATCTGTTATTGCAACGTTTGTGGGCACATCATGTCCATCTGAAATAAAGGTGTGGCCTCTTGTGTTCCGTGTAGAGCCGCTTGCGTCACGTCCAATCCAGTGTAAGAATTGTTGGAGATTCGGGCACAGCGCAGGGGGATGTAACTCTAGCTTGCGTTGCCGCACCTGTGGCGATGGTCGTTTTTCAAGTGAATGCTCTACTCAATCTCAAAAGTGCTGCCTCTGTGGGGGAGAACACCCAGCAGACTATTCGAATTGCTCAGCTCGCGCTCAAGAAATACAAATTCTTGAAATAATCGACCACCGTCGTTGCTCCCGAAGAGATGCAATTTCAGTTATCAAAGACAGGGCCTTCGGGTACTCTGGTGTTACAGCGCGCAACACTCCAAGCATGGATCTTAACCTCTCAGAAGCAATTGACTCTGCTGTGGAAAAAGCAATGGCTAAAGCTATGGATAAATTGATATCCAGTCTCTCTGATTGCTTAGCGCAAATCATTTCCAGTCAGATGATGCAAATAATGCAGCCCACTAGGACACCAATGCAGTGCCCAGTATCTAACGCCACACCTCGAACGCCTAGCAACGAGGTAGAGACGCCTTCCACAGTTGCAGAATATTCCACAGATATTACTTCGCTAGTCCTGTTACTGTCACAGACATGGAACTTGACACTCGAGCTCCCAAACGTATGAGGTCCCCAATTTCAAAAACTACGAAACCAAAATCAAAAAAGAGTCAACCAACTCCTGTGCTTACAGAAAGTATTCTAAAGGCGGCAGTTGCCGCTGCTGTGCGTTCAACACCATTGGACAGTTGAAAGTGCTGCAGTGAAACTGTCGTTCTATATTTTAAGCTTCAACAGATTTATCTTGCCTATCTATTCAATTCAATCCAGATATCTTACTTCTTCAAGAAACGTGGCTTTCACCAGAGAAAAAATTTCATTTAAAAGGTTTTCGGTCCTTCCGATTAGATAGAGACTCGCGAGGTGGAGGATTAATGATACTTGTTTCCAGTAAAATTTGTCACAAGGCAAAAATTTCTTTTCAAATCATGGACTGCGACTGTGAAATTTTGGCCATAGATTTATGTCTCCCAGGATACCATCCATCTTCAATTATAAATGCTTATTTCCCCAGCGGTGTGCAAAGTACACGTCAACTTTATAGGGCTGTGGCTGCCTGTAGAAAAGAAATTTTGTTTGTAGGGAATTTTAATTCGCATCACGTGTCGTGGGGGCAAAAAACAGATTTGTGTGGTAAGCGACTTGGGAGTGGACTATTGATAGTCACCTTTCATGTCAGAACACAGGACAAGTAACGTTTGTTAGAGGACCCTTCCGTTCAGTGTTAGATTTGGCATTTTGTAGCGCTGGCACCAAGGTTTTGTCGTGGGTAGCGGTTGATTCAGCAACCAACAGTGATCATCTTCCTGTGTCATTTGAAATCAATTGTCAAATAACATCTTTAAAATACCAGGCATACACATTTATGGACCATACGAAATTTAAGACTTTCTTGCGTTCTGCCGTCTCGATACTTGCCAATGCCAATGATAAGGAAATCGCTTCAACCATTTGCTCAATTCACTTCACTTCACTTCACTTTATTACCTTAAAGGCCCCCAGGATTGGGGGTATTACATAAGGGGTGGGTAGCTATTAAAATAAATTATATACACAAGGGAAAGATGTTTAGGTACAAGTTTGCTCGCTGGTAAATATGTTAATTATACAGTTCAAAAGCGTCGATGGGCAGGTGATTGCGGCGATGTCGTGTGGAAGGCCGTTCCAGTCCGAGGCTGAACGTGGGAAGAATGATGTGGCAAACGTGGTAGTGTGCGTACGTGGACGGGCGACTTGAAAGGGATGACCAATGCGGAGAGAAATGCGTGCAGGAGGGCTGATGTAGGGTGGATGATGAAGTGAGCTGTAAAAAAACCTATGAAATAAGTACATAGTAGCGATACGACGCCGACAAGTCAGGCTTGTTAAGCCGGATTCTGCTTTTAACGATGATATACTGACATTATATGAATAGCATGAATGGATGAATCTTGTGGCACGATTCTGCACTGATTCTAGACAGTTTGTTAGATATTTTTGGTTAGGGCTCCAGATGGCAGAGGCATATTCCAGCTTAGAGCGTACGAGTGACTTGTATGCAAGCAATCTTAGGTTTGGTGGCGCTAGACGTAGATGACATTTTAGGAAACCAAGGCTTCTGTTAGCAGATGATATCACTCTAGTGACATGCGCGTTCCAGGTTAGATCGTTAGACAACGTTACGCCTAGGTATTTGTAAGACTGTGTTAATGCTATCGTGACGTGCGAAATTGTATAAGGGAACAGGAGAGGATTACGTTTTCGATGAAATGACATGAGTTTGCATTTATCGGGGTTTAGTTCCATGAGCCATTGGTTACACCAGTCCTGGACGCAAGTTAAATCTCTTTGAAGAGTTAGTTGATCCGAGGGGTTACTGATTGTGCGATAGATAACACAGTCATCGGCAAAGATGCGAATGTTACAGGAGACCTGTGTTGGTAGGTCGTTAATATATATTAAAAATAGAAGGGGACCAAGAACTGATCCTTGCGGGACGCCTGATGTTACTGCAAGAGACCTAGAGGTTTGATTATTAACGTGAACAAATTGGGTACGGTTTGCCAGAAATTCTTTTATCCACTGCAGTATGTTATGATGCAAATTTAACCAAGAAAGTTTTAGTAGCAAGCGCTCGTGGGGAACCTTGTCGAAGGCTTTCGCGAAATCTAGGAAAATTGAGTCAGTTTGAAGGTTAGAATCAAGGGCCATGTGCAGGTCATGGACAAAAATAGCTAATTGCGTTTCACAAGATAGGTTTTTACGGAAGCCGTGTTGAGAAGGATGAAAGAAATTAATAGAGTCGAGAAAGTTCATTATGCAAGAATAGATTACATGTTCCATGATTTTGCATGGCACACTTGTTAAAAAGATGGGGCGATAATTAAGGGGCGATTCTTTGTTACCTGATTTGAAGACCGGAACGACCTTCCCCACCTTCCAATCGCTGGGTATGCTACCTGTGGAGAGTGATTGTGTGAACAGTAATGATAAGTACTCTGAAGAAGCATGACGTATGTTTTTTAAGAGTTTGCTGGTGATTTCGTCAGTACCTGCAGAAGATGACATCTTAATATTTTCAATGATACCGGCGATGCCGTGTGCAGCGAATGTGACTGGTGGCATGAGCGATCTTGGTTGGGAAGTTGGGACAAATGTTGGCATATCAGTTTCGTTTGTGAAGACAGATGAAAATGCAGTGTTAAATATATTTGCACACTCAACGTCGCTCACTTCCTCGCCATCCGTGTCGGTAAGTGTGATGATAGGCGCATAATCAGGGTTTAGAACTTGCCAGAACTTTCTGGGATTATTGCTTAGGATCTTCGGCAGGTCAGTATGAAAAAATGCATGTTTGGCATTAGAAATGGACCGCAAATACGTTGACTCGGCCTCGTAGTATTTATTCCATGCGCATTCGCTTGGGTTTAGTTTTGCTGCACGGAAAAGTCGTTTTTTCTTGTTCTCGAGCATTTTTAAGGACTTTGTGAACCATGGTTTATTATGATTGGCACGAAATGTAATGGTGGGAATGAATTTGGATGTTAGTTCTGCAAGCTTGGTTTTAAAAGTAAGCCAGTTGTCCTCAATTGATCGGTCATGAAAATCTCTTTCGAATTCTGGAAAAAAAACAAGCAATTGGTTGTTCATTTCATTGTAATTGCCTTTGTCATAAAGGCGAATTGTTTTGTGGAACGTTTGGCGCGATTCCGCGATGAAGGTGAAAGTAGCATGTATAATTTTGTGGTCGCTAACTTCGCGGAGATAAGTAAGATTCGCTAAACTTTCAGGGTGATTAGTTAGTATAAGATCCAAGATGTTTGACGAATCACGTACGACGCGTGTAGGTTCTTTTACTAATTGGGTGAGATTAAAATTTAGACAGACGTCAAGGAAGTTAGTTATTTCTTCATTGCTTGTTGGTGTGAAGTTCTGCCAGTCAATAGACGGGAAGTTAAAATCGCCAAAAAGAAGAATGCGCGCGTTGGGATGTGTAGTAGTAAGTTGATTTAGGCTATCATTTAGGTAATAAGAAAATTGTGGATAGCTGTAGGGGGGTCTGTAGCAGACACCTAGTATGACGGTTTGAGGTGCGGAACGGCAGATTACCCATAGTATTTCAAGTTCTGATTGGATATTAATAACAGAACAAGGCAATTGTTGGTTAGTGGCAATGAGAACACCTCCTCCTCTGGAGCCCCTGCGGTCCTTGCGGAAAACTTTAAAATTAGGTAGATTGGCAAGAACTTCCGTATCAGTGACGTCATCTGTTAGCCACGTTTCAGTTAGTACAAGTATGTTGCTGGAAGATGATGAAACAAGATTACGGATGTGTTCACGTTTGGGGAGGAAACTGCGTATGTTTGTGAAAATAATAGAAAAAGAAAGATTTGGAAGTTTACCACGAGGGCTGCTACCAGGAAGTTTAGTTACACGACGATGAACCGTATGCTATGAGATTTCTTTTACTGTCTGCGATGATTCGTCGAATGCGTACTGTTTCGGACCGATGAATAATGTTTTGTAGCGCAAGGAAAATTTTGTGTTTTTAGTTTTGGCAAATCTAACTAGATGCTTTCGCGCATCTCGGACAGGGCGTGAAAAATCCTCCCCGACGCTGTAAGCAGTCCCTTTTAACTTATGGCCATTTGAAAGAATTAGCTGTTTGGTTTTAAAAAATGTCAGTTTGACTATAATTGGGCGAGAGCGCCCAGAAGAATGGCGCCCAAGACGGTGAGCCCGTTCAATTTCTTTTGGGTCAATGGTTAGACCTAAGTGATCACGGCAGAGGCGCAGGACAGTTTCTTCAGATTGGGCGTAGTTTTCCGATGCATTGTTATCTGTGATATTATAGAAAATTAAATTGTTTCGTCGCGAGCGATTTTCGGCGTCATCCAGGCGGGCTTCTATTCCTTTGATATCTTTGGCTGTTTGGGTGGTGTTAGTGCAGATCGCATCCATGTCGGTGCGTAGTGTTACCAGGTCTTGATAGCGAGTTTCTAGGTTGGATAATCTGTTACTGAGGTCAGATATAGCCTGTTCAGTAGTTGTTAGTTGGTTTCTAAGGCCTTGAACCTCGGCGAGTAGTTGCTCGGCGACTAGTTGAGAGGAGTAGCTGCACTGGAATTCTAGAGGATTCCCGGAAACAAGCTGAATTTGTCATCTCTTCGGCTAAAGGCACCGCTTGTCGTTGGTGGAATAATGAGTTTACGCGGGACTACAGAAAAAGAAAGGCCGCTTGGAAAATGCTTCTGCATAATCAGTGCCCGACAAATTGGAAAAATTATCAGTTTCATGCTGGTGTACTTAAGCGTACTGTTAATCGAGCCAAAGAGGAATACGATATTAGACATTACGATTATCTATCTAATTAAAAAAATAAGCGTGCTTTATTTGCATTCCTTCGTGCTAGGAAGGTGCTACCAACACCCTTAACATTAGATTCAATTGTTTTGACCCCGCAGGAACTGAGCGCCTCCCTAGAAGAGATTGCCGAAGGCTTAGAAAATCGATTTACGGCCAGGCTTCCGGCTATTCATTCTATATTAGGTACTTGGGATGGGTTTACTCCAATTTTCTTAGCTGAACTAAATGAGACTGCACTATGTTTACCGAATTCAGCCCCTGGCCCTGATGGCGTCACAAATGCAATGTTAAAAATATTGCTACAGGAATCGCCTAACGTTCTTTTAGACCTGGTGAATTATTCAATTAAATATGCTTGGATTCCGCTGCACTGGAAGCTTGCCAAGGTAATATTGATGCTTAAGAAACAAGAAGGAAGGTATGTATTGGAGAACATTAGGCCCATTGCGCTTACATCAAACGTAGTAAAATTCATTGAGAGGCTTCTTCACCGTCGCATCATGAAATTTATTAATGATAATTCCATTCTTAGTCCCTGTCAGATTGGTTTCAGGGCCGACTGCTCCATCTGGCATGCCCACGTCGACTTAGAAAGCCGAATACAACTCGCTCGACGTCATAAGCAATACGCTGCCTTAGTGACGCTCGACATCGCTAAAGCATACGACACTGTGGAGCACACTATATTGATCAATCGGTTAACTTCCTGTGGTGTTACAGGGTATATAGTAGCGTGGATTCAGTCATTCTTAGGTGAAAGAGAATTCTATTGCTACGAAAGCGGCGTTTCTTCTTCTAAACACAAACAAACGAGAGGCGCACCGCAAGGCTCAGTTCGTTCCCCGGTACTTTTTAATATTCTCATGAGCACACTACCTTGTCATCAAGAAATAACTACTTATGTTTATGCAGACGATATTGCGTTTTTTGCATGTGCAAACGACATCCACACGCTATACCAACGACTGCAAACTTACCTTTATGATCTGGAGAGGTGGTTAGATGCTAGTCACTTCACACTCAATGCCAGCAAATGTACTGTTCTCGTTTTACCGATACGTGACATAGTGCACATTTCATTGTCTTACCACCTTCAAGACATACCACAGGTGGAATCTGTTAAGTACCTCGGAATTATTTATAACGCCTCTCTCAACTGGCGCTCACACATAGATCATTTGACTGGGAAAGGTACCCGTGCAATTGGCATATAGGCTGAGCAGTCGTCGAATAGGATTGAGAAGAGATACATTCCTAATGATATATTGCATGTACGTTCGCCCTGTATTAGAATTTGGTTGCGTGCTCTTCTCTGGAGCTCCAGCCTACATGTCCCGTCCTCTAATCCTCTTAAAAAGAGAAGCATTACGTCTGTGTTTAGGTCTTCCTAAATTTGTTGCAAATTCTATTCTTTATCTAGAATCCCGTGTTCCGCCACTTTTGTGCAGGTTCCGGCTTTTGACGGTGCAGACGTTCTTAAGGATTTACGAATCACCACTGCGTCATCCCCAAATAATCTTTATTTCACAACCTGAATTGTTTTTCGGTGTCATCTGGCCGCGACTACATAATCCGCAAATTATATTCGTGCAAAAATTACTTGGCTCTTTGGGCGTGCGCATATGCGATGTACTTCCTATTACCGACAGAACTGTTGCCACGGATATTCAATTTGATGACATCTTTCCTAATAATGCAAAATTACTTCTTCACCGTATTCTAGACGGTATATTACAAGATCACCTGAAAAACCTTCAAACAAACGTTGTAATTGCTACAGATGCTTCACAGTGTGAAGAAAAGGCAGGTGTAGGAATATTTTCCCCGATTCTCAATTGGACATTTTCTCTTCGGCTGCCAGATTTCATACCGATTTTTTTAGCCGAATTCATGGCCGTGGTGCTGGCATTACGCAAATTAGGACCCTCAATTACATCAGCCGTGATAGTCACTGATACTTTATCATTGTGCTCATCCCTTACTGCTTCTAGTGATTCTCGCGTGATGGGGACATTTCAATCATTGGTACCTGGTTACTTGAGAAGCGAGCGTTTGATTTGGGTGCCTGGCCATAAAGGACTTATCATTAATGAAATTGCAGACTCTCTAGCCAAGGCATCGATAAGTGGCCCGATTCTTCCTTGCTGCCCTTTGACTGCTTATGTTACTGCAGCTAGATTTCGCAGGAGTATCATTATACAGTCAGTATCAGGCTCCGCAATTACTAACTCTGTGGATTACGGACATCTCCTGCACCCTTGGAACAGAGATTTTTGCCGAACAGGGAAAATTGAAGTGTCCATCACGAAGCTGCGCTGCCGTATACCTGCATTGAACTTCTACCTCCACAGGTCTGGTCTGGTCCACTCACCATTATGCTCATTCTGTGGCGAAGCGGAGACAATCGACCATTTCTTGTTGTCTTGCAGACGTTTTTCTATTATAAGAAAACGACTACTCGAAATCCCGCTTCGCTCTATTGGTCTAACTTTATCAGTGCCTGTGATCCTATCTTTTGGAGCCTCCATTGTTGGGTTCAGCCACAGAAATGTTTGCTTGGTGATCGAAAATTACCTAATTGAAACCAATCGATTTCCATGTTAGATTGATCGTTCTCCCTCCCACCCATAGCTTTCTTTTATTTCTTATCTATTATTATTATTATTATTATTATTATTATTATTATTATTATTATTATTATTATCTTATACCCGGTTTTCATCTGATTATTTCCTTTTTTCTCCAAACACAAAACGTTTATTTTTAAACTCACACGCCCAAATTGTTAACTCCCTTGTTACCATTATTATTTTTAGGCACCTAATTAAACCGCCCGATTCTTGGCCAATCCCCCACTGTGGGTATGTGCCACGGCCACTCTGGACAACAACAAGAACAACAACATGTAGCTAGACCTTGTTTTGATCGGACTGCTGGTACGATCTGTTGGGAACTCGGCGCTGACGCCCGTGGTTGTACCTGGGTCGCAAGCCCCAAGGGTAGCGTTGGCCTGGCGGCCTGGGGTACAACTGGAAGCATCCGAAGGTCCCGGCAAAGCATGAGTCGACTGGTAACAACGAAACAACTTGTTTATTTTAACATCGCAAAGAGTTGGCGGTCAGGTTTGACCGAAGTAGAGAGACGGGAGAGCACTTCACTCAACTGAAGAAATCGGAGCCCTCCTTTTGGCGTCCGGGGGCAGCTGTTTTTATACTCTCGCAGTTGAGGGCAAGAAGGAACCCCTCAAAAGACGAGCACGTGAATGTACAATGGGCTAATGGTGACGCACACTGTCGTAGCGCTGCGCACGATCTCGTAGCACCCGGTCGTGGCGCTGCGCACGATCTCGTAGCACCTGGTCGTGGCGCTGCGCACGATCTCGTAGCACCTGGTCGTGGCGCTGCGCACGATCTCGTAGCACCCTGTCGTGGCGCTGCCGGTCGGACACAATGACTGGAACGAGATCCCTGCTTTGGCATCGCCTGTTTCGGGCCCAATAACTGGAATGAGATCCCTGCTTTGGCATCGCCTGTTTCGGGCACAATGACTGGAACGAGATCCCTGCTTTGGCATCGCCTGTTTCGGGCCCAATAACTGGAATGAGATCCCTGCTTTGGCATCGCCTGTTTCGGGCACAATGACTGGAATGCGAGGAGGATCCCTAGGCGGTCGCATCGCCGCAGACGCGCCTGGAAACACCTGGCGATGAGTGTTGCGGCGACGACGATCGGGCCAAAATGTCTGCCGCCCCGCCGCAGACGCGCCGGCAAAACCACGTGTCGCAGGCGAAACGCAACAGACCGCCCCGCCGGGGGAAGGAGATCCCGATGGACAGGGGACTGCATCCGCTGTCCGGAGGGATGTCGCTCGATGATGCTCATAACCGAAGTCGGGCGTCCCTTGACGTTTCTTGAGCGCAGCGCACAGAGAAGGCCTCGTTCTCTCGTTCAGGTTCGCACGGGACACTGCAAAGTGACTTCGGGAGAGTTCACATTTTTGTTCTCGTTCCCGGCAAGCGTTAGAACTACGCTGAAAACTCAACCGCTCAGTCAGCAAGCACGGCACAACCCTCACTAAGCCCTGCCAGGCTCTTTCCCCTTTTTATACCACTGCCTAGTTCCTTACAGTAGTCTAGCATCACTCAGAACGCGTCCACAAATTGAAAAATTGCACTAGAAAGCATATCATCACTTTGAAACACTAAACAAAAGCAATATGTTAAAAAAAATCCTGCCTCAGGAAGAAAAACATCAGTAACAAACAATTTTGAGGCTGATTCCTACGTTAGGGGCTTCGACTTAAGCCATCGGCGTTACCGTTGAGACTCCCCCTTTTGTAACGCACCTCAAAGGAATATTGTTGTAAAGCGAGGCTCCAGCGCAGGAGGCGGCCATTTTTGGGAGAGATGGTCTGCAGCCATTGGAGAGGGCAGTGATCCGTCTCAATGATAAACCTCGAGCCGGCTAGATAGCATGACAATTTCTGAACGGCCCACACGAGACACGCACACTCTTTCTCGGTGGCGCTATACGCCTGCTCACGACTGGTCAGCTTACGACTAGCATACAGGACGGGGTGTTCTACTTCTCCATTTTCCCGTTGGCACAGTACAACGCCCATGCCTCGCTCACTAGCATCGCACTGAACAATGAACCCTTTTGTATAGTCTGGCGAAAACCCCGTAGCCGCATGCGGCGCGGTCCTTAAAGCAAACATCACCCCAGGCAGACACAGCTCCCAGTCAGTTCGATGTTCAAAACACAACGCTCTCAACACGCGCTTCATGACGGAGTGGAGCTTCTCAACGGAATTCGACTGTGGGTGGTACACTGAGCTGTGTAACAGCTTTACCCCACACCTTTCGAGAAAAGTTGTCGTCAAAGCGCTAGTAAACACTGTGCCCTGATCTGATTGAATTTCTGCAGGAAAACCAACTCGCGCAAATATGGACAGTAGTGCATTAACTATCTCAACTGAGCTGAGTTCTTTAAGCGGCACTGCTTCAGGGAACTTTGTCGCTGGGCAGATCACAGTCAAAATGTGTCTGTACCCCGTGGCTGTTACCGGCAGAGGTCCCACAGTATCAATAACGAGCCGTCTAAAAGGCTCCGTAATGATAGGTACCAATTTCAACGGCGCCCTCGATTTGTCCCCTGGTTTGCCCACCCGCTGACAAGTGTCACATGTCCTCACGAAATGGTCTGCGTCCCGAAAACACCCTGGCCAATAGTACTCTTGCAAGAGACGGTCCTTAGTTTTCTTAACTCCTAGGTGTCCGGACCACGAACCCCCATGTGACAAGCGCAACAGATCCTGACGATAGCATTGAGGCACGATCAGCTGATCGAACTCCACTCCTCTTCGGTCTAGATACTTCCGGTACAGGACTCCACCCCTTTCCACAAAACGCGCAGTTTTCCTGGCGATACCTTCTTTGACATTGCAGCGCACGTTTTCCAGGCTGCCATCCTTTTTTTGCTCGGCTATCAAAGCCGTCCGGCTGACTCTTAGCAACCTATCAAGTCCGGCTGACGTAGGCGCGATGAGCAAATCTGTAGATAGCTCTTCTAACTTTCCCGTGTCGGGCGGTTCCTCTCCAGTATCTGGCGCCTTCAACGCTACAGACTCAATTTTATTCAGTTCGGGCGTGCTCTGAGTATCAGCTTGCTGCGCCTCTGACCCTTTTTCGTTGTTTGATAACGTCGGCCCCGCAACTACCGCCTTTGCAGCGAGCTCCCGAACCTTCGATCTGGTTAAGGCCTGAACACTAGCTTCACCAAACAAAAGCCCCTTCTCGCGCAGGAGGTGATCGGACCTGTTTGAAAATAGGTACGGGTACTGGGGTGGCAGCATAGATGACACTGCCGCCTCTGTCTCAAGCGTTCCGAAAGGTCCTTCAATAAGCACTTTTGCTACCGGCAGACACACGCTATGAGCTTCCACGGCTTGCTTGATCCATGCGCACTCGCCGGTGAACATATGGGGTTCTACATAAGACGGGTGAACTACATCCATCGTAGCTGCAGAATCGCGAAGCACTCGGCACTCTTTCCCGTTCACGAGGAGGTCTCGCATGTAAGGCTCGAGAAGCTTCATGTTCTCGTCAGTGCTGCCTATTGAAAAGAACACAACTTTTGGTGTTGTTTCCGGACACTGCGCCGAAAAGTGACCCGGCTTCTGGCACGTATAACAAACGCCCGCTCGCCTCATCTCGAACCGCTTTCTGCGTTCGGCTTCGGCTGCCGTCTCTTTACGTTTGGTCGGATTGCTTTCACTCGCATCCTCATTACGCGTGTCCCCCTTAAATCTCATGGGCGTGAACCTTGGCCTCTCAGACTTGGAGCCAAATTCACCCTTTTGACCGTCCTTAGCTCCGCGAGCTCGACGCGTCACAAACTCCTCGGCTAGCTCAGCGGCTCTAGCCACCGTACTCACGTCTGGCCTATCCAAGACCCAGTATCGCACGTTCTCCGGTAACCGACTATAAAACTGTTCTAGCCCGAAACACTGCAGAACTTTATCGTGGTCACCAAACGCTTTCTCTTCTTTGAGCCACTCCTGCATGTTCGACATAAGCCTATACGCAAACTCTGTATAAGACTCACTTTTGCCTTTCTCATTTTCCCGAAACTTCCGACGGAACGCCTCCGCAGACAGCCGGTACTTTTTTAGAAGACTCGATTTCACTGTGTCGAAATCCTCTGCCTCCTCTCTATCCAAGCGAGCGACTACGTCGGCCGCCTCGCCGGGTAACAAAGTGAGCAAGCGCTGTGGCCACGTTTCCCGAGAGAACCCCTGCTTCTCGCACGTTCGCTCAAAGTTAACCAGGAACAAACCAATGTCCTCTCCAAGCTTAAACGGCCGCATCAGGTCAGTCATTTTGAACAATACTCGTTCTCCTGCACCGTGTGCCTGACTTCCATTACGAGCGCGTTCCATCTCTACCTCGAGACGCTTCATTTCCAAAGCGTGTTCGCGCTCTTCTTTTTCTTTCTGCTCTTTAAGTTCGCGCTCCTGTTTCTCTTTTTGCTCTTTAAGTTCGCGCTCTTGTTTCTCTTTTTGCTCTTTAAGTTCGCGCTCCTGTCTTTTTGACCTCTCCTCAATAGTCTCAAGGCATTCCGACAGCTCGTCATCCTCAGCCTCTAACTCAAGAATAGCCTTTAGCAGTTCTGGTTTTCTGAGTTTGTCCGAGACATCCAGACCCAACTCTCTTGCAAGCTCCAACAATTTCGGTTTGCGCAACGACTTCAAATCCATGGCTGCTCTGAATGCTGCTTTCTCTACTGCTTACTATTGTCTTGCCGCAAACTAACCCGGCAGCAACGACAACCACAATTACCAGCTCTGTTTCTGACACTAACAAAAGCCTGGCAAAGCTCAGAAGAAGAAAGTCCCGCACTCACCAAACCTCGCAGGCAGGAATTCCGCGCAGTCGTTCCGCTGCAGGCAACCAGTCGTCACACAGGGCTCGTTGCACTGCTCCCGGATCGTCGTTGAGCTGCTCAGCATACTGTCAACTGCATCTCTTTGCTGCTGGCCTCCGTTGTCGCGATCTCGCCGCTGGCAGACCGTTGTTTGAAGTCGTAGGCGATCTCACCGCTGCCAACCAGATGTTTGGATCGCGACGCTGGAGCGATCGGATGGGAACTCGGCGCTGACGCCCGTGGTTGTACCTGGGTCGCAAGCCCCAAGGGTAGCGTTGGCCTGGCGGCCTGGGGTACAACTGGAAGCATCCGAAGGTCCCGGCAAAGCATGAGTCGACTGGTAACAACGAAACAACTTGTTTATTTTAACATCGCAAAGAGTTGGCGGTCAGGTTTGACCGAAGTAGAGAGACGGGAGAGCACTTCACTCAACTGAAGAAATCGGAGCCCTCCTTTTGGCGTCCGGGGGCAGCTGTTTTTATACTCTCGCAGTTGAGGGCAAGAAGGAACCCCTCAAAAGACGAGCACGTGAATGTACAATGGGCTAATGGTGACGCACACTGTCGTAGCGCTGCGCACGATCTCGTAGCACCCGGTCGTGGCGCTGCGCACGATCTCGTAGCACCTGGTCGTGGCGCTGCGCACGATCTCGTAGCACCTGGTCGTGGCGCTGCGCACGATCTCGTAGCACCCTGTCGTGGCGCTGCCGGTCGGACACAATGACTGGAACGAGATCCCTGCTTTGGCATCGCCTGTTTCGGGCCCAATAACTGGAATGAGATCCCTGCTTTGGCATCGCCTGTTTCGGGCACAATGACTGGAACGAGATCCCTGCTTTGGCATCGCCTGTTTCGGGCCCAATAACTGGAATGAGATCCCTGCTTTGGCATCGCCTGTTTCGGGCACAATGACTGGAATGCGAGGAGGATCCCTAGGCGGTCGCATCGCCGCAGACGCGCCTGGAAACACCTGGCGATGAGTGTTGCGGCGACGACGATCGGGCCAAAATGTCTGCCGCCCCGCCGCAGACGCGCCGGCAAAACCACGTGTCGCAGGCGAAACGCAACAACCTGGTTAACTCAAGAAGGCTCCGGGGCTATTATTCACCACCTCTTTCGAAGAGGATCCCAATAAATCACCATCATCATCGACAGAATCGTATCGTTCCACGGGCCAAGGTATCTGGACTACGCGTTCCACGCGTAGTCTGGGTACCTGCGTTGACTCTCCTCGCAAGGTACGAACGGCTTCCGCGGTTCGTAGAGCTACGCGTGCGGCTGCAACCAGGCGACGTTGGCAGACCGCTGTGCAGAGAGCAGCGCCTTGCCGTCGACCCCAGGAGGGCATGCCAGATTGTTCTCCGACGCGAACAGACTTCGCCGCGAGGTGGGCGTGTTTCCGAAAATGGCGCTCACATGGAGGCGCTCCTCCAGCTTACGCCGTGAATGTGCTGCGTGTGCCGCGCAGTCCTGTGACTCTATCTTTTTTTGTTGGGAGGTAAATCCAGAAATACAAACAGGTTGTTCTCTATCAAGAAGATAACTGCGTATTAGTTGCAAAGTGCGGCCAGTGATAACAATAGCGTTCAGTTTTGTATATAAAATAACATGAATAATGAATAGAAACTCAGTAGGGGTGTGCGAATATTGAAATTTTCGAATACGAATAAGGCAGAAAACTGTCTTCGGATATCGAATCGAATATCGAATATCTGTGTAGTATTAAAAAGTTCAAAACGAGGTTACAATAGCTTTATTACCCTTTTAAGAATAATATTGCATTTCACAAGGCTGCTTCAGGTTAAAGAGTGTTAGGGTTGGCGTCTGACACCACATGGCGACAGGAATTTCACCCGACCTTCTACCAGGATTCGTCGAAATGAGGCTTGACTTCTCCTGCGATGGTTAACGTCACGCACCTTGCGCACAAAGGGCCTTCTACCACCCGACCTTCTACCACCCGGCCTTCTACCAGGCTTCGTCGAAATGAGGCGTGACTTTTTCTTTCCTTGCTCGGTAATGCCAGAGGAGGAGGGGCCCTCTCTCTGTGCCTGTCACGTGACATTGACGGAAGCAAGATCCCGCCCACACTTGTAGAGAGCCTATTTAAGGGCCTCCGAAATGTACTTTTAGATACTTCATGCTTTTCCTATTTTCTTTCATCTACCTTTGAATAAACCGTGCAAGTTTCGCACTAGCAAATCGTCTCGCCCTTGCTTGGTCGCCATGGTCTACCGGATGCCTGCAGCCCGCCGACAACGCCACGCTACCCAGCAGGCGCCGCTACTTCTCGACAGCAGTACGGTACGCTACCCTGGAGTACGCAACAAACTGACTGGCAGCGATTGGGATTCGGAATCCTGGAGACCCCAACTTGGACGACAACTACGAGATCGTAGCCTCTTCATCCTGGCAACAGCGTTCGGAAAAAAGGTGTCTGGATCATGACTGCATATGGTGAGTGCACGGCTTTTCTTCACTGAGATATCACTTGGCTTTTACGTATTTTTTGGAAAGTACATTGCAGTGATTTTTCTTTAAACCGTTGACGGAAGTTTGAGTACCTCAAGGTTGTATAGAGTGAAGGTTTAGCAGCACTAAGGGCAGCCATGAACTTGAAGGCACTAAAGAAGCCGGAATTGTTGAGCTTGGCCAAAGAGTTGGGCCTCTAAATTGCCGAATCAGAGAGAAAGCCGGAGATCATTGAGGCGATCGAAGCGACCGGGGCAGACGACGAGGAACTGACGGAATGCCTAGAGAGCATTAAAGAAAAAGAAGAAGAGCGTAAGCGCCTAGAGGAAAAAGAAGAGCGCGGCCGTGTTGCACGCGACGCACTCGAAATGAAGCGCCTAGAGATTGAGCTCTTGAAAGCTCAAAATTTTGAAAGACCTAGTACAGAGGCACGTGAAAGCGAGCGCAGAATGACAGACTTGATGGCACCCTACGCAGTAGGAGGGGACATAGGTCTTTTTGTGGTACAGTTTGAGCGCACGTGTGAGAAGGCAAAATTCGCGAGAGACACGTGGCCGCAACGCTTGCTTACGTTACTGCCACGTGAGGTAGCTGATATTATCGCCCGCATGGGGAAAGAAGAAGCAGAGGACTTCGATGAAGTCAAAGCAAATCTGCTTAAAAAGTACAGGTTATCAGCGGAAGCATTCAGGTGAAAGTTCAGGGAAGTCGAGAAGACCAAAAGTGAGTCATACTTAGATTTTGCATACACCTTGGAGGTAAACCTGAAGGAATGGCTCAGAGAAGAGGATGCACTCGGCGATGCCGAAAAAATAATGCAGTGCGTTGCTTTAGAACAGTTATACCGCCGGCTGCCAGTAAACATCAAGCATTGGGTTCAGGATAGGCCAGGCGTAGACACTATCACGAGAGCGGCCAATCTCGCTGAGGAGTACGTAACCCGCCGTGCGTTCGAAGGCAACGAAGCTCCTAAGAAGGAGGTGACTAAATAGAGACCCGACAAGCCAGAGCGTTGGTCGAAGTCGAATCAGTATAAATCAAAGGAAAGGTCAGATTCAGTGAAAAGTAGTGACGAGAACAGCAAAGGAAGGGGGGAGTCACCCGAACAGAGGGCAGAAAGGCAAAAGAAAAGGGCTTTCGAGGCCAAGAAACCAATAGTTTGCTACAACTGCCAGCAAACGGGGCATATCTCCGTGGGATGCAAAAATCCCAAACTAGTGTTGATGTCACTAACTAGTAAGGAGGAAAACCTGAAATTGCTTGAACCGTACATTCGAGACCTCGTGGTAAACGGCAAACCGTGTAGGGTGCTTCGCGACTCAGCAGCCACAATGGACGTAGTGCACCCGTCGTACGTAGAGGAAGGCCAGTTCACGGGAGAATGTGCTTGCATAAGGCAAGCCGTGGAAACCTCCAGTGTTTTTCTCCCTGTGGCCAAGATTCGTATCGAAGGACCTTTTGGAGTACTAGACACTGAAGCTGCCGTCTCGGCACATCTCCCGCCTCAGTATCCATATTTGTTTTCTAACAAATGTGAGGATTTGCTACGACGCAGGGGAATCGGGTTTAGTGAAGAGATAATGCAAGCCTTAACTTGTTCCAAGGCACGGGAGCTCGCGGCCAAGGCAGTGTATGAGTTTCCAGTAGGGGAGGAAACAGGTTTGAAGGAGGATTCGTCCACCAGTACCGAACAGGACAGCCCTATAGGGGATGATGCGGAAAGTACACCAGCTAATGAAGAAGTCAGGAAAGCAGCAGAGCCTGAAATGCCTCGCGAGGCAGAATGCAGACAAAGGTTATTGAATGTAAGCCCTGCCAGATTAATTTCTGAGCAGGAAAAAAGATTCCACACTGCGTAACCTTAAGCCGGACGCTAAAGAAAGTGTGGCCAAACAGAACGTGAAGTTCCTCAAGAGGGCAGGCGTCCTCTATAGAAAGTACACCAGCCGAAAGGGAGTGCAATTCGACCAACTCGTGGTGCCGCATCCCTATCGTGAGCAGCTCCTGCACCTGGTTCACGGGGGCTTTCGGACAGGGCATCTGGGCATTCGTAAAACAAAGGACCGCTTATTGCAGGAATGTTACTGGCCCGGCTGCTTTCGAGAAATAGAAGCATTTGTAAGAAGCTGCGACACATGCCAACGCATAGGCAAGCCCGGAGATAAGGCTAAAGCGCCAATGAAACTTGTTCCCATTATCACGGAGCCATTTCGCAGGATCATAATAGACACAGTGGGACCACTTCCTGCGACGCAGTCTGGCTATCGACATATTCTTACTGCACTATGCCCCGCAACGAAATTTCCCGAGGCAGTGCCTCTCAAAGAACTAAGCTCGGCGGAGATCGTCAACGCGCTTTTATCTATCTTCGCGCAAGTAGGGTTTCCCGCAGAAATCCAGTCAGATCAAGGATCCGTCTTTACGAGCGCACTGACCTCCACGTTTCTGGAAAGGTGCGGTATGAAAATTATCCATAGCTCAGTGTACCACCCGCAGTCAAACGCGGTAGAGAAAGTCCACTCAGTCATGAAACGGCTTTGGCGAGCCCTTTGTTATGAGCACAAAGCCGATTGGGAGAGATGCTTGCCTGCAGCAATGTTCGCGCTTCGAACTGCACCGCACGAATCAACAGGTTTTTCACCTTCAGAGCTCGTTTACGGACGCTGCCTTCGCTCCGCTCTCCGCATTTTTCGAGAGGCCTGGGAAGGCCGAGCAGACGATCCTTCGGTTGTGGCATACGTGCTAGAGCTGTTGGACCGTCTGCACGCTTCTCAGGAATTAGCAGGGCAGGAAATGCGTAAGGCACAAAGCAAGGCTAAGCATTACTATGACAGGACGGCTCGCACGCGACGCTTTGAAGTGGGGGAAAAGGTAATGAACCTGAAACCCTCGTTGAAAAACAAACTAGAGGTTCAATGGGAAGGACCGGTTGACATAATTCAGAAATTATCTGAAACAAACTACGTAATCACGGTACCACGAAGGACACCACAAGTGAACCATAGCAATCTACTTAAACCCTACAGGCAGAGGGAAGCCATTGTGAACATGTCCCTTAACCAACCTGAGAAAATGCCTGTCGACTTTCCAGAGTGAACAGCAGTGACGGAGACAAAAGACATTGACGAGACCATTGTTAATTTAGTAGAACAGGCGGAGTTGAATCCCAATCAAAGGGCCGAACTGAGGGAACTCGTGTTTGAATTTAAAGACGTATTTTCAGACACACCGGGCAGGACAACTGCGATCGTTCACGATATCGAGTTAACCTCGTCGGACCAAGTTCGTTCGAAAGCTTATCGCGTTTCGCCTCGTCAACGTGAAATCATGACCGCTGAAATAAACAAGATGTTAGAGCTAGGTGTAATCGAGCCAGGAGAGAGTGATTATACCTCACCTCTTATCTTAGTTGAGGTCCCAGGAAAGGAGCCGCGCCCATGTATCGACTACCGCAAGCTCAATTTAATCACGAAGCACCAGACTTATCCAATACCGCATATCGAGGAAAGGCTTGAGAAAGTGAGCAGTGCTAATTTCATTTCTACGCTCGATTTAGTCAGAGGGTATTGGCAGGCTCCGTTGACCGAGAGTGCAAGCAGGCTTGCAGCGTTTATTTCCCCGATGGGAACCTTTCGTCCGAAAGTCCTGAGTTTTGGATTGAAGAATGCGCCATATTGCTTCTCTAGCCTTATGGACCAAGTGCTACGAGGAATGGAGGACTTTGCACTTCCCTATCTCGATGACATAGCTATCTTTTCTTCATCATGGGCGGACCATATGCAACACCTGCGAACCGTGTTGTGTCGTCTACGAGAGGCCAACTTAACTGTTAAGGCTCCCAAATGCCAATTAGGGCGCGCGGAGGTAGCTTATCTAGGTCATGTAATAGGGCAAGGCCATCGTCGGCCTTCCGAGGTTAAACTAACCGCAAAAGACAACTTCCCGCAACCACGCACCAAGCGGGACATCAGATCATTCCTTGGCTTGGCGGGTTATTACCAAAGATATATTCCGCGGTATTCCGAGATATCGAGTCCTTTAACGGATGCTCTCAGAAAAACAGAACCAAAAACGGTAAAGTAGGATGACGCAAAAGAAAAGGCTTTTTGTATGCTGAAGAACGCACTAACGAGTCAGCCAGTGTTGAACGCGCCCGACTACTCTAAGCCATTCATTCTTCAGTGTGATGCCAGTGACAGGGGTATGGGGGTGGTGCTCTGTCAAGAGAGATGACGAGAACGAACACCCTGTACTGTACGCCAGTAGAAAGCTTTCAATTCGTGAAGAAGCATACAGTGCATCAGAAAAGGAATGCGCCTGCGTAGTCTGGGCGGTACAGAAGCTAGCTTGCTATATCGCTGGCTCAAGATTCATCATAGAGACTGATCACTGTCCCCTCATATGGCTGCAGTTCATGTCTACGAAAAACGGTCGTCTTTTGGCTGGAGCTTGGCTCTTCAACAGTACACCTTCGATATGCGCTACAAGAAGGGTAAGCTTAACGGCAATGCCGACGAGTTAAGTCGTTGCCCCTAGAGTATCGAAAGCTTCATGCTCATCCGGGTTTCCGTGGCATTTTTTTCGCTCGTTCATACGTTTTCGCTCGTTCATATGTTTTTCCGAAGCGACGCCGATTCTTAGTGGATTTTAATAACCCCGTCTTAACGCTTCCAAGAAATGGCTGTTTTTAGTGTTGAGGGGGGGGGGTGAGGACGCGCGTAGGGAATGGGAAAGGTGCAGCGGGCTTTCTTTTTTTTTAAAGCCGGGTGTGTCTTGGGGGAGAGTGGCCTTGTGCTCACTGCTTTGTGGTTGTGGGTCCGGCACTGTTCTGGGGTGACTGCTTGCCCACGCAGGAGACGAAAAGTTGCGACGCCTGCTTGCAAGACCAATTTCAGTGGACCGGACCAGGGAGAAAAGTCACCAGAGCACCACGAGGACAGATAACCACTCCCAGGAATCTACCTACTACGAACTAAGGGTTCGTGACCTCTACGGGGAATTCTGATATCGAAACGCCGATCCCTCGTACAACGGCTGCTGGCCCCTACACGTCGGGATATTCCTCCCCCGCCGGAGATGCTGTTAGGGTTGGCGTCTGACACCACATGGCGACAGGAATTTCACCCGACCTTCTACCAGGATTCGTCGAAATGAGGCTTGACTTCTCCTGCGATGGTTAACGTCACGCACCTTGCGCACAAAGGGCCTTCTACCACCCGACCTTCTACCACCCGGCCTTCTACGAGGCTTCGTCGAAATGAGGCGTGACTTTTCCTTTCCTTGCTCGGTAATGCCAGAGGAGGAGGGGCCCTCTCTCTGTGCCTGTCACGTGACATCGACGGAAGCAAGATCCCACCCACACTTGTAGAGAGCCTATTTAAGGGCCTCCGAAATTTACTTTTAGATACTTCATGCTTTTCTTATTTTCTTTCATCTACCTTTGAATAAACCGTGCAAGTTTCGCACTAGCGAATCGTCTCGCCCTTGCTTGGTCGCCATGGTCTACCGGATGCCTGCAGCCCGCCGACAACGCCACGCTACCCAATAAGTAATGTCGGTCGAGCTTCGATAGGCAGGCGCCGCTACTTCTCGGCAGCAGTACGGTACGCTACCCTGGAGTACGCAACAAGAGGCACTGATTATAGGTAATGCACTCAGGTAATGTCAGGTAATGTCAGGTAATTATCTCAGTCAGGTAATGCCCTTGTTACAGGTTATTGTAAAGGAAAATTAACTGCTTAACATGTTCAGAAAGTAAGCGCCCTCTATGCATTGTGACATTTCCACCGATAGAAAAGCCTCTTTCACTAGGAAGGTGGCAGGGATGGCCAAGTACTTCTCGGCGAGTACACTTAAAAGTGGGTACTTGACGCGGCCAATGGACTGCCACCACTCACAAGAATCCTTGCCCCTTTCCAGAAGAGGCTTTTTCACATAGGCTGTAACTTCCTTCTGAGGGTCAGATGTCGAATGTGTCTTCTCCCTGTTCATCATTAGATCGTCAAAAGCATACCATAAACTCATATTTTACATATATACATATATATGTTCACTACATATTTTATCGCGTATACTTACAGAACACGAAAGTACATCATACATCGTTATGAAAAAGTCCTGGAATAAAGCTTGGTAAAAAAGAAACCGATACTGATCATGTCTCACGGGTGTTATGCAGATAGACTGCAACAGAGCCTACAGATAATAAGCGGATCATGCGAAGTTCTTAGTGAACAAACATGTTCTTAGGAGAATGCGTAGCAAGCATATAATTCGTTAATTGCTCAATTATTCACAGTCTGTCCCAATATTCGCCGTTTCTACCATTATTCGGCCGTCCTCGAATATTCGGAAATTTCCGGATATGCATTCCTCGAATCGAATACGCTTCGAATAACGAAATATTCGATTCGTATACAAAATTTTGAATATTCGCACACCTCTAATCGAAAGCTTTAGACGGGCTTATTAACAGTGCTCTAACCAATTTGCCCCTATTAAAGGTCATCCTTATTTTATCTGTTAGGGAAACTAGAGCTACTTTAGTAGAAAAGCCTGATAGTTATGGCGACAAGCTTATGAACTTTTTTGAAAACTGGTGTGACTTTCGCTTATTTTAAACTTGAGGGAAACATGCTTATCTTGAAAATAAAGTTATTAATATGCGTAAGGCGTTCACAACAATATGAGCGATCCGTTTCATATCACTTGTCTTTGGTTTGACTTGGTATCGGTATCATCGAGCAGATGCTCTAATGGGTTTAATTTAGCTCCAACTCTCATCTGGCCATCCACGGAATTGCAGACCTCATCCCACTGTTGTCTGCTCAAGGTTTGGCAGTGATCTTCTATAGTTTTGTTGAGCTCCGCGATCTTTTTCGGAACCTTTGGTTGAGTTTCTGCCATTTCCATCTGTTCAACAGTGACGTTTTAGCTTCTAGAAGACGAGCGAGGTGGCTATCCATCTTCTCAACCTCCAGTTCAGTCTGGACTTTCTTTGTCACCACACTGATATCCTCTTTTAACTGTTCAGCCCACTGCTCTAGGCTAATTGCTGAGTCATGTGTCTGTGCTCACTCTTGCCTAATCTTGCGAAAGTAATCCCAATTTGTAATAGTGAACTTTTTGAGGTCCCCGCTTCTCACGTTGACGGAGGTGGCCAGGATATTGTGATCACTGCCAAGGTCCACTTGGAGGTTGGACCATGAGGCCGACTCCACATTCCGCATGAAAAAGAGGTCAGGTGTGGTATCCCTAGAGCAGGAGTTGCCGATCCTGGTCGGAAAAGCCGGATCTGTTATAAGTGTGAGGTTATTATTCACTATAGTTTGCTGTAGGTCAACGCCCTTGCGGTTAGCGTGTTGGTACCCCCACGCTTGATGAGGAGCGTTGAAGTCTGCGGCAACCAGGAGTGGGAATATCTTGGCCTTGCTAGTAGCCTTGTTGATAATTGCCACGAATGTTTGCCTGAGGTCTTACACGAGGCATCACAATCAGAGAAAGTAAAGACCGTGTTCGAAAGACTCGCTCGCAACTATCTGCCACTGGGCAACTCAAGTGACGAAAACAATCCGCCCTACAAAGGCTCATCTTGCCCCGAGCTAGATAACCCCTTCAAGGCATGCGAAGTAAGGGAAGCTCTCCAGAGCCTAAATGGCAGGCCGGCCCCTGGCCCTGATGGCATCCCCAACCGGGCCCTCAGAAACCTGGACGACTGCTCTATAGAATGGTTGACAGAGGAGATCAATGGAATATGGGAACGAGGGGTTGTCCCGCATTCCTGAAAAATGGCCTCGGTCGTCCCCATTCCAAAGCCTGGAAGACCCCCGAGTCTCTCAAACCTCAGACCCATTTCCTTCACGTCCTGCGTGGGGAAAGTGGCGGTACGTGTCATACACAATCGAATTTCCAAGCACATCGAGAAACAAGGATTGTTTCCGTATAACATGATCGGCTTTCGTCCGGCCGTGTCAAAGCAAGACGTGATGAAACTCATCAAGTGTCACATCATTGACAACACCACAAGAGATGTAAGAGGCATCTTAGGCTTAGACCTGGAAAAGGCCTTTGACAATATATTCCATGCTCACATTCCGAATTCCATCTCGGAGCTCAATTTTGGAGACGCCTTCAACAGATACATAAGCTCGTTCCTCATGGATCGCAAGGCCACGCTCGAGATCGGTGACCTCAAGTCCGACAATTTCGCTGTTGGCCCCAGAGGCAAGCCACAAGGAGCGGTAGTCTCACCGCTGCTTTTTAACATCGCCATGAAGAAACTATCGCAAAGTCTCCCTAACATAGAAGGGATCAATCATACGGTCTACGCTGATGACATCACAATCTGGTGCACCGGAGGAAGCGAAGGAGCTGTTGAACCAGGCTTACAGGAGGCTGTAGATAAACAGAGATGTGCCATGAAAATACAGGGCTTAGATGCTCCCCGAGTACGTCTGAGCTCCTCCTTTACAGGCCAGTCGGGAGAGGTTGCAAACCTAGAGGCTGGAAACCATTGTCTGAAATAAACATCAAACTCCACACTAAAAGCGGCTGTACCATCCCCAGAGTAGACACCATTCGGGTCCTTGGCATGTTCATCGGATCCAATGGCAGTAACAATACGACGTTCTACAAACTGACAGCCAAGACTGAGAACATGATCAGACTCATCAACAGAGTCTCGAATAGGCGTGGAGGCCTAAAGGAAGACAACCTCCTCAGGTTGTTCCACACCTTCCTCATGAGTCGTGTAGTTTATGTGGCAGCCATGCACAATTGGTATAACTCCGAGAAGAAACGATTGAATACGCTCATCAGAAAAAAGTATCGAAAAGTACTAGGCATTCCGATATGGGCGAGCACGGACCTCCTTATGCAACTAGGAGTGCACAACACATTGGACGAGATAATCGAGGCCCAGGAGTCAGCCCAACTGGCCTGTCTATCCTGTACCCCGGCTGGAAAGAAGATCCTGGCAGTTCTTGGGATCAACCCTATCCTCATGGAGGAGCGCAAATATGAAATCTCAGAAGATCAATGAAACAACATACGAGTCGCACCATTTCCCCGTAATGTTCATCCTCAACACAATGTAGGCAGACGCAGGGCTCTTGCGCCTCGCCCTCCTCAAGTTCACCAAAGACGATCCCTACTCGGCATGTTTTGTCGACGCAGCCCAATATGGACAATCGTCTAACTTCATCATTGCCCTCGTTGATCACTACGGACAGATAGTGAATGCGGCTTCCCTGAAGTGCTCAACACCAACCAGAGCGGAGCAGGTCGCAGTTGCTATAGCACTCTTAGATAACAGCAGATCACAAATCTTCACCGATTCGGAATCTGCGGTCAGGGCTTTCGCTTCAGGATCCATCGCTGAGGAGGCTCACAACATTCTCAAGAACAAGATAATCTCTCCGCACACCATCACGTGGCTTCGAGCGCACCTCGGCCCCCAGCTTGACTCCTTGCCCAATCTCTATGACATCGCCCACTCCCAAGCGCGCACTAACCCACCGCGCGGGAGCAGGGTCGAGCTCAATCACCGGGGTTCTCGTGTTTCGGGACGCTCTCACCACTTTCAGCGAAATCACTACGCACTATCACCTTGGTAGGAAAACTTATCTCCCCCCCCCCTCAAAGCAAACTGGCTAGACCTCTGGCGTCCACTTTACTCATGCTTCAGACTAAGTGCTAGCCAAACCTGGCCCTTTTCCATACGATCACTCCAGAGGCTTTTCGCTCTACTTGCCCCGACTGTGGGGCTGTTAGGAATCTCGCACACATGCTCTGGCGACGCCCCTCGTTACAGGGACCCAATCAAATCACCGAACAAGAATGGAGCTCTGTCATACAGAGCTCAGAACTTTCACGTCAAACTCGGGCTGTCCAGAAAGCCCACGGTGCGGTGATTAGGCTCGGCCTACCAGTCCCCACGTGGGAGCGGCCCGCAGCTCTGCCCTAGGGCAAAGCTTCACAGGACCATGTAAATAAAGTTCTTTATCTGTCTGTCTGTCTATCCGTTTGAGATGTACAGAATAAAATTGATCCAATCCAGGGCTTCTATTTTGGAGGTGGTGTATTATATTATACACTTCGTGACATGAAACAGGAAACAAATATAAACTCTGGGGCGCTCTTTATATACATGACTATAAGAAACGTTAAGATCTGGATTGCTAGTACCGAGCGAATCATTCAATGCATTCGCAATATTAGAAGGATGATCGTATTTACGACCTTCATAGTGAAAAGATTTACCTAAAGGATTGTTAATAACTTTCCATAGCTTTTTAAGAACGTTTCCAACTTTCTTTTTTATCTCGCAGTCATAACAGCTCATCTCAGCATTCTTTAGAACTCTATTTAGAATATTAAAATACATTTTGTAAACCATTTCGGGATATCAGCCAAGAATGTGCATATTTCGTGTGGTCGATATCTATGGCTAATTTAACGAAAATGAAATCAAGTATATATCGAAGAAGCCGTATACAATATCATGTACTATCTCATTAAGACGTCTGTCTGCTTTAGAGTTGCCTATGATCACACAATATATGCACATTTCGCACCCTGATATATTTTGATTACACATAACAGGTGTGCTCACTGGCACTAATTTGTCGGTCCGGATGTAGAGCTACTATAAGCCCGCTTACTGCAACTTGAAAGCATCCGCTTAGTGGCTGTGGTGTCCGGCTGCTAAGCACGAGGTCGCGTGCTTAGCAATGTCTGACGTCAATGTCTGACGTCAAACAATGTCTGACGCTCCCCAAACTGGCACTTTCCGGAGTTGAGAATCAATCAATCACGCAATCCAAAACATGCCTAACCAGGTGTTTTGCTCTTCAAGCATACGGTCGGAAATGACGTCATCATCCACGTAACACATGCATATCTCCCACTTTAGTACGCGAATACTTGTGTCTATGAATCTCTCAAAAGTGGCGGCCGCGTTACAAAGCCCGAACGACGTAATCTTAAATTCAAACAAACCATCCGGTGTAACAAATGCGGCCTTATCTCGGTCAACGGGTTCCATATGGTATCTGCCAATATTGTGATCGTTAATCGAGCGACCAAGAGTAGGAAGCAGAATGCAGGCAGTACATTACGTCCACGATTCGTGGGAGCGGGTACACATCTTTCTTTGTGACCACGCTTGGCCGCCTGTAATCAATGCAAAAGCTCCAAGAGATACCTTTCTCCTTCACCAGGATAACTGGCGCTGCCCACGGGCTCGAAGGCTATTGGATGACCTTTTTCTGCAAAACTTCTTGTCCTTACTGGGCAATAATCTTCCTCTCCGATGACGACACTCGGTAAGGCTTCTGCCGGATAGGGTGAGCTCAGCCGGTGTCCATCCGATGGCGAGCGCGAGAAGATGGAAAAGTCCTACGGTTTTCCACACCAGTTGCAGCAACGGACAAAGGAGGCAGTGTGGGACGGTAAAGCTGCTGAGCATCACAGCAGCCCGTGCCGTTAGTCATTTCTGCGTGTCGACTCAGTTCCTGCCGCACGATCAACCTAATAGTCGATATGAGATCGAGTGATGGGCTGTCGCCTACGCTGGCAACAGTCATAACAGTTGCGAGCTGGCCAAACTTCGGTGTTATGCGCTGCGTCTTGAGGGTCTCGAAAGAGAGTCAATGTCGTATTACGTCGGCGACTGAGTTGAGGCTCTCCTTGCCGATGAGGAAGTTACAAACATCCTCGGCGATTCCCTTCAACAAGTGGTCAAGCTGGTTCTCTAACATGCGAAGAGGGACCGTTCTGCAGAGCTTCAATATGACTTCCATATACGTTGTGCAAGTCTCGCCTGGAACTTGGCCTCCTTGAAGCAGCGTCTGCTCTGCCTACTTCTTTTTCGTGACGGAATCGCCGAAACGCTCTTTAATTTCAGACACGAAGCGATCCCATGTTGTAAGCGTGTCCTTGTAGTTATCGAACCACACGAGTGCCGTGTCTCTCAAGAAGAACACAGCGTTTGAGAGCTGGCTTATTCCTTCCCAGTTGTAGCAGCTTCTCACCTGTTTGTAGTGGGGCCGCGACTCGTCCACGTCCTCGCTAAACTTGCTTGCGAAAATCGAGGCTCTATAAGGTACTGGCGTTGCCAGGAACCAACCACTGCTGAAACTGGTACCGAAGAGGCCGCTAGAGTGGGTACAGTTCAAGTTGCATCTTCATCGCGTGACATATCGACCACCAACGGCAATAGAGGCAGTCCAACCAGGCGGCGGCTTCGGCGAAGATCAGGTGGTTGGGGAACCGTAGTGGCGTGGTCGAGGTGCCCCGCAACTGCACCGAAACTGTTATGGGTGAATGTGTGTTTATTTACAGGTGAAGGCTGGCAGAGATGATCGATTGGGAAGATAGCATTTGAAATGCTGCTGGCCTTCTCTCCAAATACTGGCTCATACCCACTACGGAGAATTGGCCAAGAAGCAGGTGATTTCAACTGTTTATTATAATTAAAACAAAAACTAAATTTGCATAACTGAGGTTTGGTTAAAGAAATATAATTAAGAAATTAGAAAAATGCTGTTAAGAACATTGAGATAAGATCAATTAGCATAAAGAAGGGAAATAATAGGAATAATTGATAATTTTAGAAGTTCAGCAAGGTATATTTTTTGTGTGTCTAATAAACTTGTAAACTGCGAGAAAATTATCCCTATGGCTGGATTCCAGGGAAGTCGCTTCAAAAGAATGGTTGGCGAGGTTAGCCATAACCCAAGTTGTCGAAATGAAATTTCTAAGAGTTTTCTTGGTCTTAGAAATAGGCGGCACGAGAAAAAAAAGTGTTGAATAGATTCAAATGCATTGGAGGAAAAACAACATAGAGGAGACATAGCGAGACCAGACCTGTGTATGTAGAAATTTAGAGGCGGTATACGGCGTCTCACTTTGGCAAACTTTTTCTCGCCGCGTTGGGAGCGGAGGAGATAGGTGAACAACTTTTCGCATTAGAACCGAGGCTCAAGGTTCGCGAAGGCCTGCTCGGAACTTCAAGGAAAGTCAGGGACCGAACTGCCTTGATGTTTGCGGGTGTAAAGGGAACGAGACACCGAAGGACAGCGTTCGGCACGAGAGCACACACTCGAGCAGGTATAAAAGCCACTTCCGTCTATCGTCACGGTGGCACGCTCAGCGTGTTCTGGTGGTTTCGCAGGGCTGCCCTACAGCATAGATTTGAAAGAAAATACGTATGGGTAAGTGCGATATATTGTTCCTAATCAGATAACGATAAGGTGAGCGTTGAAAGGGGATCTAACAAATAATACAACAGTGCCTTGCCGATTAGAAAGCGAATAATTAACGCTGGTCTTGGAAGACGCTGGGTTCCGCGTCGATGAAGCCATTATCTGTGCTATAAACTAACTTGATGTCATGCCACTTTTACGAGCTGATATATCAAAGCGCTTCTGCCTTTTTTTGCGATAGAAATTATATGGACACTCCAGGCGCATTTTTGCCGTTGCCATCTCCGTGATTCAGTGTGTAAAGTGCAAGAGCGATAACACCGTTGCCGCGCGTCGTATGCTGCACGCGCGAGTGAAAGCATGTGAGGCAAGCCGAGAATCGCGGCTCAATTTGGCGCGCGCGAAGGAGGAAAGCGAGGAGTAAACGCGCCGTCTTCCGTCGCGCGAAAGGCCACGGGGAGATGGGCCGGAGAAAGGGGGATCGGCGTGGTGCTCTGGCATCAGCTGCGTATTTCACGACCGGCCGCAAGGGGACAGACGATCGCGGTTCAATCTCGAGTGCGAAACAGAGGAAAGTGAGGAGGTAGCGCGGTAGGCTTTTACTAAGCCAGCACGCTTTCCGCGGCGGCGCGCGGTCATGTCGAAAGCGATTTGCATACAGCTCGTACCTTTGTGCGCGCTTTGTTCTCGCCGCTCTTGCGTTGAAGCGAAAGACAGCACGAAGGTCGCTTGGCTTGATGCTGCTGCCGCACGTGCTCACACCAGCGTTATGACAGTCAGTGTCCGCGCCCATCGAGTGTGATGTGTTCATTTTGCTTGTGCGTGCGGACATCATGCTTGCTAATTCCGTTAGTAATCGAATGTTGCCAAGTTTATACGGCTGATAAAACCACTATCTTTTCTTCGTAGAGGTGTCTACTGATTTGCTATCGCCATCGATGCTTTGCCTTTCGGGCGAGACTGCTACATATTTATTTATTTATTTAAAGTAATATCAATGTCTGTTGGCGTCGCAGAGAGGAGTGGGTGAGTTACGTTGTACAATACCAAAGATTGCAGCTTGGAAAGGCGAGAAGGTGGGTTCATTTGGCGGCAGACGTAGGCAGGAACGAATTAAAACAAAGGCTATCATTACAAACTGGTGGCCCACGTGTGAGGATATGTAAGAAGTCAGGATGAACACGTCTTGTTTCAGTGGAGGATTTGTGAAATATATCTCATGGAAAAGACATAGATAGCCGATTCGCCTTTCAGCTGACAATTCTGGTTGGTTAACTTGAACTTTCATTGCAGAAACACTTGCTATGCTCTCTTGTGGTACGCAAGCAACTTTGAGTTGTTCTTCCACAATACAGACGAATAATTGTGCTTGCAGAGGCTACACGCATTTCGGTATATAATTTGAAAAGTTGTTTTTGTCTCCATATTTATACGTTGCACCAGCTTAGGCAATTTGCATTTCTTTTATGAAAATCACCAGAGGATAGGCATAAATGGCAAATGTACGTAAGCACCGGTGTAGGGAAATCCGAAACAAATTAAACATATTTTAGCTGTAAGTCGTCTATGTCAACACAAATCGGGTTACGAAGATGACTCTACAGGAAAAAAAAAATACTTCCTCCTCAATAGCAGGCAAGATATTGGTAGCCTACACTTTCCTCATTCGGACAAATACTGGAGTGTGGTGCAATGTGCTGGCATCCATCTACTAATTCAAGCGTAGTGATGTTGGAAAATGTACGATAAAAGGCGACGTGATTGCATGTAACAAATAAGTACGCTACACTTGTCAACTTTTGGATAGGTCTCAATTACCGACTATTAGAAAACGCGCAAAATTTCTAGGCCTGAAGTATTTCTTGCAGCTTTAAAATGACCAAACGAAAACTGGTCCTGATATATCTGTATCACCTACGCCATCTGGATTAACGAGAAATATGCACAATAAGCACTTAACCTGGTAGAGGTTTCACACTAACACGTTTCGTTATTCTTTCTTTCCATGCGGAGCTCGAGAGTGAAATGTGTTGGCACGAGAGCTTGTGAACTGCATGTTTATCAATGAATTTGCAAAAATACTGACGGAGCTTTTCTATTTTTTTTGTGTAGAAATGAACTGAGTTCAGCAGCTATTCGCTTGCTGTAGTTGATTTTTTTCTTTGGTGACAAATGATTATGTTCCTACTGTTCACTACGTGCGGACGTGCGCAAGTTCCTCACTGTATAAGACCACTCATTCAGATCCCCGTCCTGCAATAGTCTGAGGCTGACAGTAAATAAATAAATAAAGATCATGGCGGCCTGTGAAGGCGTATGACCAGCAAAGCTGTGTACCACACGACAGAGAGGTGGCACAGCATGTGGAACACACATATATTGTCCTGATCGGTGGCCATTGTGACGAAAGGTACGCACACATTTATACATTCATTCATGGTATACATTCATTATATAGATTAAAAAAATTGTGGGCTTTTACGTGCCAAAACCACTTTCTGATTATGAGGCGCGCCGTAGTGGGGGACTCCGTAAATTTCGACCACCTGGGGTTCTTTAACGTGCACCTAAATGTAAGCACACGGGTGTTTTCGCCCCCATCGAAATGCGGCCGCCGTGGCCGGGATTCGATCCCGCGACCTCGTGCTCAGTAGCCCAACACCACAGCCACTGAGCAACCACGGCGGGTGATAATATAGATTAGTGTTCTCACTTCAAGATATGTGCTCCTGCCACGGTATATCGAGTGCTGCGTGCCGTGACTCCAGTTACGCACGAGCACCGGCGCCTCGTCTGTCCCGCACTGACGCTGTGCATGTCGCACCACCTCAAGCCATGTTGCTCTCCTCTTATCGCCGATATTTAGGCGCCCCGGGACGGTGCTTCCGCCGCCTGGGATACACGCATATTGCGTGTTTCCTGTGGACGATGCACGCGGGCGCCGCGACGAAGGCGACGAACGCTCCCTGGCTCCCGAGCTGTCGCCGGAACTGGCCAGCGCTGCAGTTATCATTTGTAAATATACTTTGTAAGTAGTCCCTAGTTATTAATCCTTCGTTCGCGTAACAATTTTGAGGCAAGGAATTTGAGACAGAAATCACCGCACCACCGACTGGCAGTGGGCCAATGGCGTCAGCCCCTTCGCAGCGGGAAGGGCAGTACGGGAACGCTGGCATGTCGAGCGGGGATAGCTTTTGCTTGCGCAGATTTGTTGACGGACGCGGTATGCACGGAACTCTAGCCATAAGCAGTTTCTCTGTAATAAATGAATAAATAATATGGAAGGTTATTATCTCCATTGTCAGGCTTGTAAAACATTCGTTGAATGAGTTTGTTGCTTCCAAACAGGAAAGAACTCGACATGTCTTGCTATCGCTATCGTACTTGGCGACTGTGAGCGAACTTGCTTTTATGTTTTGTCCGGGCTTGGAAGATTTACGTTAAAAAGCCATTCAATTAGGTGGCGTTTCTTGGCTCGTATGTCTTGTGAATCTTTCAATTGACAGTGGTCATTATTATTACTTCTTTTTTAATTTCGCGAACCGGGAGTTCTGATGGATGAATTGATTAGTTTCCATCCACCATGGCGGCAGCCGCAGATGCGCCCTACGTATTGGGACTAGAAAACATTTTTTCACTTGAACTTGGCAGAAATCTGTCTTACGCACTATTAGAAGAATGCGCCTGGCGAACATGGTCCCACTCAACACATCCTGGCGAAATAGTTCAGGATTGGTGTAGTTTGTACAGCTTAACGGGAAAGAAGATATAGTTTAGGGGTAGGTTCTTAACAATCATGTATATAAGTAAACGGTTAACAATCGTGTTCGCTGCGGGAGATATCTCGGTAGGCTGGACACTAGGGATTTAAATATGAAGTAAATATAACGACGATGTCGTAATGTGTGGGGAACCTTATTATACGTTGCTCATAATATTAGGTTCTTGCAAATGTAACAAATTGTCTCGCTCTTTTGATTGTGCAAGAGGGTTACTATTAGAATCCACCTCCCGCAAATACATGTAGGTTAATTGTGTTTGTTGCAGCAGACGAGATGAAAAATTCGGTCCAGTAATGCAAAATACGTTGCAATAGCACCATTTGATGGCCGGTGAACCATGCAAGATACATTGCTATTGTGTTTAAATGTAAGTGCTTAGAAATTGCCTGTATTTCAGAGAACTATCTGACGATGCGAGGTGGAATTGTGTTATATATAGTAGCAAACACACCATTACCTCTCTTTTTTTAAATGTCCTTGTGTTAAGAGGAGTATAAGCAGGCATTGCCATGATTTCTGAGTCGTCAGAATGCCACGTCTCTGTGAGCATGATTACCTCAGAGGTGATATGGATAGGAAAAATTGCGAAGATCATTCTTGTGTTTAAAAGCGGAAACAGAAATTCAACCGAAAACTAGCGTCTAATTTCACTAACAAGCATTTGCTGTAAGTTACTGGAACCCATTATCGCTTCTCACATTTACTGTCAGCTCGAACATAACTCTTTCTTTTTTCCTGAACAGCACGGCTTCCGGAAAGGATTTTCCTCTGACACCTAACAGCTGGAATTCATGACTGAATTGCATTTCAACATGGACGCTAACCTACAAACCGACGGCATGTTTTTTAGATTTTGCTAAAGCTTTTTGACCGTGTTGCACATTCCAGTTACCTGCTTTTTGCCAAGGTTCTTTTACACTCTCGTGGCTTCGCAAATTACTTTTTTTCCGCCAACAGTTTACAAGAGTTAACAATCTTACTTCATCTGAGACGTAACTTCGTGTGTATCTCAAGGCAGCATTCTTGGCCCTTTATTATTTCTAATAAAGCGCGAGCGATATCTGTTTTCGGATTGCCTCGTCCTTGCTTCGAAGGCTGGATATCAGAGGCGAAGTTCTGTGTAATGTACGCCTCTGATTGGCCGCAACAATGTGATCGAATTCCCTTATATAGGGAACTAGGGAAGAAGAACGTTTTAAAAGCGGACCTTTGGTGCAGAGAGAGCGTGTGCTGAGGTGTCCTGACGTCTGCAGACGTGTGTGAGCTCTGACTAGAATCTGGCGACTTGTTTCAATATGTAAATAATGTAAAATAAGCCCCTGATCGTTCTCTCCGACTGCCGGACGTACTCATCCACATGGCACGACTAAGGATTCGTTGCCTAAACGCTACCGCGAGTCTCAACAATGCATAATCTTTCATACCCGACGCATATCAGCACTATTTGTGCCAAAGCTTCCAGGACACGGGCATCTGTGCCGTAACTTGCGCAATTCCCCACGCAATGTGAGAAAAACTGATCCATCTAACACTTGCGCAGCCGCAGCTAGAATATGCAGCCTCCACATGGTCCCCATATCAAAACTACCTGATGAACCTGCTAGAATCCGTACAGAATAGAGCCGCTCGCTTCATTACACGCAACTCCAGTCTCTTTTCGAGCATAGCACAGGTCAAACTTGACATTTCTCTGGAACCATTATATATTCGTTGTTCAATCGCTATTTTATGCTTGTTTCATAAACATCGCCACAGCAGCAGGCCATCTCCGTTAGCTCTCGAAGCGGCCTCATCCATTTCGCGCCGTTTGCATAATCAGTACGGCATCCAAGCGCATACACGAAGCCTTCGGTTCACGAGCCCTTCCGCGTGTCATCGTTTTTTGGAATTCCCGGTATTTTAGCATCCACATGCAACCATGAATCATGTCATGATCAGCTGCGGGAATACCTGCAGGTGACATCGGGACGTTAGTAATCATCATCATCATCATCATCATCATCATCATCATCATCATCACCACCACCACCACCACCACCACCACCACCACCACCACCACCACCACCACCACCAGCAGCAGCAGCAGCAGCAGCAGCAGCGGCAGCCTGTTTTATGTCCACTGCAGGATGAAGGCATCTATCTCCCTGCGATCTCCAATTTCCCCTGTCGTCCGCCAACCGATTCCAACTAGCACCCGAAAATTTCCCAATTTCATCGCTCCACCTAGTCTTTTGTCGTCCTCGATTTCGTTTCCTTCTCTTGGTACCCATTCTGTAACCCTAATGGTCCAACGGTTATCTAACCGGCGCATTAAATGACCTGCCCAGCTCCATTCTTTCCTCTTGATGTCAATTAGAATATCGTCGATACCCGTTTGCTCTCTGATACAAACCGCTCTCTTTCTTTCTCTTAACGTTATGCCTAGTAATCTTCGTTCCATCGCTCTTTGCGCGGTCCTTAACTTGTTCTCAAGATTCTTTGTCAGTCTCCAAGTTTCTACCCCATATGTCAGAACTGGTAAAATGCACTGATTGTACACCTTCCTTTTTAATGATAATGGTAAGCCTCCAGTCAGGAGCTGGCGATGTCTGCCGTATGCGATCCAACCCATTTTTATTCTTCTATGAATTTCCTTCTCATGATCAGGTTTTCCTGTGATAAATTGACCAAGGTAAGCGTACTCCTTCACAGACTGTAGAAGCCGACTGGCGATCCTGAACCCTTGTTTCTTTGCCCGGCTATTTATCATTATCTTTGTCTTCTGCATATTAATTTTCAACCTTACTCTTACACTCTCTCCGTTAAGGTCCTCACTCATTTGTTGTAACTCGTCCGCAGTGTTGCTGAATAGAACAATGTCATCGGCAGCCGAAGGTTTCTCAGATATTCGCCGTCAATCCTTACTCCTAAGCCTTCACAGTTTGAAAGCTTGAATACTTCTTCCAAGCACGCAGGGAATAGCACAGGAGAGATTGTGTCTCCCTGTCTGACCCCTTTCTTTATAGGTATCTTCTTGCTTTTCTTGTGTAGAATTAAGGTAGCTGTAGAACCTCTGTAGATGTTTTCCAAGGTATTTACGTACGCGTCCTGTACTCCTTGATTACGTAATGCCTCTATGACTGCTGGTATCTCTACACAGTCAAATGCGTTTTCGCAATCTATGAAAGCCATATAGAGAGGCTTATTGTACTCTGCGGATTTCTCGATAACCTGATAGTAATCAATGTCTTGTATGTCATATTGTGTTTCTTGGTTATCGTGTTTTTTTAATCCCAGTTTTTTTTCTTTCTTTAGTGTGCAATAATTTACCTTTCGTTTTCTGCTCTGCATATTTCCCACTTCCGTCTCCCTTCAATGCCCTCGGGGCCCTGTAAGGTATTTTAAATAAATAAATAAAGAAGCCAGCGGGAAGCTAAGGCGTGGATCGGTAACTTAAATTTGTTTTTCGCTAACTATGTATTCGCGTGAAAGATATACTATGGAGTCGTTTAGTATCTTTAATAGCAAACCAAGATAACCACAGCGCATATTCGTTAACATACCCGTTGCCACGTGGTTTCTGTTTAACCGAGTATTGTCCTGTAGCCTAAATGCTAAGCAGCGTCTGAAAAGACGCTTTCGTACATTACTAACGGCGTTGTGAAGCGCCTTACTTTTGTTGGACATTACGACAAAATACAGCCGGCTTTCCTTATCTTCGCCGCCATTCATTGCCAAGAATTTGAGCTGAGGGCATTGATGTTTCTTAATGTGGACTGGAGGGCGGACATTTAAGGCGAGATTTGCTGTAGTTATGCGAGCCTGCCGTGCTTTGGTAATGTAATGTTTCTCGCGGTGTTTAAACTATACAATTATGGCAGGAACTCGGGCAGCATTTCGTACTGGCACGTGGTGACAAATTTTATTATCTTGTTGAACTACAGCTTCTTGAATACATTCTCCCATTTTCTTTATCAAGGTAATATGGCTCTCATTCACACTGTGTGGAGTAACCTTGATCTCGACACTTCCGAAAGGACGGCGTTGTTGGAAAGAAAGTATGTTGGGTTGGTGAACCAGGCGTGCTTGTATACTACAGCCATTTGGAAGGCGGCATTCTGAAAACGGTGATTCACCCTACTGTATCGCGAAGCTAGAAATAGAACCTCTTACAGTTACAGTGGTATGAAGTAACTGACGTCTGTATTTTCTACGCCAGATAGTTGGCAGCCTGACACTGCCGGGAATAGCGTATTTCTTGCAGTTCGGTGCTTGCCGGGTGTAACAAAGTGGGGTATACTTAGGAGCATCCGTTGGACACTCTGTGTATACGTATCCGCAGGCCCTGCTGGCGACGGGGCCGAGCTCGGCGCCTTCGGCGTGGCGCCGGTGTCCTGGCACGAGAGGCTGCTCGTGTGGCTCCTCAGCCTGGGGCCTGTGCCACGATCCGTGGGCGTCATCCCCGACGGGAACCGGCGCTTCGCCAGGAAGCGTGGCGTCACCGTGGACCAAGGCCACGTCGCTGGCTCGCACGCGCTTGGCCGGGTAAACAAAGATTGGCGCCGCGCTCCTCATTGTCGCCCATGCACCTTTGCGCCGCGGGACACATCCTCGTGTGGTTCGAGTGCTCGTTCCCCGTCTTATTTCACGCAGCGAAGCGCACGGACGGCGGCTGCAGGAGCTCAAAGCCGCCTAATTGTAGCGCTCTCTCAGGCTTCTCGCCCGTTCTTGCGGAAGAAGAAAAAAATAAAATAAATTGGCGGCTCGCTGCCAACGCTTTTCGCTCAGTCCGATCCACGTGACATCGACTGGAACATTCATTCAGATGAGCAACGGTTTGTCGCCAAGAACTGGATGGATGAGCGCAGTGCGTCAACGAGAGTCCGTTTTGCATAAGTCTTTTTCAACAAACCAGCCTTCTCCTCAAATGTGCATAAGCATAATGTTCAAATTAAACCTTATATTGAACTCCTTAATGTAAGAATAGCCCAATTGTTTCTCGCAAAAGTCGTGGTGCTCAGTGAACCGGCATCTGGCACTGCGTCCTGCAGCGCGGTGGTCCACTAATATATATATATATATATATATATATAATAGCGCGGTATACGATTACGTGGGTTTTCAGCGGAATCAAAGTATATGCTCCAAATTATTCGCGCATCGCGCGAGAACGGAAAATGAGGCATGTACAGCGTTTGCGGCGTCATCTGTTGATCTCGTATAATGTAGGGTGTCGTGCTGCGCGGAGCAGGTCGGGACCTGGTGCTCCCTGGCGGGCGTGAAGGAGTCGATCGTCTACGTCTTCAGCGTCGACAACTTCAAGCGTCCCAGAAGCGAGCAAGACGGCCTCTTTCGAGAAGTCTCTCGGCGCTGCCAATACGTTCTGGACAACTCGTAAGCACACACGCTTGTCGACAGCTCAGCGAAAAACGAACGCTGCCCGCTCTTACGCGCTTCCGTCCGTCATAATCTTACAGCGGTGGCTGCTGCATGGGCTCGGATAGAGGCACGGATTCAGCGGCCCCTCGTGACACATCCCATTTAATTTCATAAAATAAAGCCTTAACATTGCGACAAAATAAACATGGCGAGATCACATTATGTATGTAGCTGTACGTACCACCTACTGGAGACTTGGCAATGAGTGCTGTCACGCTGATGTAAGCAATAGACGTTCTAATTAAGAAATTCTGGGCGTTGTCAGTTGAGAGGAAGCCGCAAACTATTACTGTGTCTCATTGGCTAATTTGGGAGAAATACATTTAATCAAGAATCAAAAGAATATAGGTTAATAATGTATGACACTCAACTCGATAAGTACAGTTGAATGGTCGAGCAGAAATCGTTAGTTCGTCACGATCGCTTGCGTACTTGCGAGCTACCGGTACCTAACGATGCACACAGCACGTCAAATGTCACGCTGCATCGTCATAGCGCTTCAGTCTATGGATTGGCAAATATATTATAGAGTTGTCGTATATTAAACGCAAATTCCAGAAAGTAATGTCAATCTAACCCGAGTGACATGTTGTTAAAATATTAATTCAGGTAAATTAGGAATAAACTCAAGCAGAAGTTAGATTCGCAAGAAAGCATTACCACTTCAACGAGTTTTCAGATTGCCGTGGTGGTACGAAGACGACCTGGAGAAATGTGACCTAAATTGTCGGAAGACTGGCAATGAAATAACATTGGGATTATACTACACAGAGATATCACTACCGAATCTGATTCGGAACTTGCCTATAATTTTAACAGACATCTTCTTCAATTCCTTCGGAAGATGCAAGCTCAAATTCACCAGTGGGGTGTTTGAATGCCTCCTCATTTCGTAATGGAATAGCGCGTTCTTCCCGCAAGTGCCTGGCCGGGAAGAGAATGCTCAATACAGCGGCCATACCGGAATCCGTCTCTGGAATACCACACCACCGGCAATCAAAAGTTCTCAATCAATTTGAAAATTCAAAAAAAGAACTGAAAGCTTTCCTCACACCCATGCCATATGATGCATAATTCTGGTTACTTCGTTTTGTTGTCCCGCTCCCTATCATGCCTACTTGTTCACAACCTTTTCCTGATAAAGTATCTCATCAGCGGTTCTTTTACATTGATGTAAATAGATGAGACTTTTTACGTTTTCTTTTTTTTCTCGTTTACTTTTAGTATTTTCACCCTGTAACCATCCTACAACTGCTTAGACGTGTTGAATTACCTTCGCTTTTTACCCTGTCTAATTGTGGCTTTTGGATCGTTTGTTTGCTCCTCTCTGTTTCCTTTTTTTTGCCGGCGATGTATCTTATTGCTTGATTTCGCTACTGATGTTTACTGCTTTAATTAATTTTTCTACATTCACTACCCTAGGAGGTCCCGATTCAGTCTCTGACTATGGGACCTCCTTCTGTATACACAAATTCTGTAATTAATTTATTGCCTAAATAAAACCACTTTTGTCTCTGAACTAAAAGGTCATGCTTTCACGAAATTCAGTTCAGAGATATTGAGTGAAATTTTATGGAACTCAAGAACGTTTTGATTTACTTAATAGCTAAGCATATTTGCCACATTTACCTGAACGTGTGCGTTCTGAGACCGTTGCCAGGTGATCGAATAAGCGTTCCGATAACTTGAGACTCACAGTGATTCTCAGTTTTATAGCACATATGCACATGAGAAAAAGTTCTTCACGCAAGCATGACGTCCATTTTTGTTAACTTCAAGCTCCCATCTCCTACTTAATTTGGTTTTCTCAATGAGTTAGCACACTTCAACTTCTAGAAAACTTCAGTGATATTATTTGACATAATATCGCGCTGATGCTCGTGCTCTTCGTCGGTGTAAACAAAGACATTCGATACTATTGACCACCAGTTGTTTTCGAAATTATGCAATGTAGCTTTTTCTCCTTATAAATACTCCAATGAGCTCTTACACGGTCTGTGTATAGGTGACCCATTCCGTTAAGCATTAATTCAAGTTTGCCTCAATGCTTATTTTGGAACCACCCGCCGTGGTTGCTCAGTGGCTATGGTGTTGGGCTGCTGAGCACGAGGTCGCGGGATCGAATCCCGGCCACGGCGGCCGCATTTCGATGGGGGCGAAATGCGAAAACACCCGTGTACTTAGATTTAGGTGCACGTTAAAGAACCCCAGGTGGTCGAAATTTCCGGAGTCCTCCACTACGGCGTGCCTCATAATCAGAAAGTGGTTTTGGCACGTAAAACTCGATAATTTTTTTTTATTTTGGAACCGCCCTTATTTAAATTATACCTTGGTGATAATGCAAGTGTGACATTCAAATCGAAAAAAGAATTCTTTTATACGCTGATGATAAGAGTCACCTTATCTTCTTCAACTTGTGGTAATGTCTCCATCAAAATCCAGCTTGACATTCAGTGTCTTCTTGACTGGATAGACGACAACGCAATATTTATAAACAAATATACTTATATTCATCCGCAATGCAAATAAGAGGCCTTTTAACGGTGTATTTAAAATATTTTTTACACAAAAATGATGAGGATGTCTTTTAAGGTGTACTAAAGATATCATTTATACAAAAGTAAGAAGGAAGTCTTTTAACGGTGTATTTACAATATTCTTTACACAGAAGTAAGAAGGAAGACTTTTAACGATGTATTTAAACATTCTTTATGCAAAAGTAAGAAGGAAATCTTTTAACGGTGTATTTAAAATATTCTTTATACATAAGTAAGAAGGAAGTATTTTGACAGCGTATAAAAATCTCACTAGACTGTAATTAGACTGTCAGTAGAGTAAATAGGAAATTGGTAGAAGTTCTAAATAATGTTAATAGGTATTTTTGTAAGGGATACAGGCAATACAGCAGGCATATATCGTTTTTTCGCAACGATTCTGCGTAGAATACGGAGTTTCTGGCTAAATGCCTCCGGCCAACGCTGAAGGGCAGGTTGCAAGCATCATTTGTTCTATTAGAACAAGAATAGAGAACGGCGAAGTCGTTTAGCGCACGAGTCGCTCTCTCTTGAAAGCACCGTTATTTACTATTCTATATAAATGAAACTACCTGTTTCTGGGCTAGCATGTGCTACTGACTGCAAGGCTCTTCACAGTGAGAGGCAGAAGACAAGCCCCGCGGCCGTAGCACACCTAAGTCCGATGAGCTTTAGAAATTTCAAACGCGCTGGAGCTCGCCTCCACTGTTCTACCGGGTGTTGCCCGCCTGCTGCTGAAAAAGTTTCCACAACATATTGTTACACGTGTGAAACTATTTACAGGATGTACTTATAAAGAGAGAGTGTTGAACGGAGGTGGAAGGGAGTCCAGCACGGCTCAGTTTATTTTGAACCCCATTATCCTTCTCTGATTTTAATGTTCTTATTCTCGGCTATTTCGCTCATTTCGATGAAAAGTAAACATTTTGTTCTGGTATTTTCACGTCTCGCCATTAAATAGTTCAAGTGAATCGATATTATTTAAACGAAACAACCCCTGGCAGTTTTGCTTGAAACTGTATTCATCCGTATAAATAGATGAACTTTACGTAGGGACAACTTCAGGAAAATGGGTCGTCGAGTACGGTGCGTTGGCGACCTGGAGATGCTTCCAAAGGACCTTCAGCGCTCCCTGGCGAAAGTCGATCTTGCCACCGCGGATAACGCCAGGTGCGTGCCTTTGGCTTACGCCACTCGAATATGATGCGTACTTTCTGATCGCGCCGTGGTATGGGGAGCCAGGAGCGATCGGCCATATCGACCTAGGCCGCATGAAATGATTCAGAGGGACAGTTGCCGTGTGAAAATTGATATACTTCCATCATTCGGTGTAATTTTGGGAAGGTGTATATGCTTGGAGCGCTGTGGCGCTCTTGGTCTCTCCGGGAGGAGGGAGTTTAGGAGGGAGTAAAGCCCCTTGATAATTTGAAAGTAGCGACACTCTCCTCCTCACGGCGCTTTCCTCCTCGATTCTCCTCGCCCGCCGGCTGCGCACGGCGCGCTATTCCTCCTGGGCTCCCGCGGACGGGTCGCAGGATTCTATGGAGGCGTGTTATTTTGGGCCAGTTGCGCGCCCCAGTGCGGTTGAAAATTTTGAGAAATGCTAATAACAGCATCGATAATGCTGGAGGCAACGTTTATGAGGAGGTTGGCTTTTTTCTTAAAGCCGTATGAACGGGGTATACTGATTTAAAGGGAGCTTTGAGGCGAGTTCTATACTCCAGACAATTTTTCTGCCACATGATCAGATGCTTTACTTCGTGCGTCTGGTCTAGTATTGCTTGTGACAAATCCCTTTGTGTGTGGCTTATTAAGCGAAAACCTTAGACCTCTGTTTCAAGGTCCCGTTGTGAGCTACAGAAAATATCACGTGACCGAAGGAAGGCGGGAAGCGAACCAAAGCATGTGCAGCCGCGTATAAGAGATGATTAATGATTACCAAAGTAATGATTGATTAGTGATTGGATTGTTGTTCATGCACCCTAATCCACTCCAATCGGTCTTAATACCCTTTCATCAACACTTCACCTTAATCCTCCTCCACGCACCTTAACCTTTATTCATGCATCTTAATCCTTCGTAATGCACTCTAATCCACCTTAATCTTCTTTAATATACTCTAATCAACCTTAATCCTCCCTAATCCACCTTATGTCAACCACTAATGATTCATTAATTAACTTGGGTAATCATTCTCTTATACAGGGGTGGACATGCTTTGGGTCCCCTCTGGCCTTCCTTGGGTCACGTGATACTTCCAGTTTACAGCGCGACCTTGAAACATAAAGATCTGAAGTCTTTCGCCTTAAAACTTAAAAAAAAGCTCAATTTTGACTAGTTAACGCTCATGACCTACAATACTACGGGGATACTTGCCACTAATTTTTTCAGGGCGCAAAGCAGAATCAATAATACTGCGCTTCCGACTGAATAACAACAGTTAGCGACGTGCGAAGTGATAGAGCCGCCCCAGAATATTAAGCATACTGAGGACAACCGCAACAAGAACGCTGGTGAGCAGGCTGGAAGAACGAAAAAAAAAATGCAGCATTACGGGATGCTTTGCTACGAGCTATAAGAAAGACTCCTCAGCTCGCAAACAACGCTGTTCTTTGTCAGAACAAAGTTGCTTCGGCCAATGTCATGCAGCCACTGCTTCCTACGCAAGCCTTTACGCTTTCGTTGTGGTATCATAAAAACGGCATAACCATCTTCAGGCTTCTTGCTGCAGTTATATGCGCAACAGCCCGGCATAGCGCTAGCACATAGATCAGAAACACTGCGCACAATGTTCGCTACGCCGAGCTAAAGCGCCGAGCCAGCCGTGCTCAGGAGGAAAATGGCGCGAACGAAAAAGAAAAACACAAGCAAAACTCAAGATCTGCGCGTTTCCAAGGGCAACGGCAGGGAGACCAATCGTCGTGAAGAAAAACGGGGGCAAAACTGGTTGCCGCGGGGGAAAGCGCAAGGGGCGAGGAGGCGGCGAGGAGGTCGCGCGGTGGCGGCAGAGTTCAAATAGTGTCACTACTTTCAAATTATCAAGGAACTTTAGGGGCTTTAGGAGGGAGCGCGTCACAGCGCCGCCTTCGTTGGTTTTCCGGTGCAGGACGCTGACGGTCGCCTGCGTCGCCTACTCCTCGCGCCGACAGGTGACGCGCATGGCGCGCCGCCTTGCGCAGGCCGTCAAGGAGGGACAGCTTCGTTCCGAGTGAGTACCGTCAGTGTTTGCTCGGGGGTTCATTCACACGGGTTATCAGTGTGTGCGTATGTATGTATGTATGTATGTATGTATGTATGTATGTATGTATGTATGTATGTATGTATGTATGTATGTATGTATGTATGTATGTATGTATGTATGTATGTATGTATGTATGTATGTATGTATGTTTTTCCGATCTGTGTGTGTGTGTTGGTGAGGGGAGGAGAATGGCCCCCTTGAGCTCCCCTTGACCTTAAGCGCGGCTTGTAGTAGTAGCATAAAAGCGCCTCTCATTGAAAGAATGTCCTCAAGGCTAGCGAAAGTACGAGGGAATGGCTCAGTTGTTCGCACCAGTAATTTCGAAGTAAGCAGAGGAGCGTGGAGTATATGCAGTGATGTCTGAAGGCCATCTTCCATATTGGCTATTGCCTGGGCGGCATGTGACGTCATACTTTTGTCACGCTTTCGGCCTCCTTCCGCACCATACAGAGCACGCTCGCTCACGAGAGATAATTACGAACATGAGTAATCTTTCGTAAATTAGGAATGTCCGTAAATATTCAATAAGATGAGCATAAGGAGAACAACGTAAAAGCGAGAGCCAACGTTTCGACAAATGGACTTGTCTTTTCCAAGGTCGCAGGTGCTTTTCTAGGCGCAGTTTATGTAGGTAGGTCGCTTCTAAAGAGGAGAGGGGGTAAGCCGACTGGGCGAGGCAACGTCAGAGGGTGTAGAATTGAAAAGAAAAGTGTGCTACTCAACGTCGGTGGTGGAATATGAGGTGGCGCCGTGCGTCAGCTGGTTGACGTGCCGCTGTAGGTTCCTTTTTTCGTGTGTAGGAGCAAGATTGTTTCGCATGGCAATTAGCACACCACCGCAGTATTTAATACGCGCATCATACACGCGATCACATCTGTGAACTGTGGATTCCAGTGGAAAGTAATTCTTAGACAGTAAATCATTCAAAGGCCAAGTTCCAGTTAAGCAAATAAGACGGCACGAGCATGCTAGCATGTTCTCGTACAAATAGGAGGATTCCGTGCGTAGACCACGAACATTTTCGTGAAAAACGGAGCACATTATATTACTGAGGTTAGAAAAGAAATTACGTTATTTTGTCGCTGGCGTCCCTGGATGCATCATGTTTGCCGTTGAAAGGCCTGAACAGCCAACCCATTCGCCGAATGTTTTCCAAGTTGATTTTTCGGAAGACGTTCGCGTTCATTGTGTCTCGGAAGGAAGCGTAACTTCCGCGCTTTGCTTTGAGCTATTGACAGTCGCTGCTATCGACAACTTTTTCCAGCGTAGCAAAAACTTCCTCGCAAGTTGTACAAAGGGCCAAGCGCGATGCGAAAGCTGAACGCCTTGCCTGCACAGAAACCAGTGCGCTGGAAGTACTTGTTCCCAGCGACAGCTTCGCCGTCGTGTTGGCCCGAACTGAAGGCCTAGACGCGCACTTGCCTCTCGTGGTCACCCCGCCACGGGGGCCGGTGCCGATTTGACGCTGGGCTGTTCTTCACGTGCGACGAGAAGCTGGCGGAAAGGATAACTTGACTTGCGACGTGTGGCCAAAGGGACTCCAAAGGAGGCCACTCGTTTCGGTCACCTAGCTGCTGCGCGCATTTGCACAATATCTCTGTGGCCAGGTGCAGGCGAAGGCTGTCGTTTTCCTTCTTCACATCAAGAGCCACACTTGTAAGTGACGCGATTCAGTAAGCCTCGCTCGTTCAGTGCAGCATTGTTCATCGCATGACATCTGCATATCATACTCAAACGAATGGGCGAATTGAATTATTTAATCGCAACCTCGGTGATATGTTGACAATGAACCCCGCATCGGACCAAACCTTCCTTCCATTCGTCACATATGCGTACAACGTTGCTACGCACGCGATTACATGATTCTTGCAGTTCTTTCTCTTGTACGGACGCGAGCTATCATGCACGCTGGACACCATGCTTCCCTACACACCTGGCTCTTCTGAATACACTCCCATTTCGGTTGTTGCCAGGTGCCCCGAGGATTGTCGAAAATTGGCCCGTTCATTGACAATAGAGAACTAGGGTGAACAACAGCTGAGGCACGACCCCGACCGACCTCTCTCCACTTTCGCGACAGGCGCCCTCGTCTGGAGTTGGATTCCTTCGAGTGCACCTGGGCTTTTGTCTAAATCACCGGCTCGACATCATGGGCCCTGACGCTTCCTCGATCGGACATCTGCAGTCAACCACGAGGTTGAGCCTTTAACGCCGTCCCAAGACATATGTCGTCGTGGTCGAGAAATCGTCTACGTGAGTCGCCTCAAGCTCTATTATGACCCTGCTATACTGTCAACGCCTTAAGTCGCGAGGATGGCTGCGCTATTCCCTGGAGCCAATGTAATTAACAACGCAAGACGACGACGAAGCAGCCAAGTGAGCAAGCCACAGTGTCGGTGATATCCACGCTTTAAGGAAATACGAACCTGCCAGCCTTCCGCGTGAAGCGTACGATATTCGTTTTTGATGCGTTTTTGATCAGATAATAATAATAATAATAATAATAATAATAATAATAATAATAATAATAATAATAATAATAATAATAATAATAATAATAATAATAATAATAATAATAATAATAATAATAATAATAATTGTGACCTGAAGAAGAACTGCGAAGCAACTGACCACGGCGGCGGTCAGACCTGTGAAGCAGGAGAGGGTGCTAAGAATCTCTGGGTCAGGACAGGCCGCCATTGGAATCTGAACCTGGCAACGTTTAACGCTAGAACGTTATCTAGTGAGGCGAGTCTAGCAGTGCTATTGGAGGAATCAGCGGGCAGTAAATGGGATATAATCGGGCTCAATGAGGTCAGGTGGACAAAAGAAGCATATACAGTGCTAAAAAGCGGGTACGTCCTGTGCTAGAGGGGCTTAGGGGAGAGACGAGAACTAGGAATCGGATTCCTGATTAACAAGGATATAGCTGGTAACATACAGGAATTCTATAGCATTAGCAAGATGGTGGCAGGTCTTGTTGTGAAACTTATTAAGGAGTACAAAGTGAAGGTCGTACAAGTCTACGCCCCTACATCCAGTCAGGATGATCAGGAAGTCGAAAGGTTCTATGAAGACGTGGAATTGGGGTTGAGTAAAGTCAAAACAAAATACACTATACTGATGGGCGACTTCAATGCCAGGGTAGGCAAGAAGCAGGCTGGAGACAAGTCAGTAGGGGAATATGGCATAGGCTCTAGGAATAGCAGGGGAGAGTTATTAGTAGGGTTTGCAGAACGGAATAATATCCGGATAATGAATGCCTTCTTCCGCAAGCTGGATAGCCGAAACTGGACCTGGAGGAGCCCGAATGGCGAGACTAGAAATGAAATAGACATCATACTCTGCGCTTACCCTGCCAACACAAGATGTGGACGTGCTCGGCAAGGTGCACTGCAGTGACCATAGGATGGTAAGAACTCGAATTAGCCTAGACTTGAGGAGGGAACGGAAGAAACTGGTACATAAGAAGCCGATAAATGAGTTAGCGGTAAGAGGGAAAACAGAAGAATTCTGGATCAAGCTACAGAACAGATATTCGGCTTTAACTCAGGAAGAGGACATTAGTGTTGAAGCAATGAACGACAATCTTATGGGCATCATTAAGGAGTGTGCAATGGAAGTCGGTGGTAACTTCGTTAGACAGGATGCCAGTAAGCTATCGCAAGAGACGAGAGATCTGATTAAGAAACACGAATGTGTGAGAGCCTTTAACCATACAGATAAAATAGAACTGGCCGAACTTTCGAAGTCAATCAACAAGAGTACTACAGCTGACATAAGGACGTATAATATGGATAGAATTGAACATGCTCTCAGGAAAGGAGGAAGCCTAAAAGCAGTGAAGAAGAAACTAGGAATAGGCAAGAATCAGATGTATGCATTAAGAGACAAAGCCGGCAATATTATTGCTAATATGGATGAGAGAGATCAAGTGGCTGAGGAGTTCTAGAGAGATTTTTACAGTACCAGTGCAACCCTCGACGATATTGGAAGAGAGAATAATCTAGAGGAGTTTGACATCCCACAAGTAGGGCCGGAAGAAGTAAAGAAAGCCTTGGGAGATATGCAAACGGGGAAGGCAGCTGGGGAGGATCAGGTAACAGCAGATTTGTTGAAGGATGATGGGCAGATTGTTCTAGAAAAACTATCCACCCTGTATACGCAATGCCTGATGACTTCGAGCATACCGGAATCTTGGAAGAGCGTCAACATAATCTTAATCTATAAGAAAGGGGGCGCCAAAGACTTGAAAAATTATAGACCGATCAGCGGTTCGGTGCCTACAAAGTATTTACTAAGGCAATCGCAAATAGAATCAGGAACACCTAAGACTTCTGTCAACCAAAGGACCAGGCAGGATTCCGTAAAAGCTACTCAACAATAGACCATATTCACACTATCAATCAGGTGATAGAGAAATGTGCGGAATATAACCAACCCTTATATATAGCTTTCATTGATTGCGAGAAAGCGTTTGATTCAGTCGAAAGGTCAGCAGTCATGGAGGCATTACGGAATGAGGGTGTAGATGAGCCGTACGTAAAAAATACTGAAACATATCGATAGCGGCTCCACAGCCACCGTAGTCCTCCATAAAGAAAGCAACAAAATCCCAATGAAGAAGGGCGTCAGGAAAGGGAGATGCGATCTCTTCAATGCTATTCACAGCGTGCTTACAGGAGGTATTCAGAGACCTGGATTGGGAAGAATTGTGGATACAAGTTAATGGATAATACCTTAGTAACTTGCGATTCGCTGATGATATTGCCTTGCTTAGTAACTCAGTACCTAGTAACTTGCGATTCGCTGATGATTTTGCCTTCCTTAGTAACTCAGGGGACCAATTGCAATGCATGCTCACTGACCGGGAGAGGCAAAGCAGAAGGGTGGCTCTAAAAATTAATCTGCAGAAAACTAAAGTGATGTTTAACGCTCTCGGAAGAAAAGAGCAGTCTACGATAGTTAGCGAGGCACTGGAAGTGGTAAGGGAATACATCTACTTGGGGCAGGTAGTGACCGCGGATCCGGATAATGAGACTGAAATAATGAGGAGAATAAGAATGGGCTGGGGTGCGTTTGGTAGGCACTCTCAGATAATGAACAGCTGGTTGCCACTATCCCTCAAAAGGAAAGTGTATAACAGCTGTGTCTTACCAGCACTCACTTACGGGGCAGAAACCTGGAGGCTTACGAAAAGGGTTCTACTTAAATTGAGGGCGACGCAACCAACTATGGAAAGAAGAATGATGGGTGTAACGTTAAGGGATAAGAAAAGAGCAGATTGGGTGAAGGAACAAACGCGATTTAAGGACATCTTAGTTGAAATCAAGATAAAGAAATGGGCATGGGCAGGCCATGTAAGGAGGAGGGAAGATAACCGATGGTCATTAAGGGTTACGGACGGGATTCCAAGGGAAGGGAAGCGTAGCAGGGCGCGGCAGAAAGTTAGGTGGGCGGATGAGGTTAAGAAGTTTGCAGGGACAACATGGCCACAATTATCACATGACCGGGGTAGTTGGAGAAGTAAGGGAGAGACCTTTGCCCTGCAGTGGGTGTAGCCAGGCTGATGATGATGAAGGTGAAGAAGGAGAGGAAGCGTGCGATAAGCACGCGCACTATGATGATGATAGCCACAACATGGGATCATCATTATCATCATCATCGCGCGCATGCGCAGGGAAAACGGGGTGCCATAAAAGTTATTGCACCGAGCAACCATAGACGACGGATGCGCAGTCACTTTGTACCTTACATGATGGTGCCGTGAAGCCTAGGAAGGCGAATGCCGTCCGCGCAACCGATCATAGACCTTCTACGCCGGAAGCGCGACGCCATTCGAAGCGCCGCTACTCGTGTCATCGCTGCCGCAACCAGAGCCTTGTAAGAAACCAAACCTACGCATACCTGCTTAAATGCGCTTCTGAACGAACACAATGACAAAGACCATGGCCTCACTGATATCAACGCTAAAATCGAAGAGCTCGTGAACGACGATCACGAATACGAAGCTGAACTCACCGAGGCGCTCGAATACCACGAGATGATCCACCACACCATTAGCCGGGTCCGTTTTCGTCTTCATTCCCGCGCCGAAATTGGGTCACTACCCACGGCCGCCAGCTCTTTGCGAGGACAGCCGGTAGTACGTCCACTCTGTACACCCGCTAAGCAGGCGAACATCAGCGCAAACGCCAGGCCAGCGACACCGCAGATACAACAACCGTATCTCCAGACCGAGGCCAGCGGAAACGCCAGACCACCGACACTGCGGATACAACAACCGTGCCTCCAGACAAAAACTAGTTGCCATGCAACGTGCAGAAAACAGACGTCAACGACGAGCTGAATGCTACAACCCACGTTGCACGATGACCCGTACGCGCGTGCCCACTCGCGATGCATTGTGCGCAGGGTTCGGCAGATTCGGAGCCCATCCCGCGACCGTCGGAAAGGCGAACGACCAATAGCGCTCTTGCTCCTTCCACCACCGCAGCCAGGAGCACCAGCGGCGAAGCAGTGGCTGGAACCACGAGGTTGAGTACAACATATCGACGACTGAGTCGACGCCTCATATGAACTTCAGCAACAAAAAGAACACGAATGACAACAACAACCACAAGAGTGACTACTTTGCCATTGCGAAATACCCTTACGTGCAGCCACCCTGGAACAAGTCAATTCAGCACACGCGCTATTGCATTGGCGACGTCACTACCCCGACCGGGTCAGATGCGACTGCACCGACATCTCAGACGAAGCCCACCTTCATCGACCAGTAGCGCCACATGCTACCGACAATACCAGTAAGTCCGGCTCCGCCAGAAATGCCCGACTACTCCAAGTTCGATGACTTCAGCCAAGGTAGAGTGACGGCGTCCAACTTTCCCGGCACTGCTGTGACCTCCTGCAGAGCGCCACGCCGAGGTACCAACCAACGCCTTCGGGGCGTCTACATTGAAAATGAGAGCGACGACATGGAAGACATGCTCATGATCCACAGGTCCAAGAAGAGATGAAGCAACCTCCTCCGGTGCCTTCTCCAGTCACTAACGTGCCCTCGGATGACTCATGGACTTTCGCTGCAGCTTGGTGGGACGCCAGCAGCAACCGCCGTCGCCATATGCGCGTCACGCGGTTGCAGACGCAGGCAGTCGACGAGCGTTGCCACGAGTTCCGCCCATTCAACCGCCGCCAGCTAGAAAACTCGGTGGGCCCGAAGGATTTCAAATTCGTGAAGGACTCTACGGAGAGAAGAAAGGCGAGAAACAGCAAGATGAAGCTGTTGATTCAGTTATTAGAAGCCGATTTGAACAGCTCTGGCGCTGCAGTATGATCGAAGTTGAGAAGACGGCGTCGTACCGCTGTCATCATCCACGACCTCGTCCGTAGCTCGCGGGCGGCAGTGTGTTGTGAACTGCAAGAACAAGCGCGCCATAACAACACGCACGGGCACGGAAAACAGGGTTCCAATAAAGTTGTTGCACCGAGCAGCAACCGTAGCCGACGGACACGCAGTCACTTCGTTCCTTAGAACAACAACAACAACAACAACAACAACAACAACAACAACAACAACAACAACAACAACAACAACAACAACAACAACAACAACAACAACAACAACAATAATAATAATAATAATAATAATAATCAGCCATTTATTTACTGTGCGCAAGAACAACCATGAGGTATGAGTGCTGACGCATGCATTAAAATAAAGAAAGAAAAAGAGAAGGCCAGGGGAATATAAGTAAAAAGCACAGTGAATAACTAATCTTGGAAAAATAATCTTGGAAAGAGAGGACATACTGCAAGACGCAAGGGGAATACAAAAGAAATAGTAGAAGAAATGTAGTTAAACCATATGTCGCAGCAACGCAAAGCTTGGAAAAGAACGATGACAGCTGGTTCTGAAAAATATCGAGATCATGAAAATAAGCATTTTACAGACTAGTCCGTGGACGGTTCAGCGTTCATGAAGACTGGCAGGAACATGGAAAAGTCTATGTTGATCTTGCGCGGAATACGAAACATGATACAACGGATGAGTTCGGGACAAGTATAGGACACCGTGCAGGAGCACGATCACGTCGACAGCTAAATAAGGGAAGTGACAAACACGTGCCGCAGGTGTTGCACTTTTGTAACGCAAGAAGGCGAAAGCGTGCTGCAGATTTGGTAATAGATGAAGTTATACAATCGTGGTTAGAGTTCTTCGTAGGAAACTTTGGTCATGCATTAAGCTGTGCAGTCGAGGCTACACTTGTAAGACATAACAAGCCGCAGTGGGAAGTACACGTGTGGCACTACGGTGACCTCCCACTAAGTCGCAGCGGCAGGCGTTTCTCCCGCAGTGGCGTACTTGCGCGGCCGTCCTCGCGAAACGCTTGCACGCTCCTTCATCGCTTGCCGCCACTGCTCCGACTGTGACGTCCATGCGCAGAGTGCGCGCGCCTACTTTTCTGCGCAACACCTGGTGCAACAGCAATTATTACCTTAAAATTCGGCAGACACTTCAGACTGCTTACGTATAGGAATGCAGAAACATTATACCGTTAGTAGACCTCGGAACGTCATCAACGCGTTCATTTTAACGCGACAGCATTGAGGAGCCAGTGTCACGGAAAATCCGGCGTCGGCGTTGGACGTTGCTTCGGCAAGAAGAATTTTGAACCAAATTCCGAACCACGCATAATAATAATAATAATAATAATAATAATAATAATAATAATAATAATAATAATAATAATAATAATAATAATAATAATAATAATAATCCTGGTTACGCCACCTGCAGGGCAAATGCATCTCCCATATTTCTCCAACTACCCCGGTTACGTGCTAATTGTGGCCATGTTGTCCTTGCAAACTTCTTAATCTCATCCGCCCACCTAACTTTCTGCCGCGCCCTGCTACGCTTCCCTTCCCTTGGAATCCCGTCCGTAACCATTAATGACCATCGGTTATCTTCCCTCCTCATTACATGTCCTGCCCATGCCCCATTTCTTTTTCTTCATTTCAACTAAGATGTCATTAACTCGCGTTTGTTCCCTCACTTAATATGCTCTTTTCTTATCCCTTAACGTTACACCCATCATTCTTCTTTCCATAGCTCGTTGAATCGTCCTCAATTTAAGTAGAACCCTTTTCGTAAGCCTCCAGGTTTCTGCGCCGTACGTGAGTACTGGTAAGACACAGCTGTACTACACTTTTCCTTTGAGGGATAATGGCAACCTGCTGTTCATGATCTGAGAATGCCTGCCAAAGGCGCCCCAGCCCATTCTTATTCTTCTGATTATTTCGATCTCATGATCCGGATCCGCGGTCACTACCTGCCCTAAGTAGATGTATTGCCTTACCACTTCCAGTGCCTCGCTACCTATCGTAAACTGTTCTTTTCTTCCGAGACTGTTAAACATTACTTTAGTTTTCCGCAGATTCATCTTTAGACCCACCCTTCTGCTTTGCCTCTCCAGGTCAGTGAACATGCATTGCAATTGGTCCCTTGAGTTACTAAGCAAGGCAATATATCATCAGGGAATCGCAAGTTAGTAAGGTATTCTCCATTAACTCTTATCCCAAATTCTTCCCAATCCAGGTCTCTGAATACCTTCTGTAAGCACGCTGTGAATAGCATTGAAGAGATCGTATCGCCCTTTCCTGACGCCCTTCTTCATTAGGATTTTGTTGCTTTCTTAATGGAGGACTACGGTGGCTGTGGAGCCGCTATACATGTTTCAGTATTTTTACATACGGCTCGTCTGCACCCTGATTCCGTAATGCCTGTATGACTGCTGAGGTTTCGACTGAATCAAACGCTTTCTCGTAACCAATGAAAGCGATCTATAAGAATTGGTTATATCCTGCACATTTCTCTATCGCCTGATTGAAAATGTGAGTATGGTCTATTATTGAGTAGCCTTTATGAAATCCTGCCTGGTCATTTGGCTGACAGAAGTCTAAGGTGTTCCTCATTCTTTTTGTGATTGCCTTAGTAAATACTTTGTATAGTAAGCTGCGAACCACGCATACCCAACCACTTCTCTACCACCAATGGTGCTCATACCTTGTCTTTCCTTCTTTACAACCTCGTTCGACGGAATTTTGAGAACGGCAGCCCAACAACAAATGTAACGAGAAAAAAAAAACGCCGACAGTGCATGTCCCTTATGCTAGCCCTTCTCAGTCTGAAATATTAAAAGTGCGAAACAACAACTGAAGATCGACACACGCATAGGCCGCGTTTCTACCAGAAAGCTCGCCTTCGCGTACAGCCTTCGCAACCAGCGTTTCCCTGTGAACGTTGCGGTTACATAAACTGCAGCTGCCGGGAAGCATGGAAATCAGTCAGGCGTCTTCGAATGCTATCGCGCTCCACTAGCGAAGCTTAAGCGTGCTCTAAATCTTGCACACTCGTCACACTGCGCCACCTCCTCCGCAGCGTCACGTGCGCTGCCCAACCACGCGCGCACTAGTCAGCGAGATCGCTGCTGCGTGACGTGTGCAATCAGGCACGCACTAGGCGCACATTTAGTGAGCAGGACTGTGGAGATTGTTTTTCGGACACTATTTCTTTTACGCATGTCTAGTTGCATCATTCGCAGTTTTTCTTACGCGCATGTATGTCGGTGTTGTCTTCTTTGGCGTCGAACTCTGGTTTAGATGACTTTCTTTTTTTTCCTGACCAAAAGGACAGGCGGGCCGACACTGGAAATAATGCAGCCTATATAGTGCAGTATGAATAATTTTCTATTACACTGACACTCTAATTACGCTCGCGCCGTTAACTCTACTGCTCTACATTCCTTTCTCGTTGAGGGCTACATTTTGATAACTTTTGCGACTCGTTACGACACTCCGGAGGTGCGAAAGACCCGTCTTTTTTTTGGCCAAGAGGCTGGATAGATACTGAGCTCTCATGTGCGCCAAAGCTTCGGGAAGTCGCCAAGGAAGACCTTATGTTCAAAACACATGCTGCAGTTATTTGAATAAGTTCACGTCTGGTGTGATCCTTTCTAGTGGATGTTTTCCCCAAGAGATCTTATGTGATTTTAAGCATCGCCAAGAGCCTGCACGGATCCTCGCTAAATTCATCCGCCGTGCTCTTTCTGACTCGTGCCTCAGCGACATCACGACCAACCTGGTGGACGACTACGCGTCGCTGGACGACGGGGCCCGCGTGCAGCTGCTGCTGAGGACCTCGGGCGAGACTCGCCTTAGTGACTTCCTGCTCTGGCAAAGCAGCTACGCGCGCCTCCACTTCGAGTCCAAGAACTTGCCCGAGATCGGCTTCACCGATTACCTGTGGGCGCTGATTGAATATCAGCTGCAACGTCCGCAGCTTCAGGTGAGCCTGTCATTGTCCACTTTCTAGGATCGCATAAGTGCGCCAGGAACGCGTATGTTTATGAAGGAGGACAGTGGAATTTTCAAATCCTTGGTCGTCATTTTCGCTGCTGAGAGCACTGACCGAACATTCAGGTTGCTTTGTTCGTGAAGCACACTGCTGAGGTATTTATGGTGAGTGCGTAGCATAGGTTATGCCTGGAAAGTTATCCGATGACTTTCGGCCAGAACGGGCAAAGCACGCTGCATGTTGGAAATCTGCTAATGAGAACACGGGAAGAACAGTCGATGAACAGAACAATAAAATCGCCTCTTATGTTGCCAGAATAAGCATGGACAGCCACTAGTAATCGCTCACTAATATTTTTTTGAAGATATGCACTCACTCGCACTCATGCTCATCAGTGCTCACTCATACTTGACTTCTAGGCACACAGTTCTTACTTAATATGCTTTCGATGCCGTGGCTGTAAAGTCCAACGAGATGACATGGTAAACAACTTTTATTTGTTCCGGCAGGGTATAACGCAATCGGTCCTAGACGTGGGAACGGTAAGCTTTTTGCCTCAGTGCCGCCTCGCGGGCCAGCTGGACGGCCCAAAACTGCTTGTCAAGGCTGGAGCTGCGCAGGGCGGCGGTCCACCTTGACAGAAAAGTCTCGGCTGTAGTGAATGTCTTATCGCCTATAATCTCTCATAACATGGGATTTACTGTGGCCGGGGCCAGTCTGCATACGTCGCATATATTTGTGGTGCATACCTCTGGGAAGATCCTATTTAACTGGACTGGGTTTGGTTAAGAATTCGTTTGTAGTTTGTAACAGGCAGACGCTGAAGCAAAAACTGCTTTAGATAATGCTTGTGAAGTACGCATTCCGTTCTCACGAACAGACACAAACGCCCTACTTCGTCGCGTAAACCGCAACTCTACGTTGGAACACTGGGCCCAACCAGATCGACGACACAAGCGATTACACAAATGGGACCAAGAAATGAGATTTCGTATGCCTCACAAGTTCAATAGAAACCACACGAGCATGGTGCACCGGATTCGCCTTGGTGTCGCATTCACCAACCGTTATAGAAATATGATAGGTGCCAGTGATACTAGCCCAAACTGTGAATGCTGTGAGGTGCCAGAAACACTTGAACATATTTTTTGCGTGTGTCCCGCGTACGCGCAAGAACGACAGCAACTTGTCTCTTCCATAGCAAACATCCATGAGAGACCGCTATCGGACGAGTTTCTTTTAGGTCCTTGGCCTAATGCAACCAGCGCAGCCCTGGTAACAAGAGCCGCTGTAGCTTTTCTCCAAGCCACTGGGCTGGACGCACGCCTTTAGAGATACCACAACTCTGTGAATTTGTATATACGCATCTCTTCCTTATACCATCATCATTCATCAGCCCTTTCCCTCCCCGTCCCTTTTCCCCAGAGTAGAGTAGCAGGCCAGAGCAAGTTATAGCTCAGGCCGACCTCTCTGCCTTTCTGTAAATAAATTTCTCTCTCTCTCTCTCTCGTTTGTAGCTGGCGCCTAGCGACTGCTTGCTCCCTGTTAAGCTTGGCGTGAGGGGATGGAAACGTTCTTCTGGAGTTAGAGTGCATTGTGGTGATATTGTATCCGCGGTCTCGCTCAGCCCGTCCCGCCTCACTGTTTCCCGAATCAGCGTGGTCAGTCATGTCGCGCGCGAGATTGTGCGCTACCGGTTGGGTGGTGTTTCTCCCTCCGAGGTAATGTTTGCGGGGAATCACGCGAGAGTACTGTGATCTTTGGGTCTATCTAAATCCTTGATAATGTTGTACGCTGTAGCGGATATCCTGTCTTTGGGGAAGTTAGGATGGCGTAGAGTCACTGATGACGATTTGACCTTTCTCGTCGGCTAGGGCGGTTAATGGTGGTTAATGGTGCAGGCGTTTTTGATCTGAGAGTTAGTGTCTGTGGCTACCGCGGAAAAGGCCTGTGGATTTGGATATGCAGCGGTGTCCACGAGCCGTACTTTCTCCCCCTTGTCATAAGAGCGCACGAGGGCCGTTGCTCCGCTTTCCTTCGACCTTGGTTGTATGCTGGGTGGACGTTTCTTGGTATATTCTGGACCCTGATGCTGTCACGGACCTGACGCGGCAGCCGAACTTTCGGGCCATGCTGGATGTGGTAAGTGACATGTAGTTTGGCAAGGATGCTTCGCCCAGCTTCGGTTATAGTGAGTCGCTCCAGGTGAGATATTCTCTGGCCCTCAGCAAATTCCTCCAGGGTATTGCGCACCCCCTGTTGCAACCGTAACTCCATACTCGCGGAGTTGGGTAGGCCCAGTGCTGCCTTGCAGACTTCGCGTATAAGGGCGTCGATCTTGTTTCGTTCGGCCATGGTCCAGTTATGGAACCTTGCCACATACGCAATGTGGCTGATCACAAAAGAATGTATGAGGCGGAGGATACTTTCCTCCCACATGCCACTTCTTTTGCTCGTGGTTCTCCTGGTCAGGCGCATTGCGTTGGACACCTTGGATGCTAATTTCCCGACGGTTTGCCCGTTGACATCATTCGTCTCGATAATCATTCCGAGTATTTTAATCCTCTTGACTTTTGGAATGATTCCTCCGTATTGTGTGCGTAGTTCGATTTCTTCGTAGCTTCTCCCGCGGTTGTATCCCTTCGGCGGACGGCCTTTCAGGTTAGAAGGATATAGGAGCAGCTCGCTTTATTGGGTGAGCAACGGAGACGCGTATCTTTGAGCTAGTCCTCAACTTTGGTTTTTGATTCTTGTAGTCTTGTTTCTACCTAGCCGTCGCTGCCCTTTGTTGTCCATATCGTGATATCGTCCACGTAGAGGTAGTGCTGCATATCGTCAACTTCTAGTTTCTGGGGAAGACCCAGCATGACGAGGCTGAAGAGCATTGTGGAGATGACAGATCCTTAGGAAGGCTCTCACTGCCCAGCGTCCGCACTTCTGTTCTGATGGCGCCCGCCAACAAGGTAGCCCTGCGGTTGGTCAGGAAGTCCCTTACATAATTGTAGAACCTCTCACCTAGGTTTAGGCTTTGTATCTGGACGAGGATAGCTGCTTGTTTGACGTTGTCAAACGCCTTTTCCAGGTCCAGGCCGATGATGGCTTTGGTGTTTCTGGTACTGTCGTCTAAGACGCGGTGCTTGATTTGGAGCATGGTGTCTCGCATAGACAAGTGAGCCCGGACGGAAGCCGATCATGCTGTGTGGATGGGCTCCGGTGTCTTCAAGGTTATTATTAATGCGGTTGAGGAATGCATGCTTGCCGACGTATTATGTTAGAGATTTTGGTCTTAGGTTGTTGAGGCTTATTTGTTTGCCTGGCTTGGGGATAACGATTACCTTGAATGTCTTACTTTGTGCGGGGATGCTGCCCCTGGTCCAGCATTCTTTAATGTAGCTTGTCAGCTTGGTGATCGAGCTGTCGTTGAGGTTCCTGAGCATTTTATTGGTTACCTTGTCGGGAACGGGGGTTGACTTCCCGTTGAGGTGGTGTAAGGCTTTCCTGATTTATACATCACTGAACTCCTCATCTAGCTGAGAATTATCCCTCCCCGTGTAATAGCTGTGGTGGGTCGCAGGGCGTTGAGGGAGGTACTTGCCTCTGGGCGTTTCTGCCACCGCGCGCGTGCCAGCTGTTATCGATTCACTATGGAGGAGTTTCTGGCGAGTATCCTTCTGGTGAGATGTACGTTTGGTGTCATCAAGGAAGTATCTGGGAAGTTTCCACGTCTGGGTATTGTGGAACTGACCATCAGCAGCATTGCAGACTTCGTCCCATTACTGGCGACTGAGAGCCCGGCAATGAAGCTCTATATTCCTGTTAATTTCGCCAGCTTTCTTGCCTAATCTGTGGTAGTGCCGCTGTCCCTTCCATCTGTTATTTATTGATGACAGCCTCAATGAGATGTACGAGCCGGCTGTCGATTTTTTTCCCGTAGCTATTTCTGTATCAGAGGGCTGTGCCGCCTCCCACGTGTCAGCGACTAGCTCGGTCATCCATGCCTCTATGTCTGTGATTTGTTCGTGTTCCCTATTAGTCTCTCTGTTTCCGGAATTTTTTCCATTCTGTCCACACAAACTTCTTCGGCGGTAGAGGGATTCCAGATTGCGAGGGTATTGATATTTCAACAAATGCGTGATCGCTGCCTAGATCATCTGTTGTATTGCGCCACTCGGCGCAACACGGCTCTTCCTACGTTCGTTGTCAAAGACAGTGTAGCGGCGCGGCGATGGAGCTGCGCACCGCCCCCGCAGCCATAAACAACTCAGCGGGGCGTCCCGCGGGCCTTCCGTAAGCGGACCTTCGCGAGTGTTGGACACCAGGCACACGGGCACATGATCCGACTCACTGTGCCGTACGTCGTGCGCGAGCTTCCTTTTCTTATTACTTTGTTTACTGCTTTCCTTTCGCACTAGGTCCGCGCACCGCACTTCTCTATGCTCCTTTTCCCTCTTTTCTCCCCTCTCTCTCTTTAAAGCCCTCGCCACTTCCGGCGCGCTGCGCGCGCCCGCTCAATTCTCTCTTTTGACAGAATAAACTAGACCTTGTTACCGAAAAGACGTGTGTCCGTCTCGTTTACCACGGCTCTACAATAGCTCGGGCGTGGTGTCCCTAAAGACTGACTTTCCCGTTCTGGTCCGCATTCTTGAGGCAGTTATGATTACAAGATTGAGGTCTTGTATGGTTTGCCATAGCCGTTTCCCTTTTTGGCCTTATCATGTGGTACTTGGAAAACTGAAGTCCCCACCAATTATTATCGGATTTCGGCCCGCAAGGTCCTTAGCTCTCTTGAACAGGAAGAGGAAACGCTGTCGCCTGTTTTCGCGGCTGCTTATAGATTAAGGATAGATAGGCTGCCGTGCCTCCTTTGATCGGGGATAATTTCCACTAGAATGTGGTCCATTTTAACGTTTTAACTTCATGGGTTACCACTACCAATCCCTTCTTTATCAGAGTGTTAAGCCCCCTGTTGTTTGACTGAGGGGGGGGGGCATTTCCTGGTACCCGGGGAGCGAAGCGGACGTCGCTACTGTTTCTTTAAGCATTATTATTTCAGGCTTAATTTGCGCGGTTCGAACATATTTTGTAAAACTGGCTTTTTCTTGACTAAACCTGTGCAGTTGCATTGCCAAATGGGGAGATTTTTATTGTTGTAGGTCATGATGGGTAAGTAAATGGGAAAAAGTTTGTTTAGGTGTGCCCAGCGTCGGGTCCCCCATCAAGGCCTCGGCGTGTGGCTGTGGTGCTACATGCAGGTGTTGGCCTAGCAAGGGTGTCGCACCTGCCTTCTATTCCTCGATATTTGCTACCCTGACGGTTAACTCGGTGATGGCAGCATGAAAGCTGCCTATTGCCTTTTGAATTTCTATTAGTGTGTCCTTGATTTCTGATCTATCTTGCGCTACCTTGTTGTCATTCTGCGATTTTATTGCTGTTTTCTTAGTGACAAGTGGTCGGTTGTTCGTATCTGCTCCGACCACTGGCTCGCTAACTGGCTTGTTTGAGACTCTGGTTCAATCTTGCCTAATCTCTTGAATTTCTTTTGCCAGTTGTTGAACGAGTTCCTTAAATCGAGCATTCTCGTGTTACATTTGTAACAGTGTTTCATTATCACAACTATTTTGGCTGGTAGTGGAGGCACCCGAAACTCTCCGTTCCGCCTCCCCCTTGATCGCATCTGCCCAGCCACACATGCGATGCATGTGTGGCTTCTCTGTTGCACCATCTTGGCGCGGCCTGGACCTAGATCTTAATCGTCTGCGGTGTTGGTGGTCCGGCTGCACTACCTGGATCGTCCCTTGGCTCGCCCTCTGGAACATCTCCTGGACCTATCCCTAGATGTGGACCTGGATTTTGGCCTCTGGAATTTCATGTCTGGGGATCCTTGGGTTAAGTGGGCGGTGGTTTCTAGGGTTGCCAGCTCCATCTCCTCTTCGCTTCCACCTTCTCCTCCTGATGATACCGGGTGTTTTGAAACGCGCTCGACACATCTTGTGCGCCGTGGAATGCGTGCCGCCGCACATACTGCAGCGCGGAATGCATTGGTGTACTTGATTTGGGTTCCGGGCTCCACTTCCACGACAAATATTGTCGTGGAAGCAGAGCAAACGTCCATTCGGTGTCCTAGTCTTCTATACCGGTGGCTGACATCAGCTGATAGCTTTCTTCGATCGTATCCGTCATACGCGTCAACAACTGCGCGTTTAGTAATCAATAAGTACTACTTCATCCTTGAGGCAATCTGGCTTATGACGATTAGTTATTGTACCTTCTTTAATTGGGCCTCGGCCTGAAGCTTTTATGACACCGTCGATTACTGGTTGTTCAGCATTTTTGTAGCCTTTTACGGCACAGGAGAAACAGGCTGGCAACCTCGCTTCCCTAGATATACGATATTTTAAAGCACAACTCCTAGGCGCCTGTTCCTGCGTTGAGCGTCGGCGACATTATGCCTAGTAACCGAGCAAACCCGGAGCGCAGCGTTAAGCCTGTTTCACATGCAAGCGAAAATGCTCGCGATTGCTGCCGCCGCGACACAGAAGCCTGTTTCGAGCGGCGGCGGCGGCGGGAGCGGCGAGGTTCGGGCGAGTTGGAATTTCATCGCGGCGGCCGCGCGGCAGCACTGCTTCCGAACCAATGACGGCCCGCTTCGCCACGTGACAGGTGGAGTCCTAGTGCGGGAAAGCCTGCGCAAAGGACGATGTTTGTTTACTTGCGACTTGCTAATTTCATCTGTGGAGATTTCCACTCTGAATGCCAGGGCGGCAACCTGAATTCGCATCGCCGATGCCATGTACCTCGAAGGAAGCGCAGAAGTAAAGCTGGCGTACTCGGATGAGCGATTTATCAATGAAAGGCGGCGAACTACCTAGTACTTCAGAGTCATTGCAAGTCTTGCGCGAGACGGTATGGATTCCGTACAACGAAGGGCTTCGTGAGCTCCTCAAACTTCTGACTTATTATAATACTCCTGAAAACACTCGATGTCGGCGTTCATGAGCAGCGGCATCTCTACGTAATATTGCAGAGTAAAGTACTATTTCTGTGGAAACACAACCCACCGCGGTGTGGAACTCGAATTCCTCCTTCCGATTCTGCCAGATAGGCTTCACCCACGAGCGCCGTGGAACCCAGAGTTCGAGCAAAGCCTTCTTTTTTCTAAAATGACGAGCAAAAGGAGATGCGTGTAGAATCATCATGTGACGCTGTTAGGGTTGGCGTCTGACACCACGTGTCAAAAGGAATTTCACTGGACCTTTTACCAGGCCTCGTCGAAATGAGGCGTGACTTCGCCTGCTATTGTGGGCGTCCTGATTCACGTGCAGAAAGAACTTTCTCTCACCGGACATTTTACCAGGCCTCGTCGAAATGAAGCGTGACTTTCTAATTCGCCATGACCGTGTCGAGTGTGCCTGTCTGCCGGAAGCCCCGCAGTGTACAGCCTCCTTTGTGTGTGTGTTTGCGAGTTTAGAGAGGCCCTTTCCTCGAATTATACCTAGAAGAGAACTTCCACGAACCCGCAAAGCGCAGAAGAGGCGGAAAGGCGTCTAAAATTCCGGGAGGCGGGACGACTTCTTCCTTCAGCAGGCTCGGTATAACCAGAGGAGGAGGCTCTTTCCGTGCCGGTCACGTGAAATCGACGGAAGCAAGATCCCGCCCATGACTGTAGAGAGCCTATTTAAGAGGCTCCGAAATGTACTTTTGATCACTTCATGCTCTTCTCATTTTCTTTCAACAACCTTTGAATAAACCGTGGAAGTTTCGCACTAGAAATCGTCTCGCCCTTGCTTGGTCGCCATGGTCTACCGGATGCCTGCAGCCCGCCGACAACGCCACGCTACCCAATAAGTAACGTCGGTCGATCTTCGATAGGCAGGCGCCGCTACTTCTCGGCAGCAGTGCGATACGCTACCCTGGAGTACGCAACAGCGCTCACTCTCGCAATCTCCCTATTAGCGAGGCAGTCGTGCCACACTACGCACCGTTTGCAATGTGCATATGTCCATATGTGCATATTATCCGCACCAGCTACGCTACTCGCAGCGTTCTCTTCCGAATATTAACCGTGTGCCTATGTAATCATAATACAATATATTGACACGCGAAATGAAATCATGCAATTTGAGCTGCGCTCAAATTTCGCGTTAGGGATTATCGTAATCTTTGGTAATTTTTTTGTTGGTTACACTTCGCCGGATCTTAAGAGCAAGTTTGATTTCTAACTTGCAAAGTTAAGTAGTCTTTTTTACAACTGGATTATACACCAAGGGTTGTGTATTTTTAGTGTATTTCATCGTCAGCAGTTTGGTCGTTTCGTATAGAAAACAAATCCTCTCCTTAAACATGTCGAGCCGACTGTTCATGACGTGACGTTGAAGCGTTGCAGTCACATTGGGCGCCGCATCGATGTCATAGATTAGCCTTACCGTTGTTCTAATGAATGCGCTTTCTATTGCAAGCGCTGCCTCCGTGTGGCTGGCAGTTGGCGAATGAGGACGGCAGGTTGCGTTGACTGCGCTCGTCCCAGCGAGCATGGGCTCGTCGTCAGTCGGTCCTGTATTTGCTCGGTCGTTGATTAATACAGGTACCGGAATTAACGGCGCCATTTGTTGGAAATACGCGCAGGAGCACACAGTGTTACGACGTCGGATCCTGGAACCTTGCGCTTGGTATGCGACGTTACGATGTGGTGGGCAACCACAGGTGACTTGCCATGGGCGCCATTGACCAAGCGTCCGAGCAGGGACGAGACGTAGCTTTTGCAAAAACTTTGCACTTGATTTACATGCTGAGTGACGAGAACCGGCGTATTCAGCATGGTATGGCCGATAACAACATGTTGAGTGAGCGAAGGATGAGAGATAAGAGATAGAAATGTACATGGCGAGGCCACTTATGTAGCATCGAGGACCTTAGAAAGGTCCCTAGTTCTTTAGGCGGGGAAACCATTACCATTTCCTCCACAGAAAGTAAGCACCGTTCATTATCGGGTTCGTTTGGGCCATTGTGTTCCAGTGGATTGTTCTGCTGGCAGCTCCAACTGGGCTATCCCTTTTCCTCCGGAAAAACAAAATGTCTGCATGGTGGTCGTGGGAGCTTCTGCTCCGAAGTGGGAGATGCATTCATTCGGAGCACGAGAAACACACGTCCAAGGTGGGGCACTTGACGTCACATTACCGCAGAGCAACTTAACTTGAATGGATTATCCCCTTGTTGGTGGCCGGAAGTCTTTTTTCCTTGGTGGTCCCACAAAAACGAAGTCGAAACCCACGCAAGGGTGTGGCAATTGATGCTAGCGGGTGGGCACCAGGCCAGCAGACGTGAGTGGCACACAACACTTTCCTTTTGAAGTAGCGAGTCGTAATAGCGGGAAGAACGGGTGTTGAACAAATGCGGCGATTTAGCAGATGTTCAAAATAATGATCATTACGGGTAAGTGGGGATGAAGTTTTGCACTATTGCCAATTTAGCGCTTTTTAGTTTAGTTCTCAATTCGTTAAGTCTGCCTACAGTGGCCCGATTCTTGGCACATTCCCCATAGAGGATACGAGCCATGTTCCGAAGGTGCATTTTTATCATCATCATCATAATCACCGTCATCATAGTGAACAGTCGTTCAGCTTCGCCAGCTTGTTAGTGAGTACAGGGGCTCTCGTGGTCTGTAAACTTATAATTAATCATTCCGCCACCATGGTAATGTTTTGCCACTAAAAATAAACCACACCTTTATTGATAATGAAACGGAGAGCATAACTTTCAAATAGCCAGCTGAGCTACTGCCGACTATGCTCACCCTCATGGTGTTATTTCACGTGCGCCAGCCTAAGAGCGATCCCCGAGAGGCATTATGCTGTGTAAGCGTGCGCCTGTAGCATTATTTATTTTTTCTCTCTTTATTTTCAGGCGGCAAGCCATGCTTCTGGTGCGGCAACCGGCACTTCTGTTGACCGGTCTCTGCGGCAGCGTTCTTTTCTGAAACGTGTCGAAGCCGAAAGAAGTGCCAACCTCGAACGACTCGCACGTCTATGATGGACACCAGCTGATACGACAGGAATAAAGAGGCGCTAACTAGAGTGGTCATTCCTCGATGTCTGTTCAGGTGCACAATTAAGTGGTTGAGAGCAAGTACTATAGCCAGGACAAACATTGCTGCAAGGACAGAGCAGAAACATTGACAAACGAGCAAGTGCTCGCGTTCAAACACACTGGCAGAGAAATAAGCGCGGCAGTGTTACCCCCGTATTCAGAAATGTATCTTAACTTGAAGCCCACGCTTGACTTGAATGAAAGGACGCCTGTTGTGAACGCACTAAAGGAGACGCAACGAGCGTCTTGGGCACGTTCACTCGAGGCGTCGCCCGTATCAAGTCAAGCATGGGCTTCAAGTTAAGATGCATTTCGGAATACGGAAGTTAGGCTATATTTTCAAGTGTCTTCGATGGCCGACTTGAACTGGTGGTGATCCATCATCAAAGCGATGCAGATAGAATGGCCGTTTCAGTCTTGTACAGCACCTAAAAATGACTTACGATATTAAGATAAAAGTCGTCATGCTGGCATATAGAGGATTAAGGGCGTTTCGATGGGTGTTGCGTGATATGCAATATGCAGGTCGAATGAAATCCTTGTTCTGTGCTAAGAAATGCAATAAATCGTGGAACATGTGCAAAAAATGCAGAATATTGAACCACGAGGAGTGGGTAGATATAGTGACGATGTGAGGGCAGTAACATAGACGTAAGAGGATTAACTAGAATAAATGTTTGGGCAGGCTTTGGCAATAATTTTAGCATGTTATATAAATTTAGCCTGCTGATGATCGAATATGCGAGCTCAGACCTGACAATGCAAGGAGTTGAGGAAAATGGATAGTACAATGACTACACTGGGCGGTGCGAGTAGCCCAGAACGAGGTTCTCCAAATTAGTGATTTGTACAATATACTTGGACATAGTAAGCTCACAAGAAATCTGAACACCAATATATTTAATCCACTCATAGAGCGCTGTAAGACAACCGCATATGTAATAAAGAGGAGGCTCGTAGTTACAGCGGCAGTGAGAAAAACGTTTTGTTAGTATTTACATACATGATCCAGTCACCCCACTATTTCTCTATTTGAGAGAGATTGTAGAAATTGAGATAATATGTATTGAGAGAGATTGCTCAAACGGCCTTTCTACGCTTTGCAGATAAGAGCAGACATTCCCTATTATCGTAGTGATGATCGGTTTCTATTGCTGCTGCTTTTACCAAAAAGAGCGTGTGAGTTGTTCATATCTGTAAAAGTGTTTCTTGCTAGACCACTGTTGGTAGCTGGCGACGTTGAAGAAAATCCTGGAACCATGGGTGAACTGACTGACATATTACAGACACTGCAGAATGTGCAAAATTCTATTTTGAGTAAATTAGGTGATATACAAAGAAAGGCAAACAAAGATGGAAACACTGTTGAGCGATATTTAGACTAGGCTTGAATACTTAGAATCTAGGGTGGAAAAGCTTCAACATACGAATCAAAATACAGCACAGTTTCGAAGTTCAAGTACAGTGCGAAAACGCAGAAGCATTGGCAAAAAATATGTGAACTGGATAACGGCAAGGGAAGAATGAATCTTCTGTTTTATGGCCCAGAGGATAGTGATCCGCGAGAAAGCTGGGAAATATAAAAAGTAAGACCAGGAATTTTGCCGGGATAAACTGCAAGTCCCCATAAGGCTAATCCAGAGAGCACACAGGATTGGAAATCATTCCTTAAACCGCAGCGGTCCCGTTATCGTAAATTTTTTTTTTATCAAATAAAGACACCGAAAAAGTGCTAAGCAATGACAGCAAATTGAAGGGCACAGACTACGGCATTTCCAGAGACTTTTCACAATGTGTGAGGAAAATCCGACGCACCTTGTGGTCGTTTGCAAAACCAATGCGAAATAATGGAGAGGACAAAGTGTAACTTGTGCATGATATGCTGATTAGAAATGGTGAAGTCTATACTCGGAATAACATGGGCAGACTGTAGCTATAATAAACTAAGAGTGGCAACATGCTAAGAACAAAATAAAAGAAACAGAATGACCGAGTGCTAAGCTCTTTTCACTAAATTGTCAAAATTTTAAAACTAAAATTGAGTGGCGATTGCCTTGGCCCTCCCGAACGACAAACATGCCAATATCTATTCGCAATATTCGCACATTTGTAGCTTTTCCTTCTGAAAATCAAATGCCGCACTCACTACCCTGTCTTCGACCTGCAGTTGTTGCGCTTCGGAGAATGCAGGCAAGACCGACGGAACAGCACTACGGGAAAGCATTGCTTTGAAAGGCACCCCACACGACTTCAGTAAGTCGGCGTTGAACTCGTAATCCACTGGACGAAAGTGCAGCGAGCACACTATGAGATTTTTAGGCTCTTTGCCAACGCGCTGTGGCAGAGGTACGGCACTAAACCACTTCGAACGGAGAGGTTCAGTCGTTGGCACACAGTGATAGGTAACGTTGGATTCGCCGCTGCAACTGCCCTTGACCAAGTTCCACGGACCGTTCGCGTATTCCACGACATCACATGGACGTGGCATTCTCGCCGCTTGTTCCAAATGCAAGTTTCGCGAGCCAGCAGAACCAGCGCAGCACGACGCGATAACGAAACAACTGAAACTCCAAAGCGGGCGCGGCGCAGAGTCGAGCGCGCAGAGTCGAGCGAAAACGAAACCTTTCGGCCACCTGTACTACTGAAGGGTAACGTGAAAATTTTATTTTTTCTTAGAATCGAACAGAAGTAGACAAGTAGCATTTTCTTCCGTCTTATAACCTAATGAAATTATTTTTTAATACGAGTAGTTGAGTAATAGTGACATAAATTATGATGAGGAGTACCTTCGTCATCGGGCTAGTACCGGAATGTCGCTGAGGGGTCTCAAATTGTGTCATGCATTTGCCTCAATTTCTCGGTTACTACAACTCTGTTCGCGATTATATTGACGCCTTAGACGTTCTAGAGCATTGCTTTATCACTTAAACTTGACTTCATAGTAATCATTAGTGGCCCTTTAAGCACGCCCCACACGTGGGCCGATCCAGAAGATAATGCCATAGTGGGCTGAGCCGCAGCGGAGGCGAAGCAGGCGTTGAGCACTCCCCATACGCGGGCCGATCCCGAAGATAGTGCAATGCCGGGCCGGCCCGCGGCGGAGGTGCAGTTCGTCAGTAAGGGGCCTACACACAGAGCTTCGTTGGTCATCCTTCTTCACAAAGTAGAAGGGCACTCAGTTTTTTTTCTTTACCAGAACCACAGGAGAAGCCCAGGAGCTAGATGAAGGCCGTATTATACTTCGCGCAAGCATGTCAGCAACCTGTTGTTCAATGACGTTGGGTTCTAACGGCCATATACGATAAGGCTGGCGTCGTATAACAGCAGAGCCATCGGTTTCGATGCGGTGTGTGGCCAGAGAAGTCTGAGTCTGGATCAACACAGGGGAACAGCTACCGAAACAGGTTTTGTGCCTCGCCAAGAGAGCCAGTAATACCCGTGTCACACGGGCCTTTGGAAGGCCTTCCAACCGATAGTCAGTTGACTCAAAGGTCGAGTTCGAGCTGCTACACGGGCGGTTTCGAAGGCCGCCGAGTCAATAGTCTATCGAGTCAACGGAGCACCCAACAACTCTATCGAAATCTCGATCGCCTTTGAGCAACGGAAGCGGAAACAGCGCAAACATGCCCTCTCGTTCACAGTGTGCTCGTACTCACGGTTAGAAAGAACAAATCAAACCAAATGCTCTAAAGAAACTATACATGAGTGTTATTCATTATTCAATAAAGTGTTTTTGCCACTTGACATGTGCGAACACACACCAAAACGGCAGCCGCATCCAGCGGCGCAAACGTTGCCGCAGTTTCGCTACTCAACAACTTAAAAACTAAACATATATGTATGGCAATGTATAAACAATTTTTTTAAATGTATAAATAAACATAAAAGAAATTAAAGTGCTTTTAATTGGTTTTAATGTTGTTTAACGTTTTGTGACATGAAAACGAAAATAAAGATCCGCAGCGCCACACAATTTTGCGAAAAACGCCTCAACCACTCAACGGCCTTTCAAAAGTGCCGTGTAGCAGCGCGACAACTCCTTTGAGTCGATAGAGTTGTGGCGTTTCAAAGGCCGTTGACTGGAAGGCCTTCCAAATGTGCCCGTGTGACACAGGTATAAGGCTTCGGACTGAGCAGCTGTTAGAATCATTCAAACCTGAAGTTGGTGCTGGCGATGAAGGGCAAAGCGTGGCAATAGGGATGCGTGAAGGGTTGGCGAGGGTTACCACAGTCATCCCTTTGGGCAGCATCACAGGACCTGGGGTTGTGTTGGAGGCATACAGAAGAGCGCGGACACGTGAAAACCGGACGAGGCAAGCGGCGATGAGACTTACGCGAGAAATACAGAGCGGAGAAGGGGCAACAAGAGCGTCTCCGTCGTCGATGTGACTGGATGTGACGGGTAGAACGTCTTCGTGACCAGGACGCAGGTCGTAGTCTTCAGCGACAGCCAAATGGAAGTATGAAGATGAAGTGTCCGTAATAGGTGCAAGCGCTGTATTTGTGATATGTACAACTTCCACTCCACCTGAAATGACGGCTGAAGCAGAATGTAGAAAGTCCCAGCACAGGATAAGTTCATGAACACACGCAGGAAGCACAATAAACACAATGTGGTGGCGAATGTCATTGATGAAAACACGAGCAAGACACTGTCCGTCGGGGCGAATAAATGTGTTATTAGCACTGCGAAAAATTAGTCCTCGGTAAGGCGTTTTTACTTTTCGGAGCCGCGAGCACAAATCACTACGAAGAACGAACACGGCAGCACCGGTATCGACGAGAGCTGACACGGGAACACTTTCAACAGTTACAGAAAGCATGTTGGCCAGGCGAACAGGAGAAATATATGGATGCCGATAGGAAGCAGTTTTCCCTCCAAAAACTGCAGCAGTTAGTTTTCCAGGTGCTGAGCCGCAAAATAGGAAGGGGGGTGAAACGGTGACGTAGAGCGCCGGTAGCAAAAAGACATCCGGCCGAACGGGAACTATCAGGTAGATTGCGGGCGGCTGGAGGAGACGGAGAACGGTGCTGAGGAAAGGAGTACGGCCGAGCATAGCAGCTGTCAGGTCGGCGAGTAGGGTCTCTCTCGTACTCAGCATAGCCTCGTCTTTCATCCTGCTGGCGACGGCCGCAGAAGCGAGATACATGGCCGCGTATACCGCAGTAAAACAAACCGCAGGAGGTGTACGCCACTGAGAGTAGGATGGCGCAGCAAGCGCCCTGGTGTCCATCGAAGCCAGATGGCCATAGGTAACTTCACTAGGCACAGAGGTCACATAGGGGCTGGTAGAGAAGCAACATCCGCGTGCATGGGTGTTGGGCGCGCTACTGGGGTAAGAGGCGTCGTGGGTGTAGTCATCGCTGACAACTCTTGTTTGGCGACCTCGCTCAAGTCGAAGGTTGGGGTTGCGATGCAGGCAGCCGGAGAACGGCGCAGATCTTGCGCTCGAAGGTCTTCGCGGATGATGGTGCGGATGACAGCACGCAGATCAGAAGAATGGGGAACCTGAGAATCGCTGCTGTCTTTTTGAAGAACATGAGACTGCAGCTCGTCTAGGCGCTCACAAGTTGTAGTTATGTCGTTGACGGTAGCTGGACTTTTCAGGATTGAGGAGTTGAACACGACAGATCCAATGCCTTTCAATATGTGTCGAACGCGTTCGGCTTCCCTCATGCTAGGGTTCGCACGACGGCATAGAGCCAAGACATCCCTATGTATGAGGTCTAAGACTCGTGCGGAAGTTGGAGACGCGTGTCTAGCTTTTGTTTGGCGACTTCTGCACGGCCAGACGAGGAAGCAAAGATTTGCCACAGCTAGGTGGTAAACGTTAACCAAACCGCGATGTCGGATTCGTGGTTGAAATACCACGTCATTGCAACACCGGTCCAATAAAATGCGACGCGTTTCAATTTCTGGGTGTCCGTCCACCGATTGCACGAACTCACGCGGTTGCAGTTGTCGAGCCATTCGTCAACATCATCATCGTGGAGTCCCGCAAAGATCACGTTGAGGGCTCGCCACAGATCAAGAGGGCACCGCAGGGGAGTCGTCTGTGGTATAGGGTAAGAGGCGCCGGAAAAGCAGTGGCTGGAAATGTCCATCGTTGTAGTTTAAGGCAGGCGCAAGTGGTGACCGGAACGTAGCTCCAGGGAGGACGGGAACGCGAGAGGACGTCCGGGTCTTGACGTGCCTCCACCACTTATGAAGCCGAGAGCGAGCAAGCGGCCAAGCGCTTTTTATTCCAAAGAGGAGAAGCGCCAGTTCAAGCGCGAAGAAACAGATCATAGATGATGATGGCTATGTACACGTGAAAACGACGAAGTACCTTAATCGTCCTTTCAATTTTGTTAATTCCCAAGACGAAGGCGTTGATACCATCTCGACCATTTTTAGGAATCTGCTATCTGCACTCACTGAGAAATGCATTCCATCAATGTATGCGCAAGTGAAGCCCAAAGCTGGTAAGATTTGTATAAACAGTGATGCGAAAAAGCTTACAAGGAAACGTTCTGGCTTGTACCAGAAATATTAAAGAAATCCTACTGTTGTTCAGCCCCGTCTGGAGGAACTGCATTAGCACTATAAAAGTGCTGCAGCAATGGTGAAGGAGGATTACTTCTCTGGAATAGCAAAGGCTATAACAAACAATGCAAAATCATTCTGGGGATTTCTTGAAAGAACGCGTAAGGAAAACAACCGATACCCTCAGCATCTTACATGAAGGAGTAGAACTAATAGATAATACTGAAAAAGCTAGCTGTTTAAGCGACTATTCTAAATCAGTTTGCGTAAAACTAAAGTGCTAGTGTCGATTATCTACTCCTAAAGACAATGTGCAAGGTTTAATGCCTCCTGTAACAATCACAATTGAGAGTATCAGAACATGTTTACGTTCATTAGATGATTTCAAACCAGGTGGTCCAGATCAGATGTCCTCGAAAGCACGAAAAGTCTGCTCTGATATTGTGTTTCAATACCTGTGCATAATATTGACACGTGTAATTTATCCTGCTCTTGGGGACTGCATTTCGCCCATATCACACACCTTAAAGTTATCGCTCAGTGCAAGATGCGCCTGCATGATTGTACCCTACTGGAATGTTGTCGATGGTTGTCTGTTGTCATCGAGTCTTGTGAGCTCTGAATGTATGCGCGACGCGAGTTGTGTAGTGCTTTCCAGAAGACACGGGGGCACCAGCGAGTACTCTGGAAACTTTGATGAAACACGTATAAAATAATAATAATAATATTTGGGGTTTTACGCGTGCCAAAACCACTTTCTGATTATGAGGCACGCCGTAGTGGAGGACTCCGGAAATTTTGACCACCTGAGGTTCTTTAACGTGCACCTAAATCTAAGCACGCGGGTGTTTTCGCATTTCACCCCCATCGAAATGCGGCCGTACCCGCCGTGGTTGCTCAGTGGCTATGGTGTTGGGCTGCTGAGCACGAGGTCGCGGGATCGAATCCCGGCCACGGCGGCCGCATTTCGATGGGGGCGAAATGCGAAAACACCCGTGTGCTTAGATTTAGGTGCACGTTAAAGAACCCCGGGTGGTCAAAATTTCCGGAGTTCTCCACTACGGCGTGCCTCATAATCAGAAAGTGGTTTTGGCACGTAAAACCCCAAATATTATTATTAAATGCGGCCGCCGTGGCCGGGATTCGATCCCGCGACCTCGTGCTCAGCAGCCTAACACCATAGCCACTGAGCAAGCACGGCGGGAAACACGTATAAAAGCCGACGCGTTTGACCAGCAGATCAGATTTCCGACGATCGCCAACTTTGTTTGCCGCTATCGTCATTCTTTGAGTGTAGCCTGTTTTGAGGGCGCAGGTTCGCCCAATAAAACACTACCTTGGCCATTCCCAGTTTTGCTGTATTCTTCACCGTCACTACTAGGTGACAATATATTGCAAATCGCCTGAAACTGCGATTGTTCCCGAAGAATGGAAGACGACTTTCGTTGTACTCATTCACAAAGATGGCCCGAAGTCTGCACTCCTAAAAAAGTTTACACGCTTGGGGGCTTATTTCGTCCCACAGCAAAATCATCTGCCTTGCTTGCGTTTCCTTTCTTGAAAACTCAGCGCTCGCTACTTTCCTGTCAAGAATGCTGTGTCACGCTGATAACGCACAAGCCGTTCGTGACTTGGAAGTACCGGGCTCGCAGTGTTAAAGAAAGGAAATGTGGGCAAGCCAGATGACGATTACAGTTGTGGGACAAGATACGACCCAAAGGTGTAAACCTTTTTAAGAGTGTACAGTAACCAATTATAGACCGATTAACTTGTGCATTACAACAATTTGCATTTGTGGAAATGACTTCGAGTGTGCCACAAGGATTGGTATTGGGGCCATTATTATTTTTAATTTTGATAAATGACATCGCGGCTAATATTTCTTGCACTGAGATTATACGCGGATGACTGCGTAATATTCAGGGCAGTTATAGTACAGACAGTGACATACAATCACTTCAACAAGATCTTGATTATGTCACTTTATGGTGTAACACACGGGAACTAGGTCAAATGCAGATAAAAGCTACCGCGTAGCATTTAGCAAAGGGAAGCACATACCGAACACAAGGTACACAGTCGGTAATAGAGTACTCTGAAAAGTCAAATATCTATGCGTGCTTCTTTCAGAAGATATTTCATCGAATCAGCATATTAAAAACGCCGTCAAAAAAGCTGCCAACAAGCTTAGCCTCGTTATTTGGAATCTTTGTGGCACTCCTCAAATAGTGCAAATGGCAGAGTGCTGATCACTATAAGACTGCACTGAGAACAGACGTCCAACATATGGGACCGTCATCAATAATGGCTTATTGAAAAAATTGAAGGCGTACCTAACTGTGCGGTGAGGTTTATATTAAAATATAGAGGGCCCGTTTGCAATTAGTACTCCTTTTATAGAACAGACACAGTGGCAGTAAGCCAAACCACAATAGCAAAGAACAGTGTGATCCTCAAGCTTGTCAATCCTCGTTATTTTCTTGCGTGAGCTATGCTTCACTATGCTTATCCAAATAGCGACAATATGCTTCACGACAAAATCAATATTCCCGGGGAGATAGTGTCACACACACGAAGGGTAGCATTGGAATAAAACTTTTTGACAGAAGGCGGTAGGAAAACCGGCTGAAGCTAATTCGTGCAATCTTTGATAACTCAACTCGTATGAACAAGTTCGGATATATCAAGCCCCACTGACTCTCAAGCAGGAGGGATCACAGCTGTAAAATTAGAGAAATTAGCTGTCGTACAAATTGCATGAAATTCGCTCAGCTGATCAATAATTCGTAACTAATAGAGTAATTCTTGCGCTGTGTTGTTCTTATGGCTTGTATAGCATATTATAAAATTGTGAATGCCTCGTTTTATAGTCATCATCACTTCAAGTGTTTGCTTATTCGCATTGTTTTTATTTTTGTACCCACTCTCTTGCTGTAACACCTTGGCGGTGGAGGATATGTTGTAATTAAACAAGACGGGCGAGGAAAGAGTAGCAACAATCTAATATCACGAGGTATGCAAGAGATATTGTCGAAATAATGTGCTTGGCGTAAGAAACAGACATCGCAACTGAGCATAGCTGTAATGATGCTTCTGCATCGCGCGCTGACGGACGGGAACATCGGGTGTGATTTTATGTCCTCGGCTTTCCGCGTTAAGAGACCCAGCTTTATGACGAATGGATGGTCCAATATGACGTCACTAAAGTAGAGTACATGCATGTGATAAGCACGTGCCAGGAAGGCGGAACCACGACTTTTCTCCACTTGGAAAGCATAGCGTCCGGCAAACCGGCAAGCGCAGTCCTCGCTTTCCGAAGCGCCACATTTCAATTCTGCAGCTTCTTCGGTTTTCCTTTCACCGGGAACGAATGAAGTTGGGGTCTTGTTAAAAGCGGAAGTCACCACGTCCTGTTTGACATTATTTTAATAAGAAAAAAGGGAGACACCCAGACCGCTGATATAACTCCATTCTTCCTCCCTTGCTCCGCTTTTCTTTCCTGTGCCGCAGTGGTTTTCGCAATGGTCGCTGTGAAATCAGTGCTAGCGAACGGCACCTTCTCCTTTTGCACAGATGATCATTGTTCAAGGTCTGAAAGAAAATGAGACAACGGCATCGTAAATTCCTGTAGTCTTTCCTTAACGATGATTTGTATTCAGAAAGCAGAAAACACCATGCACTAGAGCGTGCGCTGCATGATGCCTTGTCGTCATGGAAGGCCTAGTGCGTTTCCTCTCCATTATTTTCTATCCTGATACAATACACGGATACGCTATCTGCTGCGGCGTTTACTATTATTGTTACTATATTATTATTAGTAGTAGTACGCTGCCTGTCGGTATACATTTGAATGATATTGTCCGTCTCTCGCGATAATTTCCTTTAAAATTAAACTGACATGTCTGTTCGTCCTAAGAGTGCGTAGTTACGTGGTGATATTAGGATGTAATCACACTAAAGAGGATAGAAAACTGAGCCAATTGGTGTTGCTTCATGGACCGCCATGGATTAAGATGCAACTTTTTCTACAGAACTAGTATTGATCTGAAATAAAGGGGCTGCCATAGGGGCAACAAGCAGATAGCATTAAGTAAACAGACCATCTCGTTGCCGTCCGGTGCTGCTAATGTGGCGCAATATGTTAAAGGCATGCCAATACAACTTGTATGCAAATACAAGCGGAAGCATGCCCTGCACAGAACGTACGCGTAAGTTTGCTCCGCTGACAGCCGCGTCGTAATGATAGTAGCTGACCCTTCAGCTCTGCGAGGAAGGATGACCAGCGAAGCTGTGTATGCGGGCCCCTTACGGCAACCTGCGCCGCGGGTCGGCCCGGCATTGCACAACCCTCGGGATCGGCCCACGTATCGGGAGTTTTGTGTCTACACATGGACATGATCCTGGGGCAACTAGCCCTTAACAGCCTCGCTGTAAATTTGGTTGCGTCATTTTGTTTCTTACTTAATTAATCAATTAGTTAATTAATTACATAATTTATTGATGCCGACGGCGAAGGCGGGAGCAGTGGCACTAGCGTGTTCGCGCGGTGAGGCGCCAACGAGGCAATTGTGGAAGAAGACGACGCTGGAGGCCAATCCTGATGATGACACCTTTGTGTCTACACGCGGACACGGTCCTGGGGGATTCAGCCCTCTACAGCTTCGCTGTAAGATCTTGCGCGTTTCGCGGCGTCACCCTTAATGGACTGTGAACCACGGGTATACACTTAGCGATTGGTGTTGTTTTTTGCGTTGACGCGAAGACATAAAAGCAAACAACAAAAGAAAGAGGCTAGCGTAGACAAATACGTGAGGGAAATAAAAGCACAGCTCTTACGCAGACCATGCACAAGGAAGACATACAAGTGCTGAACTCACAACTGAATTTTTATTGAGAACTTAGCGACACATATGTATGGAATAATTATCACAGTGCGAGAATAAAAAAAGAAAACTTATGCGCAAAAACACGCAGTCTTCCTTTTGTGCATGCCACACCGTTCCACGTGCACATACAATAAAGGCATTTTCCACTTATAAAGCTACTGTATCCCTTTTTTGTTAATGTAGTTGATGAATGCTGTTGATGGCGCACTCGAAGGCGATAAACAGGGAAAGGCCGAATCTGCTCGCGTTCTGCTATCGAGAGGTTGTGTTGTCACAATGTGCTCGGTACTCTGCTTTCTGAAGTAGGAAGTCTGAGGTCAGCAGACACCCAGAGCACGTTGTGATGAGACTGTCTGAGAAAGTCCTAAAACAGATTAAGGAACGGGGTAAAGGTTCAAGTACACAAAGCCGGAAGGGGCAGCGGTTAGCGGCCGTATCGTACTTGCATCGTATGTCGCACGGTTTACAGATTGTCGGCGCCAGGTATGACGTCGGTATTGTGTGCTCTGCACCCCGTAAGTTATCTACCTTCTGCCCCCTGTGTTTGAGGCAAGGTTGAGGGTGCTCTTCAGATTCAGATTCAGATTCAGATTTATTCGTTCCAAAAAGAAGTAATTACATGAGAAATATACAGACGAGGGTCCCAAAGTGAAAGAACTGTAGTGGGACCCTCGGTTAATAATAACAACATTGATGGTGATATCAATAGTCAGCAAATTAGCGTATTATAAACAACATCTACAGATCAAATACATCATTATACATGTCATTTACAAACAAACACGAAAAAGCACGTTATAAAAGAAAGTCGGAAAAAAGCATGGATGAAATACAACAAATGACATGTGAGATAAATGTCAGAGGTACACCGCTAGATCGTAGTTAAGTTATCGCAGTAAATGATGCTTAAGGTGATTTTTAAAAATTGCAAGAGAAGTACAGGATTTTATGGTTGATGGTAATTCATTCCAAAGAGAAATTGCAGCGAAGGAAGATGTTTTTTTGCCGTAATTGGTATGAACCATGGGTAACAAGAAATTGTTGTTAGCCGCAAATCTGGTCATATTTCTATTCTGCAAAAGGTCAGTTGCAATGAACTGATACATAAGGTTATTATGAAGCAACTTGTGGAGTAAGACGAGTATGTTAAACTGGAACAAATTATTAATAGACAAGATATTATACGCGCGAAGTAACAAAGAGGCATTGGATTGCATGGAGCTAGAAGTGATAATGCGTATTGACTGATTTTGGATATGTTGAATTGATGATAAGTGACAAGCGTACGTGTTGCCCCATGAAACAATGCCGTAATTAATGTGACTATGAATGAACGCATAATACAACGCTAGCAGAGCCTCACGAGAAAAAAAGGGCGAGCTTTAATTAATGCACGTATGCCAAACGCAGTCTTGTGCTTGAGATGTTGGAAGTGAGAGCGAAATGTAAGGTTAGGGTCCAGATGTATGCCAAGAAAAGTGACATCGGTGCTAACGGGAATTGAATGACTTCCAAGCTTTACTTCAGGAATAGAAGTTAAGGCCCTTTGAGCACTTTTGAATAACATAAATTTAGTTTTTAAAGGATTAAGAACTAAGTAATTGTTGCTACACCATTTTATAATGTTACTTAATGCAATATTTAACTTAGAAGTAAGAGTAGTAACAGATTTGTCAGATGAAGCTATGGTTGTGTCATCTGCGTATAAAATGCAATGAACGCAGTTGGTGGAGTTAAGAGAATCCGGAAGATCATTAATATATAAAAGAAAAAGCAAAGGGCAAAGGGCGAGGGAGCTTGCAATGTCAAGCAAAGTCACAGTCAGAAGAATATAAAACAGACATTGTATATAAGCTGCCCTTATCGTGTGGACGGTGCTACATGGCTCAATAATAAAGATGTATAAATGTCAGATTAAAGGGAAATGAAAATAGAAGAAAGAATAACCAATCGAATCACCTTGACCTGCACAGCCTGCATGTAGGTGTATGCAGGACTTTAGGAAGACTAACCCCGTCGCGAGTCATAAAGATAGTAACGTGCTCGATCGGGGAAGCTTAACTCGGTCGGAAAGTGCAAGAGAGATGCAACGGCCGCCCATCAAACGCTAAAATAAAAACAAATACCGCACAAGTGGCAAACACCTTGATTGTGTGTGCGCGCGGAGCGGTGTGGGATGTACAAAAGGAAGATTTTCTGTTGTTGCGCATGAGTTCTTATTATTTTTACTCTTTCACTGTGATAGTTCTTCCATGTATATATATATATATATATATATATATATATATCGCTACATTTTAAATAAAGCTTTAGTAATGATTGCAGCGCTTGTGTTCTTCTTTTCCACGGTCTACGTAAAAGTTGTGCTGTTTGTTTCCATCATGTACCTGCACTCGTCCAAATAGCTGCTCTTATGAGCATAGACAAAGAGGACAGCGTAGCATGCTCTTTGTCTATGAAGAACAGGGCCGATATTTTGTAGATGCCTTATGCCTTATTCTATGCTATTTTTATCATCCACCACACACGGCCGCCTGATGCCATTGATAATGTGGGCAGACCGTCGCTCTGACCACTGGCCAAGCGCGAAAAGCCTGAAAAAGCATAGAATCGGAAAAGGCATGGCTACAAAATACCGGCCCAGGTTTGAACGCTTCGAGCTATACCAACGTGATAGCAGGTCTGCATTCATCTCACTGCGAAACAGGGGCAAAGATAAAGGCGGCGACGTGCCACTGATCGCGTACCGGCGCTTATCTGCGAATGCACGGCTGTCGGCTTAATAGCGTGACGTCACGGCGCAGTCTTACTTCACAGAAAGCGTTCAAGCAGTGCTAGTGTCGTTATAGCACCACGTCATTGAGAAGGCCTTGATAACAAGTTGCGAAAAGCTGGAGACAGCGCTCGCGTATGCTCTAGCTATAACATGTAATATTCTGTGAGATCATTTACGCAAAGACAGATGAAAGAGGAACATTAAGTTATATTAGTAAAGCATGCTGCCGCAATAAGAAACACGCCGCAGCTACCGTAAGAGGAGACTGGGTTATCCAGCATAAGTGAAAGAAGGCGACGACACCGCTCTCAAGTTGGCGCACCAGTCCACCTTGACGCCGTCAATTTTGACAGCGTGGTCTCGTTTCTCTATCGGCAATAAAGAACTACGGTGCATCACAAAAGAACAAATTTCTTCCGAACGCATACGAGAATGTGCTTTGGAATCCGCGATGAAACGGTCGACGCTGGCGCCGGAGGTTCAGCGCGGACAGGAGAGCGGCCAGCTCATTTTATCAGCTTTTTTCCATCAGAAGAGTGAAACAAGAAAGAATGATTTACCGGTTCTTAAACATAAAGCATCACTACTTATAGTGCCCCTTAAAAGACGTGTGCGAGAAAACAGAAAATCAGGAGCTTTGATTAATCTACATACGCACCTGTTTCCAGTTCACTTTCTAGGCATCTTAAACACTTTTTTGGCAACACACAGCTACAACATATCATTTAATGATGCCGATTATGACTTGTACGGCAATTTTTTTTTGAATGACACCCTACGGCATCGAATGCCACCCGGAGGACCGCGCGACTAACTTGTTGCGGTCATTTCGATTATCTTTGAGTGGATACATAAACCTGGTCCTCACCGATACATTCGAGGTGTGACTCGGAGCCTTCCTGCAGGGTGGTCGTCCGAGTGGGGCATGGAACGCAGGACTTTTGGCCGCTAAGCTCCTGGTAGGTGCCTTTCTCACATGGCATGCAGGGCTGCATGCCGTTGAAGGAGTGCGTTCCGGGTGTGCAGTATTCTACATGACACGCGCGCAGCAAGCAAGGCGCGTGTTTATGATAGTTAATACATTTTTTACTAAACGGTGAAGCAAACAAAAAGCAGAACCTTTTCGAACCGAGAAATAGCGATACCAGACACCTAGGACTACATGAGCATGTGGAGTCCAGAAAGGAAATATAAATATCTGCTCTAGCGCGCTTGTACTCTGAAACAAAGCCTAATGCAATTACTTCAGTAGAATTTGAAATCGCAAGTCGGCGTTGCTTACTTAATTTCCTGCTTCGAACACTAGTGCTGTCAGGAGAGAATGTCTTTCCGGATTTGCGTTTCTCGCATAGGTTTGTCCAGTCAGTGTGCTTGAATTCACTGCAATCTGAATGGGGAAATGGCTGTGGTGCTCGTATCTGCAGCTTGCTATTGGCATAGCGGCGACTCGACTTAACAACACAAATGATCGGCTATAGTATAAAGCAGTAACCTTACGCACAATTTATTTTTGCCATAACATCAACAATAACATCTGTGTGCTGCTTGCTTTGGGCATAAAATGTGATGTTCCTTACCTGAACCGCGTTAATAACTGCCAAAGTAGGGGAGTTTTCAATTAATTTCATTTGTTATACCCTCAGGTCCTTGTGGCATCACAGAGGGATAATAAGTGAAAATAGTGAAAATCTAAATAATAAGTGAAAGGTAAATCAACCTGCGGTAGAGGATATGTGAAAGGCGACTGCAAGACTGATGGCGTAAATGTATAGAACAAACTGAATGAAAGCACATCGCCGCCTTAGGCTAATAACGTTGTTCAACAATCCATGGCGTTTATTACGAACTATGGTTAGCAGAAGTGTATCCAGCGAAAAGCCCTTCTCTGGCTCAAAGGGGATCCTCGCGGAATCGATCCATTAATCCATCCGCACGCGTGTGCGTCCATCCCTGCAGCGCGCATACGTTGTGCATCTTTTTTGGCACTGCGTGAAATCACTCTTGTATGCGAGAGGCACGCTTAGGAATTTCTATGATAATACTCCAGTCAACACGCAGGCAGTGTTAGCTTAGTGGAGTCACATACTTTTAATTCATTTGAGATCGGATTAGCCAAGAAAACAGCTTTCTGAAACCAAAATTTTATCGCTGTACACGCTACACTAATCATATCCAATCGTTGTATGTGGGTTATGCCCGCATAGAGGTAATGATAGTTAGAAGCGATGTATCGTTTTATGCGGTATCGTTCACAAGCGGCTTGCAGTGCGCACGCTCAGGGACGTGCCACAATGCATATTGCGCATGCGCAAGTGAGCCCATTGTTTAGCAAAGCGGTGCATCGCACACTGTCCCTCATGCGAGCAGTGGTACAATGCGGGAGGTGATCTGCGCTCAACAAGGAAGAAAATGTAAGCGCTTACGCACTAATGGTGCAACGATGCTACGAAATACTAATTACGACGTGCGGACTCACAGGCAAGGTTCATGGTCCGAGTACGATTGCCAATTCGCCCACAGGTAGTGATCGCTTTAATTTTTTTTAAAATTTAGGGTTGGGTAGAAATAGTGCAAATTCGTAATGCTGGGGTCAAAATGGACAATCAGGAGCACTGAAGAAAAATTTCTCGTGTGAAGAAGAAGATCGGCACGCTGAAAATCCCCGTTGCCATCGCGTGGCTCGTACCCAGTTGGCTCTCCGGCTGCGCCCTACGTGCTGGTGCTGCGTTTGTCGCTGCTGCTCTGGGACCCCAATAAACCCCCTTTACACTCGCATTACATGTCAGTCGTAGGCTGCAGCTAGAGAAAGGTAAATCTAATACTAAGCAACTAACTAAGATATAGATAGAGATAACTTATTTGAACTAAGGCAGAGAGATCGGCCTGAGGTAACGCGCTCTAGCCTGCTACTCTGCACATGGGGCAGCGGGAACGGGGACGTAAAGGTGTGATGAGGGATGATGATGACAACTAACTAACTAACTAACTAACTAACTAACTAACTAACTAACTAACTAACTAACTAACTAACTAACTAACTAACTAACTAACTAACTAACTAACTAACTAACTAACTAACTAACTAACTAACTAACTAACTAACTAACTAACTAACTAACTAACTAACTAACTAACTAACTAACTAACTAAACAGAGGACATGCTAACTATTCAACGACACTTGGGCTTCGCAAGACAGCACATCAAGAGAACGTCAACTTTTCCTGGGCCACGAATCGAGAGCGACAGCGAAAGCAACCTTTGCAGTCGGCCTCGCGAGAGCTTCCAAAGGCCTCGGTGGTGGATCCAGCGGGACAGCGCTTGCATCGCACCTGCTGGCGTTCGTCCTGGTACATTCCTAGCGGACAGGCTCGACACGTCTCAAGGCCATCCTTGGAGAATGTGCCGGGAGAGCAAGCAACTGCGGGATCACAGAGAGCAGGCCGAGGTGAAAAGAAGCAAAACTGATCGAGTTTGCACTGCATAGACACGACGCGTATTATTGCTCTATTGGCAATGGCAACCGCCACATCGACAATGAGGTGCGCTTAGGTCGTCATTTGCATGACGAGTAATGGAGTTTCAACCAGGGATAACGCTATGAAATATCAGTGCGCACAGCTTGTCCGAAAACAGCCTTAAACTAGTGATGTAACCAACCACAATCATTTGAGTACTCAGCTTACATGAAATAAGGAAGCAGAAAAGAAAATGTGCCTACCCTGACAAAAGAGCACGCTACTCCTTTCATGATGTGCAGAACAGCGGTTGTTTACGATACTGTCCTGTAGCAAATGCTACACTGCGCTGGGCTATGTATAAACAACTAGTGAGGAGCATCGTGTCCAGATGTGTCTTAGCAGGGTTCGGTCATTTGCAAGACCCCTGTAAGCAATGCCCACCTTCATTTCACAGCACACATGTTCTGTGGTAGTACAAAGAAGAAAACTGCACACTAACAAACGAAGTTTATTGGTCAAATACAGCCTGATAACTGCGTTAGTGCGACGCCTATTGTACTGTCTATCAGAAGAATGAAGCTTCCTATCTCAACTGCGTTGTGCTGCACGTCTGTGACAAACGATGCGACGAATGTACCTTGGTTTATTTATTTTTTAAAATTAGATTATGGGGTCTTACGTGCCAAAACCACTTTCTGATTAGGAGGCACGCCGTATTGGAGGACTCCGGAAATTTCGACCACCTGGGGTTCTTTAACATGCACCTAATCTAAGTACACGGGTGTTTTCGCATTTCTCCCCCATCGAAATGCGGCCGCCGTGGCCGGTATTCGATCCCGCGACCTCGAGCTCAGCAGCCCGTTTATTTATTTCTTACCTACAGCGCGGAATGGTGGGCGTTACAGTCAAGGGAATAGTACAATTAACAATATGCAAATACAGATTGTTTGAGGCCCTTCAGTCTCCTGCCGCGTGACTTACTAAATCTTTTTTTGTGGACCCCCCCTCCCTCCCCATTTCTCGATCCAGTAAAATAATTTTAAGGCAGCACCCTTCCTGCCTTGCCGTCTTTCTGCTTGGTTTTGTGCCCCTTAACCCTGGAAGTGTCTCAGATATAAAGTTTCCATTATCCCAGAGAGAGATGGAAAGACAGGGTACGTCCAGTTTGCTAGCCTACACGTGGAAAGAAACCACGGCGCTGCAATTTTGCTTCAGAGACTTTCCTTTCCTTCCTTCTATTCCGCCCTTAAACTGGCTCTCTTGACTACTACACGCAGAGACAAAGCAACAGCGCGCGCATGCGATCCCATAGATTATATATATATATATATATATATAGAAAATTATCAGTCATAGCTCTCGTAGTATAGCCCTCTGGGCCGTTTCCTTTTTTTCTTTCGAAAATAGTCCTATTAGGGTTATTATAATTACACAAAGGTATTTCGACCTCGTCAGCAGCAGTCCTTGAGATAGTTATTCTGGCGGCTAGCTTCCCACGCTATGCGTGCCGCCCTTGCACCTGTTTAAGCTTTTGCTAGACGCTAGAGTTATACTATGTCCGCGCAACCTTGAGCGATCGGAAAGCGCGTTTTCCCCTCTTGGCCGGCGGAGAAGGGAGGCTTTGTGCCGGCCGCAGAGCCCTCCACGTCTCAGTAAGGTGCCTGGTGGTGGTCTCGTGCGGACGATGCCCTCTCGGTGAGCGCATATTCCCCCTCATCTATTAAGAGGTTGAATACTTACAAACATTTGTCTCGCAAACCATATTTATTTCAAGAGAATTTTCCACGTCTCAATAATTTCTCTCGTCGTATTCGAGTGCTGATTACCGTGTTATAGTTTGTTAACGAAGTTTTCCCTCAAGTCTAAATATTTTAACGCAGTTTTCCTAGTCTCTAAAGCCGCTCGAGTTCGCTCTTTTCCTCGGGCGGCCATTTTTCCAAGAAAGTATGCCTTCCAGCCACTCGTCAACATCAGTCCCTTTTCACGTAAGTATGAGGCTCGGAGCAGGAGCTATGGCGCTTGAAAGTAACCTGGGGCCTGACGAACCAACCGACCGAGCTATCTTTCCGGGCAACATCCAAGGGTCACGACTTCAAATCACCTGTTATGTTCCTTTCCCCCCCCTTTTTTTTCTTTTTTTTCTTTCCTTTTAATGTCTTTTCCTTTATTTTATCACTGTACGGGAACTCTCCTAAAACAATTATATATATCCTCAATTATGTATGGCCACACATGTACAGGTCATAAATACCTGGTTCTCTAGCCGAGTGCCATCCGTGCGGTATAACCGAGCTCAGATTGGTCCACCTTGACTGATCAAATAGGGCACCACTGTAGGTTAAATGAGGCGTACAACTCCTGCGGGACCCGCCGTGGTTGCTCAGTGGCTATGGTGTTAGACTGCTGAGCACGAGGTCGCGGGATCGGATCCCGGCCACGGCGGTCGCATTTCGATGGGGGCGAAATGCGAAAACACCCGTGTACTTAGAATTAGGTGCACGTTAAAGAACCCCAGGTGGTCGAAATTTCCGGAGTCCTCCACTACGGCGTGCCTCATAATCAGAAAGTGTTTTTGTCACGTAAAACCCAAGAATTTAATTTTTTAATTTAGCTCCTACGGGGACGGTAGAGTATCCGCCTCCAGTGCAAGAGGACCGTGGTTCAAATCCCGGTGCCGCGCAATTCTCCACTGAAAAATACAAAAAAAACCGTGTGTTGAGAAAATTGCACAAACAGGCCTGGAGTGCGGCCTGATCCCGGTGACCAGAACCGGTAACGCACTCTCTCACCAGAGCAGGATTGGCCACCCTGGTGCAGTACTTGGCCACAACCTCCTATATGAATACAACAATCAAACCCCGGCCCTCAGTCCCCAGTAGCTGCGAAGCAACTGACCACGGTGGTGGTCAGATCTGTGACGCAGCAGAGGGTGCTAAGAATACCTGGCTCCGGACATGCCGCCATTGGAATCTGAACCTGGCAACGTTTAACGTTAGAACATTATCTAGTGAGGCGAGTCTAGCAGTGTTATTGGAGGAATTAGAGGGTAGTAAATTGGATATAATAGGGCTCAGTGAGGTTAGGAGGACAAAAGAAGCATATACAGTGCTAAAAAGCGGGCACGTACTGTGCTACCGGGGCTTAGCGGAAAGACGAGAACTAGGAGTCGGATTCCTGATTAATAAGGAAATAGCTGGTAACGTACAGGAATTCTATAGCATTAACGAGAGGGTGGCAGGTCTTGTTGTGAAACTTAATAAGAAGTACAAATTGAAGGTGGTACAACTCTATGCCCCTACATGCAGTCATGATGACCAGGAAGTCGAAAGCTTTTATGAAGACGTGGAATCGGCGATGGGTAAAATCAAAACAAAATACACTATACTGATGGGCGACTTCAATGCCAGGGTAGGCAAGAAGCAGGCTGGAGACAAGTCAGTGGGGGAATATGGCATAGGCTCTAGGAATAGCAGAGCAGAGTTATTAGTAGAGTTTGCAGAACAGAATAATATGCGGATAATGAATACCTTTTTCCGCAAGTGGGTTAGCCGAAAGTGGACATGGAGGAGCCCGAACGGTGAGACTAGAAATGAAATCGACTTCATACTCTGCGCGAACCCTGGCATCATACAACAAGATGTAGACGTGCTCGGCAAGGTACGCTGCCGTGACCATAGGATGGTAAGAACTCGAATTAGCCTAGACTTGAGGAGGGAGTGGAAGAAACTGGTACACAAGAAGCCAATCAATGAGTTAGCGGTAAGAGGGAAACTAGAGGAATTCCGGATCAAGCTACAGAACAGGTATTCGGCTTTAACTCAGGAAGAGGACCATAGTGTTGAAGCAATGAACGACAATCTCATGGGCATCATTAAGGAGTGCGCAATAGAAGTCGGTGGTAACGCCGTTAGACAGGAAACCAGTAATCTATCGCAGGAGACAAAAGATCTGATCAAGAAACGCCAATGTATGAAAGCCTCTAACCCTACAGCTAGAATAGAACTGGCAGAACTTTCTAAGTTACGGCTAACCGGTTCACTTTCGGCTAACCCACTTGCGGAAAAAGGTATTCATTATCCGCATATTATTCTGTTCTGCAAACTCTACTAATAACTCTGCTCTGCTATTCCTAGAGCCTATGCCATATTCCCCCACTGACTTGTCTCCAGCCTGCTTCTCGCCTACCCTGGCATTGAAGTCGCCCATCAGTATAGTGTATTTTGTTTTGACTTTACCCATCGCCGATTCCACTTACAAGCGTAACAAGCGTAAGACAGCGGACATCAGGAAGTATAATATGGATAGAATTGAACAGGCTCTCAGGAACGGAGGAAGCCTAAAAACAGTGAAGAAGAAACTAGGAATAGGCAAGAATCAGATGTGTGCGTTAAGAGACAAAGCCGGCAATATCGCTACTAATATGGATGAGATAGTTCGAGTGGCTGAGGAGTTCTATAGAGATTTATACAGTATCAGTGGCACCCACGACGATAGTGGAAGAGAGAATAGCCTAGAGGAATTCGAAATCCCACAGGTAACGCCAGAAGAAGTAAAGAAAGCCTTAGGAGCTATGCAAAGGGGGAAGGCAGCAGGGGAGGATCAGGTAACAGCAGATTTGTTGAAGGATGGTGGTCAGATTGTTCTAGAGAAACTGGCCACCCTGTATACGCAATGTCTCATAACCGCGAGCGTACCGGAATCTTGGAAGAACGCTAAAATAATCCTAATCCATAATAAAGGGGACGCCAAAGACTTGAAAAATTATAGACCGATCAGCTTACTGTCCGTTGCCTACAAAGTATTTACTAAGGCAATCGCAAATAGAATCAGGAACACCTTAGACTTCTGTCAACCAAAGGACCAGGCAGGATTCCGTAAAGGCTACTCAACAATAGACCATATTCACACTATCAATCAAGTGATACAGAAATGTGCAGAATATAACCAACCCTTATATATAGCTTTCATTGATTGCGAGAAAGCGTTTGATTCGGTCGAAGGCTCAGCAGTCATGGAGGCATTACGGAATCAGGGTGTAGATGAGCCGTACGTAAAAAATACTGAAAAATATCGATAGCGGCTCCACAGCCACCGTAGTCCTCCATAAAGAAAGCAACAAAATCCCTATGAAGAAGGGCGTCAGGAAAGGGAGATGCGATCTCTCCAATGCTATTCACAGCATGTTTACAGGAGGTGTTCAGAGACCTGGAGTGGGAAGAATTGGGGATAAAAGTTGATGGAGAATACCTTAGCAACTTGCGATTCGCTGATGATATTGCCTTGCTTAGTAACTCAGGGGACCAATTGCAATGCATGCTCACTGACCTGGAGAGGCAAAGCAGAAGGGTGGGTCTGAAAATTAATCTGCAGAAAACTAAAGTAATGTTTTACATTCTCGGAAGAGAACAGCAGTTTACGATAGGTAGCGAGCCACTCGAAATGGTAAGGGAATACATCTACTTAGGGCAGGTAGTGACCACGGATCCGGATCATGAGACTGAAATAACCAGAAGAATAAGAATGGGCTGGGGTGCGTTGGGCAGGCATTTTCAAATCATGAACAGCAGGTTGCCATTATCCCTCAAAAGGAAAGTGTATAACAGCTGTCTGTTACCAGTACTCACATATGGGGCAGAAACCTGGAGGCTTACGAAAAGGGTTCTGCTGAAATTGAGGACGACGCAACGAGCTATGGAAAGAAGAATGATGGGTGTAACGTTAAGGGATAAGAAAAGAGCAGATTGGGTGAGGCAACAAATGCGGGTAAATGACCTCTTAGTTGAAATCAAGAAAAAGGAATGGGCATGGGCCGGACATGTAATGAGGAGGGAAGATAACCGATGGTCATTAAGGGTTACGGACTGGAATCGAAGGGAAGGGAAGCGTAGCAGGGGTCGGCAGAAAGTTAGGTGGGCGGATGACATTAAGACGTTTGCAGGGACAACATGGCCACAATTAGTACATGACCGGGGTAGTTGGAGAAGTATGGGAGAGGCCTTTGCCCTGCAGTGGGCGTAACCAGGCTGAGGATGATGAGGATGAGGATGACTCCTACCAACAGCCGACGCACAGCACTGTTGTGTCATATCTGCAATTGAAATGATTGCATAAGGGCAATTGTAATTGCGAACAGAGGCCGTGTAGGTAAAGGGTGTACTTCGGCGGAGTAATCCAATGATATTGCTACGGGATAGTATTTCCAATGACGAAGAGCCGAGCAGTAAGAAGACGACGACGACAATTGGAAGCTAGCGCGGGCTGTTGGCTCTTGGCCAACTGCGGCGTATTGCCTTGTAAATATACTTGTAAATAGCTTTTCGTCGGTGTCTTCCTACGTAACATATCTGGTGGAGGTGGACGTTCCCTGTACCTCGTCACGGAGCTTCGCAGTGGACGGTACGTCGAGCCTTCCTTCATGGCTCCCGGCGACGACAACTCGACTCCGCCGGCTCCGACACCTGCAGCCACTTCGACGACCTACATCACTCTCCCCGTTCCCCGTGATCCTGGCGTATTCTCGGCAAAAGATGGGGAAGACGTAGAGGACTGAATCAGCCTGTACGAGCACGTCAGCCGCAATAACCGGTGGGACCCTACTATCATGCTCGCCAACGTAGTCTTTTACCTCGGTGGCACGCCGCGAGTTTGGTATCGGACGCACGAAGATGAGCTCACCAGTTGGGATTCGCTTAAGCAAAAGCTCCGAGACTTGTTCGGCAACCGCTACGGTCACCAACTTGACGCGCAGAAGGCGCTTTCCGGTCGTGTGCAGACGTCAACGGAGCCGTACGTCACGTACATTCAGGACGTCTTGGCTCTTTGCCGCAAAGTTGACGCACACATGACTGAGTCCGACAAGGTCTCCCACATCCTCAAAGGCATTGCCGATGACGCCTTCAACTTGCTCGTATTTAACAACGTGGTGACGGTCGATGCAGTTATAAAAGAGTGCCGCCGCCTGGAACTCGCTAAAAGCCGACGTATCGACCAACAGTTTGCCCGTCTACCCAACACCCCAGCGACATCTTCCTGTGCCGACGCCCCTCGTCCCAACAACACTGGCGATGTTACCAGGATTGTCCGGCGTGAGATCGAGGCCGCCTATCCGGCTGCCTTTGACTCCAGCCCCTCCAATGCATCTGCAGTCACTGTTTCCCTGATCCAGGCAGTTGTCCTCCAGGAGTTCGCCAACACGGGTATTCACACCATCTGCTCGGCCCATCGCCCTGATACACACCCGGCTTCTTCGATTCCGCCCCGTCCGCACCTTCTTACCCACCACGTTTCCGCAACCCCTCTGAATGGCGCACTGCAGACGACAAGCCAATTTGTTTTTGCCTACTCTCGCCCCCCAGGTGGCCTTTCTCGTCCCTATGCTGCCCGCTCAGATAATGCCGCCACCGATTCTCCTGCGCCGAACCGCCCCTATTCTCGTTCGCCTTCGCCCCAACGACGACAATCTCGCTCCCCCCCAACCCCGTCGCTCCTATTCGCCGACTCCCTTCGGACGCCGCTCCCAGCTTGAAAACTAGACGATGCAGCGCCTTGAGGTGACGCTGCATTGCTCCCTACGCCGCCAAATCCTCTCCTGACGTTGCCCACTCATCTGAACCTTCTTGACGTGCAAGTTGACGGTGTTCATGTATCTGCTCTCAAAGACACTGGGGCGCATTTGTCGGTAATGAGCGCTGACCTTCGTAACCGGCTGAGGAAAATAATCACGCCCGCCACGACGCCTGTTGTCCGTGTCGCCGATGGCGGAACAGCCCTTGTAATTGGTATGTGTGCCGCCCGCGTCTCCTTCGCCGATCGCTCCACTACCGTGCTATTCACAGTCATCGCTCACTGTCCCCACGACATCACCCTCGGCTTAGGTTTCCTCTCCGCACATTCTGCTCTCATCGATTGCTCCGCCAGTACTCTCCGCCTCGACCTGCCTGTTCTGGATCCCGCTGAACAACAACCTACTCGCCTCAGTTCCGTCGACTTCGTTCGCTTGCCACCTTCGGCACTGACTTACGTTGACTTCGTGTCATCCCCACCAGTCCCCGACGGTCACTACATCGCGGCTCCTACGCAAGACGTCCTCCTTACACACGGGATCACAGTACCTCATACAGTTTTATCTATTACGGCGAATTGCATCTGCCTGCCAGTGGTCAATTTTGGCTTGACGACACAAGTGCTGCCACGCGGGATGTCTCTGGCCCAACTTTGCTCATTCGAGGATCACTCTGTAGCTTCGATTTCAGTAGACGACAATACAGCCGATCCTCCTCTACCATCGCAGTCGGCAACTTGTACCATCGCCAACTTACAGAAAATGATTGCACCCGACATGCCGTCCGAGCACGCTCGTGCGCTCTACCGCGTTCTGATTTCCTACAAAGATATTTTTGACTTTAACGATCGTCCTTTGCCCCAAACGACAGCTTTTAGACATCGCATTAATACCGGCGATGCCCCTCCTATTCATCGCCGCCCGTATCGAGTATCACCGGCTGAGCGTCAAGTTATTCACACCGAAGTTCGCAAAATGCTTGCCAAGAACATTATTGAACCGTCATGCAGTCCATGGGCGTGACCTGTTGTGCTGGTAAAAAAGAAGGATGGCTCATGGCGCTTTTGCGTGGATTATCGGCACCTTAACAGGGTTACCAAAAAGGAAGTGTATCCCCTACCTCGGATTGATGACACCCTTGACTGCCTCCACGGTGCTCGCTATTTCTCCTCTATTGACCTTCGCTCCGGCTATTAGCAGATTGCCGTGGACGATCTCGACCGCGAGAAGACTGCCTTTGTAACACCCGACGGTCTTTATCAATTCGAAGTGATGCCGTTCGGTCTATGTAACGCTCCTGCCACTTTTGAACGCATGATGGACTCCCTTCTTCACGGTTTCAAATGGTCCACGTGCCTGTGCTACTTGGACGACGTTATAGTATTCTCCCCAACATTCGCTACCCACCTCAAGCGCCTCTCAGCAGTCCTGGACGTTTTTCGGCGAGCCGGTCTGCAACTCAACGCATCGAAGTGCCAATTCGGCCGTCGCCAGATTCCCGTCCTTGGACATCTCGTTGACGCGAACGGAGTGCAACCGGACCCAGGCAAGATCCATGCTGTTACGCACTTCCCTGTTCCAAAGTGTGTCAAGGATGTGCGCAGCTTCATCGGCCTTTGCTCGTACTTCCGCCGTTTCGTGAAAAATTTCGCGGCCATAGCACGACCACTAACCGAGCTTTTGAAAAAAGACGCCCCTTTCCAGTGGGGCGATAACGAGGCGTCTGCATTCTCGCTTCTTATCGACCTTCTCACAACGCCTCCCGTTCTGGCCCATTTCGATCCTTCTGCGCCTACCGAAGTCTGTACTGATGCCAGCGGTCACGGAATTGGCGCAGTACTGGCACAACGCCAGCGTGGCCATGACCGTGTTATCGGTTACGCCAGCAGGCTCCTCTTGCCCGCGGAGCGCCACTATTCCATCACTGAGCGTGAGTGTCTGGCCCTAGTTTGGGCGGTTGCGAAGTTCCGCCCATACATATATGGTCGACCCTTTTCCGTTGTCACAGACCATCACGCGCTTTGCTGGTTGTGCTCATTGAAAGACCCTACAGGAAGACTAGGTCGCTGGACCTTACGCCTCCAAGAATATTCGTTCTCTGTCACATACAAATCTGGCCGACTACACAAGGACGCTGACTGCCTGTCTCGCTACCCGGTAGACGACCCTGACGACGCCGACAGTAGTACCGCCGACGGCATTTTCTCTGTGTCTGCCTTCGCTCACATTGTCGATGAGCAGTACCGAGACCTATCGCTGCGAGTACTCATCGAGCGTCTGCGCTCTACACCTACCGACGCATCCGTTCGCCGATATGTCCTCCAGGGCGGCATTCTGTACTGAAGGAACTTCCTCCCTGATGGCCCTGGTCTTCTTCGTGTCGTGCCAAAACATCTACGACAGACTGTGCTCTTTGAGATGCATGACGCACTCACTGCAGGACATCTTGGGGTAACCCGCACGTACGACCGCGTCCGCCGCCGCTTCTATTGGCCTGGTCTCGCTCGCTCCGTCCGACGCTATGTTGCTGCCTGTGATCCCTGCCAGCGTCGGAAAACACCTCAGGGGCTACCTGCCGGTCATCTCCAGCCGATCACCGTCCCTGTGGAACCGTTCTCTCGTGTTGGATTAGACCTCCTCAGTCCCTTTCCCACGTCATCCTCTGGGAACAAATGGGTAGCCGTCGCAACTGATTACGCCACCCGATACGCTATCACGCGGGCTCTCCCTACCAGTTGCGCCACTGACGTCGGGGACTTTCTCTTGCGTGACATTATCTTAGTGCATGGCGCCCCGCGACAGCTGCTTACTGACCGTGGTCGTAACTTCATCTCGAAAGTTATCGCCCACATTGTGCGTTCCTGCTCTATTCAACACAAGCTGACTACCTCATACCATCCTCAAACCAGTGGCCTGACAGAGCGGTTAAACCGTACTCTTACCGACATGCTGTACAAGTACGTTTCGAAGGACCACCACGACTGGGACGTTGCCCTTCCTTACGTCACATTTGCTTATAATTCTTCCCGGCACGACACCGCCGGATTTTCTCCATTTCATCTACTCTACGGTCGCGAACCGACCTTGCCTCTTGCCACGGTACTTCCTCCTGCTGCGACCTCAACAACCGAGTATGCGCGCGACGCCATCGCCCTCGCCGACCATGCCCGCCAGCTTGCCCGTGTTCGACTCACGGACTCGCAAACCACGCAGCAGCGTCAGTACAACGCCCGCCACCGTGATGTACAGTTTTCGTCTGGTGCACTCGTGCTCGTGTGGTCGCCCTCTCGTCACGTCGGACTTTCAGAAAAGCTCCTTTCACAATACACAGGGCGCTACCGCGTGCTGCGCCAGGTGACGCCTGTGACGTACGAAATTGCTCCTGTGGGCTCAACCTCGTCATCTACTCTGGCATCTAGTGACGTCGTGCACGTCAGTAGGCTCAAGACCTATTAAACAGCTTCAGAGTCCGGCCTTTAGTCGCTCCGGGACGGCGCTTTTGCCGCCGGGGATAGTGCTACGGGATAGTATTTCCAATAACGAAGAGCCGAGCAGTAAGATGTAGGGGTGTGCGAATATTGAAATTTTCGAATACGAATCGAACACGAATAAGGCAAAAAACTGTATTCGAATATCGAATCGAATATCGAATATGTGTGTAGTATTAAAAAGTTCAAAACGAGGTAACAATAGTTTTATTACCCTTTTGAAGATAATATTGCATTTTATAAGGCTGCTTCAGGTTAAAGAGGCATTCATTATAGGTAATGCCCTCAGGTAATGTCAAGTAATGCTCTCAGTCAGGTAATGCGCTTGTTACAGGTTATTGTGAAGAAAAATAACTGCTCAATATGTTCAGAAAGTAAGCGCTCGCTATTCATTGTGACAACATTTCCACCGGTGGAAAAGACTCTCACTAGGAACTGAGGTGGAAGGGATGGCCAAGTACTTCTGTGCGAGTGCACTTAAAAGCGGCTACTTGAAGCGGCCAATGGACTGCCACCACTCACAAGGATCCTTCGCCCTTTCCAGAATAGGCTTTTTCGCATAGTCTGTAACTCCCCTCTGAAGGGCCGATGCCCAATGTGTCTTCTCCGTGTTCATCACTAGATCGTTAGAAGCATTCCATACACTCATATTTTAGATACATACATATATATACACTACATATTTTATTGCGTATACTTAGAGAACCCAAAAGTACATCATATATCGTTATTACAGAATCCTGGAATAAAGCTTGGTAAAAAAAAAAAAAACACTGGAACTGATCATGTATCACGGGCGTGCTGTAGATAGACTGAAACAGAGCCTACAGATAATGAGCGGATCATGCGAAGTTCTTAATGAACAAACATGTTCTTAGGAGAAAGCGGAGCAAGCATATAATTCGTTAATTGCTCAATTTACCGCAGTCTGTCCTAATATTCGCCGTTTCTACCGTTATTCGGCCGTCCTAGAATATTCGAGAATTTCCGAATATGCATTCGTCGAATCGAATACGCTTCAAATAAGGAAAATATTGGATTCGTATTCGAAATTTCGAATATTCGCACACCCCTAGTAAGAAGACGACGACGACGATTGGAAGCTAGCGCGGGCTGTTGCCTCTTGGCCAACTGCGGTGTATTGCCTTGTAAATATACTTGTAAATAGCTTTTCGTCGCTGTCTTCCTACGTAGCAATATTACGCGCAAGATGGCGGCGAATCTCTTGTGCAGCGTCCGCACTTCATAATGGTATATACGCAACGTCGGTGCTAAAGTGTGCGCACATCGGGTAGTGCCGTCGGCAAGGTGGTTATTAACCATGTGACAATGACCCGGCAGCCGCTGAAAAATTATGCCCAGCTTTCTGCTTTGAGCACTGCTTTTCATGTAGTAAAAGTTGACTTCTTGCTCATTTCCGCGTGTTATTTCGACAAGCGCGCCTCGCGCAAAACACAAAGAAAAGCGGTAAGGGCTCGTGCCGCGCAAGAAAACTGACATGTCGGCCAGGAAGGACGTACTTTTGGCTTAGCGCGGTTCTCGGCGACAGCTGACGCACGGGAAGCGCAGCGAAGAGGTCGTTTGCCCCACGGTCGCGTGTCCCGTAAACTTTCGCTGTAGACCGCACATACTCATGGCTCAACCACGCTGAACGGCGCGGCAGGAGCCGTAGCTTTCCTAGCGAGAGCAACTGCCTTCAGATTCAAGAGGCTGCGAACTCTTCACGCTGGACAGCTTCGAAAATGGTCGCAATACTCAAAGGCAGCACCTGCAGTACCAGCTCAGCGGCACAAGCAAATGATGTCAGAAATTATACCTTGGCACTGGCTGCGTCCCTTGGACTCCCCCTACCAATCCCGCGAGGAAACCCTGAACGCGATCCTCGTAGGTGTCGTCGATACATAGTGGCGGCTGCGCGAGCTCGCGTCGATGACATACTCTCTTTAAGAACCATTTTGGATTGCCGACCTCATCAGCTTGCGCAGCAGAGGACGATGAACACGTTGTCGCAGTCCCCAAAGGGACTCTAAAATATTAAATCAACGTGGGCTGCTAAAAGACCATTCCAAAAACCTCACAGGGCTTATTTCGTGGCAGGAAAAGACTTCGTTTAAGCATAGATAGCGTCTGAAAAGTGCGCATACCTTTAGCGCGATTCAAATCGTCTCGCCATAGCGGTGAGTGGTGACATTGCATGCGCCATTACTGTCCTTTACTGCCGTCGATGAGTAAACGAACGGTGCTACGGTTTTCTTGCGCGAAACGCAAACGCTTAGTCATTGAGAAATCGAGCGATTCGCCGCTGCAGCTCCTCTTGGTAAGGGCGTGGTTCGTTCGGGCATCCCGTGACATCACATGGATGTGGCATTCCCTTCTACTTGTAATCTGTGCGAGTTTCGCGAGCCAGGAAAGCAAGCGCAGCAGTACGCTATAACGAAACTACTGAAAAGCCAAAGCGTATGCGGTGCAACATCGAGCGAAAACGAAACATTTCGACCGATCGCGTCGTTTTCGAGAGTAACGTCAATTAGTTATCTTTTTTCTAAAGATAACTAGAACTGGAGAATAAGCATTTTCTTCCGTCCTATTGGCGGCGAGGAGTTACGGAGTCGCCATCTATCGGAAGCGCCTCGCTGGCGTAGTATGAGGGATCACGCGGCGCGCTCCTCATAGGTTTTGCTGTCAGCGCTCACTGAAAACACCACGCGCGAGCTCTCCCGGACATTTCTGTAAGTACTTTCGAAACGAGAGAAGTTTTTTACTGTCTAAATAATACTCTTGGGCAAACTGAAAGCACACAATCGTTTACAGACGCTATCTCTTTCCCGAATACGTGAACGCCACTGAGCGCGGTAGCCGCGATGGGGTCTCCCGAACCGGCTTCTTGTGTGAAAGGTAGGTAAACGCTGAGAGCGAACTATGTGAAATATGTTCTTATAGTGTTTGTATAACTAAATGGAGCATAATAGAACGAAGCCTCAATGCAGCGATCGCGCAGATTCGCAGCGACCGACTGCGCGTCTGCATGCCTGTCCGCGCACTGTTTCGCTTTCTCCGCGCGCGCGTTTTCGCACCACGCCGTGAGCGTTAGGCCGCAGAATATTAGCATTTGACAGTATACAAGCAACCATTGTTGCGTGGGCCCTATCAGAGCTGTTCAAAAATAATTTCATTGTAGAGAATTCGACGCCTACGGGGACTGTGATGTACCGTCGCGACGATTGAATCTTTTTTTCTTGTAAATTCTTTGACCTTTCAATATTATTTCTCGAGTTGCGTCGCACTGTATGTTTGTCGGTGCTCTCAACGTGCAATTTCCCGCTGCTCCTTTTTTGTAATCCAGTGCATTAATTCAAACATGACCATATGCCATGCTTCTTTAAATGTGCTTCTTACCGCTGCCTTTCCACTCCACTGAACTTGCCAGTATCTATAGGATCGACAAATTCACAGATCACACCGTCATGACATTAGTCGGGCAGCGGGCTCGGGCGAGCGTCTGAGTGCGCGTTTTCAGAACATCGCAGACCGGGCGCCGTAGTAGAAATCTTCCTCGCGTCTGTGCTTGCTGCATACTCGAGTTGTAGGCGACGACTGTTTGCGGGTTTTATGTTTCGCGAACCAAGCTTCACGCAGCTTCTTGTCCTGCGGACGTGTGAATAAGGCTGACACCGGCCTCCGTTACGTGCGTCCGGCCCTGCGGCACCGAGCGGTAGCCTATTATGTTGCGCGCCTTCAAAGGCAGCCACTACCTATTGTAGTGCTTTCAAGCGTTGTAAAGGAGACACTCGAAGCGGGAAAATTTCGTCACTAAATGAGGACCGCAGCGTACGAGGGGATTTTAACTCGTTTTCAGCTCGCTTCGGCGCTCCCGAAGCAGCCGACGCGGCCGCTATGTCCACGTGATCCCTCCTAGCACGTCACGCCGACGGTGGCGCCAGCTTTTCCAGTGGTGGAGCTCGAGGCCAATAATGCAATACAACATTTGTATTACGAGTGGTTGAGTGTTAGTGACAGAATTATAGTGAAGAGTGTCTACGTCATCGGGCTAGTGCTTGAATGGACCTGTTGAGTCTCAAATCGTACATTTACCTCAAATTCTCGATTACTAAAGCTTTGCTCGCAATAATACTGACACCTTAGACATTCTGGAGCATAATTGTATTAGTGTCCTTCTAAGGGCGACGACTCCCCGATTTATTCGCTGCTGCCTGCAGGTTGCAAGTCGTGTACGAAATTGACTCGCTTTTGTGTGCATTCCCACTCATCGGTGGCACCACGGAGAAAGAAATGAACCTGGCTTCTGGCGAAGCGCTTTCATCCAGTAGTTGTTTCTCCTGCTGCGTCGCGCTAACATGTCGCGCACCCTCGTATTAGCCCCGAAAACGAACTACAGGGGCGCTGCAAGCGCCGCTCAGGTGACGTCAGGGCACGGACTCGCGCCTGTCGTCTGACGCAGTTCGGGCGGACTCCCGGTAGCGTGCGTCCGGGCGCCTTCTGCAGTGTTGTCGCTCGGTTCGCTTTCGTTCCCTCTGCTTGAATGCTTATGGCGGTCGTGTCAAATATATTTTGGCGAGGTCTTCGCTCGCGAAAATTTATTCAAGGAGCTTAGACGACAGTACAGTTCTCAAAAGCAACGCTACAGTGCCAGCCAAAGGAGTGCAGACCAACCCATTGCGGGTTTTTCATGGCCGCTTATCGACAACCGCAAAAATATTGCATATAAGAATCCAGTTATGATACGATACCTACCGTGGTGCAACAAGTATGTCACAAATGCTGGCTATATATGACGTCTACAATAGTTACCTTGATTTTAATCCGCTGAAACAGGTTTTCTCACGACGAGTTCATACTACAATATCGAATTTTTGCGTTTCTTCACAGAAACGCTCGGCAGTAACACGAGGACTTAACTAACGCTGCAGTTTACATTCTACCAGCATCACTTACTTCTTTAACTGCTTCTCAAGATTAGGCGGTTCTTCACGCGTTTATTTTAAGTGGCGGTAATTTGAAGTAAAGCTAATTGAGGCTTACAGCTGTTTGCAGAATACGAAAATGAATGTACCAATATATATCCCCTTTTCCATGCTGCACGTTAAACTCACTTCAGCAATTTACTGGTGTTTGTTGCTTGAGGAATATACAAGACGAATCTGTTTGGCGAACGGACACAGACTGCTCGGCCCAAATTTTTTAGTGAAATATGTCTTTTGGACCGTATGGCTACAGCCAGAAAGGAGCCGAAGCGTCATTCATTAGTTGTATGGGAGATATTGACGATATCATAATTCCCCGGTGGAGGGTCACAAATCAAGTGAAATATGTAAGGCTTGTGCTGTCTTCCTTATGAAGGTTTGCGAGTTTCTCTTTTATGTACTGATCAAGCGACTAGTTCTCCATTTGTATAATTAAATAACGCTAAATCGAGACATTGTGAGGCAGAAGGAGCTTGAATTTTCCTTTTCTGGGCAACCTAAGCTGCGCTGTAGTGCCTCGAATATACTTTAGGCATTGCAACTGGCGCTGTAAAGAACTGCTTCATGGTTTCAATTCGAAGTTGTAGTAAGCCGATGGGTGTCGCCAACAATGCGTGCCTCGCCATAACGACAGTCGGTCGCTGCCGTTGTGTGAGGGGTGTGCCATAAAGGCTACTGAGGGAAGCCACGAAACATTTCATATATTGCTTGCGACTGATTGGCTGTCGATCTTATCCACAAAACGCTTATTTCAGGCAATTGCTACTATGGTATTTATGAACCACCTATGTAAATACTAGATGACGCACCGTCGTGTTAGCAGCGATGAGCAATTCGTTTTATAGGGGCCTGTTCCAGAGAGTGGTGAAAGTAGTAACAAACTTTTTCATATGAAACGCGCGCCTAACTCTATCTTTTACGTGTTAATAAAGTGGCCATATTTGACTAGAACAACTCACCAGAGTAATAAGAATCATGATGAAAGCTTCGCTGGGCAGTGTCTTTCTAACACGGACAACATGTTTACACCAAATACCAAGATTTTTCTTCGATGTAAATGCGATTTCTCTCATAGCTAAGCACTAAGGGAATCTTAAATGTTTAGCGAAGCAGCATACGCAACTTTGCGTGTTGAATTTGCAGACGTTCTTTTTACGCCCCATTTATGGACAGACACGGCGCATGTATGCATTGCAAAACCCTTCAACATACATAGCTTGCGATATCCAAGCCGCAAATTTTCTCGGCTCCCGCGCTTTTGAAGAACGAACTGTGGTTCGTTCTTCAAAACTGGGGGCTTGGGCGGCTCGAGCCACCCAAGCCCCGAGCACGCACGTAGGGAACGAGCGCGCGCGACAGCCGAGCGAGCCGGAGCGAGCGGCGTCCTGGCCGTGACGTCACTCGCGAGAGGGCGTCACTCCACGTTCTCGTCGCTAATAGTTTAAACACCGTTGGAAGAGCACTACGCTAACCCCTGCTATAGCTGTCACTGCTTCGCGCTCTGCACAAAACAGCCAAATTTTGTTGTCCACAGTTATTTCCTGTCGTCAAGTAGGCTACTGCCTGAATTACATTCTTCCCCATTATAACGCACATGCCCCCCTGAGATGCTCCTTACCTGTAATCTTGATTCTTTGCCAGTTTTATTTCCCAGAAATGTTACAGCCTTTTTGCAGCCCTCCAAGACGCAGACTTGAATAATTTGTCCGCATCTCTAAGGTGATTTTCTGCGCATACACTTTCTTACTAGCCATAGCGTGAACTCACGCTTGCAGTCGTCGATGCTTGTGCTTCTGGGAGTCGCGGTAGAAGCATCGCGAGGGCACGGCTTGCAGGACAGAGCGCCGTCTTCGTCTTGGTAGCTGGCTACGGGACACGGAGAGCATCGGTCCTGGCTTCGCTCATGGAAAGTCCCTTTGGGACACTTGGCTGCATAGACGGAGTGAGGGAGAATAGTTGGACAATGTTGCACAGAGCGTGTACCAACCGCAAAAACCGGGAATTCTAAGGGATGTTTAACAGTCTGGAAATACTCTGGTAACGGGAATGTCTGCTTCTATCATGGAAAATTAGGTGTTATTTTATTGAAAGGGAACGAAAGTCGCACTCATGCTCGTGCTCACGAATCGACTTTTGACGCCGTCGGCTGGAGGGGTTTGCAGCGTGCAGTCGAAGCCAGAATTTCGGCACATGCCCGATGATTGGCATAGCTTCGCGGCACCCCCACGTGCGCCACAGAATCAATGTGTAATAACGTCTGAAATTTCGGACGCAAGAACCCTTCGCTTAGAACTAGGGTTAAATAGCGCGAAAAAGACGAGGACACAAGGAAACAAATACCACACACAAGCGCTGACTGCGAACTGGAAGTTTATTTGAAATTCACCGGACATTTATACATTTTTTCAGCATAGGCATGCGCACATCAGTCGCAAGAACATCTGCAAATCAACAACATTATAATCTTTCTTCCAAAAATGTGATTTCTTTTCCCGACAAGGCAAGAGAGGGAGTGCTTACACATTTATCTTCTTCCTTTCCAATGTGAAAGGCCTATACTATTTCCCTTTCCCTCTTACCCTTTCCTTTCCCTATGAATTTTGTCTTTTCAAATATGGGGGTGCAGTGACACTTGTCACAGTGTCCGGCTAAATGACTCCCATAGCCATTCTTTAGGTTACTGCTGTGCTGACGAGCTCTTTCATCGAAGCACTGTCCCGTTTGACCTATATCTAACTAAGATCTTACTAACCCTTCGCTGTCCGATTTTCCGGACTTTTTGTCATGACCACAGGTACGATACGGCATTAATCAAAGCAACTATCACTGCCATTTTGATTATCTCGCTGCCTCAAACCGGCGCTCTCGCACGCAGATCCGCTGGCAGCCATAGCCATCACTGCGGCAACGCTAGGCCTAGCTGCTTCGACGTTCGCTATCAACCTTCTTGCTGTTCGGTGGCATGTTTTTCATTACGTCAATTCACCGTTTCCAGCAATGGCACCGACTCCGCCTTCGTAATCTACGCGATTGGCTTCGAAGCTAGCAAAACACGGCGCGTTGCACAATGGCTGTTCTGAAAGTCAACTTCTTCACAATAGAGCAATGTTACGTGGGGAAGCATACGCAAAGTTTTGCGGTGAAGGTTAACAAGCGTGTGAAGGGGCAATTGTGACGGGATAAATTATGTATTCCTTGATTATACTCGCCCGCACATGTCAACGCTTGTCACAGTACCAGCCCCGATATGCCTAATAAGTGTACTGACAGGCTTTCAGAGCTTTTTCAGACGTGCCTGTGGCAATGTGAGCTCTTAAGGGCAGTAAAAGACATGCATTCATTTTTTTAACGTTTTCGCGGCTCCTAGGGAGTCCAAAAAAAGAGGACGTTGACTGTACAACAGACCAAGAGGATGCTTCAAATGGTCCGTAGGGTGGACGCGAGAGGGATGGGCGACGAGAACACAAAGGACCGGCGCATTGCGGAATGAACGGGAAAGGAAGTGTGCCGCCGTTTCTTTAAAGGAGCTTGCACTCTAAAAGCAAAATGTTGGCTGACGCAGGGATGCAGGTGTCCCTCATCCAAACCAAAATAAACTGTTTAAAGCAGTGAAACGCAGCAATGAGGCGTTATGCATGGGCTAAAAGTATGTCAGGACAGTTGCGGTTGACTTTCCAACTGCTGTGAGAGAATGTTACGTGTGACAAAGTTCAGCCATCATACCAATGAGCTTGCTATAACTTGATAGAAATAGCTCATATTCAAACTATTTGTTTCTGTATGCATCTCCTTTTTATTCGTATTTGAGAATGTTCGACTCGACTCCGCCGACCCGCGTCGGAGGTGAAGCAGGGGTTAAGCATTCACCATACGTGGCCCGATCCCGAAGATTGTGCCATGCCGGGCCGACCCACGGTGGAGGTGAACCAGGCGTTAAGCACTCCCCTACGCGTGCCGATTCCGAAGATGGTGCAATGTCGGATCGAGCCACCGCGAAGGCGCAGTTCGCCATTAAGGGGCCCACATAGACAGTTTCGCTGGCCATCCTTCTTAACAGATTGGAAAGGCATGAAGTTTTTAGTTGTCTCTGGTGCGGTCGTGTGTTGCCACTTTCCGGACGCATTTCTTGGCGTCTTGTTGGCTAACTTTTTCGTGTGCGCGTGGTTTCGTGTGTGTGTCCATGTATCTTTGTGTGTGTTCGCTATATGGCAGCAGAAAAGAGCGTCTCTTCCTCTCTGCAATCTCTATATATCTCCCTCTATGTGCGCACGCGTGCGTTTTTTTGTGTGTGCGTGCGCGTGCATGTGCGTGCGCGCGTGCGTGTGCGTGCGTGTGCGCGTGCGTGTTCGTGCGTGTGCGTGCGTGTGCGTGCGCGTGCGTGTGCGTGTGCGTGTGAGTGCGTGTGCGTGTGCGCGCGCGTGTGCGTGCGCGTGCATGTGCGTGCGCGCGTGCGTGTGCGTGTGCGCGTGCGCGTGCGTGTGCGTGCGTGTGCGTGCGCGTGCGTGTGCGTGTGCGCGTGCGTGCGTGTGCGGGTGCGTGCGTGCGCGTGCGTGTGCGTGTGTGTGCGTGTGCGTGCGCGTGCGTGTGTACGCGTGCGTATGCGTGCGCGTGCGTGTGCGTGCGTGTGCGTGCGTGTGCGCGCGTGTGCGAGTGTGTGTGCGCGTGTGTGCGTGTGTGTGTGTGAACTCCATGCGGTAGGTAGAGCTTAACTTTTAATTTCACATGCAACAAACTTCTTCAGTATTGGTGCAGTGTTTGTCTAGACGATAATTTCTCTCTCCACATGTATTTAGAGCAGATCTCCTGAATAAATAATGCTTAATTGTTGAAGAGTGCTCAAGGTGTTGAAGAAGAAAAGACAATCTCCCCTTAGGTGGCTGAGAAGTGGGGGGGGGGGGCGTAGAGGAAAAGAACTAAGTTAGAAATGGCGACATGAAGAGTAGTCCGTTTGTTTATTATGTGCGGGCTTGGCACAGAATTTGGCGCAGCCAGCGAGAACAATCAACATATGGTGACTTTCTTTGTGGACAACCGCAAGAACCCCCGTGTTATTTAATAAATATCAAGCCAATGACGAAGCCGCCATTGACCGTCCAGAACACATCACTGCGGTTGAGCTTCTGAGTCTCATTCTCTAGGAAGCCTCAGTGTCGTCAGAGGAACATTTGTAGTGAGATTACACGAAAGTAAATATTCCGTTCCGTCTCTTCAACAACAGCTGAGACCCGGAGTTATTAAAAGCTTTCATGCTCCACCAAGTTACATCTGCCGAGCTACCGACAGTTCTTCGACCCATATCAATTCAGCAACATCAAATTTCGTAGCATAGCTGCATTATTGAAGCTCTAGCTTCCGCTTTAGCCAAGCGAGTGAACCATTCATCCCAAATAGCACAGTCTCTCGATTCCTTTAACCGTACAGCGCGACTATCGAGCGGCGGGCCGGTCAGCGCCTTCAAACAGCGCGACGCGTCGAGATCAGCAGGAGCAGCGCATGCGCACCAAGTTCACTGAAAGCCGTTATCTCCAATAGGCCGGGGAGCTTGGAGCGAGTTAATCGTGCCAGGGTCTGTGTTGTGCTTGTGGAATGAGCCTAGCAGACAAAACGTGTGCTTCCAGTGGACTTCTTGCGCGTGCACTAATCTTGCTGATCTCGTCGCTTCGCGCCGTTAGAAGGCGCTGTGTGGTTGGCCGATTAACGTTCGCGAGGTAGCGTTAAAGAATCTGGAGACTGTAGGTCCTGGAATGTGCGGCGGCCCATCAGGCAGTCCAGAAGGGGGGATAGCTTTCTATGAAGAAGATACGAAGAACAATGGATGGCTATCTCATGAAGACCTAGTGATGAACGTGGACCATTCCTTAGCGGGATAGCAAGAAAGTTATACAAGTGGCGACTTTTACAACAAGAGCCTGAACCTTGGTTTAAATAAAAGTAGAGTTTTCTTATGACTTTCAACAATTATTCTGTTAAGCGGTGGCATGAGGCACTATTCTACGGTTTCAAGTCCAGCACGCCACTCGAGTATTTTGGGGAGAAACAGCGGCTCCTTCGCCTTGGTGAACGTGGACATTGCTTTCATCGTTTCTCTTGCTCATCATCCCCGGTTTACCTAGGAGTTTGCAACGAGAGGTTCTAGCGAAAGAATGCCGCAAGCGCTCTTGGAGCTGCTAAAGCTCTTTCGAAATTCCCGGACTTAGCGAAGCTACAAGATTAGTAGGTTTTGGGTGCGGGTAGTTGGTATTCCACTGTTTCAAACATCACTCACAGCGCGTACATTGACAAGGACCAAAAGAACGACGAAGACCACCCTTGTCTTGGTCGTTCTCCTGGTCTCTGTCTACAGGGTCTGTCCGGAAAGTAATGTCAGTGAATTTATTGTGACACAACCGTACGTGCGAGCGCGGTCTATCTGATTGGAACTGGTAGTGAGGGAAACCAGCTAAGCAGTGCTCCGTCGCTCAGTGTGCTCCGGGTATCGCAGAGTGTAAGAAGGGCCCGTCCGTGAGAGTTGTTTTTGATCCTTGTGGAAGTGAAAATGCAGCGTTCGTTAGAACAAAGATTTGCGAGCAAGTTTTGCATGAAACTTGGCAAGGCCGCTGCTGAAACTGTTACTGTGCTCAAGACTGCTTACAAAGAACACGCCCAGTGAGTTCAGCAAGTGTTTCGGTGGCACAAGGGCCTTTTTGGAAGGCCGGGAAGAGATCGGCGACGAGTACCGCGCCGGACGGCCATCCACGACCACCGCGGCTGATAATGTAACACGAGGGAGGGAACTCAAACCGACGATTAAGTGTTCGTTTAATGGCCCACATGTTAAACATTCCGAAAACTCAAGTTCATGAAATCGTTGCCTATGATATCGGCATACGGAAGGTGAGCGTGGAAATGGTTCCAAAAGTGCTCACTGACGATCAAAAGTCACGCTGCGTTGAAACGCGCCAGAAAAACGTCAACATGTGCAAACGTGATCGAAAACTTTTGGACAACGTCATTACAAGTGACAAGACTTGGGTATTTGAATATGACCCTGGGGCCAAAAGGCAATCATCGGAGTGGCACACGCACTGGTCCCCTCGCCAGAAGAAAGCCAGGATGAGCAAATCAAAGATCAAGATCATGTTCATCGCTTTTATTTTTTTACATCCACGGACTGGTTTATCACGAGTTTGTAGAATCTGGAACCGCTGTGAACTCCAAATTTTATGTGGAAGTCCTCAAAAGACTGAAACGCAGTGTTCAACGCATCCGACCTGACATCGCACAGAACTGGAAGTTGCACCCGATAATGCGCGAGCCCACAGTGCCTTCATCGTCAACGACTATACGGTTAAGGCGGGGGGAGGGGGGGCAATGATCCTCCAGCCACTGTACAGCCCGGACTTGACTCCCCCCGACTTTTTTCTGTTTCCATGCCTCAAAACACCCCTGAGAGGCAAGCATTTTGGGACAGCGGACGGGATCAAAGCAGCTTGCACCGCAGCATTAGGGCCATTCCGTAGGAGAACTACCGCAACGCATCCGAGAGCTTGAAGTCTCGCTGTAGCCGATGTATCGATGCAAAAGGAAAGGATTTTGAAGATTATTAAACACTTGTAACGATAAATTCAATTATCTTTAATGGCCTTACTGACATTACTTTCAGGACAGACCCTGTATGTACGCGCTGTATGTGATGTTTGAAACAATGGCATACCAACTGGTCCGTATTTAAACCTTGCTTCAGTTCATTTCTTGTTCGTCGGGCATCGCCATCATTGTTTGTCTTCACCTGTCCGTCCTCGTCACTTTGACAACTTTCGCCCTTTGCCAGGCACGCATCCTGACTTACTACATTCGAAGCCGCACCCGACAGCTACCTTCTGAGGTTCTTGCGGCCTTCGGTGGATTTCTTCCGTCTGCAGGGCATGGGAAAAGAGTGTGTAAAATCCGGCGCTCCGAATGGATGAGGCAGGCAAGGATTCATCGTCAATCTTTTATTCAAGTGGATCGAGGACCTGGAAGCCGTCAAGTTGAGGCCCGGAAACGACAAGAGCTGAATGTGCTTATTGAAAGCACCATGGAACAGAGGTGGCAGCAGGAGTTGTTTCGTCTTCGCAACCGGCGTGTGGCGTCTACCCCTAAGACAGCGAAGCAAGTTCACACAGACGTAGGTGTGACCCTGCCGGACTACGTCGCGCAGACTCTCGCTCTTGAACCCGAGTTCGCCGCAGTGGGAAGGAACATTCCAGGGGAACTTCTCACTATGGTGCGTGATGTGTCGAGGCGTGCTCCAGAATGTGAGGGTGACCATTGCGTGTCTGAGGCTGTGGACGTGATCCGGTTGTACTCTCCTCGTCGAAACGCTATTCGTGTTGAAAAGACGTTTTCCTACCTCACCGACAAAGGGCTTTGTCTTGCAGCAGCTGACAAAGAAGCTGGGTTTTTTGTCACACCTATTCCTTGTAAAAAACACAAGCTTCCATTGATTCTGTTTATTAGGCGAACTGGTGTTGATGTAGGGAGGGTAAAATCGCAGGCAAAACGCATACCATTGGAATTGAATCCAGGCACTGTTGCACAATCTGTAGATAACAAGGAAGGGTTGGCCCTTCGGATGGTTTTCTCGGCGAAAACCCACAAGCCGGAAACGCCTTTCCGTGTCATTCCTTCGGAAAAAGGCACGTGGCAATATTCCCTCTCCTGCTGGCTCCAGTGTCACCTTAAGAAGCTAGATGTTAATGATTCGTTTCTGGTTAAAGGATCATCCGAAGTTATACACTACTTGCCTCAACATTCTGACGTTCCATTTAAGGCTGTCCATAGACAGGCACGTACCCAGGATTTTTTGCGGGGGGGTTGGGGGGGGGGCAACCCAAGGTAACTTTTCTATGCAGATGCGGTGGGGGGGGGGTACCCTTACTAGTACAAATGTGAATAACGCCTGCCATTCGCTACCATAAAGACGCGTAAACCCGGAAAAGAGAAATGAAGTAACGTGTATCTCACACGTAGTGTGGCTGTGAGATATACTTCGTCTTTACTTGGCAAAAAAGGAACCGCATCGAATGGATTCGAGCAGGAAAGAAGCGCAGGAAGAGAGGGAGAGAGAGCAAATGATAAATGAAAGGTAGGGAGGTTAACCAGGACTGAGCCCGGTTGGCTACCCTACACTGGGGAAAGGGAAACGGGGACGGAAAGATTAAAGAAAGAAGAGAAAGTCCACCGGGGATATCGTTCAGTCACTCAGTCCGGATCACAGACGCTGACTCAATCCTGTATCTTTCAAATATAGCAGCAGCGCTTTTGTGGCCTTTTGTAGCTGCGATATGCGAGGCCATGGTCCCAAGATCTTGTTCAAGGTGAACGGTTTTCTATCTAGCTGGTTGAGAGCTGTGCAGAGATCTTGTCTTTCAGTTTCAAATGATGGGCAGTAGCACAGTAGATGGTCTATAGTTTCTTCGACACCGCAGGCATTGCACTCGGCGCTATCAACCATTCCAATTAAAAACGTATATGCATTCGTGAATGCGACGCCCAAGCGTAAGCGGCACAGCATTGTTTCCTCATTACGCGGAAGCCCTGGTAACAGCCGCAGATGCATAGATGGATCGAGGGAATGCAATCGATGTTGAGTGAAATCAGGTGTGTGCCACTTCTCCAATGTCATACGGTGCGCTAGCTTGCCTAAGTGGTGGGCTGCGTCAGTACGCGATAAAGGTATAGAAACAAGGGTTACTCCATCGTGTGCTTTCTTAGTAGCTTCGTCAGCGAGGTCGTTGCCGGAGATACCGCAATGTCCAGGCAGCCACTGAAACACGACGTCGTGCTCTTTCGCAATCATGTGATGGTGCATTACTCGTATCTCCGATACGAGTTGTTCACAGGACCCGCGACGAAGAGATGACAGAAGACATTGTAAGGCCGCCTTTGAATCACAGAATATTGCCCACCGATTAGCCGGTTGGTTGTTAATATAATCAACGGCACCTCGGAGGGCAACAAGCTCCGAACAGGTCGATGTTGTCAAGTGACAAATCTTGTATCGGATAGTGATCGTGATGATATAACCACTGCCCCGGTGGAGCTGGTCTGGGTGGAAGAGCCATCCGTATATATGTGGACTCGGTCAAAGTAGAAAGTGTGCAAACAATCCAGGGCTGCTTGCTTCAAGGCCAAGGTAGGCAGGTCGTTCTTCTTTCTTATCCCTGGAACCGTAAGACTGCGTAAGAAGCGCAGGAAGAACATCGCCAGTAACAATTAAACAACCGAAAGTGCAAAGTAAAGATTTCTATCATCATCAGCAGCAACAGCAGCAGCAGCAGCAGCAGCAGCAGCTTATTTCATGTCCACTGCAGGATGAAGGCGTCTCCTTATAGTAGATTTCTATAGTAGCACCCAATTTTAAAAAAAGAAAACAGCAGTTGGCAACCAAGGCACACGAACCTCGCGGGGTTGTGTTACTCCGCCAGCCAATCACAAAAGCAAACAAAATTGTCGTCATGCGGTCTTTTCAAAATGGCGTCGTACTTGATACCTCCGGAGCGTCTGCTGTTCTTGAAGACTCTTTTCATCGGCGGAAGCAATGAGGTGTGCAACAGACATGGACAAAACAAATGGAGTCTGAGCATTTCACTCTTGAAAGGTCTACCCGCCGTGGTTGCTTAGTGGCTACGGTTTTGGGGCACGAGGTGCACGAGGTTCACACACCAGGAGATGCCGATAAATGCCGTCACACAAAAGGAGTGAAAAAACGCAGCAAAATGTTGACCGCTGAATAGCTGTTAAGTCTCAACATTGATTTGGCGGCGCTTTAGGAATGTTCGTGAGGATTGGTGGCGAGGGCGAGGGGGGGGAAGGGCCTGCCCTCCCCCCCGCCCCCCTCCCTGCCTGGGTACTTGCCTGTCCATAGGTATAAAAGACTTGTTTTATTCTATTCCGCATCAAGTGCTCTTGGTTGTTATGGAAGAAGCCATTTGTAGTTTTGGTGCTGTTGCGTTCCAAAATGAATGTGGCGGGTTCGTTTCAGATTTTATCAAATTGCTTCAGCTTTACCTTTCCTCAACTTTCGCCGAATGAAATGGGAATGTTTTCCTTCAAAAAGCGCGATATGTATAGGGTCTTGTATCGCTCCCTTGTTGAGCGATTTATTTTTGGCTTACCTAGACAGGAACGTCACGTCACGGCTGGGCAATAAAAAAATCGAAAAAGCCTTTGGTTATCTGGATGATTTCTTTATTCTGTTTAATTGTGAGGACAGCTGTGTGGCGGCCTCTGTTCGTCAGAAGTTGGATTTGTTTGAATAATACTTATCTCCGCTCACACTCACACGAGCTTCAGGAGAATGAGCCCCTCAGGTTTTTAGATTTCAATTTATCTTTTAACCGGCAACAGGTATGCTGGATCTATGAGCCGCGAGCTAATAAGCTTCTATTATCATATGCATCTGCCCATTCATAACTGGTGAAGACAGGCATCGTTCATGCTTGCTTGCATAATGCACTAACAAAATCCTGTTATCATTTGATAGAACCTATAGTTTCTGTTTGCACATCGCTCGGTTGAGGGCGGTGGGGTACCGTGGCAACCTTATTGTCTCAGTCCCGGAGAACTTGCATAGTAAGTTAAGCACTGATCCTCGCAGCATTGAACCTCAGGTACATGATCGAAGAAATAAAACAGCTGTTATCCGCGTACGTTCATGGGATCTCCCACAAACTTAAAGAGATAGGTCATCGAGCAGGTATCGATGTTGTTTTCCCTGCTCCAAAAAAACTTGCCCAGCTTTGTGTCAGAACTAATCCTGTGGCTAAAGAACGTGTGTCTTGCCGTATCAATTATAAGAAAAAGTATGCAGCTTGTTCTAAAGGTGTTGTTGTACAAGATACCTCTGAAATGCGGTCGGTCTTATATAGGGCAGACAGGTGCTCAATGTTAAGTCTCAATGTTAAGTTGCAAGAACACAACAATAAAGTGCGCGAAGGGCAGGAAGGGTTTCTAGGTGTCCATTTCGCACAGTTCGGATGTATCCCGTTTCTTGAAAAAAAAAACACGATCTTAGCTAGGCATCCTAATGAATGCACTAGGCTTATCATTGAAGCAGCAGCAATTGCTGAAGGTGATTCGGTTAGTAAGCCGTCAACTGCACTAACAGACAAAGAGCTTGTATTCTTTTGAGCTCGCACATGCGCTTTCGTTCATCTTAAGGTGGCGGTCATGGCTTCTTTGAATGCATACTCGTGTCAGTTTTATGCTTTGGGGGGGGGGCGCTTTTGTCTTGGTGCCTCGGTATATATGCGTGTTACTGAAAAATAAAAACCAGTTGGAAACAGCGCTTGTCTTCGTCGTTCTTTTGGTCCCTGTCTATGTACGCGCTTTAAGTGATGTTTGATATAATAATAATAATAATAATAATAATAATAATAATAATAATAATAATAATAATAATAATAATAATAATAATAATAATAATAATAATAATAATAATAAACAAGATTTTCAGGGACGCCAAGCGTCAGTCGTTGGACGAGAAGTGTCCGTTGGTGTTGTAAAGTGTTAAATCTAACTTTGCGCGAGGATCGCAATACCTCTGACTCTCGTGCAGAATTAAAGTGGAAAGTTGGGCGAGTTGGTATGCGTTCATAATGTAACAGCGCTAACAAAATGACGACGGAGTGAAAGGACAGCGCTCGTCCTGTGTGCTACGAAGTTTGGAGTTGCGTTTAAATTACATGACACAGCGGTAGTATGGGAAAAACCTTACAACCTCACTAGAGAAAAGAAAGCATGGCTGAAATAAGAGCTTGCAAAGATAATGGACGCAGGTATTATCCATCCGTTCGTGTCACCCTATGCAACAACAGCACTCAAGGAAGACGGAAGCCTCTGACTCTGCACGGGCTATAGAGAAATTAACAACGAGACACGCCTCGCTCCATTCGATACGCCTAGAATAGATAGAATTATCTATAGACCGCACGGATGGATGTAGTTGGTTTTCTAGGATATACCTTTGTGAAGGCTTTTGGCCAGTACCACTACAAGAGGACACAAAGCAGTATACGGCTTTCGTAACTCCGTTTGACATCTACGAATACAATCGCCTCCCCTTAGGATGTAAGAACTCGGCCAGGAGGTTTCAGAAAATGCTGAATATAGATCTGGATCCGTTCATTGGCCGCTTCTGCGATGTCTACGTAGAATATGTTACTGTGTATTCGAAAAGCGAGCGTCTACATAACACCTGGGACAAGTCCTCGCAGCTTTGTTAGAAGCCAACCTAAAGGTCAGTTTTAAGAAACTTCTTCAAGAACAAGGTAATTTTTTATGGCCAGAGTACTGGATGACACTGCGAAGAACACAAAGGAAGAATCGGTGGCACGCGTTGAAAAACTCGTAAAAGGTTTTGACATTAACTCACTGCGGGTGGTCTTGGGGTTGGAAGGACAACTTAGAGCATTTATCGAAGACTATGCTCTCGAAACTACGTGTCCGACTAGACTAGCAGAAAAAGACGTACCATTCTGCTGGTCGGGTGACTGCGAGGGGGCCTATACAAGGAGCTTCGAGCTATCTCGTCTGATCCAGTCCTCAAGCTTCCGGACTTTGCTCTACCAACTGAGCTCAATACAGGTGTCTCGCACTACGGGACGGGAGCGAGACGCAAGCCAGCCGGATAATCGGCAACTAAGCGTAATTGGCTACCATAACTAAACATTAAAAAAACGGAGGTGAACTACATGATGACAGAGAAGAAAGCCGAGTTAAGGGCAATTCGGTACTTCTGTTCCTACCTGGGAGGATCAGGTTGTACACAATTCACGAGGCGCTCACCCACCTTTTGAAGATGGCGGAGCCGAAAGGAAACTCGTACGGTGGGTCAGCCAGCGGTAGGTCACCGCTGAATCAGCTTATATAAAACGTTTTCAAATACCATCTCAGGTGAGATGAAAACAAGGGCGGCTTCAGGGAAACGGCTGAGGCACGTAAGGGGGCTCGGAAGCAGAGGAGAATAAAGACGTTAGAAATGGCGACATGAAGAGTACTCTGTTTATTATGTGCGCGATTACTACCATATTATGTTTGAAATTTTCTTGGATATATATTACCAAACGGAACGCTTACCGAATTCCGACTTATGATTCACCTTTCCCTAGCAAACGCGGACGATTGCGAAAAAATCACGACGGCTTCCGTGCACGCTCCTATGAGGCACGGGAGAGTTAAGAACAAATGAGGCGCCGGTGGGGGCATGTTCCCAGATTAAAAACCGGCCTTGGTTTTGAGGCTCTCTGTTCCCAATAGACAGACTAGGCCGTCTAGTGGCGCTAGTCCGCGCCTCGCATGTACTTGAATATATATTCAGAAAATATTGTCGGAAAAACATGGTGCGGGTTTTATTCCGCCTTGTGCGTCAGAAATTTGAAATAATTTTTCATTCATTGAAGAGTGGGACATTCCCACTGACCTAAGTTGGTGCAAAAGAGGTTCATTGAAGAGCAGCGCATGTTTAGCGGCCCATACCCCGTGTAACATACCCACTGACCCAAGTTGGTGCGACGCTTGATTTCGAACGCAGTTTCCTCAGCACAGCTGTGCGATGCTCTGCTATATGGAATTCTGGAATGAGGACGCCTCTCCAAAGCTTCAATTATGAAATAAACATGTTTATTCTCCACCCATTGGACAATGAACTACCTAGTAACCAAAGTTGGCGGGAAATGGGTTAGACAGGGACGAACACAGACAAACATACCGCAAGCTGGGGCAACTTTCGGAAGAATGCTAATTGCACTAAAATTCCAATATTGGGTTCTGACACACTGGCGGCGATCGCACCAGGTCACAGATATATACAACGCACTCACCGCAACCTTGAGCGCTGCGTGTCTCTCCCTCTGCGCAAACTATGACGACGTCTTCGGCCGATGAGTCGATGAGGTCCATCAACAAGGTCAAGTTCTCGCGGCCGTTGACGTCTTGGAGAACAGAAGGAGATATTTTTCTGATGCTGTTGACAATTTCGTCAATGGCTGTTTCGATCTCTTCCATGCCATTGACGAAGCGTCCGGTGCCATTCGCCTGCGACCAAGCACGTTCGTCATGTGCTTGTGTTTCATTTACATGGTTTCAGTTTCATGAAGTGACTGTTGCACAAGCAGTGAATCGATTATGATGTTATTTTATCAAACATATCATAAAAATGTAGCTTCAAAGTACCACATCAGCCAGAAGCAAACAGTAATCACCCAGCCGTATCGCGTTACCGAGTCTTATTACCAAGTGTTAAGACGCGAACCAAAGTGAATTATGACAAGCATTGAAAAGAGCGCCGTTCTTAATCAAGTTTATTGAGGACATACAGGTTCACCCAGCGACTGGAAGCTGGGCAAAGTGCTTCTTGTCGTTTCAACTACAGAGCTATTGCACCAACCCATAGTCCCTAGTACTCCCTGCAAGCTTCTAAAGAGGATATTTATTCCAGTGTCGTAGTATTTCTTGAATCAAACAACGTAAATATCAACGCGGTTTCCAAAAAGAAACAGTTCGAGTGCGGAGCACAACCACTCGTGTTGACCAACGACTTATTCTCAATTGTTGACCGCTGTTCTTGCATTCATTGTAGCTTTAGAGATTTCTAAATGCTTTTGATACAGTGCGTCACCGTCTCCTCTTGAAACCTAATAATCACACCCAATTACTTACCTGGATTGAATGATTTCTTCATAATGGACCACAGGATGCATATGTTAACAATTCCGTTTCGCCAACCAATCTTGTGTCTCCTTGCATGCCGCAAGGTTCAGTCCTGGGGATTTTGTTATTTCTTATTCATGTTAATGATCTCCCGAGCAACTTAACATCCAAATTGAGGTTTCTTGCGGATGACTGTGACATATCGTGAAATAACCAACGCCAGAGATTCCCCTTCACTTCAATCAAATTTGAACAACATCTCTTCCTGGTGTAATCACTGCTTAAGGAAACTACACGTTAATAAATGTAAAATGATCAAATTTTGGCACCATAGTGCTGTTAGTACCTTTTCCTACAAAATTAACAACTTTATAATATATTCTGTCGCGTCAGATAAATGTTTAGGTATTCGCATTACTGAGGGCCTCTAATGGCAAACTCACATCGAATAATTGACTTAAACACTTTCTGCGTCGCAATTATTCTCGTGCTGTCGCTTCCTTTAAACGCATATTGTACAAAAAATCTGTGAGATCTAAACTAGAGTGCGCTTCATCAATTTGAGATCCACCTACCGCACAGATAACATATTTACTGGAATCCATTCAAAACCGTTTCGCACGTTTTATTGTATGCAATAATTCCCGCGCTGCAGCAGTATCAGCCATTAACGCTCGCCTTGATCTGTCAGACCTCTCATTCAGAAGAAAACTCGCCTGTCTATTCTTCTGTCATAAAATTACTGCAAGAATGATCAACTAAAATGTCTTCTGATTTCACCGCCTCTTTAGGCCACATCGCTAAACGGACCACAATCTCAGGGTACAGGTGCTAAGTTGCCGAGCAAACCTTTTCTGCAATTCATTCCTGCTGAGGACAGCGTCAGACCTCCCCGCCTCGGCCGCCAGTAATCCTGATCATTCGTCTTTTCAAGCTGCCCTTTTAAACAATGTTTTAACGCATGCGTAAACTACTTCTGCCCGGATGCTCCTTAAGGATGCTGTGTAACGCCATTTGGCATTGAGAGTTACCCATTCGGTACCCATAGCGCCGCCCATTTGGTCATGGGCCACCCAGTGACCCAGGTAGGCAGGAAAACGGTTGGAGGCAGCCACATAGTTAGACCCCGGAAATGCGTGAAGTACCCTAAGAATGACTAACGCACAAAAAATGTACATATATTACATGGAGTACAATCCCTGTCTTCTCTGTTCGTCCCCTGCTTCACTGCTTGTGCTGCTCACACATACACACATCAACCGTGTTTTCCTTGATCACGCAGATGTTTCTGGTAACTGCGCAAGTGCACTTGAACCCAGCCGCACAATAGATCGCATGACTTACACCGAGTTCCAGCAGGAGCTCGGCGTCCACGCCTGCCACAGATGCCAGCAGGCTCCTCCGCTGTCGCCGCCCGCGGAGCTCGGCATCCCCGCAGGTGACCGACACCCTGTCCAGGTTGCACTTGTTGCCGGCCGTGCACACCGAGAGTTTTTTGCGCGCTTGGTAGAAGTTGTCCTGGAAGGCTTTCTTGATGGCGGCCTGGACGCTGGGGTCGCTGCAGTCGCCCGAGTAGTAGTGCCCGTGGTACATTCTCTTGGCCTGCGTCGGTGACGCCATCCCTGTTCAAGGAGATGAAAGCGCGCGAGTGGCGCTGTTGTAAGTGCAACTGCTGCGCATTGACAGACCCAAACAGAGGCCCTGTGGATGACTTTGTAGCCGCACTCAGAGAACAGGGGTCAAAAAGGAAGAGAAAAATCAAATGAGAGGAGGAACCAACAAGACCATATCGATGAGTTCGCCCTGTTCCGGCAAAAAAGAAAAGCAGAATAAAATACACTGCTTTTTGTGCAGCAGTTCGTTAAAGAAAGACATGCAGGGCAAACCAAGACCTTCATGTAGTGAGAATTAAACAAAGACGGGCGCTCCTCAACTAGTTTATACCCCACCTTAATCACATATATGCACATGAGTACAGGTTTTAGATGCCGTGCAAATCTAGTTCCCGATGTCCATTCTAGGCATTAACCAACTAACCAGAAAAGAGCTCCTTAGAGATCGGGGATCATAAATGCGTCCCCTTCAGGTAGTAGCGCCAATCTGCATGCACCTCTGGCTTTTAGCGCGGCCGATACACGACCTCCGAGATAATTGTTCACACTCTAGCAACATTAAACGTACTGAAATAAATGAAGAGCGTGTAGTCAATGGCAACTCTAGTATGTGCTGAGAGTCCCTAATTTCACATTGTTCTTGAATTTTTCAATGTTCATGTCTAGGTTGATCTGTATTGCGGGGTGGGATCACGGTAAGCCTAACTCCAGCTGCATTATTTCTTAAGAACTGAATTGGTTGGCAGCTCATTGACAAACGGGGAAGATGAAGGCGTAAATAGAAGGTTTACCGGCTTCGATTAACTTCCAATCCACGCCAACTGACTCGCGATGTAAAGCGGGATTTTCGTTACCGAACGAGGGTGGGCAGAAAATTGTCCGGATATACACCACCATACGCTGTGGTGCTCCTGTAGTTGTAAGGAACGTTTCTATATCAACGTGGTGGTCGCTACGAAGTGGTAGTTTTCTGTTGCGTGAGAGCAATAAATGTGGTCGTGGCTTGTCACAAAATACAAAAATCATGGAGAAACAAATAGCAGAGACCACGAAAAATATAGATTAGAAAATCAATGCTCTTCCTGCAGGAGTGTGGCATTAGAAGGAGCTGGTAGGTAGCATGCAGCGGAGACCACGTATATGTGGCTCAAAACATTTTTTTTTGTGAAAAGGGAAAGTGAGCAACAAGGAAATTAGATGGATATAGGTAGATCACAGCATATTGTTCAATTAAAGTTAAATTATGGGGTTTTACGTGCCAAAACCACTTTCTGATTATGAGGCACGCCGTAGTGGAGGGCTCCGGAAATTTGGACCACCTGGGGTTCTTTAACGTGCACCTAAATCTAAGTATACGGGTGTTTTCGCATTTCGCCCCCATCGAAATGCGGCCGCCGTGGCCGGTATACGACCCCGCGACCTCGTGCTTAGCAGCCCAACACCATAGCCACTGAGCAACCACGGTGGGTGTACAGCATATTGTAGACAACGCATCGACCACAGAAACAGAAATGCTGGCTCTCTCGTAATGGAGAGCAGATGTAAGCATGAAATGGCCACCGGCAAAGCAGATTGGTTGGAGATGACACTAGCCACTATTTTAAAATGGCTGTAGCGCATGTTCGCAACGGCACACCCCATGGCTTAGACGCTGCCGCATGCGCCGCGCAACTCGAGGAGCGTTGGCGTTGAAGAGAGCACGCAGCGACAAAAGATGACAACCAAGTGTATAGTGCCCTGTATCTGCCTTTTGAACGTCGCCTATTGGAAATGACAAATGAAACTTCAGCGCACTAGAAGACAGAGCTTGAGTGATATTGTGAACGAACATCAGGAAGAACTCGGAAGCAATATCTTTTATTTACCTGTTGGGGAAGTAACTAGCGTATGCAATGTGGTCTTGACTGGTTTCTGGGATCATCTCGTTTTGTTCTCCCAACTTGCCCGAATGTTCTCGTTTGAGTGCCGGGATAACTGCTCTGGCTTTTAGCTCAAGGTAGCTCGAAGGCCGCCTACAACGGGACATAACAGCATATCATGCTTAAAACACAAGGTGCTGTGCGTATCGCTTCTGCTGTCGTTCCTTGTCTACAATGCGTGGTGATCTACTTATATTTGTGCAAGGCCAACTACCCGAATTTCTCTTTTAGTCAACAAATGAGATGATCTGTAGAATAGATAAATACGTGTTAGAGAATAGAGTGAAACCACAATGGTGCATTACTAAAAACAATAGTGATATGGAACTAGTAGCAGGAAAGGAAGACGGGAGTAAGTAAACTAATACAAGTAAGACTATTTGATTTCTACACCACAGTAGGTTACCGCAAAGGCTGCGGTCCCCGAGTGACCATAGCAACAGTGAAAGCAGTCGAAAATTCGTTTACCATATGTGACGTTGAGATGTGTATTAGTGTGTGGTCACCGATTTGCATAACCTGAGGCACTATCATACCCAATTATTTTTATTTTCTCTTCGGCAATCTGCTGAATTTCGCCGCAATACAACAGCGTAATAGGAGCACTCTGTAAAAATATATATATTTCAAAAGATCTACCGAACTTCAAAAAGTTTCAAACAGCAACGTTGAGAGAGTAATTTGTTTTTGTGACATGACATTTACAGCATTTAGCCGTCAATATGCGATTGGTTAGAGCACAGTTTTGCTCCTGACCAAACCATTGCTGTAACGCAGCGATGATGCTGGCTAAGTGCCGTAAATGTGCATGGAAGTACCTTCTCGACGTTGCCATGTGAAACTTGTTGAAGATCGCCGGATGTTCAGAAATATGCCTTCGTTTTGAAAATGCTGCCCATTGAGCAACGCTGGTGTATTGCGGTGAAGTTCAACAAATTGTGCAAGCGGCAAGGTCCAAAGATCCTGGACATGACTGGTGCCAGCGTTCATTGTTCGTTTGGAAGGCACCACGTGATTCTGAGAAATACGCTTTATGTGGCGTTGCAGCAATTCGTTACCTTGAACGCGGCCGTAGCTCCTGACGGAGGCGTACAGGTTGCAACAGACGTCACTGGAGCGTAAATTGGAGTTTAACCAGGAGAAGCTCCTGTACGTAGGATGCGCTAATGAGTCATGAAACATTTATAAAAACATTTTGACGCTTCCAAACATTAAAGCACTAGCGAGAGGCCCGAATGTAATGCTGACGTATGCTGCCTGAATCTACGCTAATCCCAGCCAGTGCCAAGTGAGTAACCACTGCGGCGACACGGTTCAAATGATGCCGATTTGTCTGCAATGGTATGGCGGCGCCATTTGTCACCACGCGGCGTGTTTCGTTATGTTTTGCCTCAGCGATGGCATTAGGCGCCACCATTTAGTTGCAGTGACATGGCGAGCTGCCTGCGTGTGACCACAGGCTACGCCTACATCCCTCAATATCGAGAACTAATCTGAAGAAGACCCCTGAGATGACGTCCAAACTTTGCTGCCGAGGTGAGAGAAAGCATCGCGAAAGTGTTCAACATCATTCATTACCCGTGAAGGTGACGAAGGGGCTAGGAATGACGGTTTGCTTAGCCTGAAGCGGGCAGGCCTGGGGAGGCGAAGTGGTGCCATGTAAGGCGACGACGTAACTTTCTTGGTGTCCGATAGTCTGCGCAGACCTTGACAAAAGTGCTGCTGCGGTAAAAATTGAATGTTCAAGCGAGCATAGGGCGCCAGGTATTTGCAAAAAAGGATAAAGGCGCCCCAAAATATATTCCGGAACCTTATCAGGAAACTATGAAGAACAGTCATAGATCTGCAAACCTTTTGGGAGGGCATCTGTATCCCATGCAATGTGTCAGGAACAGCCCCGTGTGGATACCACGTCATGATTTCATTTGCCGCAAGAGAACTATGGAACTATACAATACACAATCACTTCGATATTATTCTTTATTTAATTCAAACAAACTGTTCGTACATTGGAAATTTAATCCCCATAATGCTCAAAATATTTGTAACCATGCGTATTCAGGCTGCAGCTAAGTACCAATTACTTTATGTGCCATGTTTTCAATTTTACAGCTTTAGTTAATACCACGTCTTCGCTGTTCTCCACGACCACATATTTCTTGTCGTAATAGACCACAATTTACTTTTGGACAAAACATGCTAATGCGCTCCGGACTTCATACACGGTCTTCGAGTTATATCGGGGCTGAAGTGGGGCCCTTCTGGATGAAGTCTGCTCCAACTGTAACAGGCGCTTTTCGTGCGCTACATACATTACAGCGTGTCCGTTCTACCTAACATGGAGTCATCTTGTCTGCGTACACTGGAGAGCCTTCAGGCACAAGCACTGCGGATACGCGTTGGCTTGCCACACTGCATGTCAACCAACGGTAGAATAGATGAAGCACGTGCTTGCCCAATCGACGTATACAGGTACTGTCAACACGTGCGATCCTATCTTCGCCTGCCGACCAGACACTCACACCATCCTCAGTCATCACTTTCAAGAATCAACCTAGATTTTGACTTTTCTAAAGCAATTTGTATGTCATGCAAGCATTATGTATGCAAGGTCACCGACATCCAGGCCACCGACATCCTCGAAACACCTCCTTGGACAATACCGACACAAGTAGTGAGGCTTGAAATACCTGGGATTATGAGGAAATCCCACGTTTCTCCCATTGGCTTGTCCCATATATTTACACTAGCTAGTGGGACTGTACAAGTATATAAAGATTGTTTAGTCAGACCATCTGCCACAGCGGTTGCATTTGTAGTCCCACTCCTTGACATTACCTGGTGTTTTCAATTGGACCGTAGATCGAGATTTACGGCTGAGGAGCCGTCTGAAATACTGTCCGTTTATGAGAACTCGGACACGTCACAAATGGAGCTTGTTGTGAGATGCCGAATCAGCATTGCAGGCGCTAAAATGCTGTTTGAGGGAACGACCATACGACCTGCTTGTGCCGAATATCCCAGAACATCATCACAGTGCCCAGCTTGGTGGTCACTTTGTCACTTTTAAATGTCGTTGCGATGTGATTGGCAGTGAGATCACTGACAGCGAGGCAACATCGGCACTCTCGTCCTCCGATGAAATGTGCATTACCTACTCGCGACCCGACACCAACTCAGTCATCAAGGCGCTCACCTTGCAAAGGCATCGATAGCCCTAGCTGACAACGTCTACAGACGCCTACACGTGAATGACTAGGACGGTGAATTCCGTTTGTCCTCGAAGGTTACGTGGAGCCCATCCTAATTGCAACGCAGGGTTCGGCTGGGCGTTGATTTCAGCCGCCGCTAAGCACACCTCATAGTCATAGGCCGATCGAACACCCTTGATTGCGAACACTGTCAGACGCCTGAAACGCTGCAATGCATACTGTGTGATTGCTCGGCTTATATTCTGGGGCGACGGACGTTGGATAATCCCCAAGCCAGCCTTGGTAGGCAACCACTGTCGGGGGCGCTATTACGGCCCATGGTCTACTTCAATATGGTCAACTGAAGCGCCGTTGAAGTTCCTGCATGGCGCGAAACTAGACAAGTCTACACGACTATACAACTCTTCTTGACGGAACTTCTTGCACAGTGTTGACTGCTATGTATGCAACGGAGTATAGAGGCAAGGCAACTCCATTCTTGCATTCTTCAGACTTTGTAACAAAGCACTAGGCAAGAGAAACTTCGATAACGACACGGTAGCTGCATCAGAATTTGCGCCAAAGACGCCGCACGCATGGGTGTACGCAGCACAGTACGGCGGCTGCGAGCGTCATGGCACCGACGCAACTAAAAAAAAAAATACAATCTGGAAAACAAAAGGTCGGGTGTGCCGCGCAGACGTTCGCACGTTTGTTTTTATCGAGATGGTGCGAGCACCACCACGTGATTCTGCTCCGCCAACGCCAGATCTCATCGCCTGCCCTCGCTGGAGGGCAGGCGATGGCGGAAAGATGAAAGAATGCCGCTGCCTTTAGTTTTATTCAGGTCGCTTAGTGGCAGCAGTGGCAGCTTGAGAAGCGTAGTTGGGCCAACGTTTATAGTTCCGCACGGCGATGTCGCCATAGCCGTATATTGTACGTTAACATGCATGACACATTATTTCATGTATCGGAAATACAGATAATGACACACGTCTTGCCAAACGTATCATGATACAGATACAAGATACCAAAAGGCTATCCAAGATAGTATCTAAGATAGATGTATCTTCTATACTGCCCAACACTGGGTGGGAACGCCCGTGAATAGCTTCGTTAGTACAGCAAAATTTTTTTTAATGTATTGAAGTTTGACTCTCAATGTTTTAAAGCGTGCTCGGAAATACCCTGTAAATTTTTTTCCGTGACATTATTTTTTACGGATTACTTTTTTTGTGAGCACTCTAAAGAACCCTCGAAATATGGGGAAAAAAACTCATTGCACGCGTCTTGTTTGCTTGGTTTTTAAAGCTGGTTCGGGCACACCAGTGAGGACAGACGTGTGTCATTTTCACTGCGAAGTAGCAAGGAACCCACGAGCGCAGTCCGGCCACGGCACGCTCATCCCCTCGGGCTCGGTGTGCCAGCGCCGGTCCCTGGCGCAGATGTACCACTCGGCCGGCGTCTCGAGGAAGTCGAACTGCTCGTTGCAGAACGGCTGGCAGAACTGGCCGTGCATCCACTCGTCACACGACAGGGCCCCGTTCAGCGGCGCCGGGTGGAACGGACACTGACTCCCTGCGAACGAGTGTTGCCTTTTGTCCGGCGTCATTTTCCAAGGTGTTAGCACTGTGAAAACCGGCTCCTACGACAACCGTAATCCACTCATAGGCAATCGCATTACCCTGTATCACAATAGCCGGCAACAAATGATGAAAACAGCACGACTGCTGTGAAAAGAGGCTCGATCGAATATTAGTGAAAGGCGCAACAGCGTTGTCAAATAATTGTCTGGTTCGTTTCTGGCTCGTATAATGGCTCAAGGTACTACGGGAGATAGGCTACGAATCGCAACGTCACTCCAAGTAACGTTGATGAATCGAGTGTTAATAGGGGCGTGGCAACGAATAAAAGCTAAAATAAATTCTGTAAATAACGAGAAAATATTAGCGCGATAATTCTATTCATACATGACTCGCATTAATGACGAGGCAACTTGGTCGGTTGGTTTGCCTCTATGAATGGCTCATACCCGCTATGAGGGATTGGCCAGGAGTTCGGTGAGTTAGGCAAGTAGTTATTTAAAAAAATATTAGTCGGAAATTTTTATAAGATCAAAGGAAAAGCAAAGTAACAAAACATCTCAAGAAACGACATAGTCCTGATTCAGATATAAATTTCTCAGTCTACGCGCAGACAATAACCTAAAGAGGAGGCATTCAAGAACAAATGACGGCATGGGATGTTCCTTCTTTGCGCTGCTGCGTCACAATTTTCACGTTTTCACCTACAAAGAAACAGAAACTACAATGTTAATTTTTTTGCATAAGAATGTTTCATATGATAAGGCGTTAAGGTATTTAGAACTTCAATAATTATCTTGACGCACTGAGGAATTGCGTATGTTTGGGAAATATTAAGTAGCGCAGCGTTGACTAAGATATCGGATCGGAAAACATTTACTGGGCTCCGGAAAAGAGATCTTCGCGGCTTCAGACGGCCTCTTCCATCTTCTGGTGGATTCTTCTGTCCGCGATCACAGGGTTGGTGCCCTAGTCCAAGGCTCCACTGAGTAAGGCCAACCCGCGAGCTCGCTCTACTGGGCGCTTTTGGCCGTTCAAGCTTACGCTGGAAAGCATACTCTCCCACTGTTCCGCACTCGGGTTTTTAATTTTATAAATAGTTGGGGACTCAATATTTTGACAGGCCCATGATATGTGGTATAGATCTGGTTTCTCTCCGCACCATGGGCACTTAGCCTCATACTGTGTAGGGAAAATTTTATTGAGAAGGTTTAGATTCGGGAAAGTACCCGTCTGCAGTTGCCGCCATGCAACAGCATCCTCTCTGCTTAGATCCTTATCTGGTGGTGGGTACTTCAGTCTGACCCCTTTATAATAATTTAGGATATCTGAGTAGCCCATGGGTACTGACTCGGGTTCCTCAAGGCTGGATGTGTCGGACGCCCGGTAGGTATGCCCTCGAGCTATCCTATCTGCCTCTTGGTAGAAAAATTTTGAAATGCGCTCTGCTATAGCACTGGCTTTCTGTCTTCTTTAGTTCGAACGGACGTTATTAAAAATGGCCTGTGACAGCCCAGTCCCGCATTTGGAAGTGGATTTCACGGAAGAGGCAGGAAATATGAGTATGAGGAATCCCAAAGACCAGCTAGATAAGTACTAGATAGAAAAAGGACGAATAATCATTTAGTCTTTTGTTTATTAAGTACATTTCCTCTCTACAATTGTTTTGTATATGCAAAGCTAATATTACCAATATTAATTATTAATAATTTTAGGACGCATGTTGCAGTTCTGAAATTGAAGCCGAGTAGTATGAAGAAGCAGTGTCCACCGCGAAGCGGTGGTGGCTGAAGATGAAGAGAAATAAGTGCAGTTTTTCATAGGCGTTTGCTTCATTTAATTTGGGTGCTTGGGCACAAAGGGTGGGCCCAGACATGAATGAGTGGGCCAACTCATTAGCAGACGCTTCCCAGTGTGGCCAATTAGTTTCTGCCGTTCCCCCAAACGCCTATATCACTGCCGCTAGGTTTAGGAGATTAACAATGAGCAACGAGTTCCATAAATCTAGCCTGGCCTCGCATCCTGACCACTACCACCTATTGTTCCCTAAGAGCCGTAAATTCTGCTCAACATGGAAATCAGAGGTCACACTAACGAGACTGCGTTGCCCCATCTCGCCACTAAATTTCTATACACAGAGAGCTGGCTTGGCTGCATCTGCTTTGTGTATGCAGTGCGGCGAACCAGAAACAACTGACCCTTTTCTCCTTACGTGTCGTCGAAACGCAGCCTCCCACGTGGGCCGCGATGCGGCAAGCGCCATCTGGAGGTATTGCAAGAAACGAGGCGTGGCCTCCGAGATACTCACGCGCCGGCACACGCAAATGGCAGACGCTGTGGCCGGTCTATTCTAGTTTTCGCGTAACAGAATTATGTTTTCTCGTATAGTCAAATTACCATCCGAAAGATGTTATGTCTGTAGGAGGTAAGTAAGTCGTAGTTTGCAATTTTTTCACGTACTTTAGCTTGAGAAATTGAATTAGTTCAGTAGCTTGCTTCCGCCACATGAAGTGCCTGGTTACGGGTGGTTCGAAAATCATCTTCCGGAAACGACGTCTGCAGTCGGAGTTCCTGCGACACTGGGCCGTTGTCGCTATCGCGTGAATATCCTACAAATTGATGGCCTGTGTAGTGCTCGAAAGCTTTTGACCAGTTATGGGGGTCAATTGCGACAAAGGCGTGAGATTGGAAAGTATTTTTAATCACGCATGAAGAGTGCGTATGTACGTCATCTTTAGAAGGAGAGTACAACACAAAATGTAATAAATTTCAACTAATTTTAAAACACATACAGTGCATATTTTGCACATTTAGAAATGCTTATAAACTACTATATAGCGTAAATAAGTAATTTCAACCACTCGAGCGTACACGCTAAAGAGGATGAAGGCGAAAGCCTGCGTGCTCACGAGGCATTCATTACATTACTTGACATTTTCATTCTAATGCGCTGTTACTTCCTATTGTTTTCTCCCAACGAAGGTCGGGGTTAGAGTGTTTTAATTAAGCCTGTCTTCCCTAATTAACTTCGCCGTAATTAACACCAACGTTAGGATGGATAGTTGGGCGTGTTGGTTAAGCATGATCTGAAGTGAAGCCGCTAAAACGACGGTGGACGAAAAAGGAACACACACACACACAGGGCGCCCTGTGTGCGTGTGTTCCTTCTTCGTCCACCGTCGTTTTAGCGCCTTCACTTCAGATCATCAACAGCAAAGGAAGAGGATTCGATCCCCAATTTTGGTGCCATTGAATTTTGGGGCCATAACGCCGGATGGTCAAATTTTCGTAACACCCGACGATCACATTCGTCTCCCTTGAGCCGCCTAAGGGTTTCGCCTTAAAATACGGCAGAAAACGTTTTTTTCTATAGCTTACTTGCACAAGTACGTAATGCACTACGTGGAGCGACACGCAAATGAAAGAAGCCACCTATGGTTTGTCCACGTGACTTCTCATTTTTTAGTCAACCACGAGGAAACGCCTAAGTAATGATAACGCAAGGGTGAATCTATATAAGCCAATGCAACTTGAGGCACGCCGACGGTTGAATTGTTTGCATTGATACCATTCTTCTGAGGGCGTCGCAGTGCTCGTAGAGATCCCGAACTTTGCCGAACTCGGGCCATCCTGCATAGCACCCTAGGTTGGCAAGAGCTCTACGTTATAGTGCCTCTGGCAAAGCCATTGTGTAGCGCAAATAGAATAGACACGAAAAACACAAGAGTGGACCCAACGGGCGGCATACACTCAAGAGTGATTCATTACAGAAGACCAGAAGAAAAATAGAACGCTCATGAGCACAGGTTTGCCCTATGGTCTTGCCTTCCTAGTGTCTGTTCTATTTGCGCCGCAACGGCTTCAATTCCCGCGTGTCGGTATAAATTGGAGTAAATACGGTATATTTTACTCACTTGACACTTTTACGTGGAAGATGCAGGTCGCAGAATTGCCGTGCGAGTCTCGGGCTCTGTAAACGACTTTGTGAACTCCATGCCCGAACTTTGAAGGTGAGAAGTGGTTCTAAAAACATAATTCAAAAAGAGAAAAATTGGCACAGAGAATGCGTGTCCTTCTTTCTTTGTGATGCGTAGGTTCCCATTTAGCGGATCGACAGGAGCGCGCAGAGTGGCGATTGAGGCGTGCTCCACCACGCGACGCTGTCAGCGCCACAGAGGGCCCCGTCCACGCGAGCGCCGTTTCACCGACAACTGTTTAGGCAGCGCGACTACAGCGTTGGGGCAAAATGTGCGACGAAAACTTCCGAAAAACATTTCACCGAAAGCCTCAAAAAGGCTATGCTAACGTTGAATGTTTTTCACACGTCAAGTAAAGCACTCGAGGAATACGTGAGTAAAATTATTAGTAGCCAATAATATGCCAAGATGCGCTTGAGGTCGTATTCAGTATAACTTAGGCGATTGTGACCACTAAATATGTTCCAACGTGGTCTCATTGAACTGCTTGCTGGCAAGAAGTGCATATTCTTTATTTTAACACACCGACCCGAGCGTAAGTTAAACGCAGTCATATACTTTCACAGAGAGGCCTGAATGCGGGCGCGAACTCGCTGTCCTGAAATACGTACGTAACTATCGATGAATGTACGACGAGTGCGGATGCTTAGGCGGTCCGAGAACACGCCGTGTTTCAGCCTGGCCACGCGATGTGGCCGCCACTGTACGAGCTCAGCGGTCATTCCATCGCAACTGTGCCCCGCGAGTGGCGCAGAGGCGGTTTCCGACCAAGACGGCCTTGACAGAGCGTTGCCATATTTTACACATCTGGAGCCCTTCGTCCCGAATAGTCAAGAGGGCAAGTCGTGCTGCCCACCTTCTTCTATAGGACATTTTCCTCTGCTGGAAACATGCACGTAGGCGAAAACTTTTCCGCCAGCCAACCAACCCGATTTTAATTAGAGAGCTCGCTCCCTAGCTGGCTTCGTGCACAATTACCTTCGGGCATACTGGAAGGCCCTGGGCCGCGTCCCGAGAGAACGTGACAAAGCGCTGTCGTTCTCTTGACAGAGCGCTGAAGGGAGCAGGCCGCCAGAAGCAGGCGGGCTGACTCGATGCTAGGCATTATATACAGTGGGCAACAAACGAGGTATCAGTTACCCAGTCACCGACATGCGGGCAGAAACGATGAAAGAGATTCCACCTAGACTAGTGCGAAGCCGTGTTGTGGTGCTGTGTGTCCTCGCTCTTTTTTAGGTCACGTGTATACCATCCCCGGTACTGGGTGACAAAGAAAGAAATGTCAGCATTACCAATAGATAAGTACAAGCGGTTCCGCGCGCCCAGGAAGGAGAAAATACTGCCGTGCGACCAGAAAAGACGACCAAAAATTACAGACGAAAATCACTTCGTATGACGAGGGCCGAAAAGTGCGCCGGTTAGTGGACCGCTGCTGCACGTCATTGTGGCACGTGATCGAGCCTTCTTTGCCCTCCCTCCTCTCTGTTGCTTCCTTGCCCCTTACCCTCCCCCAGCCCCTGACCGCCGTTCGGGTGTCAGCAGACAGTTGCATTTCAGTCGGGAGCAAATTTCGTCCCCTTCGTTTTAATGCGAAATAATTTTATGCCCCATTACGCGAAAATCCTGCGTTGTCATCGGCGGCGTGACCGAAAGACGGTGCCAAAAATGGCCGATGGCGCGAAGAGTAAACAAACATCAGAAAATGCTTGGTTTGGCGTCATATTCGTCAGGCAGGTCTCTGTAAACAAAGGAAAATCTAAAAGAAAATTAGTTAAATTTCGGTCTGGCTGGGAATCGAACCCAGGCCTCCCGGACGCATTACGAGCACACTTCCCCGACGCGTGCTCGTATGGCATCGCGTGGCTCGTTTTCGTGCGTCGTCTGCTTCGTGCTACTCCATGCTCAAGGTTGACTAAAGTTGTGCCTGCGTCACTGCACACGCCACGTCACTGCCTCTGTCACTGCGTCCCATGTGTCGCTTGCTCTTTGGCTTTCATCGGTACTGTGTCTACTGTGATGCACTCTCAACGACAAATACTGCGTGTATAAAATGAGGTGTGCCCTTCGTCATTGCACACGTCAGGTCGCTGCCTCCTGCGCGTCAGTTGCTTCCATCGGTCCTGCGTCTACTGCGAAGCACTCCGAAGCGTCTACCTCAGCTGCAGTTGTGGAACGTGGTCGCCAACGGTAGCACGCCTCGGAAGACGAAGCAAGGGAACGCAACAGACGACGACATAGTCACGACAGATCTACAGTTAGGCATAAAAAAATTAAGCGTTCTGAAGCGAATGTTTCCAGCTTACGACCAACGTATACGCCAACATACGCACCGATTCAGCGGAAAAAACTTTAATGCATGTCGAAAACATCAATCGAAAACATTTCACCTAAGCGATTATAATGCTTTTGCATTCCCACACATAAGCAGTCTTCAGTGTCTCTGCTGAATAGGTATTTAATTTATTTAATTATTTTTTACTTATCTCTTCGTTAAATAAACAGTCAATTATTGCGTCGTAGAGGAAGATGCAAATGTAAACAGCGCACCGCGTCTATGCGTAGCTGGTCGGAATTGTCCACAAAGAGTGGTTCCTCCCACGTGACCGTCACTTCGTTCTCACTCGTCTCGAGACTCTGGTCTGCCGGGCAGGTGATGACATGGGGCGCCTCGACATCTGCGAGGAGCATACAGTAAATAAATAAATAAATAAATAAATAAATCAGTTTCCGCCCAACAGTGTACGTTGGTGAAGAAAGGGAAGACGGCTAAAAATCTGCACAGGTTGCAGCTTGAAAAAGCACTGTCCATCCGAGTACCAACGGCAACAGGGATACTGCGTAAAATGAGAATACGCACAAAAATTTGCTGCTTATCATTCATATACCGCTCCGTGTTCGCTCTTTCATCTTTCGCTGTGCTCGTTCGCTCGGTTACGCCGCCAACGCCGACGTTCGACGCAGGAACGGACGCCTAAGACCGGCGCGCTAAAAAATTGTTTGAAATTAAAAATTCTGGGCTGTTAGCGCCAATACCACGATCCGATTATGAGGCACGCCGTAGTGAAGTACTGTGGAATTACTCTGATCGCCCGGCAGGGCTTCCTTGACGTGCACCCAATGTACTGTACACGGGCGTTCTTGCATTTTGCCCCTAAAGAAATTTGCATTTTGTCCCTAAAATTGCATTTTGCCCCTAAAGAAAAAACTCCTGGCCGCCGCGGCCAGGAGTTAATCCCGCGACTTGCTTAGCAGCGCAACGCCATAGCCCCTAAGCAACCACGGCGGGTAAACATGGATTCTTAAAGAACATCCCGCCTTGCGAAACTGGTGTTTAATCTCAGTAATGTGTCCGTGCCGTGTCGGGTTCTTAGCGGCGAGCTTGTTTTAACGCGATAGCGTTAAGGAGCTCGTGTCGCAGAAAAGCCGGCGTCGTCGGCGTCGGTGTCGGTGTCGGCGTCCGCGGCGTTGGCCGTGAGCAATAAATCACGGCAGGCACTTCATAAATAAAAAGCAACTTCCAAGATGGGCTGGGTGGGAATCGAACCAGGGTCTCCGGAGTGTGAGACGAAGACGTTACCACTGAGCCACGAGTTTTTTTTTTCTTTATTTCCAGCTTGGCTACAAGCCTCAAAAGTGTTTGTGATCATAGATCACACTCGTTTTATATGTGTCAAAGTATCAAGCATTGACACCACAGCTTCATCACAGTCATTCATCTTGTACACGTCACGTACCTTCACAACCATTTCCACAAAATATTCATACAAAGTTCGGCCTTTAACATCGCAGTGTCTATATGCCAACAGACTACGCCATACTGCGTGCAGTCCAAGTAAAAAGATGACATCCATCTGTTCAAAATCGCGTTCAGGCGGTAAAAAACGAATGCCATGTGGATTGAGGGGTAGGTCTATCTTTAACGTTCTCTGTAATATATCCCAAAAGAATATGGCATTATTACAATCGATGAAAACATGTTCAATTGTTTCAGCTTTGTTGCAGAGAAAGCATCTGCTTCCCCATGGCACATAAATCCCTCTTTCCTCTAGCCACGTTTTAACAGGCAAGGTTCCCGTGTGAAGCTTGAAAAAGAATGTTTTAACGTTCGCCGGTATACACATATTTTTTACCCTTTTAAGTACGTCTTGCCCAGGCCCTTGTTGAAAAATTAACCGATATAATGGAACAGGGAACACACTTTCAATGAGATCCTTCATAAGACGCTTTCTTTTTACATTGGAGAGGTACTCAAGGGAAAATCTCGCCCTAAGGAAACGATAGGACGTTACAACTTCACGCAAGAACCTTGAAATTGTGTAGTGAGGGCCAATGGCTGAAGAAACAAAGAAATCAGGCATAGAAACTGTTAACATGATTTGAAAAAAAAAAACACGAAAACGGGTCTCTCGCGTCCCTTATCAATATGAAACGTGATACAACTTGCTGAAGAAACAAGTGGCACACCGACAGACCACCTTTCTTTACTCGACGAAACAAACTCGTCCTTGATGTTCGCTCCCACGTAGAACACCAGATAAACGTGGCAAATATTCGGTGAAATTTTTGAATATGCTTACGTGTACAATACAGTGCCTGCAGAAGATACATAATTTTCGCAACGAGAAAAACGTTACAAATAGTGGCACGTGCAAAAATCGACAACTCACGTCCACCCCATGCTTCGGCCATCGCACGCATTTCATCCGTTTTTTCGAGCCAAAGTGACTCGTTCTCACGATACCCATCCAAAGGTACCCCCAGGTAAGTGCTAGGTGTCGTGAGCCACCGAATATTTTCAAAAACACCGGGCGTGGCATTCCAATGGCCATGCCAAAGACCAATACTCTTTTGCTTATTGATTTCACTGCCGCTTTTCTCGCAAAAACTTTCAGTAATTCTTAATAATGAGCTAACACTCTCCCTATCTGCAGCAAATAGGGCAACGTCATCGGCATAAGCTAGAACACGTACTTCACAGGACTGTATCTTAAACCCCCTGATTTCTGTACTATTAACTATTTTTCTACAAAGCGGCTCCAAAAATAAAGCAAAAAGTAAAGGACTTAACGGACAACCCTGTCGAACGGAAGAGAGTACTTGTATGCGTTGTGATAGTTCACCATTAACAATTAAATTGGTACATGAGCTTTGATATGCCATTTTGATGCCTTTACACATGACGGAACCAAGCCCTACATAATTAATTAATAACAAGAGTACACTATGTGGTACCATATCAAAAGCCTTAGCTAGATCTATTTGCAGCATCGCTACCTTGAGGAGAGCGCTATCGCAATATTCTAAAATGCTTCTAGCTGTATGAATATTTGTAAATATTTTCCTACCTCTGATGCCGCATGTCTGATGCGGCCCAACTAACTTCTGTATAACTCCCTGCAGCCTTGCTGCAAGAACTTTCATGAAAACCTTGTAGTCAACATTAGTCAACGTAATTGGCCTGTATCCCGTTACTTTACGTAGCATATATTTTTCTTTGCCTTTTGGGATTAGTACTGTGTGCGCACGATTGAACGATGGTGGTAAAGTCCCCCGCTCGAGTGCCTCTGAAAATACTTCATGCAATGCTGTTGCCATGTCCGTCTTGAACGCCTTGTAAAATGCCGCGGTAATCCCATCCGGACCAGGAGATTTGCCCGAGCTCAGTTCCTCAATAGCCCTCTCAATCTCTTCCATACTAATATTCATTTCTAATAAATTCGTTTCCTCTTTGCCTAGCGTCGGCATTTCTGCCAGAAAGTCATCCTCGTAGCCCGGCGCCTTTGGCTCACGACAAGCAAACAAATCTCTATAGTAACTTTCAAATGCCGTCATGATAATTTTCTGTTCTCTGAATATCCTACCATTATATTCTATTTCCAGTATTTCATTTCCTCGAGCGTACACCTTTTCATCTGACAAAGCTCGCTTTGTAGGTACTTCCCCCGCGAGATATTTTTCGGCTCGTGCTCGTATAATTGCACCTCTGTATTTATCCTCCTCTAAGCTTTCTAGTTTTCTTTTAATGACTTGCAGTTCTTGCGTCACCAAACCCGGATCAGCTGTTTCGATTCGCACCAAGTCTTCGAGCTCCTGCCGCAGCATCTGTTCATGTTTTTGAGCCTGATACTTCATATGCCCACCTCTTTCTATTGCGTTCAATTTTACCCTTTGTTTAAATAACTCCCATTTCTCTGCGGCACTGCGTAGTGGGTCATTAAAAAAATGATGTATTTCTTTTTTTGTTTCATCTATGAACACGTCATCCTTGATAAGCTTGGCATTCAATTTCCATCTTTCCCATTCAAGCTTCCTTTTTTGCTTTTGGCCTATCTCGAAGGTCACTAAACAATGATCACTGAAAGAAACAGCATCAACATCGTAGTTCTGACACAAAGGCGTAATCTCCGAACACACATACACTCGATCTAGTCGTGCATGGCTGGTGCCTTGAAAGTGTGTGAAATGCTGACGACTTCCACCTCTTGCGAACTGTGCCACATCATTTAAAGAGAATTTGCTCACGCATTCTTTAAGATACGCAGCACTTTCTTCATTTACACAAGCAGTGGTTGAACGGTCTTCCTGATTAAGGACACAATTGTAGTCACCCAACACAATCAAACACCTCTCACAATCAAAATACATACTCAATTCGCGAAAGAACAAAAATCTTTCATGCGGCTTTGTAGGTGCATAGACACAAATAATTCTAAATTTCGTTTCCCCGTAAGAAAGATCGCACAAAACAAAGCGTCCTTGCAAGCAACTTGTAACCGTTTCAACGACAATGCCAATTGAATTTTTAACAAACAACATACACCCGGCTGATGTTCCCACCGCATGGCTCACGCATACATTGTACCTCAAAGAAAATTTTGCTACCAAGCCTTCGGTCGCCTCCTCTCTGCTAACCTTCGTCTCCTGGACCGCAAGCAAATCTAGGTCTCTTTCTTGCATTATGCGTTTAACTTGATATTGCTTGCGACTAGCCCCTAGACCCCGTACGTTGAGCGTACCGACGCGTAATGGTGCAGGTATACTAATCATGGTGATTGTAAGCGCGAACCACCAGTACAACGCTAACCGTGGCTCTACCCTGCAGTGGGAATACCAGGGTATTACTTATCGCGTCCCTGACCCCGAACCGGCGACGATGACGCCGACCGGACTTCAGGGACATATTTTTTACCCTTGGCGCCAGCAACGCGGTGCCACTGACGCTCCAGGCGTTTAACCTTGCGTTCGGTGCTGTCGTCCGTCAACTTCGGAATGCCTGTTCTGGGACGCTTCCCGCGTCCCGCGGTCGCCCCTGTAGCGTCTGCTTGATATTCGGCCGTAGTGATCTCGGTGCTGTCGCTCATGTCTTCCTCTTCACTTGCTTGACTTAAGGGCAGTGACTCATGCGTGCAGCCTATTTCGGCACGTTCCTCAGTTGCCTTCGTCAAGTCCCGACTGTCAGGTGTCGTCCTTCCAGTTTTCTCGGCGTCAGTCTCCCGGGCCTTGTCTTCGCATTCCTTGGTGTTGCTGTTCGGGGCAGACCTTTCGGCCTCCTCCGCGTCCATTATGTTCTCTTGTACGTCTTCTGTTGGGAGAACGGTTTTAGTTACTCTGGCGTAGCTCCTTGCACAGTCATTACTTTCGTGTCCGAACGCCCGGCACACACCACAACGTGGCGTCTGGCAGTCCCGTCGAATGTGTCCTTGCCTGCGGCACCTCAAACATAGCGGGGACCGGCCCGGGGCCACAAGAAGGACGGTGCCACTTCCCAACTTGAAAAGATGAGGCAGGTCATCAAGCTCAACACCTTCCTTAAGTCTCATTCGCACGACTCTCGTCGTGGATGTCGCATGTTCAAAACCGGCGACGGACCAGTTGTCGTTCGACACGTCAAGGACGTCACCAAAGCTGCTCAACGCTTGCCGAAAGCTCTCACTTTGGACAGCAAAGTCGACCCAGTGCACTTTCACGGTGACGTCTTGATGGACGGGGTCAATGACAGCGCAGAAGCCGCCCTTGACCTGAAGTCCACCCGTTTTCACCAGAGCATCCTTGTCCGCTTTGCTGCGCAACTTGACTAGCCAGACGTGATTCATCTGGTAGGCTCCAATACCCGTGATGTTCTTGATGATACCAGCGTCCTCCAATGGCTCGCGAAAATCTTCCAGCCGATATGGTCTTCTTGCCAGGTCCCCGTGCAAAAAAACGCACTGCTGCATGCTCTCGCCTGAAGGCAATGTTGGCAGCAACATCCTATAATCCGAGGGTGCAGAAGAAAACCTGTCACCGCGGCCAAAGGCGGCCGCCAAAGAACCTCGCACGGAGCGAGCCATCACGCGTCCTTCCTCCTCGAAAGCCGAACGCGGGAGCCACGAGTTCGATGCTTCAAAGCGGTACAAAAGCGCCTCCAGTGAACGCGGTGTTGCCTTAGAAACGAGCAGTTTCTAGGCTCAGGCGTGCGTCGCTTGCTCAGGCGCTCATTTCGTTGTCGCGCCGAACGCTGCGTTGCTCGACGCTCACCGCGTCCGATGCGGGGCGCGTAGTCGCTGCGCCGTAGCCCAATACCCCTTGGCGGGTCGACGGGAACGCTGTCGTGTTCCACTCTTGAAGGCGAAGCTTAAGCGTCCTCCAATTTTTTATGCGAAGCATATTACTAGAGCTCAACCCAGCTCCTCAGGCGCGGCGGTGTCGCCTTCAATACCACGTGACGTCACGACAGAGGAGAAACGGGGCTCCAACTCGCGCCGTCGCTCGCGGCGTCGCGGTGGTATATAAGCAGCTGCGCTTTTTCTAGGTGGCTTTCGCTCAACTCTTGCAAGATGGGTTGGGCGGGAATCGAACCAGGGTCTCCGGAGTGTGAGACGGAGACGCTACCACTGAGCCACGAGTACGATGCTTCGAAGCGGTACAAAAGCGCCTCTAGTGAATGCGGTGTTGCCTTAGAAACGAGCTGTTTCTAAGGCTCAGGCGTGCGTCGCTTGCTCAGGCGCACATTTCGTTGCCGCGCCGAACGCTGCGTTGCTCGACGCTCACCGCGTCCAATGCGGGGCGCGTAGTCGCTGCGCCGTAGCCCATTGTCTTACACCCCTTGGCGGGTCGACGGGAACCTGTCGCGTTCCACTCTTGAAGGCGAAGCAGAGTAACGCATGAGTTGTTTCTTCTACTAGCCGAACCAAATATAGCCAAGCAACTGCAGTTCACCAGGTTAAACAGTGTTTCAACAACTAAAATAAAGGCTAGTATGCTTCGCATCCTGGGCTTAACCTTAGCTAAGCCACGGCCATTTTTTTTAACCGGCTCTAAAGTGCATACCTCCCAATTTTATTGCGATAGCAATTACATGTACAGTTCAGACGATTTACCGCTATCGTCGTGATGTTCTGTATCACGACGTCAGCATCGCGTCAACATCGCGGCCGCCGTACCGCATATGCTATAGGTGCGAGCGAAAGCTTGCGAGGTTGAGCAGAGAAGGATGGCGGCTTGATGCAGCGGTGTCTTCTCGCGCTGACAAGGGAGGAAGGCGGGGACGACGGCGTGCGCTGTCTTCTCGCGCGCCCAAGGAGGGGGGAGGGCACATGTGCGTAAAGCCCCTTTACATGTGCGCACTCCAGCAGGCGGGGGGCAGGGGCAGGTCAGTCTCATCTTCTACTCCCGCTGCGGTGGCTGAATGCGGCCTTGCACGTCCTATCTTGGAGGCGATCTACGCAGACCTCGAAGGCTAGCCGACGTGAGACGGCCATATTGTCGCGCGCCTACTTCGCGTTGAAGCGAGAGGTGGCGCAAATTATAATTCACTCGCCGCTGCTGCCACTCTTCATCACGCCAGGTTTCTGACAGCGAGTGTCTGGGGTATATATAATCGAGTGAGATGTGTTGTTGTTTGGCTGATCGCGCGTGACAGCGGGCGTGTTGATTTAGTTTCTAAGAGAATGCTTAGAGCAATTCATGCAGCTGATATAAAACGACCAATCTCACTTGGTATAGCTGTCTAATAATTGGCTATCGCAATCATCGCTTCGCCTGTCTGCCGAAACTGTGACTTTTTATTGCGAGAGCAATTATAAGGACAGCCAGGTGCATTTATGCCGCCGCCGTGATGTTCCGTATAAAATTCAAGCGCGACAACATCGTCGCCGCTCGCCGTATGCAGTGTGCGCGAGCGAAAGCTTGCGAGGGTCAGCTGACGATTGCGGCTCAATCTCGTGCGCTCAAAGCAGGAAAGCGGGGAGGGAGCGCGCCGTCTTCCGTCGCACATGAGGCATCGGGAAGAGGATAGGGGCGTTGTACTTCGGTGGCTCCTATATACGGCGCGGCAGCGCCGGTGCTGTAAGAGTTGCGGTCGGGCATGTAAAAAGGGGTAGCTGGTCCATGCCGTCGTCCACCTCATCCACACCGAGGACATTGTTGAAGAAAACAAACGAAGACTACTGGGTTTACTTGCAATACCTACATGAGGAATAGATAACGTTGCCTCTCTACAGTCCAGCAAGACTGAATCGAAGCACCCCTGAGGAGCGGAAAAAGTCCGCTTAAATCCCCTTGTCCTGCCTATATCCCTAGACCAAGGAAATCTGCGGTCACACCTTCCTTCAACCAGTGCGTACAAAGTAGCCGAAAGTCGCCTTGAAAGCGAGGGTGTGCACAATCACTCCGACGCGTTTGTTCGCCGAACAGAATCGGAGAAATACCCCCAGGCGCACCCGGTTCATTGGGCCAGAGAAAGGAGGGGACGCTCATATACGGGAGGTTTCATGCTTGACTCAATTGGCGTGTCTTGACTCCTGGCTTGGCCCAGCAATTAGCTGGTGTGCCACCCGATCGGCTTTGGTGGCTAGCAGCGGCTGTAAGGAGGCGGCGTACCTGGAGTTTATTGGTCCCACTGTCGGGGTCGGCGGCAGAGTGGCATCCGTCAACAGCGCAGTCGTCAAACGTGAGATAGTAACTCAAGGATAGTAACTTTATGGGTTGTATAAACTCGTAAACATTCGCTTACTAACTAAATTAACAACCACGGTGTCATCCCTGCGTAAGTAGACATGAATGAACACATCTCACTCGATGGCCGCGGACACTCGCTGTAAGAACGCTGGCGTGGTGTCACCTTGGTGTCGCCGCTGGTATGTCCGCTGAGACGTATTGTTAACTTCACAAAGCTGATTCGTTGCAGAAAAGCAGGAGACGCTCGAAGGACGCTGCCCCCGCTGGAAGATTGTAGCAGTGCCTTATCTCGAAAGCGATCTGGAATGTGGACGAAGTACGCGGTCATGCTGGCCTCATCTTCAATGAGATCTCCGATGTGTACAGTGTGGGTGGCTTCTTATACGCTGTGCTTTTGACGTTTAGTTCGCGCTGAAGTGAGACGCAGCACGAATGTCAATTCGCTCATTGCTGCTGCCGCGCTTCCCCACGCCAGCGTTCTTACAGCGAGTGTCCGCGGCCATCGAGTGAGATGTGTTCATTCATGCCTACTTACGCACGGATGACACCGTGGTTGTTAATTTAGTTAGTAAGCGAATGTTTACGAGTTTATACAACCCATAAAGTTACTATCCTTACTTCGTATAGCTGTCTACTAATTTGCTATCGCAATCGATGCTTCGCCTTTCGGGCGAAACAGCGACGTCCCTTCTTGCTTACGGAATTTTCGGCTGGACTTCTCAGGGTGTCCCGGCGGCGCTATAACGTTGTACAAGATAAAAAATAAATTATGGGGTTTTACGTGCCAAACCACTTTCTGATTATGAGGCACGCCGTAGTGGAGGACTCCGGAAATTTCGACCACCTGGGGTTCTTTAACGTGCACCTAAATCTAAGTACACGGGTGTTTCGGCATTTCGCCCCCAACGAAATGCGGCCGCCGTGGCCGGGATTCGATCCCGCGACCTCGTGCTCAGCAGCCTAACACCATAGCGACTGAGCAACCACCGCGGGTATTGTACAAGATAGGATGCATTGCAAGTATAATCTGGCATGCAGTCAGGCTTCGTTATCCATATCTGGTGCCGTAACAAAGTTTGGTTACGGCCTTATCCGACCTTTGCAGCGCTGCCGGAGAACACCACTCAACAATGCCGAGTGAACAGTGACCCCTTCCGGTAAACTAAGCTTGTCGCAGCCCCAGTACGGGGCGCTTACCGTGTATGGTGATTGTGAAGGTGCAGTTGGCCTCTAGCCGCGCCCGGTCGACCACCCTGAAGGCGATGCGATGCTCGCCCAAGGGGAACTGGTGGGGCGACACGTAGGCGGCGGGCACCTGTTGCAGTACCAGTTTGTCGCCGCCGTCATTGTCGCTGTACCGCGGTTGTGCCCACGAAACTTTGGCGGAATCCCTTCGTGGTTCCGCTGCCACGACGATGTCTTTGGGACACGAGATCTTGGGTTTCTCCACGTCTGGAACACAACGTGTTCAATTGCCTCGTAGATCCCGTGTTAGGTCACAGATCGGAGCGAACTCCAATTTTTTCATGCAAGTAGACATAAAACGGCTGAATGCTCTCATTATAAAACTGCTTTAGTGATCCTAACTAATGACGTACAGTGCGAAAGGACAAGCAAAAGAAGGGACGACACGAACGTTCTGTCCTTTCACGCTGTCGATCATGATCCGATCACCCAGTCTGGTCTCAGCTAAACTGGCTGCACTTCAGAGAGACAGCAATGCTGCTAAAGCTCGAGTGCTATAATCGGATTTTTACTCGAGGGCGAAAAGGATGAAAAAATGGGTAAATCCTAAATGATTAATTCGATAACAATGTTTTCAGGTCAGTACCTGCTGCCCGTAAACCCATATCGCCATTCTGAAACACTCTATCCGTTGGATCATCTAAATCAGACAAATAAAAACTATTGGTTTAGAAAAAATCATTATAATGTTGGCGCGAGTTCTGCAAAAGTGTGACTACGAGAGCGCTGTGCAGGAAGTGAACATTGCACGTGTTACGCAATACAAACGATGCCTTCTACAGAATGCTATACCTATTCCTTAGTTACGAAGTTGCAAAATTGAGACTGCATTTTGGATTTCGAGTGCTTTGGCGCTTTGGTTATTGACAAATATTGGAAAAATAAAAAAAAAGGAATCATGACCAAAATAAGGATGCTCCTACCAGTGGGTGGATTATAACTTGCTTATTTGTTAAATGCAAGATGCTTAATCAGAACTTGTATAATGGATTCCGTACAATAGAACTGCTCGTTTTTCACGTATTGGCGGAGAGGACTTACGGAGTCGCCATCTGTCTGAAGCGCCACCCTTGCGCAGTATGAGGTAACACGCGGCGCGCTATTCATATTCGTGGGACGCCACTGCGTGCGGTCGCCGCGATGGAGTCTCCCAAATCGGCTTCTTGCGTGAAAGGTAGGGAAACGCTCAGAGTAAACTATGTGAAATATGTTCTCATAGTGGGTTGTCTGTATAACCAAATGGAGCATAACAGAATGAAGCCTCAACGCAGCGATCGCATGGGTTCGCAGCGACCGACTGCGCGTCTGCATGCATGTCGGCGCACACTATTTTGCTCTCGCTGTGAGCGCGTTTTCGCACCGTGCCGTGGGCTTTACGCCACAGCAAATGAGTATATGACAGTACGCTAGCAACCATTGTTGCGTGGATGCTATCAGAACTGTTCAAAAATAATTTCGTTATAGAGACTTCGACGTCTGCGGCGACTGTAATGTGCTGTCGCGACGATTCAATGTTTTTTGTCTTCTAATTTTTGGACATTTCAATATTATTTCTCAAGTTGCGTCGCACTTTATGTTTATCGGTCTTCTAAGCGTACGACCTCCCTCTGCTTCTTTTTCGTAATCCAGTGCATGAATCCATAACACAAACATGACCATATGCCATATGCCTTTTTTAATGTGCATCGCGGTAAGATCTTACCGCTCCCTTTCCGTTCCAGTGAATTTGCCAGTGTCTAGCCGCAACAAGTCCATAGACCAAACTATCGTAAGATTAGCCGGGCAGTGGGCGCGGGCGAGCGTCTCAGTGCGCGTTTTTTGCTACTCACCGAACATCGCAGTCCCGGCGCCGTAGCAGAAATGTTTCTCGCGTCTGTGCTTGCTGCCGATGTAGCCGATGGCTGTTTGCTGGTTCTAACTTTCGCTAGCCAAGCTTCACGCAGCTCCTTGTCCTGCGGCTACGTGTGAATAAGGCTGTCATCGGGCTCCGTTGCATACGTCCGGCACTGCGGCACCGTGCAGTAGCCTCCCATGCTGCACGCCTCTAAAGGCAGCCACTACCTATTATAGTACTTTCACATGTTGTCAGGCAGACACCCAAGGCGGCAAAGCCTCCCCACTTAATCAGAACCGCGGCGCAGGTGCGACTTTAAACTTTCATTTTCAGCTCGCTTCGGCGCTTCCGAAGCAGCCGACGCGGCCGCTGTGTCCACGTGATCCCTCATGTCATGTCTACCTTGAAAGTGCCCCTGACCGCCGCGCTGAGCGCGGCCTTGCGTGCGTTGCACTCTGCCTCTGCATTTATGCCTGTGTGGGAAACGGGACGAGTGCAAGAGGTCTGGAAGAGGCCTCGCTCATACTAATATCGAAACCCGGTAAACCACTTGCGGCGGAGAACATGCGACCAATATGGCTAACCTCGTGCATGGACAAGGGGGCGGAACCTGCCATACATAACCGAGCATCGCGGCGCATAGAGAGAGAGAAGGGCCTGTTCCCACATAACATGGTGGGCATCAGACCAGGCCTCTCCACACAGGACGTAATGTTACTACTAAAGAAGCATATAAATGACGGCATGACCAGAGACCAGGTGCAGCGGTGGCGTAGAGATAGAGCATCCGCCTCGCGTGCAAGAGGACCGTGGTTCGAATCCCAGCGCCACGCAATTTCCCACCAGATTAAAAAAAATCCGCGTGTTGATAAAATTGCATAAGCAGGCCTGGAGTGCGGCCTGATCCCGGTGACCAGAACCGGTAACGCACGCCCTCAACAGAGCAGGATTGGCCACCCTGGTGCAGTACTTGGCCACAACCTCCTATATGAATACAACAATCTAACCCCGGCTCTCAGTCTCCAGCAGCTGCGAAGCAGCTGAACACGGCGTCGTTCAGACCTGTGACGCAGCAGAGGATGCTAAGAATCCGTGTATCCGGACAGGCCGCCATGGGAATCTGAACCTGACAACATTTAACGCTAGAACGTTCTCTAGTGAGGACAGTCAAGCAGTGCTATTGGAGGAATAAGCGGGCAATAAATGGGATATAATAGGGCTCAGTTAGGTCAGGAGGAAAAATGACGCATATACAGTGCTAAAAAGCGGGCACATCCTGTGCTACCGGGGCTTAGCGGAGAGACGAGAACTAGGAGTCGGATTCCTGATTAATAAGGAAATAGCTGGTAACGTACAGGAATTCTATAGCATTAACGAGAGGGTGGCAGGTCTTGTTGTGAAACTTAATAAGAAGTACAAATTGAAGGTGGTACAACTCTATGCCCCTACATGCAGTCATGATGACCAGGAAGTCGAAAACTTTTATGAAGACGTGGAATCGGCGATGGGTAAAGTGAAAGCAACATACACCATACTGATGCGCGACCTCAATGCCAGGGTAGAGAAGAAGCAGGCTGGAGACAAGTCAGTGGGGAAATATGCCATAAGTTCTAGGAATGGCAGGGGAGAGTTATCAGTAGAGTTTGCAGAACGGAATAATATGCGGATAAGGAATACCTTCTTCCGCAAGCGGAATAGCCAAAACTGGACGTGGAGGAGCCCGAATGGCGAGACTAGAAATGAAATAGACATTATACTCTGCGCTAACCCTGGCATCACACAATATGTGGGCGTGCTCGGCAAGGTGCGCTGCAGTGACCATAGGATAGTAAGAACTCGAATTAGCCTAGACTTGAGGAGGGAACGGAAGAAACTGGTACATAAGAAGCCGAATAATGAGTTAACGGTAAGAGGGAAAATAGAGGAATTCTGGATCAAGCTACAGAACATATATTCGGCTTTAACTCAGGAAGAGGACCTTAGTGTTGAAGCAATGAACCACAATCTTATGGAGATCATTAAGGAGTGTTCAATAGAAGTCGGTGATAACTCCGTTATTATTATTTGGCAGCAGTGGCAGCGTGTCAGCACTGTCTAATTCACACGCTCTGCGTTTTTGCAGTTGATTGCGCATCGGCTGGGAATCACGATTTGTGATAGCTCCTTCCACCGCCAGGCTGCCAGGAAGCTGAGACAATCGCCTGGAAAGTACATCAGCGCATGCGGACTGGAGAGCGACATCAGCGCACTTGGGACCGTCACAGTATAAGAAGGGACGCAAGGACATCGGACCACCATTTGGCAGCAGTGGCAGCGTGTCAGCACTGTCTAATTCACACGCTCTGCGTTTTTGCAGTTGATTGCGCATCGGCTGGGAATCACGATTTGTGATAGCTCCTTCCACCGCCAGGCTGCCAGGAAGCTGAGACAATCGCCTGGAAAGTACATCAGCGCATGCGGACTGGAGAGCGACATCAGCGCACTTGGGACCGTCACAGTATAAGAAGGGACGCAAGGACATCGGACCACCATTTGGCAGCAGTGGCAGCGTGTCAGCACTGTCTAATTCACACGCTCTGCGTTTTTGCAGGTTAGTCATCGATTTGTGTATTTTCACTTTACCAATCGTCTAAAACCGCTGCCACTGCTGCCTTGGCTTTTTAGCGTTGCTGTTGTGATAGCAAATGCTGTAAAGGTATCATTCTATATATTTTTTTTTCCGCCATGGCTTCCACGGAAAAAGAGATCTGTTTGTGTTGTAACGACGAATGTTTAGATAGCGAAGGACTGCTTTGCGCGGAGTGTGGCTACCGATACCATTTTGGAAATTGTTCTAACGTGTCTGAGAACACATTTAAGTCAAAAGGCGAGTCATGGAGAAAGGCATGGCGGTGCCCTACTTGTAGAACGGGCCGGACGAGGGGTGTTCAGGAAACTAAGCCCAGGATTGAAGCTGAACTAGCAACACTCCTGGTTGCTCTGAATGAAAAGGTGGACGGACTTGCAACGCTTAAAGATACTGTTGAAAATATCGAGAAATCAGTTCAGCTGATGTCAAGTAAGTATGACGAAATTCTGATCCACATGCGTCGCCAGGATAACGAAATGGGTGAACTGAAGAAACGTGTTGAAACAATTGAAAGGCAAGAAAAAATCTTTGATACCTCCCAGATCATGAAAGAGGTTGACCAGCTAGAATGGCAAAGCAGGAAAATGAATCTCGAGTTTCACGGCATTCCGGTAACTGAAAAAGAAAATCTGTTGTCAAAGGTAAATGAAGTAGCAAGGAAGATTAAAATCCCGGAGTTGACTGATCATGATGTTGTCGCTATTCACAGGCTGCCAGCCGCTAAAGATAAGGTGCCAGGAATTATCGTCCGTTTTGGAAGGCAGTCGACAAAGGAGGCGTTTATGAAACGAAGAAAGGAACTAAACGTGTTGAATGAGCGATGTCACATCCTTGAAAATCTGACGAAAAGGAACAGGACACTTCTTGCAAACGTTAAAAACTGGGCACGAACGCATGGCTTCAAATATGCGTGGCATCGAAATGGAAACATATATCTTCGCCAGAAAGACGGTGACAACGCTATCAACGTCCGCCACGAGGAGGACCTAGATAAGCTCGTGTAGTTCGTTTGATCTCTTGTTCTAACCTTGGTCCCACAGTTTATCATGGCTGAGTTTGATTATGTTTTACCTTCCGATCTTGCCAAACAATCTTGCAATCTACACTCTAATTTCTTAAAGTTTTTCCACTTGAATGTACAGTCTGCCAGAAACAAGGTCGCTCAACTCGAAACATTGTTCTCTGAAATTCAGACTCATTTCGACTTTGTAATGTTAACGGAAACGTGGTACGTTGACGATTCAAACGCCTTTCGCTTGAAGGAATACAGTAATTTTTATCTCAACAGAACTACCGGCCGTGGGGGCGGTGTAGCAGTGCTTGTTAAAAAACAGTTTTCTTGTGAAATCTTGCCGGCCTACTCATGCATTCACACAGACTATGAAGTCCTGACATTAAGGATAGACAGAAATATTATTGCTGTTGTTTACAGGCCCCCGAGCGGAGACATACGCAACTGGTTTATTTTTCTAGAGTCTCTACTGGCTTTTGTCGGTGATAATAAGTACACCATTACAATGGGCGGAGATTTCAATATCAACATGCTTACTGATACTCCCGCTAAAAGAGAAATGGAGCAGCTTTTTCTGTCCTTTGGATGCTCAAATGTTATTAGTTCCCCCACCCGAATTACCGCTACATCTGTAACACTACTTGACCTATTTATAACAAATAACTACACACCTTCTTGCAAAGCCGGAGTAATATGCAGTGATGTTAGCGATCACAATGCCATATACATGTACCTTGAAAACAACCACACACGCCCAAAGAGCACACAGCGTGTTCAGTTCCAAGAAATAACACCTAAAAACTTAGAACTTTTCAGACAAAGAGTCAATAATTTTGATTGGAGCAATGTGTTGTGCGAAACAGACGCAGATCATGCATATAACTTATTCTTGAGTAGCTTTGTGAAATTATACAATGCATCATTTCCTTACAAGTACCTTACGCAGTCAAAAAAAATACGTAAACCCTGGATAACGCCAAGTCTACTTACTAGAATTCAAGCGAAGGATAGGATGTATAAGAAGTTCTTGAAAACTCGCGATTCTGATCTCTTTAAAACATACAAATGCCTTCGTAATAAACTAACGAAAGATATTAGAACCACTAGAGACGAGTATTATTGCAATTTCTTTTTTAACTCAACCTCTAGGACTGACGTGACGTGGAAAAAATTAAAAAGTGTGCTTCACCCTCCCTCTTTATCAAATCAAGTTATAAAAATTCGTCGAGAAAATGAAGAATTGTCAGGCAGGAAGCTGGCTGATGCGTTTAATGATTTTTTTATTGATCTCCAGAGAAATGATTATGATGGGATGGCTATGGACTACATAAATTGTACCATGAATCAGACATGTTTCCTAAGTCCTGTCACTCAGTCCGAAGTAAAGACCATATTTTTTTCATTAAATAATTCCGGGAGTTGCGACAAAGACGGTATTAAGGTGAAACCTGTGAAATATGTTATGGATGTAATAGCACCGAGTCTCACCCATATATTTAACCTTTGTTTGGCAAATGGTGTCTTTCCTCAGCAAATGCAGATTGCAAGAGTAGCAGTTGTTTATAAGAAAGGTGACAAGAATGACTTTGCAAACTATAGGCCTTTGTCAATACTACCTGTTTTCTCGAAAGGGCTTGAGAAAGTAATTTTGACCCGGATGAATAACTTTTGTAGTAAGCATAATATACTGACACCTTCACAATTTGGTTTTCGGAAACACCGGTCCACCGAACTCGCTTTATTAGAACAAAAAGAATACATTCTAAAATCTCTTGATGACAGGAATTTAGCATTAGGAGTATATGTAGATTTTTCGAAGGCTTTTGACCACCTGAACCACAAGTTACTTTTAAAAAAGCTTCAAGTATATGGCTTTAGAGGAACGTCATTGATGCTTTTGAGCAGCTATCTCGGAAGTCGACAACAGTATGTTGAAATAAACGGTCACCGATCCAATGTTAAAGCTCTCTCTTCCGGCGTACCGCAAGGCAGCATTATGGGCCCGTTTCTTTTTAACATATACGTGAATGACATAACACAAATAGACAGAGAAACAAAAATGGTCATATATGCTGATGACACCAGCTTATTCTTTTCAGCCTCGTCAGCCTCGAACGTGGTCATGAAAGCAAATACAGCACTTAGGCAGCTTGAGAAGTGGACAAAATATAACGCTCTAAAAATTAACACTTCCAAAACAAAGGCCATTATTTACCGTCCAAAAAACAAGGATGTTCATATTAACGATGATATCATTCTTAATAATTTTAAAATAGAGATAGTAAATTCCTTTAAAGTACTAGGTGTACTTTTCAATGAGAAAATGACGTGGGATGACCACACAAATTACGTAGCATCTAAACTGTCACGTGTCATCGGATCGATTTACACTCATAAGGACATCCTCCCTATAAAAGTGAAATTGCTCCTTCACAATTCATTGTTCTGTTCGCATCTAAATTACTGTCATTTGGTCTGGGGGGAAACATCCTTCGCGAATTTACGAACATTACACGTTCAGCAGAAAAGAATGCTCAGAATAATATACAATGTAGCATATGACCACCCATCTACACCGCTCTTTATGAAAGACAACATAATGCCGATTCATGATCTGTACGCATACCGCCTAATCACTAAATACATTACCGAGGTCAAAAATAACGTCTCGTTCATTGCACAACTGGCATCACTGCAGAAAAGAAATTTCGCTTACGCAACTAGAAACACCGATATTTGGCACATACATTCATTCAGAACAGGTTACGGACAACATATGCTCAGAAACACTCTTCCACACCTCTTAAACCTGTGCCAACATTACAATTTAAATCTCCAACGCACCCGGTCAAAAGATTTGCGTCATTTTGTTTCACTTATAAGTGGAAGGGCAGCACTTTCTGTTTGAAATATACGATATGATATTATGCACATCGCTTTGTTTTTTTTCTTTGGAATTGTACATTTTTGTAAAAATTGTCATTTGTGATATTGTGATATTGTGATATTTTGTCTGTACTCACATGCTTGTACTGTTTGCCTTTTTTTTCTAAACATCATGTATTGTATCGGGGAGGCGAGAGCCCGTCAAGCTGGATATCTAGCTTTTTCTCTCCCCCTCCCTCATCCTTGGGATGGAAAATAAAGGCATTATTATTATTATTATTATACAGGATACCAGTAAGCTATCACAGGAGACGAAAGATGTGATCAAGTAACGCCAATGTATGGAAGCCTCTAGCCCTACAGCTGGAATGGAACTGGCAGAACTTTCGAAGTTAATCAACAAGTGTGAGGCAGCTGACATACGGAAGTATAATATAGATAAAATTGAACATGCACTCAGGAACGGAGGAAGCCTAAAAGCA